>NC_079974.1:8150846-9350846 GCF_029852145.1 Microplitis mediator | reverse complement strand
ATGTCAAAATAAAAAGATTCCTCTTTCTACTGATAGAAGAAGCTTGGTATCGAAGATAGGTGATTACATGCTTCAAAATTTGAATGATACAAGTCGGGGTACTGCCAAAAAAAATCAGTGAGTTGATTGTAAATATGCATCCTGATTCTTTTGAGGATAGAATTAATGGTCAAAAAGTCGGGATGGGATATGGATCTTTACTGAATCAAATATATGACGCTGTAAATTTTCGGAAAACTCCGAAAAAGAGACTTGAAACAATGGATGCTGAAGAGGACATCGTGGCGAGCCATCGTGATACAAACTTTTATGGATGTCCAAATTTCGCACCGATATTGTCAGAGGCAGATTCTATCGAAACTCAAGAAGTGAAACAATTGGAGTTGATAAATAAGTTTAAAGATACACTGAGAGAAAAGTGCTTAGTAACCTGAACTATGCAGCGACAGATATAAAAATATAGTCTCCCTAACCAATTTTTATTGTTACTGGAACTATATACTAGTGTGAATCAGCACGAAAAAATAGTTACATTAACTAAGTTTAAGAAACTATTTTTGCCTTATTATGGTCACTACAAAACTTCAATCTTTTTAAATCAAGGCTTAGTAGTGAACACAATATTACCTTTATCACTGGCTCGATTAACATAAATTAGATACAGTAACTATGTTAGCTTAGTAACTGTGTGATAGTTGGTAGAAATAATTTCAATAGTTGAGTCAACTATAAGAGTATAGTTGTCGTCTCATAGAACTGCATTTATTTAGTTCCTTTTACTACTGACAAAAGTATCAACCGTACTATTTTATTTTAGTTCTCTAAACAATCGATTTCTAGTTAATTTAATGATTATAGAATATTTCTGCTGACTGATAATCAAATGTAAAAAAAAATTCAAAGGAGAATATAGTTATGAATACCATTAGTATTTAGTTTCCCTGGCTATAAATTGCGTTCCTAATGCCTAAAGTGCGTATTGCAAAATATAAGCCTTATTGGTTCTGCTGAGCCAAAGAAGCATATCAAACATTTTTTTTGCTTATCAATTCCGAATTGTTAACAATGTGAAGATTGATTGAAAAAGTGAAAAAAAAAACATTTTTTTATACCAAAAGGGCGTGTAAACATTTTTCGTTGCCAATCAATTCGGAATTATTTATTAAAGTGAAAATCAATCAAGATAATATATATCTTTTCTCCCAATAAATTTTTCTTTTAGCTTAAACAATTTTTTTTTTTTTTGTTGAAGCATACAAAAATTCTCGCATTAAAAAAATAGTAGTTATTCCGAGAAAATTTATTTTCTTCAAACTAAGAAATGCAATTGTCAATAAAAACTAACATATCTGGCTACAAAAAATATCTCCTATATTAAGAAATTAAAACCCTTTAAAAAGGTAAAAATTTTTTGATTTAAGCGTGAAAATATGTTGACTTGAAAAAAAAAATTTCGATTCGAGATAAAAAATTCAAGATAAATTTGGACTTGTTACAGAAGTTTTTATTTCTCAATATTAGATATTTTTTTGAAGCAAGATGTATTAGTTTTTTGTAGCAATCTGCACTTTTTTGTTTGAAGAAAATAAAATTTCTCGGAATGAGTACTATTATTTAACGCAAGAACTTTTTATGCTCGAACCAAAACAGAATAGTTGCTTAAACTAAGGGATAAATTTCCTGGGAGAAAAGATATACATGGAGGAGAGGGAAGTCATCAAAGCAAGGCAACAGCAGCAGGAGTAGTTCGGTTTTCGCCACTAGATCGCGCCCACCTCTTGTAGTGTCCCTGGTAAGAAACTTATTTCAGATGTATTATATTCCAAGCTTGAGAATAATTCTGGCATGAGTATTTCTCTGTTATTCAACAGAGCGACAAGTATCATTTTTGATTGTAATATAGTATTTACTAAATTACATTAAGACCTTAATGTTTAACATTAAGGTATCCTAAAATAATTTTTGTTATAATAGAAAAACATCAAGTACATATAAGGTAATAGAAAAAAATTCTTCTGTATTGATCACATGAATGCTGGCTATTAAAGAAAAAAAAAATTAGTAAGGATGAACCAAAACCTGCAGTACAGATTGCTAAATATTTTTGTTTCTTGCCATACTAAATTATGGCAATGGTAACTATGAATGTTTAGTTACAATAAGTCGAATTAGTACATTCGCAGAAAGTTCGATTTTCTAGTGTGTACATCTAGACACAAATACTTATGGCCACAATTATAAATGATCTGAAAAACTAAGTATACATTATTAACATCACAATAATCTTATTGTTTATTAGACTAAGAATAAATTTCTTACTACAATATAAATTATAGTTATGTTAACTTTAAACTGATAGTAATAAAAACTTTCCCTAAACTAGTTATGTTCATTATTGCTATCTTAGTATATGTAACTAAAAATAGTAAGAACGACTATGTAGTCGTAGAGCACTTTACTGTGGCATATTAGTTACTGAAACTAACTTCAATAGCTGAGTCGTCTGTGAACTACGATTTCTTAGTTCAGAAAACCGATTTTTTCTCTCAGTGTAAAAATGATGCTTCAAATGATATTACAAGAGTAATGGAAGAAGTATTTGTGTTAGTTAAATCGCACATGAATGCTATTAAAGGGCCGATAGAGCAAGATTTATTCGATAAATGGCCGTATTTAAAAATTTCGAGATTTTAATAAAGCATGCTTCTAAGCTATTAGAAAAACAAGTAGATGAAGTTTGGAATCAGCGATTAAAAGTGAAAGGCTCATTAATTAAGGAGCATGTAAACGCTTGGGAAGTAAGCTTGAATTTTCAAAATCGGAAAAATGCAAGAGACACGTTATCACAATCTCGCACTTTTCATGGAATGATTAAGCAAGCAAAAACTAATGCCACACTGTTGAATGATGAATCTATTCTTTAATATGCCACCTTTCCAATTTTAATAAAGTGGTTCAAAGAAAACAGTGATTTCTTATACTTGGTTGTAGACGTAAGTGTCATTTCAATTTCAAATTTACTATTAAGAAATAATAAGCTATAGTTGAATAATATCATCATTATTAATTTTACAGGAAGATAACATTAATGATGATAATTTGTCTAAGACAGTAAAATTCCATGTCCAACTTTGATAGTACAAGGTAAAAACTCTTTCAACTAGAAACATTAAATTTATCAACGAAATGAGTTTGAAATTCATTAAGTGTTTTGCACACTTCAATAAAATGATTTGATTAGTTAATTGTATCTTAAAACTCCATTTTTAGGAACATCTATTTATGATTCAAATGCGAAGTTCAGTGTAATCCTTGAAAAAAAATATTAATTCCTGTAGACGGTAGCTTTCTGGAAGGAATTTTGATAACTTTACTGCTCTATTTCATTTTCGGTTATTACTACCCTGAACAAGTCACAAATACGTTGGAATCTATTCAACGGTAAATATATATTTTTAATTACGTCATACTTACTCATTTAAACTTTCTACAAATAAATTGAGGGGGTTTATATACCAGAGTATTTAACTTCTGATTTATATCAATATTAATAAGATTTTAGAAAATTATTAACAAAGTATAAATCGAAATAGACTTGAATAAGAACAAACCTTTTTGTATTAAATTTAAATAAATAAGGAAATAATTATAAATAACAATATAAATTCATTTTAATATCGATTTTAGTAAAGATAAACTGTTTCAGAGAGTGCTATTGATTGAAATCAACTATTAAATAAGACCTAGCATTATTTTTGGAAGTATTTAGTTTATCTTTTCGATTTATTCAAAATAAGGCTAATTATCATTGTATTTTATTGAGCTTTTCATTGACTAGTTTCTTTTAATTCGTAATTATATATTATGCACGTAAACAAGGACAGATGCTGTTGAGAACAATTTTATAATTTCATATTACCTGCATTAAAACTGCGAGCTTTAATAAGCTTTTAACATCATAAACAGAAGACACTGTGTACTTTTTGAATGATGAACTAGTTCAAAAATTCAAAAAATAATCAAAAATCGATTTCTTCGTTTTTTTTTTAAATTTTTTTTCTCGTTGTGGCAGATATTTATTTATATACTAAAAATTATTAAATCCCCCAAAATTTCAACTCAAAATATGAATTTTCAAAAGTCGCTAAAGAATTCTAGAAATTTTTAAGTCCAACATTTTTCATGTTCCTGAGCGACTTTTAAATATTAATATTAAGACTTGATTTTGGATTCACTTTTTATCAATATTATAGTGATTAAAAATTTTTAACGAGACAATAAAAAAATTCAAAATAGCATACAAATTGAAATTTTTATAGGATTAAAATAACTAGCCCATTATTCTTACTGAACAAATGTCAAAACCGAATATACAACATAATTAATCATAGCAATATTTATTTTTTTGATATTATTTTATATCAACATCATTATTATTATTATTTATATTATTACTCTTACTATTACAAGGTGGCCACAAAGAAATGATCTCAAAATACTGTAATATTCCCCGTATTTCCAGTAAAGTTTTTAACATTTTTCCCTGATTCCGAAATTTTATTCATATCAATAAGATATTAAAAACTTTGATTATATCTGTATTGTCAATAATAATGAAAACTGATGACTAATTTATGCGAGAACACACAAAAAATGTTGATAAATAAATAAAAATGGCCCACTTTTGATTGTTCGATGTTGAAAATAAGTAAGTTAAAATATTGAATAAAAAATTTCATAATCAAAATAAATTTTAAATATACTATTCACAAAAATTGAGGGATATTAAAAAAATTCCAAATACTCAAGTGTTCGGAAGTAAGTCATCAACGTTACGCGAACCATGGAGAAGCATCCTACGACATTAACTTCGCGCGGACCTCAGATCCGAGTCTTTCTCCCACCTCACTACCCGACGCCTCATTGATCAACTCTTAAGGTTTCCCTTTCTCCTCGACTTCGAGACTTCTCATTGGAGCGCAGATACCGACGCCTCCCACTCCGTGGATAACTTTCTCGAACCCGGCTCTCAGGTATAAAAGAAGGGACGCTCAGAGCGGCAGCGCATTCACAAAGTCTTGCTTCGGCCTCCGAGCCGATCACATCTACCTTTCAAGCAGTCTGACTTAAGAGTGAAATTACATATAGCACCTAACCTCCCAAATAATTATAGCCAAATGGCTTCTGTGCAATTTAAAGTGAAGAAGAGAAAGAAAAGCAGGAAAAATTCTGTCAAAGAAGAGCTAGTGAAAAACATTGCCACGAAAAAAATCAAGAAAACACCTGAGGATTTACTACCTGATATTAAAATGGATGCTAACAGCGATGATAGCTCCGAAAGTGACGACGAACAACCACAACCAATCAAATATAGATCGGTTCCTATCATCATTGACATAAAAGACATGAAACACGACGCTATCATAGACTTGATAAATATTGTTAAAGTCTCAGCAACTAACACCAAATATAAGTTCTCGCAAGTAAATATGACTCTTTACTCACAAAGTAAAGGAGATCACGAGAAACTAACGCAACTGTTAATAAAGCGTCAACTTAATTTTCATTCGTTTCCATTAGAAGAAGAAAAAGAATTTAAATTTTTTATCAAGGTAAAGAATGAACTTGAAGAACTAGGATTCAAACCGAAAAAAGTAACAGAAATGAAACAGAGAAAAGAATCCAACAACAAATTTCCATTTTACTTCGTGTCTATGGGAACTGAAACTGATCTGAAAAGTGTTTATGCTATTAGACATATCTGCAACGTAATAGTGCGAGTTTTAACGGTACAGAAACCCAAAAATTGTAACTCAGTGCTACAATTGTCAACAATTTGGGCATGGGTCAAGCCATTGCCACAACAAGCCACGCTGTATCAAGTGCGCAGAATCTCATAAGACTCAGGATTGCGACAAAAAAGAAGACGAACCACCGCAATGCACCAATTGCAAACAGAACCATCCGGCAAGCTATACAGGATGTCAAGCTTACCAAAGTTACCTAGCAGCCAAGGAAAAAAGGAAACTTAAGATAACCAACCAGCAACAAAGGAAAACAATACAGCCACCCATTAACAACACGAGAAACTACCCTGCAATGGAAACATCGTAGCCAACAGATCAAGCAACTCAACAACAGACAACACAACACAACACCATGGCAGGGTACAGTGCAGCAGTAATTAAGAATCAAATGGGTAAGAATCTTGAAGCAGAGACATCTTCTCTGAACGAACACTTTTAATCATTCAATTTTTGAAAAGAATTGCAAATGAGATTGGTACTTGAGAACAATTTTGATTAATAATTACGAGCATTTTATATTTTATGTAAATATATATTAATTGATACTTACCATAAGTAAATAACTGAATATATTTTATAGTATTTAACATTGAGATTTAGCTGAAATTTTGAATTTTAATTATTTAAAACGTGTATATCTTTTTAAATATAGATTTGAGAGATTTGACTTATGAGAACTATTTTATAGAAGACTAAATTTCCTACAAAAAATGTTATTTACTTTTTTTCCCAAAAGTCAACCGTTTACAAGTTAACAACAAAAAACCACTAATTTCGTAGGAAATTAGACTTCCAAGGCTTCCACGAGGGCTGTAGTTGAAGGTACTGCTAAGCACATACAGACTTTTTCAAAGAGCATACAATTCTCTTCCAAAAAAACTTTGAACCAATAAGATACGTGAATATGGGGCTGAGTTTCAATCGGAAAGAAAAAAAGTATCAAAATTTCCATGCTTTTAGCATGGAAAAACTTAAACGAAGTTGTTCCAGTTCTTAAAATTGTTATTAAGAGCTCAAAATTTTACTGGATTTTTATTTTTACATGCAGAACAAGATTTTTGATGGGGAACGAAAAAAAAAATCTTCGTTTCAAACGGAGCACCCTAATATATATATTCAATTGAAAACCCTTCAATCGGTTGCGTTGTGAATTCTCGCCTAACAACTACTTAACCTATATAGAGAGCTACTACAGTGCGAGTAAGAAACTAAAAAACATGGGACCAACATAAGAATAATAAAAAATTAAATATTAATATCATTATTATTATTATTATGTATTATTTTTACCCATATGTGCACATTATTCAGCGGCTATTTTCTTTTTTTATTAAAAAAAGTTTACAGCAAAATCAATAATAGTTAGTTTCACAGGACTTAACCGGCTATTCCACTAAGTTTACCAATTCTCATCCCTGTTCAATTAAAGTTACCGTTCTAAATTTCCCTATAGTTAGCAGCTGCCACCAACCGAATTTCACTAAGTCTATCAGCTTTCATCCAAGTACAAGTAAAGTGATCGTTCAAAATTTTCTTATAGCTAGCCGTCCATGGCGCTATAATAACCATAACTAAACTTCTTCATGTGATTAGCATTGTTTTTCACCGAGGTTTCAGTAAATACGGACGCGTAAATTTTTTCTTTGAATATTCGTGTATCGTTTTGCGTATTTTAATTTGATTTCAATTAGACAATGGCTCAGCAAGCTGTAATTGACAGTTTCACAACCGATGAAAAGATTGATCACTTGGTGGTAGGAGATGATACCATGTGAGTATTTTTCAAATACATTTTGTTTTAATTATTATTTTAAATGTATGATATTTTGATTATGCATGTCAGCCATTTTAATTCACTCTAATTGGACGGATTTTTGCAATAACGTCTTAACTTATAAGCTTAGTTAAGACGTTATTGCAAAAATCCGTCCAATTATATCATCAACATTAATTGATTGATAATTATTATTAACTAATTCATTAATATCTTCTACATTTTTTTATCATTTCGATTTATATTTGCAATGAATTACGTGGTTATGTCGACGAAGTTGTAGGCATGAGAAATGTAACCGTTGGAAGACCATTCAATGAAAGGGTTATCATGCTTTTGAGAATAATCATTAATAATGTCAGCCGCAGTCGAATCTGCGTTCTCTTTTCGGGAGACAGAGCTACTCAGCATTTTGATAATTTACCTGAACGATGCGTAAGTTTCATACATTATTTCAATAGGATATACATAAATACAATCATAACTAATATAATATCAACCTACATTTACTTTAGATCATCACCATCAAGCGTGCGAAGGCGTAAGAAAGAAATCCTAAATTTCATGATCCCGACGATGGTGTTGGACCCATCGAATTATCAATTACCCGTGCATCTACTATTATCGTTGAGGACTTTTTATTTCACCCACGAACACTTCATATTCCACCACAGATAGTTACAATTGAAGAAGCTCCCAACACGCCTGGTCGATTATGTAATTATGCGATTAAAATAATTTTATACATTAATAAGCCGTTTTAAAAATCGTTATATATATATATATATATATATATATATATATATATATATATATATATATATATATATATATATATGTATTTGATTCGTTATATGTTTCAGGTGTTTTTGGTTGGTTGAAGGTCCTCTTCGCTAGAGTGGTGTCAGAAGGAAATATGTTCGGAAGTGGTGTGATTGTTAACGGCAGATACCGATTACAAGTGCGCATATCGGATTATCAAGTCCCTATTACATTTCCAAGAGGAATGTATGTCAAAGTTTCATGTGAATCCGTAGAACACCAAGGTGAGACTAATTCAAATAACTAATTATTAATGTTATCATTGAAAACGTTAAAGTAACAACAGTAATTCATATATTCTCAGGACTGTCCTGTTTGGCTTTACGTAGCAGCGAAGACGTGATTCAAGATAATACTCGACTGCCGTTGCTTGAGACCGTTATTAATACCCTTGGATTTGTCGACCCAACGCGCAAAGTCAATGAAGTTGCTAAGGCTTTACCGCAACCGTAATTTTGGTGAATCAAGAAGTAATGACTAATTTTTTAAATTATCCTACTTACTAATATTATTTCAATACACAAGTTTAATGTCGGTGTGTTACGAAACAATTATTTATTTTCTTAATTTTCCAACTTACCAATACTATTTCAATTCACGGGTTTATCCATTTATAGAAGGTTAATTCATACCGTACAAGTTATTATTCAATTAATTTTGTAACGAAACCATAGTTTTCTGCATTTCAATTTTTTTTTTTATTATATTTCGTCTTTTTTGTTGATACCTATGGTAGTATTAATTAGTGAAAGAGACTGATACCTGGTACCTGATGTATGTATTATTAATTCTACATTATCGATAATAAGTAAACTAATTTTAATTATTAAATAACATAAGTGAAATAAATGAATAATTTTAGTACCTATCATTATAATAACTTATAGGTTGAATAAAGGTAATAATAATAAGGGACATTACGCTGGGATAAAAACATGATAAACGATAACTCTTATCTAATATATTTCATAACTTATATTATAATTGTAATATAATTATTGTCTGTGTTAAATATGTGAATAATAAATTTAAAGAAAATATGTTTAATTCAAATTTATTCATAAAATTTTATTTCGATAATTAATGTGTTTTTATTTCAGAGTTGAAGTCGTTATCGTCAAGGCATTGATTTTAATTGTTGTTTTTCGAATTTTAATTAATGTTATCAAAATAAAATTTTATAAACGTATAAATGTTAATCAAATATCTTATCTCGATCGAATATTGAGAAATTAATGACCATAATTATCAATTATTCTTTTCTGTATAATTTAAACCATATAAAAAGTATTCTAATTTTCAATTACAGTTTTGAGATCACGGGTTATAAGCAACTCGACAGGATTAATTTAATTTTATTCTGTTTAATGATATATTTAATTATTATATCCAATTCATTTCAATGTCGGACTATTTATCATGATAGCAATCTACAAATAGCCATAGCCATTAGCATTCTTATAATGTCTCTCTATTATGTTAGATTTAAAATTGAAAAATGAGCGGAAAAGTGGTAATCAATTTTTCCATTGTGAACTTTCCTTCAAATGCATTACGGTCGGAGTATCAATAGTTACTTTCTTGATATTTGACCGGCTACTTAATTTAGTTCGACTACTTTCACCCCGGTACGGACGTGATAATTACTGACTGGTAGACTAAAGTTAGCCCCTCATGAGCGATAGTATTGGGAAATCTACCGGGGGCGTGGCTTCTTCTAGCGGCAGATGCAGTTACTACTCTAAGATGTATTCTTGAATAAGCTGCCGTACCTTTTATATGGGAATGTGGATTTACGTCGAATTACAATCAATTTTTTTTTAAATTTCGTAAAATATGAAAATTTCTATGCAAGAAATATTGAATTTGCAACTTGCTATTCAATTTGACGTAAATTTACTACCCAAATAAGAATGCAAATTCAGTTCAAAAGTTAACTAGAAAAAAGTTGTGTTGTATTTTGACAGAGTTCGTCTTAGTAAACCGTGTTTATTTAATAATTAAATATTGTTGCACGGTTTAATTTGTATTTCAATTTTTTTAAACAAAACTTAGTTTTCTGTACTTCAATATTTTTTTTTCATAATATTCGTCCTTAATTTTGATAACTATCGTAGTGTTAGTCAGTGAATAAAGAGATTGATACCTGGTACCTGATGTATGTATACTTCTATATTATCGCTAATAAGTGTATTAATAGTATCTAATCTTAGATTGTAATAACTGATAGGTTAAATATAGGCCATAATAAGGAACATTACTCTAGGATAAAAAGATGATAAACAATAACTTTTATCTAATATATTTCATAACTTATATTATAATTGTCATGTAACTATTGCCTGTGTTAAAGAAGCGAATAATAATTTGAATAAAACATCTTTAAATCAAAATTATTCATACATGTTATTTCAATAAATCATGTTTTTTTATTTTAGAGTCTACGTGGTTTTCGTCAAGGTATTTATTATGATCGTTGTATTTTTAATTTTGATTTACGTTATGAAAATAAAATTTAATGAACGTATAAATATTAATCGAACATCTTATATCGATCGAATATTGAAAAATTAATGACTATGATTATCAATTATTCTTTTTGTTTTAACAATATCAAGTGCATTCTAATTTTCATTGACAGTTTTTGAATTTTCGAAATTTTATCAGTTTGACAGTATCTTTTATCAAATTTACATTAATTATATCCTATTTATTATTATTATAATTGTACTTGAATGACTGTAACCATAATGATTATTTTTATCTCTCTAATATGTTATGTTTGAAAAACGCGCCTTGAATAGATTATTTTTATCAACTTTTCCGCTGTGAACTATCCTTCAGATGATTTACTTTTAAGTCGTCAATGGTTGTTTTCTTGGTATTTAACCGGCTATTTAACTCAGTTCTCCTCGGAATTATGTGACGCACCCCAGTTCTCCAACTTTTGCTCCGGTACTACTAAATCGACCGATGCTTAAATGTTCTTATGGTTAAGAGTTGGTAGCGGTATAGTTATCATAATCGAACGCCCTTAATTGATTGACGTTTTGTTTCACCGGCGATTTAAGCGAGTACGGACACGTGAATTTTTCTTTCAAGTATTTGTGCATTAATTTACGTATTTTATTACGAACAATGGCTTATCAAACCATTCCCAACGACTTTACTACAGAAGAAGAAATTAATTACTAGGTGATCGGTGATGACACAACGTAAGTTTTAATTTGAAGTTTGTTAATTAAATTATATCTTGAGATATTTTTTTTTTACAGTGAACTCAGTGGTTATGTTGATCGAATCGAAGGCACAAAAAAAGTGCCTAACGGCAAGGGTCAAGCTTAAAGCATGACGTCACTTTTTAAAATCATCGTTAACAACGGTAACGGTAACCGAGTCAGAGTTCTTCTCTGAGGACAAAAAGCCACGGAATTTTCTGGGATTCTTTGCATACGTAACGTAAGTTTTTCATTGAATATGTAAATAATGAATGTAGGTATTTCATAATCACATGCATGCAATCAGTATATTACAACAATTACTAATATTTTTTAGGTTATCTCTATTACCCGTGCAAGAGCGTCAGAAGCAAATAAAAGATTTACTAACTTAGCGGATGACGTTGGACCAATTGAGCTGTCGATTACTAATGCATTGGTAGTTCAAGTCGCAACCGATTTTTTTCCCGATGACATTGATAATTCAACACCAAGAATTGTTAAACTCGAGGATGCTCCAAATGAGCGCGGTTGACTGTGTGAGATTTTTACGTTTAAATGTTGCTCTACTTATCTATTTCGCTGAAAATAAATTTTTACTCGTAACGTTTTCAAAATTATTCCAGCTGTTTCAGGTTGGTTAAAATTACCATTTGCTCCTGTGGTATCATATGGATCTACGATTGGCAGTGGGGTTCTTATAAATGGTATATTTAAATTGCGCGTCCAGGTATTAGATTATCGGACTCCCATTATTATTGCTCAAGGGGCTCACGTTACTATAATTTGCGAGTCTGGGTTGGACGGGAGTAAGTATATTCGATAGAAATATTTATTTTCTTATCTTTATCGGTTGTCACGTAACCAAATAAATTAATAATTAATTAGTAATAAGTAATAAAAATAGTATTTAAGTTCAAATTTGAATGGTTACGCGGGCATTTTGTTGCCACGCCGGTGAGACAGCGTTTGCTCGCGCATGCGCGCAGTGTGACTGAGAGCACGTGTGTGCAAAAATTTTAATTTTTAATTTAAAAATAATTACATTTATTATTTATTATTTATATGGGAATATTTAGTATTTGGCGTTATTCAGGGGACATAATGTGTGGTCACATTATGCCCCAATTATTGTTTTTATTTTATTTCGATTAAATTTCATGTCCAGGTATTGAGGAGATGAGAAATATTGACCGCAGAGGAGGGGAAAAATCAATATTTTCTCCTGCAATATCGACGCTGATGACATGTGTTAAGTAATTATTATTTAATTATATATATATTTTTAAATTATTATTTCGACATAAATGAATACTATACAAATGTATTTATTTAAGATGTATCATTCAGGTGGGGTAAAAATGTTTTTATAATTTATTCAATTAATTCAAAGGCCCAGGGCTAGATAACAATGACAATAATAATTAAGGGCGATTGTTGCGCCACGTGGGTGGCCAACAAGTGGCCGGCCCATAAAGTACTCAGAGAGATACGGAGAGTACAATAGAGCGGACGCTGTCGTATCGGGTAGTGTAAAATACGTTGCAATTACGTTTTGTTGAGATCCATAGCAATTCAATAAGTGATTTCATATCTTTTGTTTAATATAAATTCGCCGGGTGATCAGTTCCTGTTTGTTTCTTTGTTGTGGGATTAGCTTGAAGCAATTTCGAGTAAGTACTCTTGCATTATCCTCCAACACATTGTTACCTGTAACCTCCCCGGGAATTGTTGGCATCTGCGACGCGAATAATTCGGCTGATTTTATATCTCGCTACCCCTGAATGATACATTTTCATATATAAATAGAATTGGGGATGATAAAATAATTGTATTTTGTTTAATTTATAATTTAACATTGGAAATTGCGCGTTTGCAGTAGTTCGCTGTATCGATATATCGATAGCTACATTAGGGTGGTCCTTATTTTGGACATTTTTGAATTTTTATGCTCCCAGAGGCTTATGTGGTTCGAAATAAATAAAAAAAAATATCCTCAAAGTTTCAGGTCTCTATCTCAATTTTAACCCGTGCCGCACAGCGATGTAAGTTTCCCATTTAAATAACACGGGGTTTTTGGCATTGAACGATTGAATTTTTATTCCGGCTAAAGTAATTGTTCGAAAAATTTGAAACTCTGTAGACTTTATCCTCATATTAGCAGCTACTCCTCAGAATTTTTACAGATTTTCAACTACTATAATTTTGGGGGTACAGCATGATGAAAAGAAACAAAAAAAAAATTTTTTTATTTCTATCTAAAATTTTTATTAAAAAACATATCAAATCACCCTGCATCCTTTTCATAAGTTCTTCCTTTTTTTCATTCTCACACCCAAGTGGGTGAACGGCATATCTTTGTTGCACTAATACAGTAATCAGGAGCATTTTTTTTCAATTACAACAGAAAAAATTCCCTTAAAGTTTAAGCTCTTAATTCTAACGGGAAGAGTTACCGCAAAATTTTTTTTGTGATTTTTTCAAGAAATATTTTTGTTTATGTTATTTGACAATGTGTCTTTTTCAAAAATACATAATGCATTCAATTGATATCTGAGATCGGTATATCAATGCCACTAATCATATTATGTCTCAGTTTAACAGTTGATAAATATTATCAATAAATTAAATTTCTTTCAATATTTGCTTAAATAAGTTGGTCACCTTCAAGTTTATTATTTGTTTTAAGCAATAAATAATAAACAAAAGGTGGATAGTTTTGTGCATTATAATATCAAAATAATTATTTGTTTAAAATTTCCTAACTATAATGAATTATTAATAAAATAGATTTCTTTTATAAATAAATATAATAAACTTAAAAAATCACAAAAACAAAATTTGCGACACGTGGTTCTGTTGGAATTAAGAGCTCAAACTTTAAGGGAATTTTTTTCTGCCGTCATTGAAACCGTTTGTGAGGTAATCGTAATAAATTTAAAAAATCCTTTTAACGAACACTTTACTGCACACTAATGCAAAGTTCCTGATTACTGTATTAGTGCAACAAAGATATACCGTTCACCCACTTAGGTGTGAGAATGAAAAAAAGTAAGAACTTCTGATAAGGATGCAGACTGATTTGATATGTTATTTGAAAAAAATTTTAGCTAAAAATAAAAAAAATAATTTTTTTCTTTTTTTTCATCATGCTGGACCCCCAAAATTATAGTAGCTGAAAATCTGTAAAAATTCTGAGGAGTAGCTGCTAATATGAGGATAAAGTCTACAGAGTTTCAAATTTTTCGAACAATTACTTTAGCCGGAATAAAAATTCAATCGTTCAATGCCAAAAACCCCGTGTTATTTAAATGGGAAACTTACATCGCTGTGCGGCACGGGTTAAAATTGAGATAGAGACCTGAAACTTTGAGGATATTTTTTTTTATTTATTTCGAACCACATAAGCCTCTGGGAGCATAAAAATTCAAAAATGTCCAAAATAAGGACCACCCTAAGCTACATATATCTATACTTATAGCTATAGCTATACGCCGGCTCTGGAGAAAATTCCTGAGCCGACGACGTAATAGTTCAGAGGAAAGATTCCTGAACAATAATAATTATTATAAAGCGGAATTATTATTATTATTTATCTTATCATTTATAATAGTTTTTATTATTATTGAAATAATTGTACCCGAGATATTATTATTTATTTTCTTTCATTCTTTTCTGCGTAAAGTTTAATTGTTATTATTATTTACCCCAGTGGACAAGTAATTTACATTATATTTTTAATTATAAATACACATTAAATAAATCATATATAAATACTTTATAAATAAAGTATCAAAGAGAGCGATAGTTATTTTAATATTTTTTAATTCTAATAATCGTTTCGGTTGTTTAAATATGTATGTGCCGGGTTTCGTTTGACGAGAAATTTAGTAAACAAACTGTTATGATAGATGGTGCGATGGTTGCGTTCCTAAGTTTTTTTTCAATCGTTTTTATTTTATTTTCGATAACTTTAGTATTAAATGATTATAATAAGTATATGTCAATTTAAATGCTATTTTGATAGCGTTCGTCTGATTAAACTAAACCTAATTAAATATTATTACACGGTGTTACGTCCGATTGATTTTTATAATTTTAAAAATAATTTTTTTTTATTCATAAAGTTTTTTTAACATACAATGAGCCACACGAACAGCAAAATACCTGTTAAGGGAAACCTAAGTGGGGAGAATAATGCGTGTACTGACCAAAATGGAAAATATGGAGGGGCCGATAAGACAATTAAGGCCCCAGAAACAAAAGAGGAAACTCTCGCTCTCTTCTGGCTGCGATCATCGGAGTGTGCAAAAGTTTTGTTTTAAACCATGAACAAAAAGAAAAGGAAAAGAGTTAGTTAAACGAGTAGCAGTACTACATCATGTATTCGCACAGAGGAAACAGGTACAATTGAAATATTAAATAAATTCAAAATGTTCAGCTTAAAATTAAAATATTAAATGAAAGTTTGAATTGTTCAATTAATTATATCAGAATTACAAAATAGAAATTCGAACACGTGTAGTTTAAAATTGAAATGTTATATACAAGTGTTCTCACACTTAGATCTATTTTACGCTAGTTCCGTACTAGTTCAATTTTATACAGCGTTCTCACGCTTTTACACTAGTTCCGTACTGATTTATATTATACAAGTGTCCGCACACTTACATTATTAAAATTAAAGTGTTAGAAATATTCAATTAATTATATCAGAATTACAAAAATTAAAATTCGAACACGTTTAGTTTAAAATTATAATGTTATCAGAATCACAAAATTAAAATTCGAGCATATGTAATTTAAAATTAAAATAGTAAATATAATTTTGAATCTTGTAAATTAAAGTCGGCTGACTAGCCACCTAATAATTTATTTTCATAATTTTTGTTGTAAATCAGAGTCGGCTGACTAGCCACCTGTCTTTGGGTTATAATTGAAATTTATTTGAATCAGGAGGTAATTCCAACATTGTAATTAGAAGCATAATCTTTAAACCTCAACATTATTGTAATCGAGTTGATAATATAGTAAAAATTAAAATTTAAATATCGTTTTATTAAATAAAAAAATAAACATATCCTCCTTAATAAAAGATCTCTGGGATTCCCGGTCTATAGGCTTCGGCTTGGGCCAAATACCCACTAAAACATTAATTTATGTCACGTCCTGACATAACAACGGTTTAAGTATTACAAAAATTTCATTTCATTTTTCTTAAGAAACGATAATTTTCTGTATTTTAATTTTTTTTTATTTAAATTTATCTTTATGTTTGATATCTATCGTAGTGTTCGTTAGTGAATATAAAGACTGGTATCTAATACCTGACATGAATAATTCTACATTGCCGATAATAAAAGTACCTAATCTTAGATTGTTGTAACTGATGGGTAAAGTATAGGTAATAATAAGAAACATTACACTGTGATAAAAATGATAATTTAAAATTTGTATCTTATATACACTGGTCACAGAAATTAAGGGATAGAAAAAAAATCGGAAATTTTTAGGTGATTTTCAACATGCTGTAACTCGGTGAAAAATGATCGTATAAAAAAAAGAAAAAAAGCCAATTGTAGCCTCAAGTTTCTAGTTTTCAGATCTGGACCTCAAAATTTTTCATCATGTACGGTTCCGGAGTAATCATAAGAAAACCAACGAAAAAAAAATTTTCAAAATTTTTGCTGGTCTTTCAATACCTCTATGGGCGACAATAAATTTTTTTGAATAATCCGACTGTCTGACTTTTCTCGGAAATTTTATGCCCTTTAATTTGGCGGCCTTAAAAAGTCTCTACGACAATTTGGCGCCGAGTTATCATTGATCAAAGCAAAAAAGTCCATTTTGGCTTCGATAATCAATAACTCCGGATGTATTGGTCGTACAGAGAATGGAAGCAAGGTTTTGAAAACTGGAAAACATTCTCTATAAGGCAAAATTAGTGGCATTTGATAGAAAAAATTTTTTTAAAGCGATATTGTTTGGTAAAAAACAGGTCAAAATTCACAAATTTAAGGATATTCGGAAATCTTGCTATAACTTTGGATATAACGGATGAACAAAGGATATCTTCGACTTTTTTTCAACCTCAAAGTGTCCTGAAAAAACCCTGAAAATTTCAAATCGCTGCGATTTTTCTTTTCTAGTGCCCCGAAGCTTTGAATTTATCGATTTTGTCAAAAATCACCATAATTGGTAGTTTCTCGGTTTTTGTTCATCTTTCGATTTGAAAATGTTTTTTTACCGATAATCTTCATTTTTTCGATCAAAAAGATCGATTAACGAAAAAAATTGAAAAAAAAAAATTTTGAAAAAAATTTTTTTTTTTTCAAAATTTTTTTTTTGTTGTATCTGCAAAGATTTATCATTGTCAAAAAAAATTCCTAAAATTTTTTTTACCGCCGGCATTAGAGTTACCCAAAGCGTATGTTTGTTAAGTTGACTTTAAAGCAGATGCAGTTACAGCGGTAAAAAAAATTTTGGGAATTTTTTTTGACAATGATAAATCATTGCAGATACAACAAAAAAAAAAGTGTTGAAAAAAAAATTTTTGAAAAAAAAAATTTTGAAAAAAAAAATTTTTGAAAAAAAAAATTTATTCAAATTTTTTTTTTTCAATTTTTTTCGATAATCGATCTTCTTGATCGAAGAAATGAAGATTATTGGTAAAAAAAACATTTTCAAATCGAAAAAATGAACAAAAACCGAGAAACTACCAATTATGGTGATTTTCGACAAAATCGATAAATTCGAAGCTTCGGGGCACTAAAAAAAAAAAATCGCAGCGATTTGAAATTTTCAGGGTTTTTTCAGGACACTTTGAGGTTCAAAAAAAGTCGAAGATATCCTTTGTTCATCCGTTATATCCAAAGTTATAGCAAGATTTCCGAATATCCTTAAATTTGTGAATTTTGACCTGTTTTTTACCAAACAATATCGCTTTAAAAAAATTTTTTCTATCAAATGCCACTAATTTTGCCTTATAGAGAATGTTTCCCAGTTTTCAAAACTCTGCTTCCATTCTCTGTACGACTAATACATCCGGAGTTATTGATTATCAAAGCCGAAATGGACCTTTTTTACTTTGATCAATGATAACTCGGCGCCAAATTGTCGTAGAGACTTTTTAAGGCCGCCAAATTACAGGGCATAAAATTTCCGAGAAAAGTCAGACAGTCCGATTATTCAAAAAAATTTATTGTTGCCCATAGAGGTATTGAAAGACCAGCAAAAATTTTTAAAATTTTTTTTTCGTTGGTTTTCTTATGATTACTCCGGAACTGTACATGTGAAAAATTTTGAGGTCCAGATCTGAAAACTAGAAACTTGAGGCTACAATTTGCTTTTTTTACTTTTTTTATACGATCATTTTTCACCGAGTTACAGCATGTTGAAAATCACCTAAAAATTTCGGATTTTTTTTCTATCCCTTAATCTCTGTGACCAGTGTATTTTATAACTAATATTAAAATTGTAATGTAACTAATACCTGTTGTAAATAAATGGATAATAATATAATTAAAATATCTTTAAATCAAAATTATTCTTAAAATGTTATTGTGATAAATAACGTATTTTTATTTCAGAGGAAGTCGTTTTCGTCAAGGTATTTATTACCGTCGTGGTTTTTTGAATTTCAATTAACAATATCAAAATATAATTTTATGACCGTATAAATTGTAATGAAATATCTAATTCCGGTTGACTAATTAAAGCTCCATGATTTTGATGAATAATTATCCGTTTTATTTTAACAATATAGTGCATTCTAATTTTCATTGACCATTTTTAAATACGTAACATTTAATTAATTTGACAGGATCAGTAATCCAATGAATATTAAATACATACTATTCATTATTATCATTATATTTGAATGAGTGTAATCATAATCATTATTTCTGTAACTCTAATATGTTACATTTAAAAAACACGCGTTGAATTGATTGGTTTAATCAACTTTTCCGTTGTGAACTACCCTTACGATGATTTACTGTAGAATCGTCAATGGTAATTAACCGGCTATTAAACTCAATTTGCCAATTTACACTCTGATACAACTGAACTGACCTCTATTTAAATTTTTCTTATGGTTTACGATTAGTGGTGGATTTACAACTACAAGAAGACTCCATTATTATATACTCATTTTTCGGATAGTAATAACGCTTATGATCATGACTTCATTATTGTTGTAAGCATCTGCAATCATAACCTATTATTCGACAGTGTATAATCTGCAATTGATGAAGGAGAAAAGTTCAACAGTGACGTTTATTTGTATTTCGATATTTATAATTAGATTACAAATCTGTACAGATAACGTAACCATAAGTAATTTTCATTTTGTAATCAAGTTATATTGTCAATGAAGTTCTAAGTGAATTGAATGTAAAATAAATTTTCATGAATCATGTGTTTATACAAGTATATGTCTATGTATTAATATAAATAGATTGATAATAAAAAAATACGTTATTGCCAAGATCACGGTCGTAGATGCAGTTTTCATATTCTATAAATGTTATAATTTCCAACAAAATCAAAGTCGTCTATGGGAAATTAATAATTTTACCATAAATTCGATTACTCTACGCACAAAGTTCGGGTATACTTGTACTGTATTACGTAAGTATTTAGTTTTATATAAAAAAGATATAATTTTTTTAATGACAATTATCGATATAATTGTGGTGATATTACAAATTTCAATAAATATAATAATAATTTCAGTTATTTGTGATTATTCATAATATTTGTCTTTACTTTCAGATACGTTCATATTTTTATGATTTCTCGGTTCAAGATTTGCTAATCTCAGGAGAGTAAAATTATTACCTTCTGATTTATCTAATAGGTAAGGTAATTTTTAATTTTGTACGTCACAATTTCATTCCTCTATACTATTAATGGTTAATTGATTTAATTGATTAATGTACTTCACCGTTATTGGTAATCAAAGTCAGCTGTAGTTAACTTCGGTATTTTTTTTTTAATCTTCCGAAACCTATAATACGTTTGTATATCAAGATTTCTAAATTATAGAGAAAAAATTTCACAAATTTAAGGTTGATTAATTGTAAATAATTATAAGACTGATTACTGCGGCTCTGTTATTTAGTTATCGCTTTTATCGTCGTCAAAACTGTTATGAAAATTCTAATCATAATCTTCTTCTCTTTTATACTGTACTTAATATTATATTATTGTCATTATAGTTTTATATAAAGCATTTCACGGTAGATTAACCACTTTTGAACTTGACCCTTTCCCATTTGGATGACCTATTTTTTTTTTTTTCGTATCCTGTCAAAACCATTACTCGGAATTTATTCAATTTATTTTACCCCAGTAAATGAAAATTATATTTAGTACTTTTTATGTTTCAGGTTCGGAAGGAATACGGTACAGTAATATTTAATGATCCGATTTTAGACCTAGAACAGAACTTGACCAAAAAAGAAAAGAAAAGACAAGGTTACCGAAATTTTGTTCTTAAAAAAAAAGTGAACATTAAGACCGTTACGCAAGAATATACTAGAACATCAACATCAGTACTAAGAAAACACCATTTTACCTAAGATTATAGAGTACGAATTGAATACTACCGATACACCTCACGATATCACTGCACAAACGAATAATGTTCCAATACAAAACATCGACATGAGTGATACCGTTCTTCATGTACTAAATGATCATGATACGATACATGAAAATTATATAGGCGAAATGGATATAATATGTCAACACTGTCAGTCAAGACATTTCGCTCTTGAACAAGTTGCGAATAAAAAGAACTCTTCCAATGAGTGTTGCCGTCATAGAGAAGTTAGATTGGAACCGATGCCCAAACCTCCGGAAATTTTAAAATCATTATTTGAAGGAACGCATGAAAAGTCAAGAAATTTCTTTAAACGAATAATAAATTATAACAGTTCTTTCTCATTTGCATCATTTAATGCTAATTTATACAATTTCAGTTCACAGAGAAGAGGACCGTATTGTTTCAAAATTCAAAGACAAATTCATTACCAAATGAATACGGCATTGTATCCACCGATTGATGAAACACCAAGTTACGGTCAACTTTTTATTGTAGATACCAATGAAGCAGCAGAAATTCGTTTAAACCAAAATATTGAATGTGATTTACAACTATTTAAAACAATAGATTCTATAATTCGTGATCATAATGTATTTGCGGAGTCTTATCAACTTTCAAAGGGTGAATGAAGTTGCGGCAATTTTTTCTACGACTGCTGATAGTGAAATACCGGAATCGTATATCACAGTTGCAAACAAAAATACTAAGACTCTTCAACGATTAAGTACAATGGATCCTAATACTGAACCTTGGGCGTATCCTCTATTTTATCCTCATGGCAATCAAGGGTGGCATTCGAGTATACCTTATACTAACAAAACGACACGAAGGGTAACTCGTTCAGATTATTATAAGTATAAATTAGCAATTCGTGATGAATTCAATGTTTTCCTGATGGGCCGTCGTTTAACTTATAACATTTACTACTATTTTCCACAACCCACGGCGGAGTGTGGTGTGTGCAAAATAGCCGTTATGGCCCACCGATGGTAAAACTGAAAATAAAAGTAATAAAACAAAACAAAATGTCCTTTGGAGATGCCCACAATCCCCACAGGATACACAGCTCTTCTCAGGCTGGGTTAGAAAACCGAATTGGGCGCCAGTTCGTGTACTCCCACGAACGAAATTTACTCAATGATGAATAAAGAAATGAAAATGAAAAATGAAATAATAAAATCAGAGACCAGTTTCAGATGTAGGAAAAGGATAGCAAGAAAGAGATAGTACGCAGCAAATAAACAATAAAATTAAATAAATCCCGGGTTGGTAGCCATTTATTGACCCAATATATTTTAAATTATAATATTACTCCCATCGGGTATTAACAAAACAATAATGCAATGAATAATAATTCACTTCAACATAAAAACTCTTAACCAATGATCAAGTAACGCAAAATAATAATTGCCAAAATTGTACGGCTTGTTATCACTCTCATGTGATAGCAATTAGATATAAATAATTATAAATAATACGGTTGCTTACTCCAAATATAATTTAACCACAAGAATTAAACAATACGCATAAATAATGTAATACGTTAAACAATTGTAAATATTCACCACACTTAATAAAATGATCGCTAATAATAATTTATAATAATAAATATGTAAATGGTCGCTGAAACTAATAATAAATATCTCCAGCAAAAATAATGAATACTCACAAACAGTATTCTCGCAATAAATCGCCAGTGTTCAAATAATAATAATCAAATAATTGTAAATAATTAACACAAAATAATAAGAAATGATCACAAATAATAATTACACCAATGTAAATATTTAACGCAAAAATAAGTGATCACTGATAATAATATAACATATTCAACTCAAAAATAATACAGAATCACTGATGATATATAATTGTAAAATATTTAACTCAAAATGATAAGAATAATCGCAAATACTGGGTACATACAGGCAGAGATCGGCAGTATCGATTTTTTTATCAACGATTTCGTTTATATTACTAATTTTTTAAAAAATTAGCAATATGTAAAAAAAGATTACTAATTAAAAAAATAATTAATAATTATTTATCTAATTTTTCGGAAAAATAAATAATTCGAAAAAATATTATCTAATTTTTTGGAAAATAAATAATTAGAAAAAATATTATGTAATTTTTCGGAAAAATAAATAATTAGGAAAAAAATTATGTAATTTTTCGGAAAAATAAATAATTAGGGAAAAAGTTACCTAATTTTTCAGGAAAATTAATAGTTAGAAAAAAAATCACATAATTTTTGTGAAAAAATGATAATGGGGGAAAAATCACCCGATTTTTTTTTTTTTTAAATTAATAATGTGGAAAAAATTTAATTTTTCTTAAAGATAGATAATTACACGGAGAAAAATGCAGCTCATAATCAAATAGTTATTGCAACCATAATTAAAAATTTGCTATCTTAAAAATTCAAATAAAAACTCACAATCCATGAAAAAAATCCATAAAAAAAATAATTTGTTAATACATTTATTACTGTCTAGATAGTTATTTTTACTTATCATAATAATTACAATTTTAAATAGAGATAATTACTTGAAAAATTCAAATATCGCTCATAGCTTCAATAATCTTTATTTTAAAATTGTAATTTTTATTTTATTTAATACTCAAATGCTTTTATCACACTAAGTAAAAAGTACCATTATATCAATAAAAATACTATTTTAAATATATTCAGAGGCTTACAATAAAAAAAACATATTATAATTTTATAGATTAGTTCGTAGAACAAATAGATTTTATTTTCATCTCAAATAACTTGTCTAAATTAATTTAAAATTTAAAAAAAGAAAAAAAAAACAACAATTATTTATCATGAAATACAAATGAAATTTCTAATTACGACCTTTTTGGCAGCACTGGCATTACATTTCATGACTACACGCAATTCAAAATTTTGATCCGTCAATTTATTAAATTTCGGTAGGTTAAACATAGTAGCATAGCTAAATAGTCGTTCTACCGGTGTAGACGAAGGTACTGGTGTATTAAATTTTAGAAAAACTTGCTTCACAATAGGATAAAGCTCCAATATTTTAATGTCATTGCTTTTATGAGCAAGAAATTTTTGGTACATTGTTTCGGAATCTGATGAACCAAGCGTTTGAAAATTTATACTATTTTTTTCTGGGACACTCTCCGAATAACTAGTGAAATCGAAGAAATCATCAGCTTCTTCAGAAAAAGTGTCATCATCGACGGGCTGATCAGAACTGCTTTTTAAAGCTTCCTTTATAGCTTCCATTGCATTGGCTTGAGCTCGCGAATTCAGTGATGCCAACCAATTCAGCTTAAACTTTGGATGACAACCTGCAGCAACAGCACTGGTTTTTCCTTCATCGATGACATTGTATATATTTCCAAAGCGATTGTATAGAGCTTTCAACAAACCTGGTACAAGCTTATGGCAGTATTGAAATCGTAATTGCTTACACCGGTTTAATTTATTCCGAATTGTCACTAGAGTTGGTAACAAGTCAAAGAGTTGGTATTTCTACTTAAATGATTTTGTTTTTTAATAAATGAGCAATTTTCTCACAAATGGCATCAATAACTTTTGATCCAGAATTTTATGTAGCATAATTTTTTTCAATCCCAATTAATCATAAAAATTAATTGACTGATTCTAAAAAAATTTCAAGTTTCATTTTCTGTCTACCAAAATTTTGGGATTTCTACTTAAATGATTTTTTTTCTAAGAACAGAGTGATTTCAGGACAAAACTGAATCAATATTTTTTGGTCCAGAATTTCCTGTAGTATAATTTTTGTCAATCCAAATTAATCATAAAAATTAATTGACTGATTTTGACAAAATTTTCAGTATCATTTTCTGTCTACCAAAATTTTGGGATTTCTACTTAAATGATTTTTTTTCTAAGAACAGAGTGATTTCAGGACAAAACTGAATCAATATTTTTTGGTCTTGAATTTTGTGAACTATTATTATTTTGAACTAGAATTATGCGTCGAGCAGTTAAGAAATTCATAACAACAAGTGCGACTAATATATTTTTTTCAAATGACTTAATTCATTTTTTTAATTATTTTGAGAAGAAAATAATTATTATCTTAAAAATTCTCTATCAAGAAATATTTATGAGTTTATGCTTTAAAAACACTTATTTATGAAAAAAAAAATTATCGTCGTAGAGTTGAACTTTTGGTAAATAGAAAAACAAATTTTTTTTTCTTTTAGGCAAGTAAATTATCAAATCAATTTTGATGAAATAATAAAGTCAAGTAATTTTTGTACATTTTTCACAAAGAAGTATAATGGTCTATATTTTACTTGTATAGCTCTATACTACTATTTTAAACTTGTTCTCAACAAAAACATTATTCGTTATTTTTAATCAATATTTGGAAAATTAGTAACTTTTTCTGGTTAATTTTTTATTTCTAAAAAAATTAATGATTTTTATCTGCTAATTTTTTATTCTCTCAAAAATTAGGAATATTTTTCCGCTAATTTTTTATTATTTGAAAAATTAGTAATTTTTTTCTGCTAATTTTTTATTTTCCGAAAAATTAGTGATTTTATTCAGCTAATTATTTATTCTCTCAAAAATTAGGAATTTTTTTCTGCCAATTTTTTATTTTCCGAAAAATTAGTAATTTTTTTCAGCTAATTTTTTATTATTAAAAAAATTAGTAGTTTTTCTTTGCTAATTATTTATTTTCTGAAAAATTAGAATTATCTTCGACCTGATTGTTTATTATTGGAAAAATTAGTAATTACTCTGAAATAATTTTTTATTTTCGAATAACTAGTAATTGCTCTGTGAATAATTACTAATTTGCAAAAAAATTAGTTAATAAAAATAGATAATTTTTTTTTTGCCGATCACTGCATACAGGTAGATGTTTACCGCAAAATAATAATTAAACACAAATAATATTGTCACAATAACTCCCAAGTGTTCACAGATAATAAATAAGTAGTGGTAAATATCTACCGCAAACAATAATATATTCCCAATAATATTCAAAGAACTATGATGAATAATAAATGTAAATATTGTTAATTATTTACCGTCAAACCATATGAACAGTCACCAATAATCATTCAATTATGAAGAAAATAAGTATTAATTTTCCAAGTGTTGGATAATTTTTCCTCTGGGACCAACAAGTACGCAAGTATGTATATGTTTAAACGTTACTGTTAAATACTGCGCTCTTTCTCACTCACACTCGTGAGATGTACAAATGGCCACCAACGCGGGAACAAATTACACGCCAATGTATATAGCACAAAGGTACTTACAGTCGTCGTTGTAATAAAGAACGCGTACAGGTTCCATTGGTCTCAAGTATTAATCGGGCAATATGTATTGCAACAACTCAAATCAATATTAATTGCCAAATGACCAATACACTTTATAATTTTCAATTTTTCAAATCGCGTCTCAACAAAAATATTTTACAGCAACAGGCACACACTCTGCTCTTCCAACAGATTATCCACGGCAGCACGTGTTTTTCACGCCAGCACTTCGGCTGACGCCATTTTGTGATTTATCTCACTCTAACCAATGGAGAAATATACCTGTCGCATGTTAATTTTTTACACCAACACCAACATGATGGATGACTTGTTTTCGTGTAATTTGACCCATTCCCGACATCAAATGGCCACCCGCACATTTCAGAGTCAACCATTATCATGATTTTCAGATAAATCCCGCATTGATTCATTCATAAAATTAATAAATTTATTTAAAATAAATAAATTTACCGATGCCAACTGTTGCGTTGACGCGCATGCGTCAACCAACCAGAATAATCATAAACATATAAATAAATGCGCAATTATTCATCCTAGCGTCTATAAAATCCATTTATATGTCCATAAAAATCAGTAAATTTTACTGATTCCGACGCAATTTACATCTAAGAAATCAAACAAACAATAAAGATACAGTAATTAACATAAATAGCACATAAAATAATAATAATTTTTGAGACGTGAGAGCAGCGTGTGCTGCCATCTATTGCCCCCTCCCGACCTAATGCGGAGATTCCGCGATATTTAAATATCGTGACAAACTCAACAGTGGGTAGTAGATAGTTATGTAAATATTGAAAAAGATAGATTAAATTATTGCAGGTTAAACCAAACAAAGTTACAGGCAGAATCATATAAGGGGTTATTAAATCATTTGAAATATTGGTAAAGTAGTGATACTGCCTTCAACATTCACCTGTTCTCCACGTAATATGTTACAATAGTATCAAGACGCAATGTCAATCGTTAGAAAATTCGGTAAACCAGATCTTTTCATTACGATGACTTGTAATCCTAAGTGGATCGAAATTACAGAAAACCTGTTACCAGGTCAATCAGCTTCCGATAGACCAGACTTAGTAGCACGTGCATTTGACATTAAAAAGAATGCTTTGATCAAATTAATAACTAAGACTGATCTCTTCGGCGAAGTTATTACTTATAACTGGGTAATAGAATTTTAAAAGCGTGCGTTACCACATCTGCATATGTTACTTACATTACAAAGTGGTTTTAAAATTAAAATTCCCGATATTGTTGATAAATTTATATGTGCTGAAATACTAAATAAAGACCATGATCCTAGGATGTATGATATCGTTACAAGAAACATGCTTCATGGCCCTTGCGGTGATTGGTGTTTAATTGATGCCAAATGTTCCCAAAAATTCCCCGAAGCATTTCAGAATGAAACTGTTATGGATGAGAACGGATATCCTCTTTATCAACTTAAAAACGATGGAGTGACATTAACTCGAAACAAGGAATTTTTTTTCGATAATCAATACGTAGTTCCATATAATAGAACATTTCTTTTGACGTTCAATTGTCATATAAATGTAGAAGTAGTCTCATCCGTCAAAGTGGTTAAGTATTTGTATAAATACGTTTACAACGGTCATGACAAAGCTCCGGTTACAATTAATGGGAGTCTACATAGTTCAAATGCGAACGCAACTCAAAATACCCGACATCCTCAAAATGAATCTGATGTTGTCGTAACCCACGATGGAATCCGCGATTTCGTTGATGCCCGGTATGTAGGCCCCGTCGAAGCTGTTTGGCGAATTTCATCAAAAGGATTACAAGATAAAAGCCACTTAATCATTCGTTTACCAATACATTTACCGAATGAACAAAATATTACAATAACCGATGATTGCGATGAAATTGCTTTACAAGAAGCATTACAAAAACAAACAATGCTGATAGATTATTTTAAATTGAACGAACGAAGCGCGGAAGCTAAACAATATACATATAGCGAAATTCCACACCATTACGTTTTTGAAAAAATAGATGATACCAATAACTACAGTCGGCAACCACGTCGAAAACATTTTAATGTAATTGGTCGTATGTATTCAATTAGCCCAGCTCAAACAGAATTATTTCATCTTCGGCTTTTACTTGTCAATGTCAAGGGTGCAATAAGTTATGAAGGAATCAGAACAGTCAATGGAGAAGTATTTGATACTTTCACAAATGCATGTTTAGCGTTAGGATTAATAGAAGATGATCAAGAATGAAAGCGTACAATGAGTGAAGCTGTAGTGTGGATGATGCCACGACAGTTACGATGTTTATTTGTACGTATATTAATCCATTGTCAACCTCTTTATCCCGAAGAACTATGGGAACAATTTAAAGAACAGATATCCGAAGATTTCTATAGTCGCTTCGGTGTAGACGGTGGTAATCGAAAAGCATATAGGTTCATAAATTTTATGCTTAACAAAGAAGGTGTTAGTCTCTCAAATTTTCCGAAAATGCCTCAAATAGATGAAACAGATGATATTCCTGATGACTTTCAAACCGAAACTTAAGTAATGATGAATCTGAAGCCTATTATCGAAAATTAAATGTAAGACAAAAAGGAATTGTAGATTTCGTTGTACAGGCCGTTTACGACAATGGTTATCACCAATCTAATTGTATTTACATTGACGAACCGGGAGGTTCAGGAAAAATTTTTGTATACACGACGTTATGTCATTTATTAAAAAATCAAGGCAAAGTTGTTTCTACAATGGCTTATACCGGTATCGCGGCAACTCTTTTACCTAACGGAAGAACAGTTCACAAAACATTTTGCTTAGCTGTCCCAATGTTCCCCGATTCATCTTCAAACATTAAAGCTAATTCAAATCAAGGAAGGTATTTAAAAAGTGTAGGTATTTTCATTTGGGATGAGCTCCTATGTCTCCTAGATACGCTTTAGAGATAATCGACAGAACGCTCCGACATATTATGAATATTGACATACCATTTGGTGGTAAGATGATGATATTAGGAGGAGATTTTCGTCAACTTCTTCCTGTTTTGACCCATGCAACTCGAAGTGAAATGGTTAACTTATCAATTAAATACAGCCATTTGTGGAGAAAGTTTCATAAATTTACATTAACATAAAATATGCGGGCGTTGCCAGAAGAAATTTAATTTTCACAGTTCTTGCTAGATGTGGGCGATGGCAAATCTAATGATGCAAATGACGACCTTCTTCTACCGGACGCATGCCCGGTTTCTGAAGCTAATAATATCATTGAATATCTAGTTGGAAACATTATTAGAACGCAGCGTTTTAACGAACTTACCAAGTCAGTTATTTTATCCGCAAGAAATATTGATGTTGACATTATCAATGAACAAGTAGTTGAACTTCTAAATAAAACTACTGAAAAAATTAATACGGCTATCGATAGCACTGATAATTGTGATAATGGAGACATGACCGACGCGATTTTGCCAGAATATCTCAATACTTCAAATCCACAAAATTTTCCTCCTCACGAACTGTGCTTGCGAAAAAATACTGTAGTGATGTTGATAAGAAATTTGAACTTAAGTGAAGGATTGTGCAATGGAACGAGGTTGATGGTACTGGACTTATCAACTAATGTTTTGCGATGCAATATATTGACGGGGGATAAGGCTGGAGAAATTGTTTTTATTAATCGTGTAACACTATATTGTGATAATGTTAACCCTTTTACATTTAAAAGACGACAATTTCCAATAAAAATTGCATTTTGCATGACCATAAATAAATCTCAGGGTCAGACATTTAATAGAATAGCCGTTGATCTCTCAAAAAAAGTATTCAATCATGGTCAATTATACGTAGCCTTATCTAGAGTTCGTTCTTGGCAATCATTACATTTGTATTTAAGTAGTGAGAAAGTGGAAAATTCTGTAAAGAACTTCGTATTTAAGGAATTGTATTCTTGACTTGTTTGTTATAACTCTCATTTTTATCAAGTGAAATAAGTAATCATAAACGCGCGCGCTTGCGCGCGCCACTTCATCTAGTTATTTTTAATTTCGAACATACTACTCTTTTTTCCTAATTCTCATACGTCGGAATATGTGAAAGTCTTTGCTCTTTAATTATTTGTATCATGCGAGATCTCATCGCTTATACATCTTTTGAGTAATTTTTTAAGCATGGATCTTCTTCAAGAGATATTGTTGTTGCAAAAGCAGCGGAGTGAACACCGCATGAAAAACTGTCCAGTTGCTCAGTTACTTCAACATTAATTATATTCTTTCTCTCAAGCTGTGGATAACGTGAATTTATATATCTATAATCTTCTTGCGATACCGTCATTCGTGGAGCACTATCATAGACAAAAAGATATGTCCCATCAAACCGAATGCAACGCCAATGGCGACTTTCATTTCCTCCAATTATCTGTATATCTTTTATAGTTTCTGATGGCTTTATAAAATGAGAATGAGCATAGTTAAGTATTGGGTATGTATGATAATCAGAATTTTTTTTAAGTGTAATAAGACTCACAAATGTGAATTCTGGGATCCCAAATTGAAAAAAAAATTCCTCCGAATATAAGTAAATTCGGCGTAAAATCTTATAAAATAATAAATGGGATCCCCAAGGTCATACTTTTGATCGAAAGACGTGCACATTGTGCCAGTTCCAAATCAGATGACTGAATGCCCGACTTAACGTATAAACGCACCGTCAGCGGTAATAAGACGCGGTAGCTGTGAGAGTGTTTGTTAAAATCACATGGAATTAAACTTATGAATAAAATAATAAAAGTCACTCTTAAAACTATTAAACTAAATTGTAAAACATGTTGAAATTCACTTTGCCTTTATTTTCTCAAGGTCATAAAATATGCTTAAGTGTACACATCATATGCGTGTGAAAAGTTGAAATAAATAATATTGTAATCCTAATTTGGGATAATCATACTATGTAATCCTTATATTTAAGAATAATTATAATTATTTTGGTAATGGGAAATGATATATTTTAAGAAAAAAAACTATATAAAATTCATATTAACATATATATACATACATATACACCATAAATATTGGGAAACTCAAATGTAATCTTCTATATTTTAAATATTTTCATATATCTAGCTGTAAGTTCTTTTTAACTAAATTTGTAAGCGTTATCGCGAGCTTCTTAAAAGAGGGGACATATGTTTAGGAAAGCAAGAGAATTTTGCAACCCTCTTACTTTCCGGGGGATTGTTATGTCCAAATAATTTTTTTTCATTTTTATAATTATTTAAAATAATTATTTTTGAGCTCCTCTTTGAAAAGCGCGCGAAAACGCAGCGTCAGCTTTTTCACCTTTTTATGCGGCAAAGAATAGTGGGAAGACACCTGCAATAAGTTTAACGAATAAATAATAAACTGTTGTCACTTTCCACCAATGACAATGATTATAAATTCCCCATCAAATCACCAACCAAAGTTTATAAAAAGCCTGAGCACCCATAGCTCAGGGCTAGTCGGTTCATAAAACTTACGGTCCGCGAATATTCGAACGTCGAAATTTCGTGTACTCTTATTGCAGGAATCCGCCCTAGGCGTTGAAAAGTAAATAAGAGGATTTTTAATAATTTTTAACTTAAACCCTATTGCAGGAATCCGCATCTGCGTTGAAAAGTCAATAGGGCACTTCTTAAATAATCTAGGCTAATTCTTATTGCAGGAATCCGCATCTGCGTCGAAAAGTCAATAAGAAATAGTCAAAGATTGCTAAATTCTATTAACCTTACTGCAGGAATCCGCCCTAGGCGTCGAAAAGTCAGTAAGGGATTTAAATTTTGTATTAAAAAGCCTCAAATATTGATCTAAAATTCGATCTGACGCAACTGTAGTAATCGTTCGTCTAGTACAATATTTGTCGGAGTTTAAAAACCATCCGGTAGATCGAACCAGTGACGCAAATCACGTGAATTTGCGATTCCATCTCGTGCCGTGTTAATTTGCGCATAAAACCACTTTTCGGGTGTGTAAAAGGACGCATTAAATATAAATCAAAATCTTATTAAAATATCAGTTAAGGATAAATAATCCTATAAAATAAATTAAGTATAAAATTGTGAAAAACTAGAGTGAACAAGTGACGTTCAGTAAAAACGTTGTAATTTGAAATAATTAATAAAAGATCAAGTTCATCACTCCAACCTTGCGGTTTCATTCGAAAGTAGTACATAAGATATCATCCTACCAACCCAGCCGCACCCATTCTACCAACCCTACAGGAAGGTCGAGTGAGCTGTTTAGTCCTGGAGGGATAATAGCTGCCGCACTATAAGAATTGACATCGAAAGGTAGGTGAAAGAACTATTTTTCTATCATCATAAAATACTTTTGGCTTAAACAAGAGCACCAGTCTCTTTGAAGACGTTTGGGTTCTTAATTTTCGAAAAGATCCACTATAAATAATAAATTATAGGAAGATAATTTCTTCCTCGTATTCTTTATTGTTGTCCGCACCCTCCAACCCGCTTGTCCAAAAATTACTATCGCTACCAAAGGGAGAAATCCCGGATAAATAATTAAAAATTAAGCGGTGGACATAACAGTATAGTGCCGGATAGTTCAACTGGTAGAGCAGTCGGCGCGATACCGAATTGGTCTGGGTTCGATTCCCAGTTCGGGCTATCTATATTCTTCTCAATTTATCTATAAATTGTCTTATTGAGAAGGTTGTTTGCATGTTTGCATGTTCAGGTTTCCACTATATTTAAATGGTGGACCATTTAATCATAGTGGAAACCTAAGACATGCAAACCTCTCAATAAGACGGTGTACTTTTTTTATCAATTTTTTCATTGTTGTCAATATTTTTATCATTATATTTCTCTGTTAAGTTGATATTTTTATTACTTTCATTAATGTCATTATCTTCTGATAGTATGACCTTCACGTTTGTGTTTTGTTTTCTCAATAATTTTTTATAATCAACGTTAACATTTTCTACACTTCTGATTATTATTTGTGATTTTACGTTTCTTTCATAATCCACGTGATTTTGTTCTTTTTTTTTTGGAACTTTAGCTTTCAAATTTTTTTTGGATTGCTCTGCTTTTTCTTATGCTTCTAAAATGAATTTTGGCTCTCGAATTTTCATGTTCTTATTTTTTCGGCTGTCTATAATCACGGGAAGTACACATTCCATGTAAAATTGCGTAAGAAGAGGTTCCGTTTCTTCTTTCCAAAACTTGTCCATTCGTTCCACAATCTCATACTTTAAGCCAAAAGGTGTCCATACCCTGAAGTAACAATAATTTCTATTTGTTACGTGCAGTTGACCTTGTACTTGATAATAATATGGATGAGTTTTTTTCAAACATTCGGATTTACGGTCAAAAATCCTCCTCATGCATGCCAAATTTGCTTTTAAAGCTTCATTTGGAGACATTTGTCTTATCGAAGACGTACATTTAATTTCAACGATATACTGATCTCCAATAAAACCATCAGGTGTAGCACCTAAAAATTCAATCTCTTTATCGATAAAAAGACCACACGGTTCAATTGAATCCGGCCTAATTATCAATTCATCTGCTAAAGCTTTTAAAGCTTTTTTTCCACATTGTTTACTATAATTAACTGTATCTACATTTAATACAGGTTGGTAAACAATTTTCTTTACCATTTCTGCACATGAAGTACTTGGTCTTCTTCTGCATATTGGTCCAAAATGAGATGCTGTTATTATATCTCGACGATATTCATGCCTATTCGCAGAATTATCTTGTTCTGCCTTTTTTTTTCATAATTTGATTACGATTTTTTTGACGCTCTTCAAGCTTTTCAAAGTGTTTTTCAACTTTCTGGTTGTATTCATTCAGAGATATATCGTCTTCTTAGACTCACCATAGTACTCATCAGTACCAAAATACCTTCGTTATGATCTGTCTTGATATTTACGATGATTTGCAGTTCTAAGAACTTGTGTCTGTTTACTTTTCTCCATTTTCGTTATTTCTGTAGGAACTTCAAGACCCAAGAACTCATGAGGTTTTGTTCCACTTGTTGGGTATCAGCTTGAATTGCTGTGAGGCTTATCCGAAAATTAAATTAACTACGTTGGCTATAATTTATCCGCTTCCCTCCTAGTGTCTTATTTGCTATTGAATTTAAGCCTTCTACTTTATTAGTAGTGATATTATCAAGCAAACCGTCTGCATGCTTAGCTAATCTCGTAACGATTTGTAAGATGATGGGGTATATTCCAACATTTTCTAATGTTGATATCTGTTTAAATAATTAATAATGATTAGATAAGGATGAGAGGATCTGGTATGTGTGAATTGGCGGGTAGTGAATGATTTTATTTAACACTGAATTTTGGTAAATATTAACAATAAATGTTTATTTACACTATTTACAATTAATGAGAATCAATGAGCATGAGAAAGCACTAGAAAAATTGTTTTTAGCATTTAGTTTAATTAATTATCACTCGCGTTCTACACGTGGCCAAGATGGCGTCGAGGCGCGAACAATGCCAGTATACGCGATGAGACAAATTTAATTGAGAATAAATGAGATTTACTGATGAGAGCAAAATAATATAAGAAATAATTACTTTGAATTATTTCACGCAAAATGCAACGATTTATTTCATGAGAGCGCAATTGATTATTACGAAAAAATGAGATTATAAATTAGCACGAGGCGTCAGCCATGGAAACTGTAAACTATATGAAAGAGAGAGCTTTAAAAGAGTGAGAGAGACAGAGCATCCGTCTTCTTCATCCCCACTCGAGCGGTCTTCGCGATGAGAATGCGACTACCGGAGCCACCTATGATTGATGAATAATCGACTGTACTGTTGATTATATATTGGCGGTCAGAATTGAATATGAGAGCGCGGGAGATTTGAACACAATCAGATTTTCTGATTTTTTTCCGCATTTATCAACTGACGGATTGCTGCATTTGCTATGATTCCCGAAAAAATGTCTTGGCATGTTCATTATTGTATCGTACGCTTGTTCTGTTTGTTCATCGCATTAAAGATTACTTTCTTTTTATGTCTGTAATCCTTTTTTCTACATGCTTTCGCATTTTCAATGCACTTTCTTGTACAGTTTTGCGTAAAATCGCAACATGTAATATTGTTGATGGAAGAATTTTGATTTTTAAAGCATTATCAATATGGTTACAAAAATTACGAAAAAGATGATTCTTACATTTTTTTTTTTTTTGGTTACCTAAATTTCATAATCCATGTGGATTATTATTTACAATAGATTGATGTACGCTACTGTCACCATCTCCCACTAAGCAACTGTAAATCAATCCACGAGTTTCAACACTACGTTTAAAACCTTCTACAATTATATCTGCTTCCATACTCGTTGATGGTTCATTTCAAGCGAAATCCTTGTAACATTTATGTGAAGGTGGATCTCGCTTGTTTTTAGATGCAACTTCACATACTGAACAAAACTTATTCCTCTTTCCACAATAGAGCACCCGACCTGTTCGCAAACTAATTATTGTTGAAACCTGACAAAGCGTCGTATCTTCCATTTTTGTATGACCTTTTGCACCAAGCACCATCAACTATTACTGTTATAAATGGAATTTTCTAATTATCTTTATCCAATATAGCGTCACCAGCTTCTATTGCTAACAGTTTTTCCATTTCTGCCGCTTCTTCCATTTCTTTCTCTGAAGTTCCGATAACCATATATTCTAATTTGTCACGATACTTTCTGTAAGTTCCAGGTGCCATACAGTGTATGTTCATTGTTGCTAGCTGTTCACGTAGATTTAAATAACCAGTTCCACAAACCAAAGAACTTAGAACTGCACTTTCGTTTGATGACATATGAATGGTTGACTTTTTTGACTCCGACCAAATACTAGCAGATTTGTGGCATTTCTTACACTCCCAGTACATTTGTGTAAGCAAACCGTGGTCAGTTGATCTTATCGTTCTCAAGTCGCGAAAAAGACCTTCACAAGATCTTTTGTGGTTATAATCGAATACTTTATGTAACTGATCCATCATAGCAGATGTATTTACGATACGTCTTTTTCTGACGTGTTCTTTAAAGTACGGTTCCTCTGATTGGTGCATTTGTTCGGTATTACTGTTATTATTATTATTATTATTATTATTATTATTATTATTATTATTATTATTATTATTATTATTATTATTTTTTTTTTTATTATTACTTCCATTTTTATTGTCATTATCAAAAGAACTGTTAATTTCACCAACTTTACCATTATTATTTAAAGTAGCATTACTATTACAGTAATTACAATCATCAATTTCATTATTGTTGTTATGATTATTAAATTCGTCGACTTCACTATTATTGTGATTATTATTTTCTGTAATATGATCATCGATTTTATTATTACTATTGTCATCATTGTTGTTAATTCTATTATTAGTTTCATTGCTTTCGATGTTACAATTATCATTGGAATTACAATCGTCCATTACATCATTATTTTTAGGGTAAATATCACAACTTGCTTGATAACTTTCACGAACATTGTTATTATTATCTCTATCTTTATAGTTTATTGTTTCACTAACTTTATAATTATCCTCAGACAAAATTCTATTTGGAATTTTACGAATTCTTTGGTCGGTTTTTTTTACGCTGTTTTTGCAATTTTTACTATACGATTTTATCGGAGGAAGCTTAGTATCATTGTCAATAAATGATTTAAGCTCGGTAAATATGCAAAAATGAGCTTCCTGATCAATTTTCAATTTATGTGAACTGTCATGAATATTCTTACCATTATATTCATTAACCATTGTTTCATTATCATGATTAGTATTTCTTTTTCAGTTAATTGCTCAGGGGGTTATCCCCGGTAATCTGACTCTACCGAGGGCCTTACCTGAGCGCCAAATCGTTACTGCTGCGATGCCTCATCAACAAGATGATCAGCATGCGCAGCAGGCCAAGTTTCGCTGCCTTCGGAGACGGAGGGACCCGAGAATAACAGCCGTTAGCATCCACGATGCCAGAAACTCAACTTGCGCTGAACAAGTAGGTATTCTAGCCAGTGTAGACACAAACGACTGCTTCATCCTTCCTAGGACGCCAACAATGAGAACGACTATCTTGACACGGTAGCCTGGGTAAAGTTTGCCAATTTTAAACCGGAGATCCTGATATATTTGGTGTTTGTGCTCTTCTTTAATCGTGATGTTATATTCAGCTGGAGCTAAGAACTCGATGACATAAATGTCACAAGTGGGTTTATCGAAGAGCACAATATCAAGTTTATTGTGGTCAATTTTCCGAGTTGTTGCGAATGGCACGTTCCAATAAATACGGCAACGGTTATTCTCAACAACTTGCGTAATATCCCGTGGCAGATAAGGCAGCACTGGTGTTTTATCGATACCGTGCGTATGTCTAAGGTTGTAATAAAGTACTCGCAAAGCAGCGTTGTGACGCTGAACGTATGCACTTCTTGCCAGCACAGGACATGCTGACAAGAGATGCATAAGCGTCTCAGGATGTTGCTTACATGCCCCTACACGAAGTGTCGGGTAGCTGCATCTGGAGTACTTTCGCACGGTATTCGAGAGTGTTGATCACACCATCTTGGCAGGCAAAAATATATCCTTCGGTCTCGGACATCAGGCCAGCTGACTTGAGAAAGAGAAATGTCAGCTGGGTAGACAAGCCATGATCACGCACGTGTTTAACCCTTTAAAGTCAGAGGATCTCAAAACGGCCCCTTGTGAGACTAATGGGGAGAGCGCGAATCGTAGAGTCCCGTGAGCATGTATGAGTGACATGTGAGAGTAGTGGTGTGCCTGTGAGTACCCTTCCACTCGTTCGAATCTTGCGCTGCGTTCATCGACAGTGCCGTAGTTAGTATTGTTACGTGAGGAAATAGTCTCCGAAAGTAAGGATAGAAAAATTTAAAAAATTTTGTACATTGCTATGTAATAGCAATATTACTTAACTATATTCATAATGAAACCAAATGTTGTTCTTATTTTGAATTCAAGTCCTTTGATAGTTATTATTTCATAAATTAAAAATAAAAAATAAAATAATTATTAATTCCCGCTTAGGTAAAATTTTTTCTCTTACAATACGGCCCTGTCACATTTGCTTCGCGCTTTTTCTAATTCTATCGGGCTCCGCCAGTTCAAAGAGTGGGGTTTCAAGGTCAGACTCTAAAGGGTTGAAGAACACGCTGTGCGTGGACTTGTCCATGTGTGTACTGAGTAGTTTTTGCTGCTCAGCATTCCTGACGACACTCTTGAATTCATCCTTAGGGAGTTCAATAAAAGGGTTTACTCCTCCGAGACCGAGGGATTTTGCCGCGTACTTTGCTGCCTTATATAAAAACGCTCCCTTCTGCCTATTCTCATGACAATACACAATTTACATAAGGAAGTCGTCTTCGTCTGCTGTGAAATTGACAACTTCGTATGTTAGACTCAAAACCAAATGATCATGTAGACACTTCAAGCTCTGTAGACCTCTCCCTCCGATGTGCCGGGAAAGGTATAATCTGGTGACTGAGGATTTAGGGTGCATGCTCTGATTCATATTTATTACTTTGCGTGTCTTGATATCGAGATCTCTAAGCTCTTTTCGGGTCTATTTGAGGACACCAAAAGAGTAGAAAAAAACTGGGACAGAAAGCATGTTTGTTACGGAAACTTTGTTTTTTCCGGAAAGTTCTGATGACCAGTTTTTCCGGAGTCTCCGCCCATACTCGCTGCAGAGAGTCGTTTCAATTTTCAAGACGTCCTGCATAGGGCTCCCGTCAATCCCTACATATTTGTACGACTCTCCGGCGTCAAGATGGTCAATGACGCTTCCATCTACTAACTCGATGTCTTCGCGCAAATCAGAGCACTTACCCTTCACCAGATTAACGACCGCGTACTTGTCTAACCCAAAAGCCATGCCGACATCCCGTGTATACTCCCCTACGATATTCACGGCTGTCTGAAGGTGTTCCTCATCAGGAGCATATACCTTCAGATCCTCCATGTAGAGTAAGTGGGTGATCGAATATTTTCAATCAGTCGGTTGGCCCACTGAGTATCCACGGGTACGGCGTAGCGCAACAGATATCGGCAGCAATGAGATGCAAAACAGCAGAGGGCTCAGGGAATCTCCCTGGAAGACACCTCGTTTGTACTGTCCAACTTCGGTCACACATTTGTCGTTGCCACATGAAATGTGGAGCCGTGTTCGCCAAAGTTGCAGCGTACGGTGAATGCATCCCACTGTATCGCGATTGACCCCAAGGCATTTGAGCAAAAAGAGAATAAGCTCATGAGATGTTGAGTCAAATGCCTTACGGTAGTCAATCCAGGCCATTGACAGTTTGCGCTGATAGTTGATCGCGTCGTGAATGACACAACGATCTACTAACAGATTCTCTTTGCAACCTGACAGGCCTCCGTTACTGCCACGTTGTTCGTATATTTGCTGCGATACAGGATCGATCTCTTGCAGAATACGATTGTTCAAGATTTTGGTGAAAATCTTATAAACCGTTTCGATGGTGGCGACAAAATGCCTCGAAGTCGTTCAGAACTGGAGCGTCAAGATTCACGTTCAGTTGATCACCGTACAACTCGGACCAGAAAGCTTCTACTCGCTCGATAGATGGGGGATCGCCAGAAACAGATGTCTTAGGTGTCAGAAAGCATGAAGGACTTAGCCGAAAGAAAGAGTTATCGGTAGGCCGCTTCAGCTTTTTCTCTAGTGACTTTTTAGCAGTCACCAGAGGCTGCAACCTGTTAAGGGAACCTTCTTTGTTGTTAAGAAGATTCTCCTTACTCAGTGTGTGATGCTGATGTCGTAGTCTAGCCGCAATACGGCAGACTTTAGGCGTAAACGCTTTACGGGCATTTGCGTACTCAATCACACACTGAATGCGGGAGACATGTTTCCGGAGATCATCAATCTTCAGTGAAAGCTGCCCAATGCGACCTCTCATCTTATCTTCAGGAGAAGTATTATTTCTTGCCGGAGGTAAGAGTGAGGAAGCAGCATCATAGACAGCTTGATTGATGGTGAGTAGAGTAGAATCCTCCTGAATCCGAGTCGATAGCTCGTGGATTTCCGTGTCAAGTAGATGTTCTGGGTAGTGCATCTTCTTAGAGATACATACTTGCCGTGTGTGTCAAAATCATTGTCAGCGTCTTCGGAAGAACGGCGTCTCTCCTGATGTAGCTGTGCTGGAAAAGAAAGACGGTGAGATACTCGTCTGTTAGTTAACACTGATCTTCGTGTTCGCCGGAGATGAGAGGCGTCATCACGCAGATGTTGTTGTGAAAAATGGCCATGGTAAGGGTGTATATCGCTCCAGAGAGCATGCATCCTAGCCATATAGCCCCTCCGCTCCGGTTGACTGTTATCATAGCACATCAGGAGATCGGCTCGTAATTCCTCCGTCCAAATAAATGCAGTCCATTGTTCGTCAAGGTCGTCATCGTTTGGAATCTCGGTGCTCCGCCCAGCAAGTGGGTAGCCCTCATCCGAGAAAGGCCGGTTGTGGGGAGCACTACCTGGTTCAGTATCGTCTTGAACTCTGTTTAAATCTACATTGGGGAGTTAACCCAACGTAGAGTTTGTCGTGCGCTTGATAGGCCAGCAGATGGAAGGCCGGCCTACTTTGCCCACGATGTGCCACGGGGTAAATAAAGCCCCTGCTGGCCGCACAACATGCACCGTGGGCATTATTATTATTATTATTATTATCATTATTATTCTTATGTTTAATATCACAACCATATTCCTTTTTACAATTTTTTATTTCTCATGACTTATGTCCATACTCGCAATTATTATGTTCTAACATTATCAAATCACTCAGCCTTTCGCACGGAATATCAGTTGTACTTGAACTGATGTTATCATTTTTTGAATGATCATGTGCACAAGCCAGCAGGTTCTTAGCGTCAGAATTTTCCATCTTATCAAATTCATAGAATTTGGAGTCATCAAGAGCAGCCATTTCACTCATTTTTTGTGCTTTGTACGGAGAATCAGTTTTGATAAAACCGAGACTATTATCATTCGCTAAATGATCACGTGCGTTGACCAAGAGATTTTTATAATCATGGTTTTTAGCGCATTCAAATTCAAAAGAGCCCGAGTCTACAGAAGTAGCGATTTCACACATTTTCTGTGCTTTGCACGGTGTATCAGTTTTGATAAAACCGAGACTATCATCATTCGCCGAATGATCACGTGTGTGGACCGAAAGATTTTTATAATCATAGTTTTTAGCGCATGCAACTTCGAAAGAGCCCGAGTCTACAGAAGTAGCGATTTCACACATTTTCTGTGCTTTGCACGGAGTATCAGTTTTCATAAAACCGAGACTATTATCATTCGCCGAATGATCACGTGTGTGGACCGAAAAATTTTTATAATCATAGTTTTTAGCGCATGCAACTTCGAAAGAGCCCGATTCTACAGAAGTAGCGATTTCACACATTTTCTGTGCTTTGCACGGAGTATCAGTTTTCATAAAACCGAGACTATTATCATTCGCTGAATGATCACGTGCGATGGGCTTACAGTCAATGGAATCTTTCAATTTCGATTCACTTAATTGTAATATTTTATCATTAACAGCACCAAGTTTTGTGACAATGTTGCGGTTTCGTGACAATTCGTTAATTACTTTATCGTTCATGTCATCAAACTTACTTAAAGCATTATTACTTACATTACGATTGCTGCGATCATATATCTTTATGGTCTCTTTATTGGCTGCTAAAACTTTACAGCTTTTTCTATTTGCACATATATTTCTCTATCCATCTACTTCCGGTGCTTTTTCCTCTTGTGTTTTCAGTTGTTGCCAGTAAAATCAATTTATAATGAATATGTTCGAATATATATACTGGAAAAAAAATCATTTAACATGAATCATATACAATCATATATGATTCGTATAAGATCATACACGTATAATTTATGCTTGGATATTATTATTATTTACCATATATGATCAGGTCTGGACATAGGTCATACAGCAAATAAAAATTCAACGTAGATCCACGTAAATAAATTCCATATATACATCAGGGTGATTCAAAAAATGTTAAATTTTTTTTTTCTCAGAAACACGTTTAAAAATTTAATTTAGATAAATAAGGCGCCTATGGAAATTAGAACTCTTAACCAGATAGGAAAGTACGACGGGCCCAGGCTTGGCCCAAGTATGTAGAACCTTGGTCCAAGCTTGTAAGCCAGCCTTGACCCAGCCTTGGTAGGACTCTAAAATAATAGCAATGGGCCACGCCTGGTTGCTAGACCTGGCTCATGCTTGGTTGCCAGTCCTGACCCAGACTTTGTTGCCAGACCTTGCCCATGAATCGAAGAAACGAATAAATTTAATTTAAAAAAATTTTATTATTATCAATTTCGTAGAATTTATTATCATTAACGTTTGAACTATCTAAAGAAGATAAATGATGTCAAAAAAAACTCGGTAAAAATTCTGCTGGGCTCTAGGCGCGAACTGCCGTCCATCTGATTGCTGGGTCCGAACGATAGCTACTGGACGAACCTACTAATGTTGAACTGATACATTTATATGATCTTCTCATTAAACCATGGGTATAGCCAAACTTGGGTAATCCTACCTTGGCCCAAGCCTGAGTTGCCATTATATGGCCAAGTCTAGGTTACTTAGTCTTTGCCCATGCTTGAATAATGATCGTAACGGCCAGGACTGAGTAAACCCAATCTTGAGCCAAGCATGGGCAAATATAGATGTGCCAAAGCTAGGTTCCGCATCGCTCTTATCTCTTTTCCATAAGAATAACATGGAAAAAATTTTTTTTTCGTATTCTGATTTTTATAAGCAGCTAAAGTTGCATCATAATAATAATTGGCAGGCATGTTTTTGTAGGTAATTGAGAGTTCTACAAAAAAAGTTTCCGATCACTTTTTGATAAATCTATTTGATCAAAAGTTATTTGAGGTTGAAGTCGAATTCATATTAAATTTTGAGATCTTTTTACTTTTCCGGCGAAACTATCAGACCTATTACAAAATATCATGGAACCTTTTTTGTAGACACTTCTATTCCCAAGAAGTTATTTACAATAAAATGTTTTTGAATTCCACATTGTTTTCTAGTTATTTTTATTTTAATGTCAAGCTCATAAAAAAATAGTCTTCTTAATAGTCTGGGGAAGGCCCAGATTTACTTAATGAAAACGCCCGCAGCAAGAGTAAACGACCAACTTACCCCTGTCGTTATCCTAATACGTAAAATCAAGAAAAGACTGTTCAGAGGGCTATAATACCCCCAAAATTAATAGCAAATTTATCAAAAACATTAAATTCAATAGTAATTTCATTTTTATAAATTTTCACCGATGCATTTTGGAAAATATCTATAATTTTATTATTTTTTTTAATGTAATAAATCAAACTGCCGATGGCAGTACCTTTTATTTTATTGAAATAAATAAACTGCTGATATCAGATATCAGATTCATTTAAATAATCAAAGATTCGGAGAAAACTTTGATCATCGATAAAATTTTTGATGAATAAACAATAACTATGGGAGAGTGTTTCTCCGTCTTTTCTCATAGCCCCTACCATAGGGTCCATCTAATATTACAAAGTTGATAAAAGTCACTGCAGCCGCTAATTAATCAGTTCGTTTTTACGCTTCGTTACTGCCGGGTGTGACCCCGTTTTTGAAGTTTTTTTATAAAGTATTTTTTCGTGTGTGATCCCACTCTTGCGTCCTAATAAGGATATTTGCCTCTGTTTGTTTTAATTCATCCATTCAATTAATAAGGATATTTTACTTTGTTTGTTTAAATCATTCATTTTATTTACAAAGATATTTTGCAACCACAAAAATTCAACTTCCAGTTATCTTAAACTCAGATCGTCCCTTGCGTTAAATTAATAAAATAAAAAGAAGGTGCAGTGATTTTTATTTATTTGTGTAGTGAAATTTATGGGCAATTAAAGTAACAAAAATTTAAAAGCATTCGTGAAAATCTATAAAATTCTGTGAATTACAACATAATTGTGAAATTTGCGTTTTGAACGTATGTTCTCTTTCATTCAAGTTTCCGACGGATAACAAATGGGAATTTACTAAAGTGATGAGTATTGCAAATAATGTTTTTTTGTTACTTTGAGACATTAAACAATATATATATATATTTTTCATTTAAATAGAAATTATATTTAAATATTCTATTTGAATCGCTTTATTCAATGAAAGTGATTTTAAAATAATTTTTATTTAAGTTTAAACATAAAATATACTTAAATAATTTTTTTTATCACTTTATTTAACGAAAGTGATTTTCAAATAAATTTTATTAAATTTTGAGAAATATAGTTGCATCATATATTTTTATCATTTTATCTATTAATTTTTATTAAACGTAAATTATTTTTTTATTGTCATTGTCCTATGAATAATAATTATCTATTTATGAATTTTGTTAAACTAAATAACAAGTTTGAATTTGTGAACTTTAACTACATTACAAAAGTGTTATTTTACGAATTTGATTTTAATTTGTGAACTATGAAACTATGATAATTCGAATATTGATTTCAATATTAATTTAATTTGTGTTTCAACAATAGTTTGAATATTGAATCAAATAAATTTTCAATTGTGAATTTATTAAAAATTTCAAATTGTCATGAATCGTCTTTAATCGTAAAATGATATTGCAATTTTCTGGTTCTGCATGAACATTAAAAACGATTCATGACGATTCGAAATTTTAATCGGCATTAAACGGTTGTAATCGTAAAATAATAAATCGTTTCTTGGCGTTTCGAGATGATTAAATGAGAAAAAACCATGACGATGATGACGATTAAATTTTTAATCGTTTTTAATCGTCACAATTCGTTTCGTTAATCACGGCTTAAATAAATTAGTAAAACACACTTAAATTAGAAATAATAACACCACAATTATAACGATCGAACGAAAAAAAAATATTCATTCAATTTATTGAGTGAAAAATATACGTGTTTTTCTCATAAAACCTCAAATAAAAAGGAATGTTTGAAACACGCAGAATTTTATGGTGCGAATTTCATGTCAGTAGTTATTGCGTGATGCGCGTTAAAAAAAAACACCTATCATTTTATAGATATAGATTCGGAGAGATTCGATTTATTGAATGCCTCCGAATCCTTTTCAATCACTTAATAATAGTCTAATTTCTGGTTCATTGGAGGATCCCTGATTAAGAAAGCTAATTTAGAATGATTTAAGATTATGCAACTGTTCAGTCAAGACCCAATTCGCTACCACCTGAGAACGCCGAGCCTCACCGATAGGTCGGCAGCACCTTCGCTATTTGAACTTACGCGCGAAATCTTAGCCAATGAGGAAATTCCATCATTTGAATAATTAGTTCCAACTTTGAATAAAAGAGTTGCGACATGAAACGCACTCATTGGCTTAAGATTTCTACAAGCTACGTGGATTTTCGCTATTGGCTGAAATTTCGTCAGCGTCAGCTATTAATTTTCTGATTGGTCTACCGCTCTGACGTCACAAAGAAACCGTTGTGAGGTTTCTTTTCCGACATCTTTCTTCAATAATTCTCAACGTGCTTTTGAACAGTTCACCTCGTGTACTAAAATCGCTTCGCTATTATAAAAGTTTTCTTGTGCTTTTAAAGTAATTCTTGTGCTGAATTATATTCAATACTTAGTCAGTATATCAAGGCTGCTATTTATTGGATATAAATAAATTGTCATCCGCTTATAATAAATTACTCAAAGTAATTTCCGTGTGTTTAACCACAAAGTACCACGTGTTTCTCTTATACTCGTGTATTAAGTCGCATTCGCTAGCTAGTATTAAGTCGCATTCGCTATACAGTATTCTTACAATCAAAGTGTAAATAAGTGTAAATAAATCTATAATTTATATTTTATAAATCTTGAGTAATTTTTGATTGTTAAAATCACCAACACCTGCACCAGATCCAATTAGTACATCCTCCACTTTACATGCAACTCTCCATTATTTTAAATCATTCTAAATTGACTAAATTATGTTGCTTTCGTGCATAAATTTTCAAACGAATCATTTTGAATCATATTGAATTAAAAAATAAGGAAATATTATTTTATGATTTAAAATTATTAAAAATAATCCAAACTCTCAAATCATTTTAAATTGAATTGAATTAAGGAATAATATCGGAATTTCCTGTTCCTCGGCTGATTTATAAGTATTTGGAATAATTCAAGCTTTTAAATCATTTGAATTTAAAATGAATTAAGTATGGCAGAGTGATTAGCTTGCCAAGTCTGGTCACACCTAAGTATTATAGACGAATATTAGGGTGCCACTGGAAGATGGACTCGGCCTTTCAGAACCGCATGTTAATTTAAATTTATTTAGAAATCAAGGTCGTTGTAATTTATATTTCGTAAGAGAGGAAAGGAATGATGAACAGGCTGAAATTAATTTATTTTAAAACGTTAATTACAATTTCAATTAATTAAGCACCTTGCTTATTATTTATTTACCTTTTATAACAATTAATTTTCCTATGACAAACTAATCTTATGACAAACTAAACTAATGACAAGCTAATTTTTACTACGTCTTCCGGACGTTTTCCACACTCCGACACATTGACGACACATCACCGACACAATTTCTTTTAGTTAACATTATTTTGACTCTATTCAAGACTCTACTTTCTTTTGTACTTTTACTATCATCGCAATCTTTTCACCCAAAATTTTATGACTAATTCTCAAAACTAAATTTCAAATATAAAATTTCCACATTTACTCATTCTGATAACAATTTATCACTCCCTTAAATTCCAATTAAATCACTGACTTTACACATATTAATTAATCAATTTCTTGTTTAAATTAAGTATCAATTAATGAATGTTCCCTTATAATTTTCCACTAATTAATTTGCCACTATTTCTATACATTAATTTACTTCACAATTGTTATGTCCGCCGCTTAATTTTTAATTATTTATACAGGATTTCTCCCTTTGGTAGCGATAGTAATTTTTGGACAAGCGGGTTGGAGGGTGCGGACAACAATGAAGAATACGAGAAAGAAATTATCTTCCTATAATTTATTATTTATAGTGGATCTTTTCGAATATTAAGAACCCAAACGTCTCCGAAGAGACTGGTGCTCTTGTTTAAGCCAAGAATATTTCATGATAAAAGAAAAATTGGTTCCTCAACTACCTTTCGATGTAACTTCTTCTAGTACGGCAGGTTTTACCCCTCCACAACATTGCAGCTCGCTTGACCTTCCTCCTAGGGTTTGGATTGAGTGGGCGCGGTTGGGTTGTAGGATAAGACCTTATGTACTACTCTCGAATGAAAACCGCAAGGTTGAAGTGATGAACTTTGTCATTACTTAGATGTTTCAAATTACAACGTTTTAACTAAACGTCACTTACTCTAGTTTTCACAATTTCATATTTAATTTGTATTATAGGATTATTTATCCTTAACAGATATTTTTAAAAGATTTTTATTTATATTTAGTGCGTCCTTTTTACCCACCCGGAAAGGGGTTTAATGCGCAAAACTCGGCTCGAGATGGACTCACAAATTCACGTGAATTTGTGTCACTGATTCGATCGAACCGGATGGATTTAAAAATCCGACAAATATTGTACTAGACGAACGATTACGACAGTTGCGTCAGATCGGATTTCACATCAATATTTGAGGATTTTTTATGAAAAGTTTAAATCCCGTACTGACTTTTCATCGCCTAGGGCGGATTTCTGCAGTAAGGTTAATAGAATTTAGCAATCTTTGGCTATTTCTTATTGACTTTTCAACGCAGATGCAGATTCCTGCAATGAGAATTAGTCTAGATAATTTAAGAAGTGCCCTATTGACTTTTCAACGCCTAGGGCGGATTCCTGCAATATGAGAGCATGAAATTTCGACGTTCGAATCTTCGCGGACCGTAAGTTTTGAGAACCGACTAGCCCTGAACTATGGGTGCTCAGGCTTTTTATAAACTTTGTTTGGAGATTTGATGGGGACTTTATAATTATCGTCATTGGTGGAAAGTGACGACAGTTTATTGTTTATTCGTTAAACTTATTGCAATTGTCTTTCCACTATTCTTTACCGCATAGAAAGGTGAAATAGCTGACGCTGTGTTTTCGCGCGCTTTGCAAAGAGGAACTCAATAATAATTATTTCATATAATTATTAAAATAAAAAAAAATTATTTGAACATAACAATCCCCCGGAAAGTGAGAGGGTTGCTAAACTCTTTCGCTTTCCTAAATATATGTCCCCTCTTTCGAAAAGCTCGCGATAACACTTACAAATTTTTTTAAAAATGTCTTATAACTATAAGATTATGTAAGATATATAAGATTATATTTGTGCTTTTTCTTTTTTATGTTATATATATTGTAACGAGGTTGATGTTACCTCATTATCATACCATGATAATAGACGGTTACCGAGTTTGTATACCATATGTTATCTGATTTACCTGCTAACATATTGATTAATTATTATTATTATTTTATAATCCCCCTCCGTTTGTGTTTTAAATAGAAGGGATGCGCACCACGTCGGCGCGTAAGCACCGTCGTGAATCTATAAAAAGGCCTGCGCGCCGATATATACCAGCTTTTTCTCATATACTCACTTTCACTATGAACTTATAATAAATACAGTTTTATATTTCAACTTCTTTTTTTTAACTTTTAACTACCTGTTTACGACTGAGTATCCAGTAGTATCTAAGTACTCCCTTAGATAATAATATAATCATAAACTGCTATGATTTCCTTCGTGTGAGCCTGCCTCCACATTATCCTAGCCTACAGTACCTGCCTGTAGAAGACGGCAACCCCGTAGCGATGTATACCTGCTACATCCTTTTTCTACAATACCTGCTTGTAGAGGTGCATACCTGCTGCACACCTGTCCCACAATACCTGCTTGCAGAAGCGCGTACCTGCCGCGATGTCCACCTACTATACCTGCTTGTAGCTGTACCAGACAATTGTGATACTGAGCTCACAATTGTCTTATTTAATTATCTATCATATTTATCACACCAGTGAATCAACAACTCACAGGTAAGTATAATAATACTATTATTATACCTTTTACAACCTTTTGTGCTTATTACTTTTTTGGCTTGCTATGCAAATATCTGTAATCTAACTTACTTTCATATCTTACTTATATATAACTTTGCCCCATGACTGCCGATCCTTTATATGCACTTGGCATATATAAATTCAAGGCCAAACGGTCGTCTGGTCCCTACGAACCGAGTAATACCAGGATCAATTACCAAATAAGTAGCCTACTGGCTAAAAAGGACACGGGTCCATTTAATTGAAATGGATAACGGACGGTTGATTCACCCCTACTAGAGGGGGTGGACCTCAACTTCGTTTCAATATATATATTGTAACGGGTTTTTCACCACCGGGGATCTACCGGAGTGAAGTCCGAATACACGTACGATTTTTGGCAACCTTGTTCAAAATTATTAGTTGGGCGCCAGGTGATTTTATAATCACCAAAACAAACAATTATCAAAATATAACTCGGCTCAGGGTGGCGGATCGGGGAAAGGTCAGGCACTTAAGATTACGATAAATGATTGATCAGAATTAAACACAAAACAATAATCAGTCATATATTGAACAAACAAACTAAATTGATCGGTTTCACAAAAATAATCGGTTACAACAAAATAATAAATTGCCGTGGCCGGCTTGACTCGATATAAACAAAATTATCAACAAAATCGTAGTTGATCGAAAACACAATTAGTTCATTGCTCGGAGAAACACAGTCGATTTACGAAATTAAAATAATATAATTTTATTGTCCGGAGACACACATACAGCGGAAGTATTAAAGTAATACTTGACGAGTGACGTCAGTGTATTCTTACACGGCGCGGTGACAAGACTGCTGTTGCGAATGAGACACGGATAAGCCGTAATTCTCAGAATTGCTCGATGGAAATAAAATAAAATATAAAATAATATTTTATTTCGGTAACACGCTAAATTGCACGATCATGTAATTTTTTACGCGTAATTAATTATTAATTAATAATTATTACACGAACGCGGTTCACTTGTTCACTACTAAATTCAATAGAACACGTTGTTCAGGTTTCGGGCCGAGGCTTCGGCTTGTTCACTTGTTCACGGAGTCGGTTATTGTCGGTCGAAATTAATTGTCGTGATCAATTAATTTAACTAGTCGTTGATCAAAACTCGGATTGGTCGTTTTAGTCGTAAATCGCGTTGTTCAATCGTCGGGATCGAAATTGGTCGGAGTCGAATTGTTCAAATACAAAAAACGTGGCCGTTCAGTTCGGCGTCTATCCCGGATCTCTCGTTTCAATCCATGCGTTGGATCGTTTGCTCGGTCAAAGTCGGAATTTTTCGTCATAGATGTCACCAAAAGTTGCTCTCCGGGTAATTATTTATTATTTCAAATAATTTTTAAACCACGGGTCGATGTCGAATTTTCCTCATGTTACAATATATATATATATATATATATATATATATATATATATATATATATATATATATATATATATATATATATATATATATATATATATATATATATATATAAATACATATATAAACTTTTGAACTGAATGTATTTCCTGACTCAGCTCGCCGAGCTGAGTTTAGAGGTAGCAAAATTTTTCGAAAATTCCATCATGAGGACAAATACAATGGTTAGATTTTTATGAAATCTACAAAAAAATTTTCCAAAAAACGTGACCAAACAAGAATTTTTTTACATTTTTTTTTTTACGTTTTATTCGGGGGTTATTTTTTTTTTCGTTTTTCGAAAAGAATTTATTTTTTCTCTTCACCTTACATTTACTGAACAACTAACGCAAAAATGAAAGAAAATCCAAAAAAATTAATTTTTTCATTTTGGTAATGATTACACAAATTAAGGAACAAAACTTGTTCCTTTAATTGTTTTGTAAAACTTTGAGCAATCGGTCTGGACAAACGGTTCAATGGATCAATCTGAAAATTTCCAGGGTTTTCGGGGTACATTAAGCTGTAAAATCACCTGGCAACATTCTTTTTTTTATCAATATTTGCAGACTAACGATGAGTTCACTAAAAAACCAGAAAATGGCCATTTTTTGTGGGTTTTTCAAATGGATATCAAGGATGGAAAAAATTTTTTTTTTTTTAAATCGAAAATGGAGCTTGTGGGGAATTTATTCAAGTTTATTAAACTGCCCTTTAAATTACTGTGTAACCATTACTTGCTGAGATATCAATAATCAAAGACAGAAGGATCCTTTTTCAGTTGAAGGCTGATATCTCAGCAGCAAATTGTTGTACAGAGAAACAAAAAAAAGCAAATTGTAGCTGAAGAAATTTCCTAAACAAGCCATGAATTCGTTTTTTTGAAAAAGTTTTTCCCGGCCCCGTTGACCTAAAAAACGAAACCAAAAAATTTAGAAAAATTTTGTCTCGACCTTTTTCTTATGATTCCGCAAAAACCGTGGCTCAAAAAAATATTTTGCTGGAAGATCTTTAAACTAGAGATTTCAAGCTTCAATTTGCTTTTTTAAGTTTTTTCGATACGATCATTTTTCACGAAAATACAGCCCTCCAAAAATCACTAAAAAATTTATAAAATTTTCTTGTTCCGTTAATTTTTTGGATAAGTGTATTACAGATAAATAACAAAAATAATGAAACTTAAGCTATTTAAGGACATAAATTGTAACACCAGGGAGAAGTTATAAAAGTATTGGAACATATAAGTTATTATATAACAAATTAAATTATAATGATAACTTTAAGTAATTAACCACGAATAAATTAGTTTAATAATATTAATTAAAGATTAATTAAGTATTAACAATAATATGTGAGAATTCACATAGATTTTATGAAAAAGCATGAATTAAGCTCAACTAATATTTGTAGTTCTCAAAAGATTGAACCATCTTTTTTCTAACAGTACCGAAATTTTCCTTTTTTACAAATTTCATATACTGCGACTTGCAAAAAAAGCCAAATATGATGGCTTAGTGTTGAATACTGGGAGTCCGATACAAAAAATACTTTAAAAGCTAAATCTAAAGCTTTAATAACACTCTCAGTCACATACTTGACATCGTCAACTGTAACGTACGATGGCAAGTCGACAGTTGGTGTACCTGCAATCAAAATATGCGACTGTAAAGTGATTTTATTTTTTAAAGCTTTTCTCGATCAATTTTCGCCACACTCTACAAAATAATTTAAATTTCAATAATTAATTAGAAATAAGAAGTCAAATGAAATCAGTGAAAAAATACTCACATCAACGTGGACTATTAAACTTTCTTTAATATCTTTTGAAGTAAAAGATGCTAGCGACGACTGATTCTCTTCTCTGCTCTCGACACCTTGTGAAGTTTCATTGAGTTTTCTTTTATTGTTATTACCCTTGTATTCGGTGAATGTTGCCTTTAAGCCAGTAATTTTTGAACGATAAGTCAAAATTTTCAACAATGTAGCATCTTCATGATCTTTAGAAAATGTAAATGATTGATATCATGTAGAAATTTATGTAAATGTATATTTTTTTTAATATTTATAGAAAAATGGATTTTTGGTTAAAGAGAAAAAATATTTTGAGCTGAGTAAGCATCTCTCGGTATAGGTAATGATTGAATAAATGTTTTACCTCCTTGAAGAATCTCGATTACATTGATTAGTTTTGCAACAGTCTCACTTTTTTTAACTTCCCGCAACGAAAATCGATAATTTTCAAAAAATTCGGGAAGTTATTGTTTTCACCCCAATTTCCGAAAATCGAGTTTTCATCAAATTTCGACGTTTTGAGGTCTTAGGAAGCTATTCTGACTATTTTCAGAATGATGTCCGAGTGTGTGTGTATGTGTGTGTGTGTGTGTGTGTGTGTGTGTGTGTGTGTGTGTGTGTGTGTGTGTGTGTGTGTGGGGATGGGAACGCTCTATAACTTTTCAACTAATGAACCGATTTGAATGGTAAAGGTGACAATCGAAATATCTTGTTGGCCATCAACTGTTCTGGGAATTTCAGATCATTTAATCGAATAGACTCGAAAATATTGGCGAATTACGAAAAAAAAAAATTTTTTTTTAGTTTTTTAGTGATTTCCTTAGAAACGACTCGAACGATCGACTTTAAAATCTAACCAGCTCTAGAACTTTATAAGCCGCGTCGAATGCGACCTCAACCATCGCAATCGGTTAATTTTTTCGAGAGATGTCGTTGGAGAAGAAATGGTAAGAAACGGTTTTTTTCAAATATCTTTGAAACGGCTCAACCGATCGATTCCAAGTATCAATCAGCTCTAGAATTCAAGAAAACGCGCCGATTGCCACCTCAAACGTCAAAATCGGTTAATTAGTTCAATTGATATCGGTGCTGAAAAGTTTAAAAAATTACATAAAATGTTATTTTTTCCGGATAAATCAAAATATAATGTGCTAAAATGTATCTGAAATCATACCAACTCTTTCTCTTTAAAGTCTCTTTCGATCATCATATAATGAGATCTAACTTGTTGTTTAGTTTTAATCATATTGTCAGGAAAAAATTGAAAAAACACATTTTTTAATATTTTTCTCGGATATTTCAAATATTATTGCTCTGACCTAAGTCAAAACTCATTCAAATCTTGATTTTGATCACTGACATTGATTTCTGCCTTAATAAATTTATTTCAGAGAACATAATCGATAATAAAAGTTTAAAAGCCGCTTCTTCATTAATGATTTTCGATTCTTAACTTTTCGAACTCTAGCATAAAACGTAACTTGTTAGAGCTTGAAAAGCTCATAAAAAAGTGATTCCATGTCATAGAATTTTCAAGCTCGAAAATATATTCAGAGTGATGTTTTCAAGCTCCTTGAGCTCGAAAACAGCGGGAAGTTTTGGGGCTGGCCCGCGGGGCCAACCGAAGCCCAGATTTTTTTTTTGTTTTATTGTTAAACTTTGTGAGAGCAAAATTTTTTTTGAACCATTTTATTTAACGCCACTTTTCTTTTAATGATAAAGTCAGGCCTGAATAATATTTTCTAACGTCAATTTGAATCTAATTTAAAATTAAAAAACTTACAATAATTAGAATCCACTTTTATATTATATATCATCGAAATAATTTAATTACAAACCAACTCTACTCCACGGTGACATCTAACACAAGAATATCTAAAATAATTTAAGGAAGTTTTATCTCCAATTAGCACGACTTTCCGTGCATAACTGGTGACTTTCCAATAATGTTAGCACCTGATCCCATTCCTGGACTTTTGTATTGAGCCAAGTTAAGAGATTTTGACTTTCATCTATTTACAAATAAAATGAAACATTTCAAGTGAAAAATTATTTTATAATTTTACAAAATCAACAACACAAAGTTTCAAAAATAAATTACCCACACTACTAACCATCTACACTAAAGTTTGATGTTGTAGCAGGAGAATTTTTATTTTCACGTAAAGTTCCAGCTGATCGTAAATTTTTAACTTCCTGCTAAGAAAATCGACGATTTTCGAAAAATTCGGGAAGTTATTGTCTTTACCCCGATTTTCGAAAGTCGAGTTTTCATCAGATGTCGACGTTTTGAGGTCCTAGGAAGCTATTCTGACTATTGTTACGTTCTGGCTTTAATTAAATTTAAATAAAAATTTTAAATAATTTGTTTTTTTGAAGTCTCGAATTATTTATTCGCCACAGTGGGCGACTAAACGGTCCGACACTTCTTATAATCATAATTAATTAATAAATTAAGAAATCGTTACTTTGTTGGCGATATTATTTTTATTCACCGCCAACAATGTAACGGAAATCTCTTGCGATAAGAGAGTCGCCGTGGCTCGCGGATAGTCTAAACAGATGACGATGCATGAGACCCGGGCCACGATGATTCTCTCATAGGAAACCTGAGATGCAACGTTAACGTTTTTGAAAATGTATAATACCAAGGAGCGACAGAATCAAGTCAGTGGATTACAAGTCAGTCGTTTACAGGCAGTCGATCACAAGATCTAGTAGAGCCAAGAACTCTACACAAACCTGCTGGCTTGATCCTGTCACTCGGACTTGGAGCAAAATATATATCCGTATTTCATTTAAAATACATTTTCCTTTTTAACTTTGGGCACCGCCACTGGCAGCCCAATATTAATACACACCTCATACTGGGCGCCGTCCCCGGCAGCCTAATATTCTCACCTGTTTTGGGCGCCGATACAGGCAGTCCAAGCACTTCCTTTCCGAATCCAAAATTCATGCTTCGAGGCCGATGACGCAGGAGGTCAGGATGTGCGGTACAGCTCGGTCACGGGATTCGAGGTGTTATCGCGGACCTCACCGAAGGTCATCCGAGAGTTGGGTCGGAGGAAGTTTTTGTTGAGCTTTCGAGCTCATGTGTTGTTGAGCTTTCGAGCTCTCGTGTTGTTGAGCCGTCGAGCTCGTGTGTTGTTGGGCTTTCAAGCTCTTGTGTTGTTGAGCCTTCCAGCTCTGGTGGTTTGATCGATCAATTGAAATTGCTTTTCCCTACGAAGGAACCGAGTCTTCAGGGCTCGTCTTGTTCGCGTTCAACGGAGGCATCAAAGGAATAACTTGGGGCGAGTGATGGGGCCCATAATCGTCATCATGGTAAGTCAATAAACTTTTTTTTGCATAAAATAAAAGAAGGTCAACAGCTGACGCACCTGGAGTCTATCGACACCCTAACGACGTCAACCTGGTAAATTTAAAAATATTCTGTCTCATATGTTGAGAAGCCAGAATGTAACACTATTTTCAGAATGGTGTCCGAGTGTATATGTGTGTGTGTGTGTGTGTGTGTGTGTGTGTGTGTGTGTGTGTGTGTGTGTGTGTGTGTGTGTGTGTGTGTGTGTGTGTGTGTGTGTGTGTGTGTGTGTGTGTGTGTGTGTGTTGTGACGAGGCGATATTGGAGCCTCGGTCTTTCTTGAAACCCGGTAACGAAAGTTATTAACTAACCGACGTCGCGACAACCAAGAGGCATTAATGCTCGTACGACTCCTGGTCGTGCGAGCCCTGCGCAGTTCCCCATCACTTGGTGGTGGGCGAAACCTGCTAAAATTCCCTGGAGGCGCAATGCTCCACCTCAGAAGACCCTAAGTCGACCCACTGGAACAGACTTTGGTCCAGTGCCCTGCAGTCCACCTTGCAGGGACATACGCGGCTGGCTCGTTCATTCAAACGAGGCCAGTTTAGCTTATGTGGCGCCATCTCTGAGGGGGAAGACTCAACGTTTGACATTCGATCTTTATTCGAGCGACTGAGTGTGGTTTCGCTCCACTGTTGCAGCTACAAAAGCACGGATGGGCCCTAGAAATTCCCTAGGCACTCTGAGGTTGGTCAACCATAAAATAAAAGCACTAGAGGACCTTTTTGGAGGGAAGTCACTCTTGGTTGACGCGTCACGCAGTACAGTTGTGTTTTCTTATTTATTGCTAAAATTGTCTAGTCAGTTATTTATTTTGTTCTGTCTTAGTAAATTATAAAGTAAGAGATATAAAGTTGTCTTGTCGCTCAATGCGCGTGGTTTGCTGAGTAGCAATTCTTTTAATAAAAAACAGTTATTTGATATTAATTCATAAAAACGTGTTATAAATTACGAAGCCGTCCTATCCATAAGTGAGTTAAGATTAAGATTAAGTTCTACGCTGTTGATCCCGTAGACGACGCCGAAACCTTGCTGCACGGACTTGGGACCAGTCCGCAACACCAAGTAAGTATACCTTAATTCACTGCTCAAGGAACTCGCTCTATTTGTCCTGGATAAGCCAATTCGACTACCCGGGTAAATCGGTACTGAAAGTTAGACAATCGTGACACAGTAAGGTACACGCTACGTAGAAAATAGCGTGTGTCGCGATTAGGTAATAAACGGGTACCTGTCCTCGTGGTCATCTACCTCGAGGAGGAGGCACCACGTTTTAGTGTGTGTGTTAACTAATGAATCGATTTGGATGGTTAAGGCGGAAATCGAAAGAGCTTGTTGGCCATCAACTTTCCTAAAAATTTCAGATCATTTGCTCGTGTAGACTCGAAAATATGGGCGAATTACGAAAAAAAAAATTTTTTTTTAGTATTTTGGTGATTTCTCAGAAACGACTCGAATGATCGACTTTAAAATCGACCATCTCAATCGGTTAATTTGTTCAAGATATATCGCAGGAGAAAGAAATGGTAAAAAACAGTTATTCGCGAAATTTTTTAACCAAACAATTCCAAAATCTCATCAGCTCTAGAACTTACTAAACCACGTCGATTGTCGCCTTAACCATTAAATTCGGTTAATTCGTTCGTGAGATATCGTGGGAGAAAGAAATGCTAAATAACGGTTTTTTTCGAAATTAACGGCATACAAGAGTGCTTTCGAGCTCGAAGTGCTCGAAAATGTATTCACAACCATGTTTTCGAGTTCCTCGTGCTCGAACATAGCGGGAAGTTCTGGGGCTGGCCCGCAGGGTCAACCGATAGACAGATTTTTTTTCTAATTTCACGCATTAGATAGTTCCTCCGTTTTTGTTTTAGTACTTGGACTAAAATTAATAGTTGGACCCTCAGAAAATGTTGCATTTCTGTCAGCTGCTAATGACTTGAAACGAGTGGTATTTATTCTGTAAGAAATGAAAACGGTATAATTTGAAGAGTATAAACTGATTAGATCTAAAATAAAAGTCAGGCGTGCAACGTCTTAAGCATAAGCTTGAAATAACCTACTCAAAGTTTTCAAGCATTTCACTAATTTTTAAATTTTTCATGAACAGGAAAATTTGTATTTCACGTTTCAATAACAATTCAACAGTAGATAGGCAGAAGAGTTCTGGATACAAAGGGGTAAAATGGTCATGGTCTGTTGTGCCGACGGACGGTAAGTTGTCGATTGATGATGATGTGTTGACTGTTAGTGTGCTTATCTAGGGCCCTTTTGACATCATTTGAATGCTAATTGTCTTCAATTTACGCTTATCTAGGACCCTTTTGACATCAGTTGGATGCTAAACTGGCGGATGGTGAGTTGCTGACAGTTGATGTAGTTTTGAGCTTATCTAGGACATTTTTGACCAATTGTCTGCCATTCGATGCTAATTGACATCACTTTGAGCTCATCTCCGCCATTTTGAGCTCGCGTTAGACGTGAACTAGCGTCGCATGTATGTGTTGAACCGGAAATTTAAGGAAAAAAATATGTACAATTTCATTAATGACTAGAGTGGGTTCTCGGCTTGCCTATCAGGTTACAGGTTTTGGCATCGTGTTTGTGCGTAACCCCAAAGCTGACACTAGCGTAGCCTACCCTTATTGACGCAATATGTACATGTAAATGTATGATTTGAAGTTTGATATATTCAAACTAGGGGTTGTATGAGCACTTGCGAGAAGATATGCCATCTAGTGGCGTAGTTTCTCTCCCCTCTTTTTTTTTTGCTGATGCGTAGTAGATGACGTCACCCGACGAGTCTGAACTTATTTTGGAGCTAGAGTGGGGGAAATGAGCTGAGCACTGAGCTCGAGAGCCCGCAGCAGTCAGTCTACATTAAAAGTCCTTTGCGGTTGGTCAGTGACAAAACAAATTTTTTGTCTTTAGTGACGGCATACAAAAAAAATCAAGAGTTTGTTATTTATACCTTATATTTTATTTGAAATTGAAGAAAAACATCATATGTATTAATGTCAAGTGAGTACTAATAATTACAATTTAATAAATCGTTCTAATTAAATGAATTATTGTTTTAATGATTAATTTCTTATTGATTAATTTAATAATGGATCTATCAGAAATCAACAAAATTAAATGCTTGGCAAACGAAATTCCTGCCAGTTAAAAAACTTCAAGACCTGGAAGTAGGCAAAGCATACAAAATTACTGTGATAAAAATCATAAAAACTCAGTATGGACCTAAAGTTATCGCTCATGTGGAAGATCAGTTCACTATCTACTTCCCAACCAGGACAAACAACGAGCTCATTGGTGATGCAGAGAAGTCAAAAAAACTGAACGACATGGCTACTGAAGAGTGTTTATATATTTTATACCACGGCTTAAAATATAACAAATTTGAATTTGTTATATTAATTTGTTATATCAAAACCATCTTAAATGTATTTATTTTTTATTCAATAATAAATTCAAAGTTTGAATATCAAAAATATGTTTTTAATAATTACATGTACCCCATGCACACATTATAGATTTAAATATAAATAGAATTATTACACCTTAAAATAATTTTTATGTTATATATATTCTCATTACAAAAAAAAATATATATATATTTAATTTATTACTTAATCACAGTTAGTGTTCAGTCACGAGCTTAGGCAATTTGAAAAGCTTTGTGCATTTCCGCTACGATTGGGAGTAGCCGAACTCGCTACTGACTTAAGTGTCAGTATAGTGCCGGGTCACTCGCTATTTGGGCCCGACACATACAATTTCTTGCTCATGACCGTACCACGGTGGCATGAGAACCCGCTACCAGCCGGCCAATTAGAGAAATTGGTGGCTAACTATTTCCTGTTGGCGCGCTTTCAAGCCAATGGGAAAATTGGTTACTGCAGCCATGCTGCCATGTCACCACCGAGCAGCCACGAAGGAATAAGACGCCGTCTCAATATCCAATCTACATCGTGCAGTTTTACCAACCACCACGCATTTTTAACCGCTTTACTTGTCGCATTCGCTATCTAATGTTAATTCTCACCATATTTAACTGTATAAAGTGTAAATAAATAACCTAATTATTTATTGATAAAATCTGTGTAATTTTTAATTGTTAAAATTCCATCACACCTAAACCAGATCCTTTTTGCGCATTCGCTCACTTCACATTTTGGTCCTTCGAGCCGGATCTGGTGTGGGTTCGATAATTAATAATTATTACAAATTAAAAGTCAAAAAAAAAATTGTGAGTAAAAAGTGCAGTGAAAATTGTGCATTGAAAATCGCTAAGTGCCATAGGCATTGCTGAGCACTACTAGAGTGCTGCCTGTGGTGATCAATTTACACACCGGTGTAAAAAGACTCTTTAGCTTTTTTGATCGAAAACTAAGCGTCGGTTCCACGTGTATCGCGTCCATTTTGTATGCCACGTATATCTAAGATGGCCGCTGAAACACAGTCGCTTTGCAAATGACTCGCATCGACACGATGCGAAACATGGCTACCTGCTAACAAAGACACGCTATGTTGACAACATCTATGGAGGCGCAGGTGAACTTGCTGAGGCAATTCAAGTTGCTCTCGACACAAAAAAAATGTGTGCCGCAGGACGTTTCCCGCTTGTTAAGTGGGAAAGTAATTCAACGGAATTACACGCTCAAGAAACTCCAGTGAATTTACAGTCAACTGGGATGCTACACTATCATCGTTGCTTCTTCAAGAATGGAATTTATTTCGAGATGAACTACATCAGATCTCGAAGATTCAGATACCTCGCTGGAATCATGTACAAAATGATGTATCAATTGAACTACATGGATTCTCTGACGCTTCTCAACTCGCTATGGCTGCTGTCGTATATTTAAAAGTTACTGACGTTTCTGGAAGCTCCAATATCTCGCTAGTGTCTGAACTTAAACAAGTTGCACCACTGAAACCCACTACAATACCAAGAATGGAGCTCAATGCCGCTGTCTTACTCGCTCAACTGGTACTCTACTTCAAGAATGTCTTGAAATTTGAAAATGTACCAATTTTCTTGTGGACAGACTCCGCTGTATCTTTAACGGAGATACGAAAACAACCCAGCTACATGGAAAGTCTACATTCGCAACAGAGTTACCAAGATTTAAGAACCGCTACCAAGTGTCAACTGGGATTTTGTTCCAGGGAAACTCAACCCAGCTGACTGCGCTTCAAGAGGTTTAACAGCAGCTAAGCTAGAACAGCATTCGCTATGGTGGACGGGACCTAAGTGGCTCAGTCAATCAAAAGAAAACTGGCCATCTTTTGACATCCCTTTGCAGACGGTATCACATCTCGAAGAACGTCCAGGTCTGGTTTTTACCATCTACAAGGCAGATTCACACCCGCTATATACGCTACTGGATAAATACTCTTAGTTGTCACCGTTACTTCGCAAGCTTGGAATCTGTCTACGTGCCACCGCTAAATTTAAAAATTTGCCACAGTCCACACTGGCCACACCACTTGCTACAGTTGACCTGGGACTCGCAAAGACTTTGCTGATAAAGTATACACAAAGTCAGTACTATTCGCAAGAGCTGAAACTACTGAAAGATGGTGATTCTCTACAACGATATCATCGTCTCGCTAAATTGATTCCCTACGTCTACTACAACGGAGTACTCGGAGTCGGCGGTCGCTTGAAGAATTCGCTACTGAGTGATGAACGAAAGAATCCAGTAATACTGCAGTAGAGGAGGGCATACCTGGCGAGACAGGACTTACCCCCTCCCTGCGGCTCCTGGCGCCGGTCCTAGGGGGTTTTCCCGAGGGGGAAAGTTGAGGGGGGAAAGGGGCGTCGTGACGTCAGAGGGAATTCCCTTTGTCGGCGCGGGGGCCCAAATGACTTGTCAAAAGATTTGACGTGGATGATTGGGGGTTAATGGATTGTAGGTGTCAAAATAATGAGATGGGTATAGAAATTGGATGCAGGTGTGCAGGATTTAGATGAGAGTCGGGAATCAGGGGTACAATGGAATGGTTAGATGGAAAACTGGTGTATGAGGGTAAATTTGAATAAGAACAGGTTTTTATTTATCCTTTTTTATTGATCATTTTCTTCACACGCACATTCATACTTATAAAAACATAGATTTTATTTTAGGTATATGTAGTTTAATAGTATAAGCTTATAATAAAATTCTATACGATGGTGACTTCATCATCCATGGAGTAGTTGGTGTGGTAGTAGTTCAGGCTTGAGCGATGTGCTTGTTGTAAATCGATTTCTTTAATGATGAGTTGAACCAAATCGTCATGGAAATAAATTAGTTCTCAGAAGAATGAAAATCCATGATCGGAAATATTTGCTTCTATTGAAGTAAATCTTTCGTTAAATTTGAACATTTCATCGAAATGATTTTCTAGGTAATTTATAACTGCGGAGGTGTTTGGAACTTCTCTCGTATTCAGTATCAGATTTTTCAGAATATATTTTGATATATTATGGATAGTAGAATCAACATAATATTTTCAAGGTAATCCTTGTAGATGGTTTAACCAGTGATTGACTCGCTTGCAGCATACTTTGAGAATGTCAGCAGTTGGTGCAAGGAAAAAAATTCGATTATGCTGGAGTTGTAGTATAACACAGCGTTCATTTTTTAATTCAGAAAACTGAATTTTAAAGTCCCCGTGCTCGATTTGACAGAACTTGCGATAAAACGTAGGGTTTTCTTCATCGTAAAAATAATTATTGATGGTTTCCGTGGAATCACACAGTTTTTGCCACTCGTTGATATTTAATTGTATTTCTCATTTTGATTGTACACTGATGATTTGTACGACAGGTTTAAAGTCATTGTCGTAATATTTTAACCCGCAACGTAACTGCTTTGTGTTCGATTTATTTAATGAAATCACTTGAGCTTGATATACAAAGTTTTGGGATGCCATGGTTCTGAAGTGATTGTTGTGCAGTCACAATTTATACTGATTAATATTTGTTATTAAGACTTACACACACAGTAGGAAAAAAGAGTGAGGGGGAGGGGGGAGAGGTCTGATTTTCTGGAGGGGGGTTAACTATTGGAGGGCGAAATAAATAATTTTGAATTTGAGAACTTTATTTTATAGTTATATTTCATTTGAGTGTGGTAGGATTGTACTGAAAAATGTATAATTTAGACCTATCGCTCGGGCCGCGGCATATAAATTTAAAAAAGTTTTTTCAAGAACGAAAACGACTCAATATTAGAAAAAAAAAATTTCAAAAGTGTTTTTTAAAAGTGTTATTGAAGAAATACTTGATTTTTAAAATATCAATGCAAATAGTGAAAAGCAATGTAAATTATGTGTTGGTTATTTAAAGAAACCTCATGTGAATCTGTGGAAATTTTCAGCCTTCGTAAGCGAAGATTTAGATTTTTTCGAATTGTGTATTGCGATACCTAGGTTGTGTATACCTGAACGAATGACACAAGAATATTATGACCACAGTTCCTGGGAAATTAAGTACCACCCGCCTTCACTTAGAAGCATAGCAAGCACTAGCATCCTTACGAATGCGGATACATTATCTCAAAGTATCGACTTAGAATATCTTGTCCACTTATTGAAGTTCAACCCGACCACAAAAGTGCTAGCTTTAAACCCTCCATTGAATCTTGACTATAAAATCGAAGAAAAACCAATTGAGGAGATGCAGTTATGTGAATTACAGTGTTGGGGGAGTGATCGGCACTACATTCCTTTTTATCCAGCGAGTTTATATTGTTGTGGGAGAGAGATAGATTCGGTCAAATGAATAATGTATACCATTAAATGTTAGAAAACTCGAAATTGTATAGTCAATGGTGGTGGGAGAACAGGGGTAGATTTTCTTTAAAGAGCAGGAAGATTCAAAATCTTACAGTCAGTGGTTGTGTTTGGAAGTGAGCACTACAGTGAAAAATTATCAAATATTAACAATGTCAAGTGAATTAGGAGCAATGCATCCTCTATTAAACGATGGGTTTGATGAAGAACTCATAGCTATTTGTGAAGAGGTTGAGAAGCAACACCAGGTTGCTATGGACGCAAGTAGAGTTAATATAACTCCAGATTTATTTAACGACTCGTGGGAAGATATATATCCTGCATCTCAGGAAAAATATATGGAAATGCACGGTTTGCGTGGCGATTTGTCTCAGTTCGGTATGCAGGGGCCGTTTGCCCATGACGTCACAGAGTTTTGACGATCTTCATGTGCAGGTATTTATATCAATTTAATTTATATAGTTCCTTATGGATTATTATGGATTAATATTGAGTTTATTTTATTGTTGAAAACAGAGGATATGTCTAACATGCACTACATTACTAAGGGAGAAACGATAGCACAAAAACCTGCAGTTTACGATATCTTGAATAAAATTACTTCTGAGACATTACGAAGAGTTAATACTGAGTTAGGAGCTCATATGAATATTAATCTTGCGTCTGTCTATCGAACGTGGGAATATGAACGCTCAGGTAATTACAACAAGTTAAAATTTGTAATCTAATTATACATAATTTTTATTCTTTATTCTATTTTTTAGATGAACCCAGTAGGAGAGAGCTTCTAGAAGAAAAGAAAAATGAAGTTGTATTCGATTTCTTAAAGTCTTTTAAAGTTTTTTTTTTGATGGAAAAGGTACGTACAATCACTAAATGTATGATTATTATTATTGAAATATTTCAAAATTTAGATCTCATTATTTTTTATCTGATTTTAGAATATCCCTCATCATCATCTCCGATCACTCAAAGCCAAGAGCCAGCTCTAGTCGGCGTAGATGAAAAAATTGTTGAGTCTCAACATGAAGATTTGACGTTAAGGAAAAGAAAAAAAAAACCACAGAAGCTAAAAATAGGAAAGGTTCAAAAAATTGATAATAAAATAAAAATTTTGAAAAACAAAACAATAAAAAAAAAAAATAATAAAAAAAAAACTATGTTAATGTTTGATTAAAATTTTATGATATTTATAAAACAATAATAATCTGTAACTCGAATTGTATTTCAATTTCAAAAATATATTAAATAAAAAAAAAATAATGAAAAATATTTCTTACTAATTAAGATTTCTTCCACACCCTATTCCCATCATTAATTTATTTTACTTTAAGTTAACTATAAATATTCTGAGTAGGATCAGTAGAAAAATAGCAATTTGAAATAACGATAAAAATTATTTATATTTTTTTCATTTTTTTATTACAAAATCTTAGGCTAAAGAATACATGTTTTATCGTCTACAGCTTTGATTATAAATTAACCCTCTTCCAGATAAATTTGTAAATGGTTTACTTGTCACGATATTTAAATATCGCGGCATCTTCGCATTAGTTCGGAGAAAGACAACAGATGGCAGCACACGCTGCTCAGCACGTCTAACATATTATTATTATTATTATACTATTATTATTATTCTATGTATTATTTTATTTCATTTACTGTGTGTTTATTATTTGTTTAATTATCTAGGCAAAAATTGCGGCCGAATCAGTAAAAATTACTGAATTTTATTTACTGATGAATGGATTTTACAGCCGCCGGGATAATTAATTGCGTATTTATTTATTTTAATTATTTGGTTTTTATTATTATTATTTTGGTTGGTTGGCGCATGCGCGGCAACGCAACAGTTGGCCTCAGTGAATTTATTTATTTTAAATAAATTTACGGGCATTATAAATAAACTAATGGAATATTTAGGTAAAGAATTATATTACTAACTAGCCGCTACCCACCCGCTTCGCTGGGCGTAAATTACAGTTAAGTGATGATTTTTTCATTTCGTGATTAAAAATATTTCTATAACTATGGCTTTGACCGATGACTTCCTCGGCAATTATATTGATATTATTGTAATGAGCTATAAAGAACTAATGACAAAATGCAATTAGAAATAATTCCACCACAATCATAACGATGGGACAAAAAAAATTATTTGCTTATTTTTTTTGAGTTGAAAATATACATGTCTCTCTCATCAGATCTCGGATAAAAGACGGTGTTTTTAATATTTTGATTGAAATGTAATTATTTTTTGTTTTTTCTTTAACATAGATTCATCGAGGTAATTCAGTTAAAGAGTGTATGAAAAACTAATATCGTACCTTTGAAACCCATTTTACACTGAGAAAAAAAAAACTTTTTTCAAGTATATTAATGTTTGTATCCTACCGAGTAAATATTTGTTTAATCTTAGTAAAAATGTACTCCGATCGAGTATATTTTCTTAAAATAAGTATAGGTATTCTTAAATCAAGAAAACATTGCTCGGTTGAAGTACATATCTACTATGATTAAGAATATTATTCGTTTGTATAGTACCGGGTAAATATTTTTTTAAATGAAGTATTTATACTTGGGAAAAGTTTTTTTTCAGTGTAGTACGTAAGTTGACGACACAATTAATCGTTATGCTTAATTTAAACTTTGTAACACATATATTCCAAAAACGGGAATACATTAACGTTTGACACTCCCGCAACCTCCTTTAGGAGTTGAATCTATTAAATCCGGTTTATAAGAGATACTTACACAGAAAAAAAGTTATCTTGAATTAAGAAAATATTTTGGAAGACAAATGTTTTCGGGAATCAAATCAAGATTTTCTTGAGCCGAAAGAATTTGTCTTGGTTAAAAAAAATATGCCTTGGTCGGAGAAGATTTCTACTTTATCTGAGAAAATTTAGGTTTCCAAAAAAATTTTCTTGAATCAAGAATATTTATCTTCAGTCGACAATTTTTTTTTCTGTGTACATGACAAAGTTAACGTTCATGCCGAATTTAAACTTTGTAACACATATATTCAATTAACGGAAGCATATTAACCTCTAACGCCCCGCGAACCTCCTTAGGAGTTGATTTTATTAAAGCCGTTTCATGAGGGACACCTACATGACATAATAAACGTTCACGCCGAATTTCAACTCTGTAACGTATGTATTTGGATATCGGAAGCACATTAACGCTTGACGCCCACGCAAATCCCCTTAGAAGTTAATTTTTTCGAAGCCATTTTAAAAGGGATAGCTACATGACATAATGAACGCTCACACTGAATTTCAACTTTGAAACACGTATATTTTATAAAAGGGAGTATATTAACGTTTGATGTCCCCACATCTCCTTTTGGAAGCCGATTTTATCATAGCCATTTAGTGGGGTATACTGACATGACATAATGAACGGTCACACTGAATTTCAACTCTGTAACACATATACTTTAAAACGGGGGTATATTAACGTTTGACGCCCCGGCATAGCCCTTTTGGAGCCGATATTGTTATAGTTATTTAGTGAGGGGTACTGGCGTGACATAATAAACGTTCAGGCCGAATTTTGAGTCAGTTACACCTATACTAAAAAAACGAGTATATTATCGTTTGACGCCCCTGCGAACCCCCTTTGGAGTTGATTTTATTCAAATCGTTTCATGAGGGATCCCTAAATGACATAATAAACGTTCATGCCGAATTTCAACACTGTAACGTATGTATTTGGAAAAGGAAGCATCTTAACGCTTGAAGCCCACGCAAACCTCGTTAGGAGTAAATTTTATTAAAGCCCTTATGAAGAATACCCGATGAAAAAAGATTTTATACAATTGTATAGAATTATATATCAATTATATATGGACTATGTATAATTATATATAGACTATATATAATTATATATAGACTATATATAATTGGGTAGGAAAAATGGCCCGATCCAATTGTATACAATTTGTATAGAAATTGTATACAATTCTATACAAATTTATACAATTCTATATAATTATATACAATTCCATATATTGCAATTATATATAATTGTATATAATTTGTATAAAATTGTATATAATTATATAGACTTGTATACAATTTGTATAGAATTGTATACAATTTCTATACAGTTGTATACAATTGGATCGGGCAATTTTTTGTATATAATTTCATACAATTGTATAAAATCTTTTTTCATCGGGTACCTACATGACATAACAAACGTTTACACTAAATTTTAAATCCGTAAGCCTTATAGTTCCAGAGATGCAATATTGAATAAATTTACATTCTCACTTAGTTACAAATAAGTCAGATTAGACTCTTTTATTTTGACTGTTTAATAAACTGCGATATACGATTCAGTTGACAGAAACAATTAATAAATGAAACAATATCTAATCGATAAAAAAAAACATAAAAAACAATTAACGCTAATGAAATAAAAACAATTGATGGCTGTAATTTAACTGTTTTTCTCTTATACTTTCAGAAAAATAATTTAAATACCCAAATCCTGAGTAACAATTGATTCAAAAAGTAGCCTATATTTTAAGTGACAGCATCTTGTAAATTTATAAAAAATTTCATCTCAATCAGATAAGTGGTTAATTAGGTATAAAGGTACAAACCGACAGAGAGACAGAAAGACGAAAATTCCAAAATGGGTAGATGATGTATGAGTGGGTCATAAAAATGATATTTGACGCATAAATCGAAATAAAAACACCATGTATAGACAGAGCCTATAGATTTATATATAAGTATAGTATAGATATAAAATATAAAATAATCAATCACTATAAGTTATATTAAATTGGTCAATCTTGGTTAACTTAGCATACAAAAATAAAAAAATTATTATAAATAACTAAGCAAAATCAAGTACTTATATTTCAAACCAAATTATTTATATAAATTAATGCACAAAAACGGTTGATATATAATATAGATGATTATTTATAGGTTATGATCTTCATTTATTTTACATATTGTGTAAGATATGTTATTTTGTCTTTTTAATCCTATATATCATACAAAAAATTGAAAAAAATTCAAGTAATCAATTAAATATATTTAATACTTTTATTTTTATAGATTTGCATTCTTACTTAGTTACAAATAAGTCAGATGAGACACTCCTATTTCGACTGTTTAATAAAGTTACTTAGTTCTTCAGTAAGGCATTGGGATAACCTATCAATTTAATTGACAGAAACAATTGATAAATGGAACAAAATCTAATCTATGGAAAAAAATACAAAAAACAATTAATATGCGTTATATAGAAACAATTGACGCTAATGGAATAAAAACGATTGATGGCAGTAATTTAACTGTTTTTTTATTGTACTTTTAGAAAAATAATTTATATACCCGAATTCTGATTTATAATTAATTTAAAAAGTAGCCTATATTCTAAGTGACAGCATCTTGTATATGTATAAAAAATTTCATCTCAATCAGATGAGTGGTTGATCAGTTATAAAGGTACAAACAGACAGAGAGACAGACAGACAAAAATTCCAAAAAGGGTAAATACAGTATGAGTAGGTCATAAAAATGATATTTGAAGCATAATTAGAAATAAAAACACAATGTACAGACAGAGCCTATAGATTTATATATTAGTATAGATTGGCTCTGGAAAAAAGAATGGCCATTTAATGTCGAGAATGGACAAATTACACGTAAAACAAGTCATGCATCATGTTGGTGGTAAATGAGTAAATTAACATGAGACAGGTATATTGCTCCATTGGTTGAAAGGAGAAACCATTATAAGATGGCGCCGGCCGAGGTGCCGGCATGGGACTCACGTGCTGCCATGGCCAGACGTGGATAATCTATTGTGAGAGTAAGGTGTGCTGTTGCTGCTGTTGACACAAAAAAAAAGTTATTGAGACGCCATTTGGGCAACAATGGCATAATTATAGAGTTTATTGGCCAGTTGTTTATTGAATTGTGTCTTTTGGGTTATTGGCGTAATTATTGATAAAGAATTGATACCAATGGAGCCAATAAACATATTACATTACGACGACGACTGTAAGTACCTTTGTGTTATATGCATTGGCGTGTAATTTGTCCCGCGTTGGTGGCCATTCTTATATCTCTCACGTGAGAGCGAGAGAGAGCGCATTGCGTACAGTAACGTCCAATATATATATATATATATATATATATATGTATATATATATATATATATATACATATATATACATTTGCGCACTTGTTGTCCCGGCGAAAAATCTTTACCCAGAACTTAGAAGTTTTGGGTAAACTATTGTTTTATATTAGTTAATAATTATTGGTGACTGTCGGTATGATTGACGGTAAATAATTATTAACAGTTACATTTATTATTTCATATTAGTTAATAATTATTGGTGACTGTCTGTATGATTGACGGTAAATAATTATTAACAGTTACATTTATTATTTGATATTATTCAATAATTATTGGTGACCGTTATATGATTTGACAGTAAATTCTTAGTAACAATTTACGTTTATTATATATTATTACATGATTATTAGTGGCCGTTCATATGATTGTCGGTAAATAATTATTACTATCTACAATTATTTTACGTTATTAAATAATTATTAGTGATCGTGTATATGATTGACGGTAAATAAGTATTAATATTTAAGTTTATTTTTTATCAGTTTGAAGAGTATTGAGAACATTTATTTAGTGCGGTAGATATTTATACTTACTCAATTATTATATGGGAAAGCATTTTGATTTAATGCGATAATTATTATTTATATTATTTATTATTTTTCGATAAATATCTACCCATAGGTAACTTATTATTTGATCAGTATTTAGCATTTTCTTGGAATAATATTTCACAATTGTTTAAATATCACCAGTGGTTTTGATCGTAAATTTGCGGTAAACAATTAACTATTATTTGTGATTATTCACATTTATATGACTATTATTTTAAACACTTGGTGATTATTTGGTGTAATTATTTATAATTATTATCAGCCATTATTATTGGTAGTAATTAGTCACAAGTAATCAAGGTATTATTATTATTTGTTCGCGTATTCATAATTAATAGTATGATATAATTGTATGTGTACGCATAATAATTATTATTCATAATTATTTATATTTTTAGCTATCACGTGCGAGTGATAGCCAGACGAATATTATTTATTGTTTGCGTTACTTAGGGGCAGAGGCAGCCGATCGGTTCATGTGTGGCTCGGGCGATCATCAAAGTTAAGCAGCACCGAGCGTGGTTACTGTTTGGCTGGGTGACCGCTTAGCCATGCATTGAGCTTGATCGGACGTCTCTGTGCGCTAGGCGCGGACTGAAGAGCCAGTGATCGGTAAAATGGAAATTTTATCGATCACTGGAACTTCACCTGCTCCGAAAAATGACAGCTGTACTGGCAAAAGGTTTTCTCTGTGGTTTCCCTTTGCCGCTATACTCCCACGGCAAAAAGGTGGGGTATAGGGCATCACGTAATGATGCAGTACAGAAGCACAAGTCGGTCCACAGCCGCATGAAAAAGAGGAGGGAATAGAAAAAGGTAGCGATTGCGATTAAAGGCAAGAAGTGTAAAAGGCATAAATATGCTATACACTGTTAACAATAATAAAAAAAAAAAAATTGTTTGCGTTACTTGACTATTAGTCAAAATTTATATTGTGAAGTGACTTTTCTTAGTTATACTGTTGTTTATTATTTAATATACCCGCTGAAACATTATGAATTAAACTATATCGGGTTAAATGGCTACCAACCCGGGATATAATTAAAACTTATTATTATTTATTTATTGCAAACTATCTCTTTCTTGCTTTCCTTTTCCAATACCTGACAACTGCTATCTGATTATTTTATTATTTCATTTTTCATTTCATTTTCTTATTTATTGTTTGTTTTGTTATTCTGTTCGTGGGGTACACGAACTGGCGCCCAATTCGGTTGTCTAACCCAGCCTGAGAAGAGCTGTGTGTCCGGTGGGGATCGTGAGCATCTCCAAAGGATATTTTTGGTTTCTTTTATTATTTTTATTTTCAGTTTTACCATCGGCGGGCCATAACGGCTATTCTGCACACACCACACTCCGCCGTGGGTTGTGACGAATAGGAGAGAACGTTATATACTTAATTTATTTTAATTTCGCTTATTTCTATATTTAACAATTTTATTAAACATTCTTAATAAAAGTCGATCGTTATGTTTTTTGTCTTTATTAAACAGTTTACAAAATGATGATAGGAAGTTGTTATTAGAAAGCCAATGAAGTACAGCAATACAATATTGGCCACAAAAATTAGAAGCAATATCTTGTAGTTGATGTTTATTCCATCTGTAGCTCCTGCAGTTTCTTCCAAGGCGTTGAGTAAATTGAGGGTCACTGGGTGGTCGTCCGAAGCTGTCGAAGTAGATTCCGTATCCATTCTTGTTGACAAAGAATGCAACCCAATGTACTCCTGGCTTTGTGTGGTCATCGGTGTTTGCAATGATTCCACAGGGACGGGGCCATATCCATGGGATTTTGTCGGCTGGAGAGACTCCTCCAGTGCAGGCATCGGTGTATGGTAACAGTTTTAATAACTCGCGAATATCCATAAGACTAACCGTACAGTGTGGTATCTTACTGAATACTAAATTTTATTCACTACTTCTTTATCTCATATACTTTTTATTAATCAATTATAATCTCCAATAACTTGTCTTGAAGAATCTATGTCTAAAATATTATCAAATTCCAAGTATACTACGCAGTTCACATTAACTTCAAGAGCACTAGCAAAACGTGCTTCTATTCTTAAACTTCCAGTTTTTACCAAATTCCAATGAGAAGCTAGATTAGATGATAGATCGGGTGTTAAATCAAAAGCATAGAGAGTGTAGCCGTGAGTATACTCAATATGTGAGAGACAGTTCCCCGTATTTCCAAAATGGATACCTGTTCCACTAAATAATGTATTAAATGTTTCCACCTCTAAGTAATTGTCCCCGTAATTCGGCTGTAACGCTCGACCCAATAGTTGTTTCCCGTCAATGTATAAGGAAAGATAGTTTAACGAAAATGTTTGGAAATTAAATGGGATATGAATTTTTGAGCTATTATATGCTCGATTATCCACAAAACCAATTATTATTCTTTTAGGTAACTGACCCAATACAACATTATCAATGGTGTTGCCGAGAATACCCTGAGATAAAACAAATGATTTTACTTCAACTCTAGTTAGCGGATACTTTGCTGTTGTTTGACCCAAAGTTCTCGCATGAACAATCAATATACTTGCACTAATTTTTACTCTTCTGACAACTAACATTGCTTCTGAAATCTTAACAATGTAGCTATTTGCACTTCCATTTATAAAACAAAATGCGTTTTTTGAGCGGATTAATCAAATTCTCATTTCGACTCCATTAAGTAAAAATTTATCTTGATTAAAAACATCGCAATGTAAATTTCCCATCAGTTCAAACTCTTTTCCTTTAGACGAATAAGCGATACGTTCATCTAGACCAGTATTTTCTTGTGCTACTACAGCATCCATGTGACCCCGGGTATCCATAGACCATAAAGACATTTTTAGATGACTTTTCTTCGCGTCAACTCCATAATTTAAAAGTGTTTCCATGTAAGCCCGATAAGCGTAGGCATTATTGGGCGGGGAAATCATTTTTTGATTGAAAAACACATCTACTTGATTAAACATTGAATGTAAAAAATTATTTACTGGGCCTACAAAATCTTTTTCATCTACTTTGCCATTTGGTTGTACAATTTTTGCTTTAATTTTTATCATAGTATGTGATAAATCAATGTATTTACGCCATGTCTAGGTACAACGAATTCTATCGGTGCGTCGTCCGACAAAGATGACATAGGATTGTAATACGTCCATTGTGATTGTTCAATACTTGTTTGTGTAGGAAGTAGTGTAAATAAATCTAGTTCTGATTTCGCGCACTCAGCCGAATGTGAATGTAAAAACGACATTTTTAATTAAATATATCGTACACGTCACGTTTCTTTCGAGAATTTTTCACTTTACGCGTTTTTTTAGTCGATTTTTGTCTTCTTATTGATTTTACTTTTTCTTTGTACTGTTGTTTTTTTCTTAGTGTTCCGCTTCTTCACCCTACCACTTCTGGTAGCTTTATGAGTAATTTTGCGTATGTGTTTTCTTTTATATCCAGAGCCCCTCATGATCTCATCCAATTTTTCTGATGCCTTTCTTTTGAAGACGTAATCCTGATTCTGTAAGCCTATGCTCCAACGACTGTTTTAAAGGAATTTGTCCCGCTGTGAAATCACTCAACACATTAGCACCTGCATGAAGTGCCTCTTTTCCTATCGCACGTGCTGCTTTACCAAGAAATGGGACTACTCTGCGAAAGAGCCCTCCGAGAAAGACCCCTATTCCATGTCCATGCTGATAAGACCCAACATAAACTTTACCAAATCTATTATATTTTTCAATGTGACCTCCTCCCGCCTGATTATTGTAATACTCGATATAATGAGACATTTTTAATCAACTCTTTTAAAGTGCAGTGTAACGTTCAATGGTCGGTAGTCAAATGGTACAGGATCTCCGTCATTATCTCTTATATCTATTTCAATCGTTCTAAATGAATTTGATAAAACAGGAATATAATTAGGAGAACCATAAGTGGTAGTAATCATCATACCGTAGGTATATGAGCTTGCATCTATAGGTATTATACGTAACAATGCAGAGTTCACATCCCCAGTTACATAGGGGGAGCATATATCTGAATATATAAAGAGACTGCTGGGTAAACCACGTATTAAACTCAGAGGTCTTTTACTTATACTTGTGAATTCATAACTCCTTCCCTTTCTATTACCAATTACAAATTTTTGCTGTTTATTCCTATCAGTATAGCGTTCAAAGCCTAAAATATCTAATGAATTATTTGACAGTTCAAGGCGATGACTAGTTTCGTTACAAAAAGGAGGTTCACAAATTCGTTTTATTCTAGTATATCCTGCATCATTTATTTCAAAATGAAAATGCTTCATCGTAAGAAGAAAATAAGTCAAATTATGGGTTAATCGGTGTGGATCATTATAAAGTCCAGGCGGAAAATAAAAATCATCACATATATCTTCTGATCCTTCAGCTCTTATTAAACATATTTTACTTTCTTGTTTCGACTGTATAGGAAGAAAACTTGCCGGAAACTGTATCTCTTCCAAACCAACTACCCATTGACCTTCTAATTTAATATGCTCAGGTAGCATTGTTGTATAATTGGTCGCTGTGTTGTTGGGGTAGTAGTTCGTACTACTGTCACTAGGTAAAACCATATGAAACTCTGTTTTATTTATTCTGATATTGTCGATGCGAGAACCCAAGAATTTAACTTATCTGGGTATCCCTGCCACTTAACTAAGTGCTGTTTATTTTTTCCTTTTCCTTTTGTCTTAATTATACTTTCAATTATGAACTCATACTTTTCCAAATCTTTCTTCACTAGGGTTATTTCTTGCTCGTAGAAGAACCCATCAATCTCCTCACCATTTAAATCTCTTAATTTATAAACAGGAATATTTTGTCGAAGCTTGGCTTTTACTATTCGAAAAACTTTTTCTGTCCAACCAGCCTCATAACCTTTCTCGAACGTCGACTTGTACTTACTGATACGAACATAGTCATTTACCTTATATTTAAATGTTTTTTTACGGGCTATCGCTTCAGGAAAACGGTGTCTAAGGTTACGTCGTGCTTCCATAGCATTATTAATATTAACTGAAGCGGGTTTCATTTTTATTGAGCTATGTTTTGAGTGATTGTAAGCATCAACTATTTGCTGTAATACATCTAAATATCGATAACTTTTTTTATGAGTAAAATAACGCCACATTCTTTTTTTCAGTGTGCGATTAAATCTTTCTACAATCGCTGCTTTTACATCAGTGTAAAATATTAACTTAAAAACTACATTAAATATTTAGTTTGCTGGATCGGGATGGTGAAAGAAATAAAAATTCACTTATTTGGTGTATTGTCCATATTTAATAAAAATAAATCACAGATAATAGCATAGAGTACAGGAGTCGATCACGAATGTTATTAGAGCACTTATTGAACATTATTCGATTGCATTTGAGTTTAATTGAGTTTTCTATAAATTGCATGGCACCGTACACATGAAATATTATATACATTATATATAGAGCGCAGTTGAATTGAAGATCGAGTTTTTCGAGTTTAGTAGAATATGAGTTTTTGTAATTTTACACGGCACCATACACGTGAATTAATAAATTACATAGAGCGCAGTAACGAGTAAATTATTGACAATTAATAATTTACAAATATCACAAATAATTCGAGCATAAATTTAAGTCACGAATAATTTTAATACGCGACATAGAGTACGAGTAAGAGCCGAGTATAAAGTAAGATGCGTAGCGAGCCGAGTCTGAACGTATAATAATTACTTTGCAGTCACAAATAAAATTTGATATTGATTTTTGAGATAAAAGATTACTGGATGACTGAATGATGACATCAGTCACACCAGTTGACATCATGTACAAGTAAATAATTAATCGATGAGTAATGAAAGTGAATGTAAATTAAGAATAATTATTTGTGGCTGCAAAGTCACGTGATTGCGAGTATATGTATATATATATATATAGCCGGCAGGTTATTTTGAAAGGTGGTCAACACAAAAATGATCACAGATTTTATTAATTAAATTGATAATATAACTGAAAAATATGGATGAATAATAATACCTGATGATTTTGCGAGTAGTAATCAAATTAATGTAATCAATGACACACGATAATTTGTACGATGTAATTGAATTTTATAATAAACTTGTAGCACGTGGTGGTCTATCACAAGTGATGTAGAATAATGCCAGTTGCCGCGTAGCTGGCTATCGAGTTGAAATTCCGAGTATCAGAGGGCGCGTCGATAGCAGCACCTCTGATATAGTAGAGCGTCAAATTATCAAGTGTTCTGGCGCGAACATTTGAAATTTACGCAACAATCAGGATTACGTGCAATCCTAAAGTGTATATCTCTCGATTTTAAATACTCTTGTACACTACCGGCTACAAATTCTTTTCCTTTATCTGTTTGTAAAGTTACAGGTATACGCCCATTACTACGGTCAAAAATATTTTTAAATCCTTGAAGTACAGTACGTGCCGACTTATCTACTAAGGGTTCTACCCATGCATATTTACTTAATATATCTATAACAACTAAAAGAAATGAAACACCATCGTTACATGTTTTTAAAGATTTTAATTCTACTAAATCAGCTTCCCAAACATCATCAATATTTGAAACAGTATAATGTAACCGTGGAAATTTACGTCTCACAGGTCTATGTCTGGTATAACTATCTTGAGCCGCTAACCACTCTTTTATCTTCTCTGTAGGTATCTTATTTTGAAATTTTTCCAATAAATTTCGAGCTCCAGAATAAGAAACAGGTTTAGATGGATCATAATACTCTTTTTTGAGTATTTCTTCTTCTTCTACAGTCGTTGCCATTTGAATGAATTTTTATAAAACTGCTTTTTGTTTCCTCCTTCTTGTAGCGTAGAGTTTGCTTGGCTAAATGATCGAAAACTTTGTGAGTCTTCTGAGGAATTATTTTTATTTGTTCGTGTTGGGGTATATGTGCCAATAGGTAATTTATTGAACCCAACTAAACTTTTATTCCAAAAACTACTATTCCCTACAAATTCACGAGGAGTGTTGATTTCTTTCAGATAGCTAGCAAAAAAATTTCTACCCTTAGCTTTGGTATTTTTTCGATGACGTACGGCATCATTAATAAGATCCACAATATTACTATTAGGAATCTTATAGCCGTCTAATGTAACACTACCTTTTTGATCCCACGATAATCTTTTGGCGGTATCGACAGAATCAATATGACGTAAAATATTTTCTGCTAATGCTTTATAAGTGTTTGGAACTCCCTTTATTATGTCGTGAAACTCGTATGATCTTATTCCTCCAGTGCTAGTGTTACTTTCTAAAAGACTGTAAGGTTCTTGAATGCCAATGTTTTCTAAAATACTGCTAATGTCATTTTCCTTAGAAGGGCTGGATGACTGTGCAGGATTCGGTAGTTCACTGTTTTCAATTTGTTCACTATTCACATCCTTCGTATGTTCTTTATTTTTTAAAAATAAATATCGTCTGAGTATTTCTGAATATTGTTTCAGTTTATCATTAATATTTGTAGAATTTTCGTTTAAAATTTTAAATAATTCAGCATCAAGACGCGAAATAGGGCTACCAAGTGTCTGTGACGTTGGCAGATATTGACTCGATAGTGAAGATAATAGCTGTTCAAAATTTTTTTTTTCCGTAGAATTTGCCGAATTAAGTTTTTCTATACTTTCTTGTGGTACTAAAACCATTTTTCTTGCATACTCCATATTTTAAAAAATATTCGATAATAATGCACCTATTATCGGACCCAGTAACATAGGTAAAAATGCACCACCTTTTTGATTAATAATTTTTTTCTTTATTGACCAATTTTTATTTTTTTCCGAAAGTTTTCGTAAAATTTTTTTATGCTTGGCTAGTAATTTTTTTTCAGAATCTTTTATTGCTATATTACCACGTAAAATATTTAAACAACATTCACAAATAACACGAATGAAATCTTTTTTTGCGTGACGTAGTATAGCGCGACGTTGATCAGCTGATGCATATACAAGAGCTTGAAGAAGAGCTGCGTTTTTGCGCCCAATAGCTTTACGTGCAGAACGACTGCTAGAAGATCCTTCCGATGCCATTACAATCGTATAACTGGAATATTATTACGTGAATCACCTCCTTTTATATCATGATTTTTTCGCGGAATATAAACATAATGAATTGAATCTGATGGAAAAATACATGTTCTGACTCGACAGTTTTCAGGTGTAGTTTGTTTAAGGTCAAGAAGTAAATACCCATGGGGCTTAGAAGTGGCATCAAAATATGCTTCTTGTAAGAATTTGGGATTTTCTGGATAAACCTGGCGAGCTAAATGAGAAATTTGTGCACGGTCACGAGGATTTTTAAACACTATTATATAATTTGTATTGAGTGATATATCTCGTTAACCTCTCCCTTGATGAAACAAATTTTGAGATAAAAATATTTCACTTAGATTTTTGTGGTGACTACCTCTAGTGAACAAATCTACTATTGAGCCGCTAGATGATTCACGCATTAAATCATCAATCACTACTAATTTTGGAAAATTATCATCAAAGTCTCCGGATTGAGGTAAACCTTCGCGAAATTCAACAAACGATTTATCATAGTCAGCATAACCATGCTGCCACTCTGCATAATAGAATATGACTTTATGAAGTTGAGTATCACAAATTTCCTTGATTTCTCGTAAAAATCTTTTAACAAAAGAAGTTTTCCCGCATCCTGTTGAACCACAAATCATGGATGTAAATGGATGTTTCCACCTCAGATCCATTTTTCTTTTTGAAATATGATTTAAATTACAGGGAAATATATAGGAAATGAAAAATTTATTATTGTATTAAAATTTTCCATTAAATAATTATTACATTCAAATTTATATGCTTTAAAAATACACTCACACTTTCAAGATTGTATACTTTACAAAAAATTTACATGCATCACAAAAAAATGTACATACTTTACAAAAAATTTACATAATTCACAAAAAATTTTACATACTTTACAAAAAATTTACGTTCTTCACGAAAAAATTTCGTGCTTCACAAAAATTTATTTTCATTTTACGAAAAAATTTTGACTTTTTTTTTAGAAAAAATTTTTTTTTTCTTTCAAAGTATTTCACAAAAAAAATTTATGTACTTCACAAAAAATTTCGTACTTCACAAAAAATTTACAAAAAGTTCCCATATTTTACAAAATATTTATAAAAATTTTCTCTATTTATTGTGCTTTAACTTTTTTGTATCCATAGGGGAAGCTACCTGATTTTCCTACTCTACGTCTCTTGGGACCAGTTGCTCTGATAATTTTTGTCTCTTTTTGAGTTAAAACTTGGTGATGTTGATCTCTACGTATACTTGTGTAATTAATATTAAAAGGGTCCACATTATCGACTACAAGAGAACGTACAGTATTATAATTAACTAGCTCAGATGTTTCAGCATTTAATCTTACCCCTTTTAATTTACAACACTCGGTAGTAGTTCCGTCAGGTTTTTGTACAACGTACGCATAAAATTTGGGACCACCAGAAACAAATGATGAAATGTAGCTACCCTCTCCGTAGCCTTCTAACTCGTCAGTCAGATCACCAAAAAAATCGCCAGTTGGCAAATCTCGTGATCCATCACTAACATAAATTACAGAGTCTGTATCATAATATAAAACCTGCCTATCTAAGTATTCTAAATAACTGTACAATTTGAGTCTAGCCTGCGCGGTTGTAAAAGCAGCAATAACTATATTTGCACGGTCTTATGGGATAAAACTATCTAAGTTATTTACCCAGTTAACAAAAATCGTATCTTGGTTAATCGGTACAAATTCAGATATTTCTATTTCAGGATTGAAAACTAAATCACAAAATTCTTCATACGAATTCACAATTGATTTTTTTTTATATTTTCCCGTTTACAAAATTTACCCCAAAACGAATTTAAAAATAGTTTAGCTAAGGATCTCAATCCAGGATTTTTTTCAATTTTTGAAGGATCTAATTTAACTCCTTCACGCTCCTTCTATTTACTAAGATATTCACATTTTGATCTTTCATCGGTGCATTGACTCGGCCATCCTGAAGCTTCCTGTTTAATCTTTAAAAAAGTATTTATATATTCTACAAACAGACCGGTAGTATTTTTTTCTTTTGGGTTATACTGTAGTACCTGATAGTCTCAACCTTCGTCAATATTTTGAATAACGTAGCCCTTTTCTACCGCCTTACGGAGCTCACATGCCACCCAGGTCCCGTACAGCTCTCTTTCGCATTCATTTTCATGAGGACATTCGGTTTGAATTTGATTTCGACAACAGCTCATACATAGCGGAAAAAATAATTTGCCATGCGCTCTAACAGGTAAAACCGGGTGATATAGACTTCTTGGAGGTAACACTCTACATTTTATCAACCCTTGTATGTTTTCAATATTATTATTTGGAGCTATATTTTGACAAGCAGTATCTATATAAACCTTAGGATGACCAACCGGAAAGAAACCGGTTTTCAAAACCCAAGGGTATAATGAACATACGTCTACATATCGAATCTTTTCTATATCCTCACCTGAAAAATTTTTTTTCACATCGTAATATGTTTTCACATTACCCGTACGTCCTCTGAAAAATGCATCACGCGGATTTAATGGTTTTATTGCCATTACTTTTGAGCTATCAAGAAATATTTGTAACTCTGAATTGTTTTTCTTTTTGCGATTAAATTCACACTCCCAAATTTCTATAAGTATACATCCGCATTCTTTAATTTTTATTGCCTGCATCTGTATACTTTCATATCGTGAATTGGGGCTGTTAAATTTTTTGTTATCTTTCTTTCTAAATACTGAGCGATTACGATTATTTTTAAAGCATTTCGGACACCCATGCCAGAAACAACCATGAAATTGATATGCGTATTTTGTACCATATTCATCCACACTGTACCCATCTAATTTTACTCCGTTTGGTGTTCTAACTTCGCGATCCCGTAATGCATGTGTTATTTTGATATTTTTTTTATGCTCAAGCCATGTAAGCCATTCAATAGCGATTCTCGATTGATTATCCCCTAAACGATACCCCATACGCGGTACTATACCGATTTGCTGTTTTTTTAAAAAGTTACGTCTGTAAAACAGCATACAGGTCGATGCTATAGTTACACACTCTGAAAACGGACCAACGCTGCCACATTTTAAAATTAAATTACGGAATTTATTACATGCTAAACGTAAAATGCTAACATCTAGTCGACAATAAAATATAATTTTTTCCTTAAAATTAAATAAATTATTTGCTTTGACTCTTTCATCATACCATTGTAAAAATATTTTTCTCTCTACCACGCTCATTGTATCGGGGCTATAATAATTTTTTTCAGGTATAGGACCTACATAATTTTGATTTTCTGCGGTATTAAATAAATGCGGGAAATATCCTTTGTTCATTCGATCTGAAAATCCAAAAGCTTTAGGTAAAGCCACTAAAGCCATAGGAATATAATTTAAACTATCAATAAATTTGATTTTTTTCTTATTTAATTCCATTAACGTGATACTTGTACCATTTATTATAGTATCTATATCATCATACTGCTTCGCAATAATTTCAGTGAGAATGAACTGAGCATCAAACCCTTTTGCATTATGCGCTATACATACAACTTTTTTACAATTTTTTAACTTACTTAATTAAAAAATGTTATCTACAAATTCTTTAACACAATTCTCACCATAAAAGATGGTTTCACTTATACCACAGTTAATACAATTTACTATATTAGGATTAAGATTTAAATCTTCATCATTACAGCATAAGTTACAAACAGCTTGAGCGATACATAAAGTAGGTATGTGAATATTAACGGAAGTATTGCCGTGCAGCTTATCGTCTTGACGCGTTTCAAAGTCGTAGTATATAAATTTTGTGTACTTTTTTGATTCTTCCATAGGCTTAGCCACAGGCATGAAACATAAATGTCCTGATTCACATAATTCACTACAGATAGCACACATAGTCTTACCGCACTCATGCTTATAAGTTTTTGGAAATATAATCATTTTACACGCTAAACAAAACTGTTCATTTTCACAAACTGATTGATTACCTTGGTACGATCCCGCCTGCCTATGATAATCAAAACACTTTTCACTGAAAAATAGACGATTACAAATATCACACATTTTTTTAAACGGTGTGAGTGGGCACTGTGGCTTTGCATAGCATTTAATACATGCAAGAGGACAATTCCTATGATCGTATGGATTTTTATAGGTTACGCGACATGGTTCACAATAGTGTCTTGATGCTTGAAAACTTAATATTGTCTGAATATATTCGAAATGTTTTTCATCCGGATAATAAACAAGCCTAAGCGTATGTTTCACTTTTTGATTTTGTAAAGTCACCAACGCTGTACCATCGAACATAACTTGGTGTTGTTTATTCCCAGGGTCGGTTTTTAATGTGTACACTATTATTGCTATTTGGTGCGTTAAAAAATAATTTTTTAATTTTTCAACTTCTTCTAACCCACATCCGTTTTCAGGTATGACTACACCCACACGTGCAGCAAGTTTTAACGCTTGGTACCGTTGATATGATTTTATTTTATTTCTACACTCACGTATACGCTTCCATCCTTCATGTATAGGCCCAGTTGATGCTTTTGAGGCTATTTTTTTCTGCCCTACTAACGCAACAACCAATGCTCTAGGTAAGCAAAGATTATCATCATTACTCATTTTTATTACACCAGGAGGTCTTTTTTTGTCGCAGTCAATGGTATACTTTTGTCCAGCCATAGCTTCAACTATGTGTAATTTAATATTAAAAGTATCAGTGACATTAAATCCTCCTGCACTTTGAGAAATTTTATTAACTAAATCCCACAATTCTTCAAACTTGTATCCAGCTATTGGTCTCATGCTTTGATATGCAGCATTACCCTGTCGCCCCTCGAATCGGAAGCTGAGACAGAAACGATTATTACCTGCTCCACCCGCAGTCATTATTCTATCATAAACATCGCGAAAAACTTTTATTGTCCATTGAACTGCATTATCACCCGGGGGTACAGGACTTATTCTGAATCTCATAGCATGAGTATTCACTCTATATTTCTCTAGGCGCTCTACACCGTCAAAAATCTGAATAAGTGGACGATCAACAGCTGCATCTATCCCTGCTATGTCTCTCACAACAACATCTTGATGCTCATCGCGCACTGTTTCATCACGGCCACCATTATTTTCCACAATATTACCATCGCCTCCAACTTGAAACACATCATTAAACTCCATTACATCTTGATTCAGCAAGTTATTATCAGCGCCTCCAACTTGAAACACATTATTAAACTCCATTACATCTTGATTCAGCAAGTTATTATCATCAGCTACTCCACCGCCATCTTGCGCAATACCTTTACAAAATAAGATTTTTTAAATAATAATATTATTTATAACTCAAAGAGAAAAAGAATAAAAATCAATAACATACCATCAAATAACTTTTCATCGAAATCATCAACTTCATACACTTGGCTTGAAGAAGGCATATTTTCAAATTCACTAAGAATTTCGTCATATTCATTATTTACGCGGAAAGGAGACGGTATTTACGAATTTTATTCTTCACTATTCAATTGCACTAAATTTTCCGGCAAGGCGTTTGACTCGAGAAACGCCTGTAAAAACTCGTCATCAATTTCCGAAATATCAAATAGATCCATGATGTAGGAGTGTTCGTAAGAGACTAATACATAAACTCATATCTTTAATCCAGGTAATCAAAGAAAGTTGGGAAAAACTTGAATCTTTCCCCCTCTACTCTCTTATACCTGGTTACCAGTTATATTATACCTTGAGTTTGGTAGTTTTCAAAATTGATTCGTCACGACAGGTTGTATACTATAACTAAAGAGAAATAGTGTATATTTTTGTATAATGGAAATAATATTTGTATTTGTATTATCGATGGCACCATTAGTGTCTTTGTCTGCAGCATATTCTCCGACTTACCGGGATCATAGTGACTTTCTTACGGATATTACAGGGACACGAAAGATAAATAGGCTTGCAATGATTGGTACTCATAATTCTGCCACATATAAAACTTTCTTACTGGCTGCTCAAACACAGCAATTGGACATAACTGAACAATTAAAAGCAGGCGTACGAGTATTTGACCTACGAGTACGTAGCATTGAAAATGTATTTGCAATGCATCATGATCTCGTATATTCAGGAATGATGTTTGGTGATATAGTGAACCAAGTGATAGAATATTTGAGAATATCCGTTCGAATTTGTGATAATGTTTATGCAAAAGGAGTACGTTAGTGAAGCGACCACAATGACAGAATGTGAAATCCTAGAGAACAAATTTATTAAGCCTCTTGGTAATCTGTTTGTGCAATTTTGGTCAGTGACTGACACTATTGAAAAACATCGGGGTAGAATTTTGTTGGCTCGTGGAAATAATGGTTTTGGGAAATGTGTGGCGACTTTGTCTTGCGAGCAATAGAATCAGTGGAAAATATCCCCTAGTTTTACTCGTGATGACAAATGGAAAGCTATAACCTCTTTTCAAGATAAAATGTTCAACACTTATTTTAAAAAGTCATGTTATATCAATTATTTATCGGCTCATGGCGGCATAATTGGTCCTAATACTATAGCCAATAAATATTTAAAAGAACCTGTATATTTTCTACTCGATGAATATCCTCCAGAAATGAATTATAGAATGACTAGATATTTTCGTAATCCAAAGAATACTTTGTACATAGTTATGGCCGATCATCCACTTCCTCAATTATTAGACAAGATTGTTAGCAGTAATTATGACTAAAAGAACTCACAACAGCTAAATAGAACTGCTGGAGGATAAATATATAATAAAAAATGTACTATTAAAATACATATACCTAAAATAAAATCTATGTTTTTATAAGTATGAATGTGCGTGTGAAGAAAATGATAAATAAAAAAGAATAAATAAAAACCTGTTCTTCTTCAAATTTACCCTCAGACACCAGTTTTCCATCTAACCATTCCATTGTACCCCTGATTCCCGACTCTCATCTAAATCCTGCACACCTGCATTCAATTTCTACACCCATCTCATTAATTTTAACACCTACATTCCATTACACACAATCACCCACGTCCATCTCGTCAGAAAATTTTTATACAACCGGTCAATTGTATCCTGATTTCCCGACTCTCATCTAAATCCTGCACACCTGCATCCAATTTCTATACCCATCTCATTAATTTTGACACCTACAATCCATTAACCCCCAATCACCCATGCCCATCTCGTCTAATATTTTTATACAACCGGTCTATTGTACCCTAATTTCCCGACTCTCATCTAAATCCTGCACACCTGCATCCAATTTCTATACCCATCTCATTAATTTTGACACCTACAATCCATTAACCCCCAATCATCCACGTCAAATCTTTTGACAAGTCATTTGGGCTCTCGCGCCGACAAAGGGAATTCCCTCTGACGTCACGATGCCCCTTCCCCCCTCACCTTTCCCCCTCGGGAAAACCCCCTAGGACCGGCGCCAGAGGCCGCAGGGAGGGAGTAAGTCCTGTCTCGCCAGTTATGCCCTCCTCTACTGCAGTATTACTGGATTCTTTCGTTCATCATTCAGTAGCGAATTCTTCAAGCGACCGCCGACTCCGAGTACTCCGTTGTACTGCCAAGAACATCTCATGGGGGAACTCAATTGACTCTCGCTGATTTACGGAGATCTGTCTGGATAGAAGGTGGGCAAGTTCCAGTCAGGTCTCACATTCTTCGCTGCGTCCGCTATACATATTGAAATTATCATCAATTATTCTACTGACGCTTCCGCCGCAGCATATAGAAGATTTACTAGTTGGAGAGGCGCCAGCAGTACTCTTTACTCGGACTGTGGTACAAATTTTATAGGAGCAGACGCCACGCTAAGAAAAGAATTCGCAGCAGGATCGAGACAGCTAAAGGAACTTCAGTATTTACTCGCTACAGATGGCACAGACTGCAAGTTCAACCCGCTAAGCGCTCCATATTTCGGTGACAAATGGGAAGCAGCCGTAAAGTCAATCAAGTTCCATCTTATACGAACTATTGGTGAATCGCTATTGACTTACGATCAACTCGCTACAGTTAACACAGATTGAGGCTGTGTTAAATTAAAGACCGATCGCTCCGCTATTCAAAGATCCTGCAGATTTAGCCGCTTACTTCTGAACTGTGTGTGCTATCAGTTCACTCTCCAGACGACAATCCTGTCGACACCGTCGCCAGCGCTGGGGAGAATGTTCAGTCACGAGCTTAGGCAATTTGAAAAGCTTCGTGCATATCCGCTACGATTGGGAGTAACCGAACTCGCTACTGACTTGAGTGTCAGTATAGTGCCAGGTCACTCGCTATTTGGGCCCGACACATACAATTTCTTGCTCATGACCGTGCCACGGCGGCATGAGAACCCGCTACCAGCCGGCCAATCAGAGAAATTGGTAGCTAACTATTTCCTGTTGGCGCACTTTTAAGCCAATGGGAAAATTGGTTACTGCAGCCATACTGCCACGTCACCACCGAGCAGCCACGAAGGAAGAAGACGCCGTCTCAATATCCAATCTACATCGTGCAGTCTTACTAACCACCACGCGTTTTTAACCACTTTACTTGTCGCATTCGCTATCTAATGTTAATTCTCACTACATTTAACTGTATAAAGTGTGAATAAATAACCTAATTATTTATTGATAAAATCTGTGTAATTTTTGATTGTTAAAATTCCATCACACCTAAACCAGATCCTTTTTGCGCATTCGCTCACTTTACAGCTAGATAAAAGAAAAATAAGATGAAATAACAAAAAAAATGAAAATCATCAAAAACATGCTGGAAATTTAACCAGATGTTTACGCATGAGTGTTACCGTTCGATGGATCAAAGCGCATTTCCAATGAAAGTATATGGTAGGAAAGTAATAATGATCGCGGGAAATTCAAACGTTAGTTTGCGCAAGCGCAGGTATGTAAGCAAGCAGCAGCAGCGACGCTCAGAGCATCGGGGGGTGAAAGAGATAGAGCGGCAGCGCGCTTGGAGAAAAGGGCAGCGGCGGAGCGACCAGCAGTGACGCTCTTAATATGTTGAAAATATGAAAGAGTATGCTGAGAAACAGACATGTTGAAGCACAATGATAAATTTAACATTTAATTCTTAAAAAAAATAAAAGTTATTATAAGCGAAAAAAAAAGAAAACAAAAAAAAACGTTACAAAACTTTGAGATTAATTACTCTTATTCTTATAAGTAGCCATTTAAACAGAAAAGAAAAACTGATTGACTTAAAACTAACTCAATAATTTAATAATGATTTCTGATTAAAGAAAAAAAATAATCAATAAATAAAAAACATAATAAGAAATAATGGAGATCAATAAATTTTCTGAATTTATTCCAAACAAACAACTTAAGAGATTTAAGCTTATAAAAAAACTGATTGACTCAAAACTCACTAATTAAATAATTAATTCTAATCAATTAAAGTTACAAAAAAAAATCGATCTATCGGTTAACCCTGCGGGCCAGCCCCAAAACTTCCCGCTGTTTTCGAGCTCAATGAGCTCGAAAACATTATTGTGAATACATTTTCGAGCTCTTCGAGCTCGCAAATACTTCTGTATGCCATTGTTTTGTAAAAAACCATTTTTTAGCATTTCTTTCTCCTACGATATCTCGCGAACGAATTAACCGATTCTGATAGTTGAGGCGGCAAATGGCGTGTTTTATCACGTTCTAAAGCTAATAAAATGTTGAAATTGATTTATCCAGTCGTTTTTGAGAAATTTCAAAAATACAAAAAAAAAAATCGGTCTGTCAGATGACCCTGTGGGCCAGCCCCAAAACTTCCCGCTGTTTTCAAGCTCGTTGAGCTCGAAAACATTATTGTGAATACATTTTCGAGCTCTTCGAGCTCGAAAATACTTTTGTATGCCATTGTTTTGTAAAAAACCATTTTTTAGCATTTCTTTCTCCCACGATATCTTGCGAACGAATTAACCGATTTTGATGGTTGAGGCGGCAATCGACGTGTTTTATCAAGTTCTAAAGCTGATCAAATTTTGAAATCGATTTATCAAGTCGTTTTTGAGAACTTTCGAAAAAACCAAAAAAAAATTTTTTTTTGAACTCTTTCGTCAACGGTTTCTCTTGAACGAATGAACCGATTTTGATGGTTGAGGTGGCATTCGACGCGGCTTATAGAGTTTTAGAGCTGATTAGATTTTGGAATAAATCCATCGAGCAAATTAAAAGTTATCCAAATAAAACATTTTTGAAAAAATTTTATTTTTGAAATATCTCTGAACGCACCCTACCGATTAAGTTCAAATTTTTACGGCCTCAAGACATTAACAAGCCGCGTCGAATGACACCTCAACGATCAAAATCGGTTCATCCGTTCAAGAGTTATGAATATTTACATACATACATACGTACGTACGTACGTACGTACGTACGAACGTACGTACGTACGTACGTACACACATACATACACTCGGACATCATCGTGAAATTAGTCAGGATAGCTTCCTAGGACCTCGAAACGTCGACATCTGATGGAAATTCGATTTTCGTAAATCGGACCGAAACCAATAACTTCCCGAATTTTTGAAAATTTACAATTTTCTTAGCGGGAAGTTAAAAATCTGGGCGTCGGTTGGCTCCGCGGGCCAGCCCCAAAACTTCCCGCTGTTTTCGAGCTCAAGGAGCTTGAAAACATCACTGTGAATATATTTTCGAGCGCTTCGAGCTCGAAAATGCTATTACATGGAATCATTTTTTTATGAGCTTTTCAAGCTCTAACAAGTTACGTTTTATGCTAGAGTTCGAAAAGTTAAGAATCGACAATTATTAATGAAGAAGTGGCTTTTAAATTTTTATTATCGATTATGTTCTCTGAAATAAATTTATTAAGGCAGAAATCAATGTCAGTGATCGAAATCTAGATTTGAATGAGTTTTGACATAGGTCAGAGCAATAATATATGGAATATCCGAGAAAAACATTAGCGACTGGGTTTTTTCAATTTTTTGCTGACAATATGTGTAAAACCAAGGAACAAGTTGTATGACATTATCTGATATCAAAAGAGACTACAAAGAGAAAGAGTTGGTATGATTTCAGACACATTTTAGCACATAATATTTTGTTTTATCCAGAAAAAATAACATAAAATATTATTTTTATTAACTTTTCAGCGCCGATATCTTTTGAACTAATCAACCGATTTTGACGTTTGAGGTGGTACTCGGCGCGTTTGCTTGAATTCTAGAGCTGATTAAATTTTGAAATTGGTCGGATGAGTCACTTCAAAGATAATCGAAAAAAACCGTTTTTAACAATTTTTCTCCAACGATATCTCTCGAACAAATTAACCGATTGCGATGGTTGAGCTCGCATTCGACGCGGCTTATAAAGTTCTAGAGCTGATTAGATTTTGAAGTCGATCGTTCAAGTCGTTTCTGAGAAATCACTAAAAAACTAAAAAAAAATCGGTCTGTCAGTTGACCCTGCAGGCCAGCCCCAAAACTTCCCGCTGTTTTCGAGCTCAACGAGCTCGAAAACATTATTGTGAATACATTTTCGAGCTCTTCGAGCTCGCAAATACTTTTGTATACCATTGTTTTGTAAAAAAACCATTTTTTAGCATTTCTTTCTTCCACGATATCTCGTGAACGAATTAACCGATTTTGATGGTTAAGGCGGCAATCGACGTGTTTTATCAAGTTCTAAAACTGATCAAATTTTGAAATCGATTTATCGAGTCGTTTTTGAGAAATTTCGAAAAAACCAAAAAAAAATTTTTTTTTGAATTCTTTCGTCAACGGTCTCTCTTGAACGAATGAACCGATTTTGATGGTTGAGGTGGCATTCGACGCGGCTTATAGAGTTTTAGAGCTGATTAAATTTTGGAATAAATCCATCGAGCAAATTAAAAGTTATCCAAATAAAACATTTTCGAAAAAATTTTATTTTTGAAATATCTCTGAACGCACCCTACTGATTAAGTTTAAATTTTTACGGCTTCAAGACATTAACAAGCCGCGTCGAATGACACCTCAACGATCAAAATCGGTTCATCCGTTCAAGAGTTATGAATATTTACATACATACATACGTACGTACGTACGTACGTACACACATACATACACTCGGACATCATCGTAAAATTAGTCAGGATAGCTTTCTAGAACCTCAAAACGTCAAAATCTGATAGAAATTCGATTTTCGCAAATCGGACTGAAACCAATAACTTCCCGAATTTTTGAAAATTTTTAATTTTCTTAGCGGGAAGTTACAAAAATCATAATAAAATATGTTTAGAACAAAAAATAATAAATACATAAAAGTCATAATAAGAAAAAATAAAGATCAATAAATTTTTTAAACTTGTTCCGAATAAATAATTTAGAACATGTAAGCTTACAGAAAAACTGATTGACTTCAAACTCACTAATTAAATAATCAATTCTAATTAAATAAAGTTGCAATAAAAAAAACTCATAATAAAATATGTTTAGAAAAAAAAACAAAAATCAGTCAGTGTTATTAGTGATGATAATGATTACAGTTCCTCATGTGTAGTTTCATCATCATCATCACTTATAATCATTTTCTCATCGTCACTAATGATCATCATTTCTAAGTTATCAAACGATATTTTAGACTTGGTTTTTCCTTCTTTTCTCTGATTTATTTAATGAATCTGTCCTCTAAGATGATAATAATCATCATCGATGATTACTGTGTCAGCATCACCATCATTAACGTGATCATCATCATACATTATAATGTTACGATTAGCTCATTGACCTATGTTTACGAAATTCGGACTGAATCTATAATTCTCTTCAGATGGTGCTAGATTACCAGGTATCGCAAACCACCAACAAAGTCGGTGGTTCAAAACATTCAATATGGCTGCTGCTCCAGCAACAGTTATAATCGGTCCAGAATAAAAATTTTGGTCCTCAATCGTATATGCCTCTAATTAATTCCAGATGATATCAATAAGCTCATCACTTGTGTCATTCTCATCCCATGTTTGAAGAATTATATAAGTCACGACATAAGTCGTGAGGAACAAAAAAAAATTTTAAAATATGGAAACAAAAAACGTATATCTAATATATGAAATTCTCGTGTCGCGATGTTTGGTACCATACTCCTCCGAAACGACTTGACCGATTTTCATAAAATTTTATATGCATATTCAGTAGGTCTAAGAATCGGCCAACATCTATTTTTCGTACCCTTAAATGATAAGAGTGACCTACCCCTACATATATTTTTTTATTTTTAGGACAAAATTTTTATTTCTTATTTATTTATAATGTGGCATTAAAAAAACATACAACCCTGAATTTTCACCCTTCTATCACCAGTCCCTATTTTTTAATAGTCATTTTAATAATTTAATCATTTTTCATCCCGCTCGATAGCTGATCAATTATCACTTAATAAGTTATCCCCACCAGTTGAGCCTAACATTTTATTGAAACTTTTTGAGTTTATTGGTCTGTGTCCGATTCCCAGTTCGGGCTATCTATATTTTTCTCAATTTATCTATAAATTGTCTTATTGAGAAGATTAATTGTAAGTTTTAGGTTTAACTATATTTAAAAATTGGTGTATTACCGTACGATGGACGGTGTGGTTCAATAAGTTATAGATTAAATTGAACGGATTATAGTATAGTACCGGATAGCTCAACTGGTAGAGTACTCGGCACGATACCGACATGGTCTTGGTTCGATTCTCAGTTCAGGCTATCTATATTTTTCTCAATTTATCTATAAATTGTCTTATTGAGAAGGTTAATTGTAAGTTTAGGTTTCACTATATTGAAAATTTTAAAATATTGAAAAATTCACTATATTTAAAATGAAAAAAAATTTTGAAAATCCAAAAGTGCACGACTCATAATGCTTATTCATTCTGAAATAATATAATAATAATGTTACGTCAAAATAACACATATTAAGAGTAGTGCTCCTGTTTAGCCTTTGCCGAGCGAAATAACTGGGACGGAGCTATAAGGATGACTGTTTATTAAAAATAAAATTAAAAAATAAATTTACTTACGGTTCGTTGTCTAAGAGATAATTAAAATTATTAAAAATTAAGTAAAATAAAATTTGATTAATTTAGTAAAATAATAAAAGCAAAATTAAAATAACTTCCAAATTTATTTAAATCAAAACAATTATTTAAAAATTATCACAAAACAAAATTAAATTTGATTTAGACAATTAAATGCGGTTAACAATTTTTAACGCTTTATAAAATGATTTAGCTCTCGATTTCAATTGTTATTTAATTTATTTAAACAATCAATATATTATTTAAATTTATTATTAATTATTTATTTAATTAAATTGTTACCTTGGTTTATTTGATGATTATTATTATTATCAACAATTATTTATTTGATTATTATTTATTATTCTTCCTTCTCAACCCTTGATAATTGATGTAATTTTATCAATATTGAATTTTATTTATTAAATGAATTATATTTAAATAATTCAAATTAGATTTGATAATCGATGGAATGTTGTCACGATCGGAGTGAGTGAAGGCGACGGGTGAAAGGGTTATTTTGATTTATTATTTAATATCGGAATACCGAATTATCTCGTTCTATAACTCAACCAAGGAGTTCGATTGAACCGTCACGTGGCTAGTGTGAGAACATATGAGTGATTGGGCACCGATTATTAAATTATAAGTTATAATATGAAATTATTTTTATTCTGTCATCCAACCAAGGAATTCGGCTCACGTGGCTGATATAAGAATGTTATAATTTCGTATGGTTTATAACTTATTTGTCTATTCGTACCGAGCGGATGTACTATAGACCGTCCCGTTCAATGACCTGCGTGGCGTTAGGGTAGGTCCGGGATTTTTGAGCGAGAGGGATATTGGGTCGGTGAATATGGGCCCTCGAGAAGACCGTGTTCTTTCTCCGTCTTACTTAGGGTTACTATGACTTAATTTACTAGCACTTGAATGCTGGAGAAAAAAGACAGTAAATAAAAAGACGAATGTATTAAAAGAAAAACATGTGTTGTATATTGACAAGTTGAATCTTACATGTAAATATTATAATTTTAGACTTACCCAGAAGGGTTGATATACTTGCACACACACTCACTCCAAATTCACCAATTTGAATTTGTGCACACAGGAATTTACAATGTTTATGACAGTTTTATTGAGATTCACAGGTTGAATCTATTCAAACGAACGCACTGCACGCTGAACCGAAAGGCCGGCTTTGCCTTCGAGTGAATTTGCTATGATTTTTAGGTTTTTATTAGCGGAATTAACTATTCCTGAACAAGGACTCCGATTTGGACGTCACGTGAAGGGGTTTAATTAATTTTGATGCGAACTCAAATGATTTTACTTTAGGTATCCAACCTAGGAGTCCAGATGCCTAGGCGAAGGACCGTCACGAGGAAAGGTTTTAAAAATAAAATTTAAGTCGCGTAATTTATAATTTTTAGTAAAAGAATCGAGTTGCGTTTATCGATCTAGGAGTCCGGTTGCCTAGGCTGTGGACCGTCACGAGAGCGAATTTTGAAGTCGATTCAGTGAGTCTTACTCGCAGATGGATCCGACAAAGGTTTAAATTACAAAAGTAAAGAAAATTGAATTCCGGTTATCGATCTAGGAGTCCGGTTGCCTAGGCTGTGGACCGTCACGAGAACGAATTTTGGAATCTTGCTCGCGGATAGATCCGACAAGGGTTTCGGTAGTAGAAGTAATGACTTTTAGATGTTGAATTTTAAAAAAAATAAAAGAATCGAATTGCGATTATCGATCTAGGACCCCCGATTGCCTAGGCGTGGAGCGTCACGAGAACGAATTTTGAAGTCGACTCAGTGAGCCTTACTCTCGGATTTAGATAGATCCGACAAGGGTTTCGGTAGTAGAAGTAATGACTGATTTTAATTATTTTTCCGGGGTTTATATACGAAAATTTTGGGAGAAAAGTGGGGCTAAAAATATTGAGAGCGTGAGAGTAAAGGATTAGATCATAAATTTGAGTGACATTTACTTTCATTCTCGGAAACCTGTCATCTTAGAAAATTTACTATTTGTAAGGGACTCAGAGATACAGACGGTTAATTCATTTACGACCAAATATTAATTACTTAAATCCATTAGTGGTACATATTTTTAAAAGCGATAATTTAATTTTTAAGAAAACATTTTAAAATTTACCACTGATCTCCGTATGGAGATGATAGAAAATAACAGGAGATCGTAAATTTAAGTGACATTTATTTTAATTTTTGGACCTCTGAAAATTATTTCATCAAAAATTATCGGCTACCGGAATCCATGGGAAACCGTTAGTTTCATTAGCGGGTGGATATGCACTCTTTAATTCCATTAGCAGCGAGACAGAAAGAAATAAAATTTTGATTTAAATGACAGGAGCTCTTTACTCTACTTTTCGGGTAAATAAAATCAACATAGAATTCGTGGGAACTGTAATATTCATCGGCGTTAGATGATGTTAAATTAAGTGCTTGGGTAATAAAATTTAGATCTAAGGGAGAATTTTTAAGCTAACTTGATTTAGACATTAAAATTTAATTCAAACTAGATCACGGAAATATCTTAATGAATTTATGTGACATTTATGATGATTTGAGGGACTCGCGTTGGACATGTGGAAAACATTGAGACAGTGAGCTCTTCGTAAGGGACCAGCCGTAGCGGTGCAGCTGTGCATAGCGGGAGAGAGATATACAAAGTTTTCTTACTTGGTTACTCTTATTTTCCTTTCTCTCTCACTCTTCTGACTTGACCATTCGTATTCACACACTCTTTCGGTGAGAATTCAGAACAAACCCAAAAAGAGCTAGATGAATATATAGGTGTGAAAGAATATACATATGAATAAACCCTCACATATACGTACACGCATTTTTATACATATTATTGGGTGTGCTTTGAATTACGCAGTCAAATTCTTATTTTAATAAAAAATAAAAAAAATTTAGAAGAATTGATAAATTAAAGTACGGTTAAATCGCGATCCATTTGTAACGATCGTTACAATGTTTATCAAAATTATTTATTAATTAAATGAATTACCACTTTTGAATAATTCAACAATTATTTTATAAAAACTTCTGAATTATATTTTAATAATTCAGTTTACAAACAATTAAATCACCATTATTAATGATTTAATAAAATTAAGGACTTTGCCTTTAAATAATTAAAATTTCGTCAATGACGAATGAGCTCACTTAGGAAACTGAAATCTTTTTCGATTTCCAGAAGAGCTGTTACCAGGTAGTAACATCCCTTCCAATAATTATTTAATTATACCAATTATTTCATTGGTCATAATTGAATCAATATTTTTTTATAATTATTCTTTATATATATATTTTTCATGACTTCCAATGCAATTAGCAACATACGCATAAAGCATTGGAGTCGAATTCATAAATTAATATTTATTGATTCTTACTTTTTCTTTCATTGCAATCAGGGGTGCTGATTGAATCACGGCTGTGATTCAATCAAGTAAAATTCATGAACAAAATACATTTAGTTCACTGACCAAAACTTAGACAGTTGAAGAAAACCTTTTGTGAAGACCGACCGTATGACGATACTATACCCAATCGGCTTAGGACACTATCTTTTCGTTCCGATCTTAAAAAAATTCAGTCTGTTGTTTTAAGCCGATGAGTAAAAATCTTCGTGTTCAATCGGGTCAACGAAAAGACGTGAGTGGAAAGGTGTGAATTTTATCCCCACCACATCATCACTTGAACTGAACGAAATACTTATATTAGGAATAACTCAAAACAACCTTTGAATTAAACTTCTGAACAAAACCTCGTGAGTAAAACGTTTAGTTCACGGCGTTTGAATCATTCAACTGCACGAGCCAGTGTTCCGCTAGATGGTGCTAATAATAATATTGGCATGAATAGTGTTATTCAAAAAATGACCATTCAATAAAATATGCTTATGAAGCTTCTGAATATTATTGAGAAAGGGGCATTGGGAGGAGACGCTTAAGATGGGGGGGGGGGGGGAGAGGTAATTTAAGCTATTTGTAAAGTTAAAAATACAAACTAGTTGAAACGGCCCGTAAGAAAATTATTGTATAAAATTTTATAAAATTTTAGTAAAATCTTATTATACCTCAGCACAAGTATTTTCCAGTCGATGCGCACAAGAAAATGATCAAGGATCATTTTTTCTGTGGATAAAGATCAATTTTAAAACATTTTTTTTTTTTAAAATACTAGAAAAAATATAAGGAAAAAAGTTGACATAAATTTGGAGGGTGATCATTTTTTTTTTTAACAAAAATTAGATGTAAAATGAAATATTTCATAAACTATTGAGAAGTTATCGAGACAAACAAGTATCATTGTTTTTAAGATTTAATAACGAACAAAATGAATTCTGAACGAAGTCTCTACGACAAATAGTTGCTGTGATAAAAATTATTAAAGCGCGAAAGCCGAAAAAGCGCGTTCTTTTGTCCGCGCCCGGATAAACAAAAGAGTGTAACTCGGCAGCAAATCGATGATTTTACAATTTTTTTTTTTTTATTCCCCGTGGAACTTAGAAAAAATTCGACTTCGGATATCTTCGGGAATTGCTAGAAAGAGAAAGTGGTCAAAAGACGTAGTGTCTTTCTCTAAAGGATTAAGTCCGTGCGTATCCCCACGGACAGATTGTGATCTTTTTTTTTTTTTTTTTTTTCGTCTCTAACGACTGAAATTCTATTTTTCATCAATTCTCATTTCTCATTTTGTTATAAACAATGTCATCAAAACTTAAAAAAACAACGTTTCTACAATGTAGGTATCAAAAGGTTGTAAATTTTCTGAATCGGAAAAATACCTTGTTCTGTAAAGAACTTTTTTAAAAAAGTTTGTTATTTTTATAAAGAAATTACTTAACAAATTTGAAAAAAACTCAAATGAAACGTACAGTGAGCATTATTATTTTGTATTCTCAAGTGTTTTTTTTTTATTTTAAGCTACAACAGATTTCATATTCTTGTTAGGCATTAGATGATTACTTTTCAAATTTTTTCATGCCATTTTATAAACTTTATAATCTTTTTATAAACAAATGAATTAATTAAATATTTTTGAAAAATTTTTTTCACCATATTGTTAGCGTAAGGAAATAAAAATTAAAAAATAATTTTTTTTTTTTAAAAACGCATTTATAATTTTTATTAATAAATGCGTGTTGTCAGAGAACTATAACAGATAAACGTTAGGTTCAAAATTTTTAAGAAAGCTTAACTCATACTGTATAAAAACGACTTAAAGGTCGAAAACTGTATCTGCAATAGTTGCAAAGTTACAGCAATTTGTTTGTTGACAAATTGAGTCAGTGCTTCGATTTTGTCGTACTCTAAAATCCTGATGTTTTTTAAAAAATAGAAAAAAATTTTTTATGCCATGTTGTTGCAGGTTGCTGTTTTGGTAATTTTTTATGTTCTAGAAAAAAATTAAAATAAAAAACAAAATTGTTTATAACAAATTGTTCAACAAGTAAATGAATTAATTGTTGACAAAAAATTTTTTTTTTTTGCCATTATATTTATAAATACAAATTATGATTTAAAAAAAAACGATTCCTTCATTATTTGTTCAAATAATCAAAATACGAAAAAAACGATTATAAACAATAATATATTGTTTTTAAGAAAAATTTTTTTTAAATCATCATTTCTTTACGGTAACAATATAGTGAAAAAAAAAATTTTTCAAAAATACTTTATTAATCCATTTGTTTATAAAAAATTTCTACACGAATGGAAAGAAAAAATTTGAAAAGTAATCATATAATGCCTAACAAGAATATGAAATCAGTAATAGCTTGAAATTGAAAAAAAAAAAATGATTTAACATACATTATTAAAATTTTTAATTTTTTTGTTACTTCAAAAATTAATAATTAATGAAATAAAAATATTTTATAAGCTTTTATACCGTCATCTCGTTGAGCATGTTTACAAAAAGGGCTCCAAGAAACAAAAAATTTATAGATAAATTATTTAAAGTTTTATACGCCTTTTATGACAACACAAACCCGTAAAAAAAATGTTGATTAACAATTGAATAACTTTTTGAAAAATGATGATACAAGTTTTATTACCGCGGAATCATATTCTTTGAAGTGTTTAGATGACACCAGAACGTTTTCAAATTTTTTTATTGATATTTAATTGCATAAAAAAATCATTTAAAAACTACATTCACTAGAGTGGCGGCGCGTGCATGCCGAAACTGCCGCGCAAAAGCCGATTTTCAATGTTAAATTAAAATTATAAATATTGGAGCTACAATTCGAGAACTCTTTTACTAAAATTTTCTGCTCTTTCAGAAACTTTTTTCATATTTGAGCTATCACTTATACTTTTAGAGATTTTGCCAAAAAACTGGACGGCTAATTTTTCTAACGGTTTTTTGTTAATAACAATTGTTATTTTATTTTTCCACCTAAAATCCAAAAAACGTCTTTCTCTAGACGCCATTCCGGATCGTTTGAGCCATCAAGCATATTTTTAGGAGACCTGTAACTATTTTTTGCAGGAAATCAACTTCTCGACTAGTCTAAAATGAAATAAAAAGACATTATTTACGTATCTTCATTGATTCGTTTATTTACCATTTGATATGGTATTAGTCTTTTTCTTAGACTAGTACTTAAGCCTTTTTTGTGTCTATTTAGACAGTCGATCTGGAGGAGTAAACTCCGATCGTGGTCGGAGCTGACACACACACTTCTTTTTTAAAAGTTTATCATTGTTCATAAAAAATTAATTAACAAATTAAAAAAAATCGTTCGTACAATATAGGTATGAAAAGATTGCAAATTCTCTGAATCGGAAAAATAACTTATCGTGTAGAGGACTTTTTTTAAAAAAGTTTTCGTCATTATTTATAATAAATTAGTTAACAAATTTGTAAAAAAGTTCTCTTCACGATGAGTTATTTTTCCGATTCAGAAAATTTACAATCTTTTGATACCTACATTGTAGAAACGTTGTTTTTTTTAGTTTTGATGACATTGTTTATAACAAAATGAGAAATGAGAATTGATGAAAAATAGAATTTCAGTCGTTGGAGACGAAAAAAAAAAAAAAAAAAAAGATCACAATCTGTCCGTGGGGATACGCACGGACTTAATCCTTTAGAGAAAGACACTACGTCTTTTGACCACTTTCTCTTTCTAGCAATTCCCGAAGATATCCGAAGTCGAATTTTTTCTAAGTTCCACGGCAAGAAATTTTTTTAAGTTCTTGTACTGAAAATTATAAAACAAAAATTTCAAAAAAATGACCAAAATTCCTATATACCATTCGATTCAGAATTTCGCGAGATGAATTTCTGTCGTATCAAAAAAAAGCATATAAATTTTTTTTTAATTGTTGATACGTTTCAAAAACTTTTCAAGTCGTGTTTTTTTATGAAAAAAAAAATTTTTTTAACTGTACTGACCCGTAATTGTTTGGGTAATGGTTCAAAGCAAGTTATCTATTAGCTCATTTTATTTATTTTTCATTTTTTCTATTTTTTATTTAACAAAAAGTGATTTTCACTTTTTTTAAATTTAAAATTCGAAAAAATTTTTTTGGAAGTTACCAATTTTTCTTTATGGTTGATATATTATTTACTAAGGGAATAAAAAAAAAAAATTGTAAAATCATCGATTTGCTGCCGAGTTACACTTTTTTGTTTATCCGGGCGTGGACAAAAGAACGCGCTTTTTCGGCTTTCGCGCTTTAATAATTTTTATCACAGCAACTATTTGTCGTAGAGACTTTGTTCAGAATTCATTTTGTTCGTTATTAAATCTTAAAAACAATGATACTAGTTTGTCTCGATAACTTCTCAATAGTTTATGAAATATTTCATTTTACATCTAATTTTTGTATAAAAAAAAAATGATCACCCTCCAAATTAATGTCAACTTTTTTCCTTATTTTTTTTCTAGTATTTTGCAAAAAAAAAAAATATGTATATCCGTTTACGAAATGCACTATTTGTTTATAAAAAATAGCCCTGCAGGGTTTTCTGTAGATAACTTTTTTTTCATTATTAATATTAATATTAATTAAAATTTCAAAACGTTCCAAATTTTTCTACCTCAGCATTCCTTTAAGCTGAATGTACTATATTTTATTTTCTTATGAAATCCAAAAGAAAAGAGAGTCAAAAAAGTAGTTTGAAAACAAATCAATAATGTCAAATATTATAAAATTCAAAGAGTTCTAAGAAATTGAGAATTAATTATATCGACTCATGTACGGTTGTATGAATTTTTCTGGTGACATATATTAAAATATGATATTACTAATAGCACCATCTAGCGGGACTACATTTCATGGAGTTGAATGATTCAATGGTATGAGTGGCAGTATTATTCAGACAGTTTTGTTCATGAGTTTAAATCAGTGAGGTTTTATTCAAGAGTAGGCCTCAAGAGTTTTTGAATTGTATATAGTGTGAACAGCGTAGATGCTAGGTATAGTATTCATGAATAGAGCGGTGTCTTCGAAGCTGTGGTCAGTTCACTCATATAGTTAAGTATTTAAGTTTGTGGATTTTAGGATCAGAGCCCAGGTAGTTTTCTAGCTATTCATTATACTCAATTCGGTTCTATAGTTCGTTTGGCGCCTAAAGTATAGTTCAGTTCAAAGTCGTTGCCAACATAGAGTCAACTATTTAGTTCAATGAATAAAAATGAATTTGAGTAAAACTTTTGTTCAGCACCCCTGATTGCAATATATTCTTTATTTATTTAAACATTTTATAATTAATTTCATTGTTAATTATTAATAACTTGTTTATTAATAATTATTATTTAATTATATTTTATTATAACATTTCATAATTTTCATTTCTTATTCATTTCTTATTTCATTTCTTTATTAATAAACATATCATTAATAAATAATTTTATTTCTTTTTCTTTTAACAATAAATATCTTTATCTCTTAAAGATATTTCAAAATTCATTTCATATTTTTTTTTTATAATAATAATTTCAAAATTTTCATTTCATATTTATTTCATTATTTTTATTATTTATTCATTCATATAATTTCATTTTCATATCATTATTTCTTTTCATTATTTCATATTTCACATTCATAAATTTTTATCATTTCATTATTTTATTATTTCTTTACTTATTCATTTATCAATAAATTTCAATTTTTATTATTAATTATAAAATATATAAATTTGAATTTATATTCAAATTTTATAATCATTTATTTTTCATCAGTTGATATTTCATATTTATTTATATTTATTTAACAACAATATTTCATAAAAATAATTTGAATTTAAATTCAAATTTTCAAAATATCATCAGCCGTAATAATGGCTGGAAGTCGTTTGCTAATCAATTAATTTATGCATAGCCAGATGGCATAGCATGTACGATTTTTAATAAATTGATTGACAGCAGGAATAAGACGTCGTGACGTCACACCCCCACTGTTAGTTATTTGTCATATATTTTAATATATGACAAATATTTATAAAAGTCAATGAATTTAATTTTTTTTTATTGACAGTATTACTTATTTATTTATTGTATTATTATTTATTATTATTATCATTTTTTGATTTTCTTATTATTTTATTCATAAAAATTATTTTATTAATTTACATAAATTTTCCATAGAATTTTAATTTCAATATTCATACTTACTTTTGTTTTTTCTTTTTTAATTGGTTTATTAATTATTTAGTATTATCATCATCATTATTATTATCATTATTATTTTCTTTTTTCTACATATTATATGTATATATTAATTTTTGACATTCAAATTAAAATATAGATACGTTATATAATCATCTTAACTGTTATTATTGATCATTTATTTATTATTTTTCAATAAAGAAAAATTTATTTTTATAATGAAAGATATATATTTAGTTTTAATTTTATACTTACTTTCTCTTTGTTTTATAATAACTTTTCTTGTTTCATATGATTTTTATTAGTTTGTTAATTTATTTAATTTTTCTTTATTAAAAAAAAAAGATTTTATCGTACTTACTCTCTTTTTTTTTTTTTTAAATAATCAGAACTGAAATTACATTATTTCCTTTTTTTTTTTTTTTGATGTTTTTTTTTTTTTTTTTTTTTTTGTTGGATAAAGATAGTTTTTTGTTATTGTTTTTGATTTTTTTTTTTTTTTTTTAGTGTATTATTTCCTTATTTTGTATATATATTTTTTTATTGGATAGTTTAATACATTTTTTTAAAACATATTGAAATATATTAATGTCACTACATTTTTTTTATATATAAGAAAGACAAATGAAAATAGTAAATTCTATTATTAAAATATTTATAATGAAGTAGTATATAAAATATTAAAATAAACATTACCAAGTGATTAATTTATTTACTTCTTTCTTTTTTTTTTTTTATAAAAAAGTAAACAATTAAAAAAAAAAATATTTAATTATTTTCACCCCATGGTTCATCAACATATAAAAATACATTAGCAAACAATTCTTCTTCTTTCCACAAGAAATATTGCTTGCAGAGGTCAAAATTTTTTGCTGGTTGGGCTTCAAACAATATTTCTTGACAGTGGTCACAATTTAGTATTTCGTCTAAACTTATTTTATGGAATTGAACGATTCCCTCATATTGGTTAAAATCTTCATCGTTAATCACCAAATCCACAAAACACGCGATGCAAATTTTTTCTTCGTTAATCTGCCCCTTATTTTTTACCAGAACACGATTCACGTTTCTTTCTTTTTTGACACACACAAATCTTTCAATATCCTTGAAAATCATTGGAACCTCATCGGGATCGATGTTGTTGATTTTTTCCAACTTGACGTAATTTGGTCCATTTCTTCTATTTGCTGCCATTTTACCTTAATTTCTATAACAAAATATATGTAAATCAAAATTCCTTTAGAGACGATAATAAAATCTCTTTTTTTTTTTTTCTTTATTATAAAATTTAAATATCGTTCTTATTACCTTTTGATTGGATGAATAGATTTATTCATTATTTACGTTTTGGGTATTTGTATAAAGTTTTTTATTATTTTTTCTTATTTTATAAATATACATTTATTGGCTTATCACTATTTTTTGTTATATTTATTATTATTTTGTATTTTTATTATTAATTTTTTTTTTTAGTATGATTGTTATAACCAATATATATATTATTGAATGTTAACTTTTAGTATACGTGTTTTTATTTTGACTGCTAGATGCTTAATGAGGTATCTTTTGCAATTAACTTGGGCTGTTACCAGTCAGTAACATCCCTACTCAAAATTTTTTTAAAAAGAATTTATATGCGGAAGGGGTGTCATATGAGTCCCTTTCGCGATAACGCGACATGCATTGGATTTGCACGCATTCCGATTGACATAAAAACTAACATGCATAAGACATTAAAATAATATTTAATAAAAGATTTTTAATGGTAATAATAATATATATATTTTTTATGTATATATCAATATAATTTTTTTTTTTGTTTTTGTTTTTCAGCTTATTTATTTTTTTTTTAGTTTTCTCTTCCCTTTTTTTTTATTATGTATTCTATTTCTTATTCTTATTGTTTATTCATATACCTTTTTATATAGTTTGTATTAATTTTAATATAATAGATATGTATATATATTTATACGGATATAACCGATGCCAGTTTTGATTGCAATATTTAAATCTTTTAGTAAAAATCATTGGACAGTCTTTTAAACAATTTTCGCACATAGATGCGTTGTCAAAATCATTATGATAAAACTCTTTTACTGTTTCCTTTGGCATGGTACAATATGATGTTATCAAACTTGCGTAGAATTTTAAATTTCTTCCAGGAATTCTGGTGTGTGGAATTCCGTACAATGCATCCAATTCTTCATCTTCTTTCATCTGTTTAAGTACTCCGGCAGGAATTTTCATCTGTAATAACACTTTTAATTTTAAGTATTATCACTAAAATTATAAAATAAAAATAATTAAAAATTTTTTTTTAAATTTGTTAGTCACAAGTTGTTAGTAGTTTTAGAATTGAGTTTAAAATTATTTTATGAGGATAAACGGAACATGCTAGTTGTTTTTTGAATAGTTCTTGTTTCATTATTTCCTTCTTCATTTGTTGGTAAACTTGGATAAATTTTTTCATCTGTTGATGGTGCTGATGGTTCAGTATTTTCAATTGTTGTTTGAATTTCTGGATTTTGGGTTGGTTGTTGAATTATAACTAATTCAACATTTTCATCATTGTTTGAATTTGTATTATTATTATTATTAATACTTTTATGAATATTCTTAATGTTATTTTCTTGTGCTCTTATTAAAATGTAATTGGTACAGGTATCCCAAAATGAAAAACACAAATAAAAAGAGCATCCATGAGTTTTTCGAATTTGAAAAGCATGAAGTAATGTGTCAAATGAAAATTTTATTATACCCTTCTGCCAGCGTGCCGTAAAATCTGGTCGTGCAGCCGGAGCGACCACGGTGTGGCAGGGTACCGGTGGTGATAATGCCGGGGCAACACACGGACGGCGTGGTCGTGGTAACGCCAATCCTCGCCGAACAGCCTCCGCTTGGAAAGCGTCGTTGCGTTCCCGTCGCATCACCGTGCGACAGTGGGTTTCATCCCGAAACCTCCCAGGTTCGCGAGCCATCCGCTCACGAACTCTTCGCTCTCGTTCTTCTCTCTGAAACAAATTAAACAGTTTTCATCAGCCTCTGACTGCGCCTGGGCAATTTTAAATCAGGTACATAATGATTGCCCAAAATTTTCCCAGTGTCTGATTTCAACTCGACAACTAAGGGGCTGATGATTTTATTGACAATGGCTGGCCCCAAGAATTTGTTAGCCAAACTAGACGAATATTTATCAATTTTCTTACTTAATTTTCTGTTTGGGTAATATACCAAATCACCCACTTGTAATTTAGGTGGCTCTTTAAGTCCCTTATCATGATATACGGCTTGTTTCTCACTCTCTACTTTCATTATAGCCTCAATTTTGTGTCGTAACTGATCAAGACGATTTACTCGATCGCGCCATGAATTATCATCTGTATCTAAGTCATCTATTTCTAGTTCAGTTATTTTACCCGACAGCCGTGGTTCTTTACCATGAACCAAATAATATGGTGACATATGTAATGAAGCATGATAACTACTATTATAGGCGAGCTGAAATTCACCTAAGTGCTCATCCCACGACGTCTGATCTTTCGAAATAAATGCCCGTATCATTGGTTTCAGAGTACGGTTAATTCTCTCAACCGGGTTACTTTGCGGATGCGCGATCGCTGTAGGTACAGATTTTATTCCCGTTTCTTTTAAATAATCTTTAATTTCATGATTAATAAATTCTTTTCCATTATCCGTGATTAAAAATAGTGGATATCCCCAACGTGAGAAAACGCGACGAAAACTTTTCTTGACATTTAATCCAGTCTGCTTACGAAGCCTAAAGACCTCAATAAATCGCGTATATAGGTCTTGTACAATTAACACGTATTGATAGCCGGTTTTAGATCGCGGAAATGGGCCAGTCACATCAGCTGCAACAATGGCCCAGGGTTCAATTGGTTGTCGCGTGCGCATCGGCGCTTGAGACGAGGTCTGTTTATATTTGACCTTTTTACACGTCTCACAATTATCTACATACTCGCCGACATCGCGATACATACCAGGCCAATAATAACGTGTACGTATCCGATGGTACATTTTATCGCGACCCAAATGTCCCGCGTCTGGCACATCATGGTTTGCTTTCAAAATATCGGGAATCTCGTTTTCAGTTAAAACCAATTTCCACGCGTCTTGATCATCTATACATTCTTTTAGATAATCGGGTTTATAATATTCTAGTTTATCCTCATTATTTATTCGCCAATCAACAAAATTTTCCGGGTATTTTCTAACATTTGCTTTCTTTACGTCGTACCACGAGCGAACTTGAATATGTACAAAATCTACACCTTTATTTTTAATTTCATCGAGGACTTCGGACCATTCCACAGGCTCCTGGTCCTCGTATAAGCGCGATAAGGCATCCGGGCCTTCGTTCTCGGTCCCACGACGGTGTTCAATCGTGATCTGGTGGGCCAAAAGTTCCATTGCCCAACGGGCAAGCCTACCGTTCGGGTTTTTTAGTGTATGGAGCCATTTTAACGAAGCGTGGTCAGTAACTACGACAAATGGAAATCCTTCCAAATAACATCTTAATTTTCTTACGGCCCATACAACCGCCAAACACTCTTTCTCGGTTGTAGTATAGCGTGTTTCGGCACCTCGCAACGGTCTACTTAAACATATTATAAGAAACTCTTTCCCGGTATCTGGTTCTTTTTGAACCAAGAACGCGCCTAGACCCGTATCACTCGCATCGGTGTATAAATAATACGGAAGATTTGGCTGAGGTACAGCCAACGGTTTCGCGTTAACAAGAGCTTGTTTAAGATCTTGGAAAGCCTTTTCTTCCTCATCTCCCCACTTCCACTCAGTATTCACGCTACATAATTTATTTAGAGGTCCTTGGACCTTCGCGACGTTTTGTAAATGCCTATGGTACCAGTTTACTAATCCGCAAAAACTGCGTACCTGTTTTCTAGTCGTTGGACGCGGGAAATTCGCGATAGGCGCTATTTTTTCAGGGTCAGGTCGTAGACCCTCTCTATCTACTATAAAACCAAGAAATTTCACCTCAGATCTCGCAAATTTACATTTACTTGGATTTATTAATAATCCAGCCTCGCGAAATATTTCAAAAACTAGAGTTAAAATAGCTTTATGTTCGCTATAGGTCTCGCTTATTATTACCTAATCGTCCAGGTACGCGAAAACTTTGTCTATCCAAGACCTCGGTAGATTTCTTTCATGTACTCTAGCTACAAAACGTTCACGGAGCTTATCCATCGCTTTTTGAAAAGTTGATGGTGCACCCGCGAGCCCATAAGGCATACGGACCCATTCAAATTGCCCCCTACCCTCTACGGAGAAGGCAGTGTAAGGAATGGACTCCGGTGCCATTAAAACTTGATGGAACGCCTCCTTGAGGTCCATCGTAGTTATATATTTTGCATCATGTAAAGCACTTAAAATACGTAGCATATTTGGAAGAGGGTGAGCAGGTAAAATAGTATATTTGTTGATTGGTCGATAATCGACGCAGAAACGCCAATCACCGGAGGCTTTGGTCACCATGACCGGAGAACACGACCAGAAACTGTTACTGGGCCTTATATAACCCTTCTCGAGCAGCTCGTCTATTTGTTTATTTAATTCCGCCGATATAACAGGACTACGCCGATACGGACGGATTTGTATGGGTTTTATTCCCGGCTGTAAAGTAATCGTATGCTGCACGAGGTCAGTTAGACCTTGGTTCGGTAACTCCGCGAATTTTGACATTTCCGATTTTAAAAATTCATCAAAATCTTTTTGTTGATCAGAAGTTAGTGATTGACAACGGGTTTTATTATCATTACAATTAATTAATTGAAAAGGATGACTTTCATCAGTGCCTTTAAACTTCCAAGTTTTATTTGCACAATCGATTAATAAGCCAAATTGAAGAGCGAAGTCCATACCCAGGACTACTGAATAGCTCAGGTCCTCGAGGACACTCAGATATTGTTCTCCGGCTATTGTACTGATTTGAATAATGAAAGGAGCCCCACCGATAGTTTTGCATTCGGTGTGGTTCGCGAGAAGAACTCCCCGACGGTTCGTATCGTCTGATTGTAATTGACCAGAGCTTAGCTCACGTATTTGGTCATAAACTCGCCGATTGATATAGGACCTTTCACTTCCCGTATCAATTATACCGTTTACTTGCACCCCGAATATCCAAATTGACACAGGTATTCGTGCTGTAATTATAGGTGGTGCTGGACCAGTACCGGAATAAAATTTGGTCCGAGATGCAATGCGATTCGCGATACGTGAGGGTAATATTTTATCTTTAAATATATCTGGTAAATACGACGCGCGTGGGGATGAAGGACAAGACGGTGAAGAGTCAGTTAACGCGGGATCTTCAGGTTCAAAACCTGGATCCAATTCTTCCTCCCACGTCTCTTCGGTCTCCTCATTATTTTCGAGTGGCTCCAATCCACATAAATATGGCATCCCAGGAACATTAACGGAACCTGGTTCCTCGGATTCATCAGAACCAATTGACTCAATAAAATCACTAACTTCAAAATTTTCCAAAAGATTTAGAGGAACTTCATAAGAATTATCCCGATTAAAATTTTCATAAATATCTTCGATTAAATTAGAATCATGTAAATTAACCGTGGGCTGTGCTTCTTCCCTCAAGCCTTCCCATCGGTTAATTTCGTCAGTATTTAAAACAAATAAATTATCTAAAATAGGACAATCTTTATTTAAAACAGACAAATTATTAAAGACCGATAAACCGTTTACGTTATCGTATATTTTACAGAATTCCGAGAAAGTGTCTTCCTCGACACACCTATTCTCTACTCTATCATCACTATTATTATCATCCTCATTTTCGAAGCTAATTAAATCAACTACTTCTTGATTAGGATTATTTTCGACCATATTTGGGTCGCTTAGGTCGATTAAATCGACCTCAGTCTCAAATTTGTTACTATTGAATATATCGGAGCCAATGCAATTTAAATTTTGATTTTCTAAAATTATTTCACCGATTTGTTCACCACTGGTTAGAACAACTTGACCGACAGTACTCTCTATGCTGTGGGGTCTTACAATTAAATTTTTTTCAATTAAATTCTCATTAATAATTTCCTCAAACGAACCGACAGTACGCACCGAGCCGCCGTCTGGTTCTAAATTTAAATTTAATAAATCTGGTAATTCATTTTCTTCAATCGGGTCGACAGTACGCACCAAGCCGCCGTCTGACTCCGGATTTGAGTTTATTAAATTTTCATAATTAAGATATTCAATCGGGTCGACAGTACGCACCAAGCCGCCGTCTGACTCCGGATTTGAGTTTATTAAATTTTCATAATTAAAATATTCAATCGGGTCGACAGTACGCACCAAGCCGCCGTCTGACTCCGGATTAAAATTTATAAAATTCTCTGAATTAGAATAAACATCCGAATCGACAGTACGCACCAAGCCGCCGTCTGATTCGGGATTTTGATTATTATTAATTGCAGTGTTCTTACATTTAGTTGGTTTGTTTAACCAGTTCGCGTGTGAATTATGACTACTAGGACTCCGATTTCCCCATATTATTTGTTCCCTAGATCTTCTGGATTTCGCGCCCTTTCTCCTCGGGAAATAGGAGGGCGAGATTAGTTTTTTGACGACTGAGGGCGACTGGCATCGCCAGCACTGGTCGACTGAACTTCGACGCAATTAAAGGGGTTATTATTACGATTATTATTTACATTATTATCGCCTTGAGAATGAGAAATTGCCCGATTATTCTCATGAAACTGATTGCCGCTTTCATTGCCATTTTCATTTACTCTAAAATTAGATTGCCCACGATTTTGATTAAAATTATTGCTATTTGCATACGAATTATTATTATAATTATTTCTATTTACATTATTGTTACTATAATTATTTCTATTATTATTATTATAATTATTTCTATTTACATTATTGTTATTATAATTATTTCTATTATTATTATAATTATTTCTATTATTAAAGTTTACTTGGGCAGGACCATTCGACCGACGGGAATTAAAATTTTGGTTAAACCCATTGTTGGGTGGACCACCGTTTGCTTGAAAGCAGTTTTGTTTAATATGACCTGCTCTAAAACAAAAATTACAGACATCAACTCTAATGTTGTTACACTGGTCAAATGTGTGACCATTTTGTCCACAATTGTGACAGAAATCTTGGTCTAAATTTCGACCAGCAGTAACTTCACTATACGAGCGCGGTATGACATTAAAACTACCGTTGTTACTCGCGTTATTTGAATTTCGCGCTCTATTATTTTGAGGACGATAGGATGAAAAACTTTGTTGAGGAGGTTGTACCGTTGCTGCCGACGCGCAAACAATAAATTGACCGTCCTCACTCTCACGAATTTCTTCAATAATCAGTGGTTGTTTCCCGTTCATCATATCAACCAAAATAGAGTTACGCGGTGACGTATGTACTGCTGAGAAACGCGATTTTTCTTTCGTTTTGGAACTCGACTTCTCGGATGACTCTAAAGTGCGTTTGTTCTCCTCTAATAATACGGCAGCTTCATGTAATACCGATAACAGGTCATCATAATTATTTACTAGCCTAGAAAATACCAACGTTGATAAGTTTCTAGGTAGATGGTTACGTATACACGTCACCTGTTCTGATTCGGGAGGAGGGTTACGCATTTCACCGTATTTTTGTTGTACTCGGAATACAAAGTCGGTTGAAGATTCACCGGCTTCTGGTCTTAACTGACCAATTTCCATCAAGAGTTGTGTATCTGTTTTATGAGAGCCAAATGCTCTTAGAAATTCCCGCTTAAAATGGCCATAGTCTGTCCAATGCCTACTGTAAGTATCGTACCATTTATTAACTTTACCGACAAAAATATAGCCAAGAATTTTTACTAAATCTGTCATAAGCCAACCTTCACGAAACGCCATGGCTTCAAATGAAGCCAGAAAACTATTGGCGGATAAATCGCCTTGCGGGTATCGTACAGGCCAAGATCTCACGATTTCTCTTATATCCCGCCATTTACGTAACGAGACCGCCGCGACATCTGGTAATGTTAAATTATTCGCTCTGGGTTGCTCGAAAAACCCTTGGCATCTCTCACTGCCATTCTGATTTAGATATCTATCCTGATAGCCACCGGTTCCTAAATTTTCCCCCAATATATCATAGTTATCATTACCATTATTCCCGTAATTATTCATAGGGCGATAATTATTATTTCTTAGTCCACAATGATTATTATCGTTTGCATTGTTAATTTGTGATCCGATCGGGTAATTGTTGTTGTTAAAATTATTATCGACATGAATATTATTGTTTAAATTATTGTTTTCAATCGGGTAATTATTTGAATTCGCGTTCGGATCAATATTTGAATTATTATTTGTATTATTATTTATTTCTGCTAAGTTTCTGTGAACATTAATGGTTCCACTGGTACCAGGTTGTTCGTACGCCGGGAGGGCTGAAGACGTCATAGCCCTAGTATCTTGTGTCAAGTGTCCTGTACCACACTCCCCGTCGCCAAAACTGTGAGTTACGGTGCGAACAGTTTGTGTGTTAAGTTGTACAGGCACTTGTAAAGTATTTTCCCGCTGTGAGTTTAAAGTAAGAGACAAATTTTGAATACAATTCATTATTTGAGCTAAAGCAACAAGAGTTGCTCCTTGTTCAGTCTGTGCGGGAACTGGAACGGTGCCAGGATAAGAAACGGATCCCGCATTAGGCTGAATCGATGGAAGTTGTACCGGTGGGGGGTTTTCAATAAATACCCCGTCCACAGACGCTTGCAGATTATTATTATTTATCCTTTCGTTTATTTGTGCATTCGAATTAATTGCCGGTGAATTATTCGTTCTGACTAACCCCGATACGGTAGTAGTTGTTATCGGTGGATGTATTGTTGTAACCGGTGTAGTTGTTACTGTACTCGGTGTGGTTGTAACGATAGTTGTGGTCATCGTGGTGACCATTGACGTGGTACTTGGTACCGTCGCTAAATTATTTCCTAAACTACGCCTAACTGGTGGTCTGTTCTGTAGTGGCGTACCTGCAGTGACCACCAGGCTTGGTATATTGGGTACCGAGGGAGGGGGAACCGACATTGTCGAGTTCGCGGACGAAACGGTAGTGCTGGACGTTATCGTACTCGTTGTCGCAGGTGGTGAGTGTACTACCCTGGATTGATTACTCTGGTTCGATGAACCAACCCCGTCAAATATTACCTCCCCGCTATCCTGCCTACTTTGTTGTTTAGAATTTTGGCGCGTCAATGGTCGCGTATTACTCATTTTCCAACAAAATTAATTCCGAATTACTTGTTTTACTCGATAGCTATTATCAGCTTACGAGCCCAAATAGACTTAAATTTAAACAAATAATGACGAAGCACAACTAATATATACACGGATAATCTTTATTTCCGAATTAAAATTTTATTTTATCTAAACCGATGACTAATATTTAATCCCCAAATGACAGCTTTAGTTTTATTTGTTCTCAAGAAAATTTGTTATTTTGCCGGAATTAACTTCCGGAGAACGTTTATCCGATTACTTGGATAATTATTGTCAATACTAGGATAACAGTATTGTCTTTATTTTAATTATTTATTTTATACTAAATCTAATTATTCTTTTAAAATAAACTTCCGAAAACAAATATCTTAACGACTGTACTTGACCGGTAATTACTAATTTTAATTTATTATACTAAAGTAATTTATTTATGGTGACTCATATACCGAATAAATTCAAATTACCGGTTACTCGAAAGAATGGTTTATTCTAAACCAGTATAAGTACTGATTTATTTATTTAAGATTTGAAAATTATTTCCAGCAAAAATTTTTTTTTTTTTTTTTTTTTTTTTCTTTTTCTGGTAAAGATTTTATTTTGAAAATTAATTCCAGCAAAATTTTATTTCTGGTAAAGATTTTATTTTGACTGACACTGTCACCAAAGAAACTTTTATTTACTCTAATACTTTATTTTATTTTACTTGATTTTATTTTACTTTATTTTATTTTATTTCATTTTATTTTATTTTATTTTCTCTACCGGTGTTTATTATTTGTTTACTGATGACGCGTGCGACCGATGCGTAAGCCGGTGAGTATCGCTTTGTCTAACCGGCGCTACAGGAATTTATCGATTTTTTTCGCGCGCTTTATACTTAAAATTTTATTTCTCCCAGTTATTATTTTATTATTAAAATTTAAGTTTATAACATAATTAAATTTTTGGGCAACCAATGCAATAAAACACAATTTTTGGTTGTATAAAATTTCTCTCTTCAACGGTAATAGGGTGGTACAAGAAAAATTTAAAATTTATTTGTGATTTTTATAATTATAAATTGGTATAATTATAAATTATCTACTATCACCAGGTCTAAAAAATTTTCAGGACGAGGAACACGAGTTGGGCGCCAAATATAACGGTGGGCCCTGGCTACTGCGTGTCCAGATGGCCAAGAACCACAGTTAATTAGATTTCCCGATTTTACTGACTTTACTTAAATTTACTACTATTAATTAGACTTATTCTATTCCGAAATTCTGGTTCCAAAAGACGGGAAAACTCTCAGGAAGCGGGTACTCGTCCTGACCGGACACGCGGCTGAAAATAAACTTAAATCTAAGGGACTCTGGTGATAGTCTATAATTAATACTCGAATAATTTTAAATTATGTAATTTATTTAACCAAGATCCCCGTTTTATGTACAATATTCCCCTTAACTTTATATATGAGTATAAGTATGATAAGTAGCTTGAGTAATTTTATTTAATGATATGCGCGGGAATAAATGTCGAATTAGATGAGAAAATTTTACGGGAATTACCGCGTTGAAGAGAGAGAGACATTACACAACATTATGGATTATTTATATATATATATGTGAGCCAATATCTGGACTTACTGCTGGAATCGGACGACGTTGCATCCTGGTCCCTGGGTGATCCACTTAGTTGGTGATGGTCTGGTTCACGCAGCTAGCTTCCTCCTTAGGTGAAATATTCAAAACACAACACTTGGTTTAATTAACCAGCCACAACCACAAGTGGTACAAATCACTGGAGAAAATTATTTTATACAAAGTAGAGAAAAAGAAAAACGACTGGACAGTAAGCGCACTGGAGCACAAGTGTCGTCTTAAAATTAATTGTCTCGGGTCAGCACCTCGTGTTGACCCCTCCCAATTATGCGCAGTGACCAATTTCCACATATCTGCTGCGCTAAGACTACCGCAAAGACTCAGCCGAACTCGCAAACGAGAAAACCATATGGGAGCGAGAGAGAGAGAACAAAAGAAGCGAGAGAGCCTCACTCTCACGTCTTAAAGTCGCTGCTGCACGGTTACAAACACTCACTTCTTGGGTAAACTGATACTTTAACTGGTATGCACTTTACAATATTTATCGATTCACCTGACATTATAGCCATATAACCTGGTCTTTTCATATAATTATAAGCAAACTCGTCTGGTTTACTTGACGCAATTGATAACAAATTTTTTAAAGTATTACGTTCTAGCATACAACGATGAATTAACACATCATAATATAATTGTTTAATTTGTTTTTGTATAAATTTTTCTACATATACAAACTTAGAATTAACATACGCAAATAGATCTAAATTTTCTATTGATATTTCATTATTTAACATTAAATCATTCTTTGATGTTTCAAAGATGAATAATTTAGGATGTTCAGTTCTGATTATTTTATAGCCACAAATAATTTCAACATTTGTGGTAGTTAATGCAAATGTTATTCCATTTGATTCTAAGGAATAAATAATTTCATGTTTATCTGAATTTTTTTCAGATGTTTCATTTACTTTACCCGTATATAAAACCCCGAAATTTTGAAAATCACATTTATGCAATGGAATATAATCCCAAAAAGTATAACCTCCCTCTAAATCCAAACAAGATAAATCAGATAAAGTACATGTTAAACCCGATTTTAAGTAAATTTTATCATTTTCATATTTAACTTCCGCGAAATATTCTTGTATTGTAATTTTTAAAACCCCTTAAACGACAATATCGCTCCAACTTCCATAAAAATCCGAATAACTTCCTTTATTACACGTTCCATCATTACCGATTGACCCTGCGAGTGTTGCACCACGCGTAGTTGTGCTATTAATTTTTAAACCGGTTACAAATAATGTACCGAATCTATATGATCCCGATTTATGAATATCTAAACATCTTTCTTTCGAAATTTCTTCAATATATTCCATACGCCCGCTATGTGCTACTGACATATGAGAATAAGCCCCGCAATGATAAATATTTCGATCTACTTCGATTTTACATTGAATTACTTTTGTTAACGAATATTCTTTTAATTGTAATAATTGAATAAACGGTTCTGTTGTATTTATTTCTTTAGGATGAATATCACAATCTCCCACCTCTGTAATTGAAATTGTTGTTGAATTTGATGAAAATTTCCCGCAATCATACCCAATAATTCCATTCGCTGACGATGACCATAATAAAATAAAATAAATCACGAAAGTGATATTGAAAATCATCTGTAAACATAAATTAATTAGAATTTTCTTCATTGCTATTTTTCTTTTGTTTACGTGTTTTTTTAATTGGTGTAATTTCTCGATTTATAAATGAATATCTCAATCGATTCATGTGAACTATTTGAATTCTTTTTTCTGTTTGAATTTTTACGTTTCCTTTACCCAAAATTTCAAGAATTTTGTGTGGTCCAGAGTAATGATCTTTTGTTTTACCTGGATTTGGTCCACTTTGTAAAAATACATATTGACCTACTTTTAAATTTTGTGGATTACAATGTTTATCATAATATTTTTTAGATTTGTGTTTAGCGTCAACTAAATTTTGATAAGCTAATAGTCTTATCCCATGTAATCTTGTGATTAAATCAATTAAATAACCTTGCATTGTAGGTAATTGCTCACATTCTCTTATTGGTTCGCTAGAAGGTAATCTAGACTGTTGTCCAAAGACAATCGCATAAGGTGTATTTTTAATTCCTTCATGATAACTTGTATTGTATGAAAATGTTGCTAACTCAATCCATTCGTCCCACTCTTCATCAATGGATGAGTAGTGTTTAAGGTATTCGTTTAATGTGTGATGTGATCGTTCTAATGAACCGTTTGATTGTGGATGATAAGCTGTAGTTTGAAGTTTTTTAATACCGAATCGTTTTGCTACGCATTTTAAAATAGCACTTAAAAAGTTACGACCTTGGTCTGTAAGGATAATTTTTGGCGGACCAAAATAACAAATAAATCTTTTAACAAAAGCAGTTGAAATTGTTGTAGCTAAAGTGTTAGGTAATGCTTCTGCAATACAAAATTTAGAAAATAAATCTTGAGTAGTTAAAATATATTCATTTCCCTTTTTAGTTGTTTGTTTTGCCCCGACAATATCCATAGAAATTTTCCAGAAACAAGCAGCTGGAGTATCAGTAATAACCATAGGTTCCCTGTGTTTTATACGAACTAATTTTTTTAATTGACAATCTAAACATTTTTGAATTCTACGTTGAATATCATTTTTCAAATTTTCCCAATAATAATCTTTTTTAATTCTTTGATAAGTTTTAGTTACCCCTTTATGACCCCCGATTGGTGATTTATGCATTTCATAAAAAATTTCATCTCTTTTTTCGATAGGAACATAAATAATTGTGCCCAAACAGATTATTACTTTAATATCAGTTCCGTCAAAAACATTCTTTAATTCTGTTATGACATTATTCCACGGTAAATTTTCTATATTTTCACTTTTTGCGAAACTTACTGTTTTTAATTTAAATTTTTCTAAAGTTTCTTTTAAATTTTCAAAAATTGTTTTTAAATTTTCAATTAAAATTACAATTGATTCTTTTTCTTTTTCACGAATAGGCAAAGCAAAATAATATTTATTTTTAATTTTCTTTTCAACTACTTTTCCTAACTCTAAATTTTTAAATGTCGGTAATTTATTTATTTCTTTTAATTTAACTGCGCCATTATCGCATGGTTCACCATTGGTGCTAATAAAATAAGCTAAATTATCTTTTCTGAAATGAAAATAATCTTTAATGTCAACTATATTACGAATATTTTCCGCTTCTAAAATTTCTTTAATATCAGAATCACTATGATCTGATGAATCATTTTTATTATTGTTTTGTTCATTTATTATATTTTCAATATTTTCATCCGAGCTTAAAGAACTGCTCACACTTTCTCGATTTAATTCTTGATCTTTTATTTCTTTTCTTTTCTTGATTTGTTTCACTTTTTTCTTGCGCTTAATAATTCTTGGTTGATTTGTTATTTCTTCGTCGGTTGAATCGTTATTTTTATCACTTACTTTTTTTTGTATTTCATTTTTGTTTTTGTTTAAATTTTTATTTTTATTAATTTCATTAGTTGTTTTAGTCGTTGGTTGTGGTGTGGTTTTTATTTCTTGTTTCTTTGCTGCAGCTCTTGTTGTTACTTTGATTTGTTGAAATTTTTCTGTTTCGATTGGATTTCTTGACAAAGCATCAGCAACATAATTTATTTTACCTGGTTTGTAAATAACTTTAAAATTATATTCTCCTAATTTTAATCTCCATTTTAAAACTCTTGTGTTTACATCTTTTGCCTTTTGAAACCAAACTAATGGTTTATGATCTGTAACGAGAGTAAATTCTTTACCATAAACATATGGTCTAAATATTTTTACACCAAAAACAATAGCTAATGCTTCTTGTTCATATGTTTCTTATCTTATTTCAGCGTCTCTCAATACTCTTGAAGCGTATGCACATGCAGTGTCTTCTCCGATTTGTCCTTGTGATAAGACTGCTCCGATTGCATAACCTGATGCATCAGTGGTAATAATAAATGGCATTGTAAAATCAGGTGTATTTAATACAGGTGGTTCACATAATTTGTTTCTTAATATTTCAAAAGCTTCTTGAGTTTCTTTATTCCATAAAAACTTGACATCTTTTTGAAGTAATTTTGTCAATGGTTTAGCTATTTTTGCAAAATCTTTAATAAATCTTCTATAATAATTAGTGAAACCCAAAAATTGACGAACTTTTTTCTGAGTAGTAGGAACTGGATATTTCGTTGCAGCTTCAATTTTACTTGGATCAGGTCTTATAGAATTTTTACTAATTAAATGACCTAAATAACAAACTTCTCGTTTAAGGAATTTGCATTTATCTGGTTTTAATTTTAAATTCGCTTCTTTTAATCTCTGAAAAACAATTTTTAATCTTTTGATGTGTTCCTGTAAAGTTCTTGCAAATAAAATTATACCATCCATAAAAACATATAATATAACACCAATTAATCCCGAAAATACATCCTCCATTAATGCTTGAAATGTTGCTGGGCCATTTGCTAAGCCAAAAACCAATCTTAAAAATTCAAAATGACCTAAAATAGTAGAAAAAGCAGTTTTATGTTGATCTTTTTCCTTCATTTTAATTTGATGAAAACCCGATGATAAATCTAGTACAGAATAATATTCAACTCCACCCTGGTGGACTCGAGCGACGGCAAAAACGTCGGTCGCTTTGTTCACAAAAACGTCGACGTTTTGATTAAGAACGACGGTGATCTAAAACATCGATAAATAAGCGAAAAATAATGAAAAATGTAAATGTACTGAATATAGAAATTATTTTCAGTATTAGTGGAGATATAAAATTTATTTATAAATGAATTAACGGTGAATAAAAGTATAAAAAACAATAAAATAAAATAACTCGCACGTATGTTATACTGAGCGGGTAATAGGTAGGAACCCATGACCGTTGACAAAGCAAATAGCAATATTATCGACACATAAGGGTTCAACCATAAAATCAGAGATGGCGCGTGGACTTCGAAATTTAAGTCACGAAAAGAAATATCAATTTTATATTGGATGTGCGAAGCTGTTGATCTGGAGCAAACAAAAAACGTCGTCGTTTTGTTATAAGCGACGAAAAAAACGTCGGCTGAAAATTTTACTAGTCTTTTATCTGTTAAATTTTAATTTTATTACTTTCCCTTATCCTAGCCCATTAATGTCCAATCTAGCTTTAAAATGCGCGGAATTTTTAATATCGGGGACTTAATTAAATCAAAAAATTAGAACATCAAATTATCGAGGGCAAAAAAAAAACGTCGTCGTTTTGTTGTAAGCGTCGAAAAAAACGTCGGCTGAAAATTGTACGAGCATATCATATGTAAAATTTTCGTTTTTTTTTCTTTGTCTTATTCTTGCCAATAAATTTCTAATCTTCTTTTGAAATACGCAGGATTTTCAATATCGGGAACTTAATTAATTCAAAAAAATCAAAAGATCAAATTATCGAGGGCAAACAAAAAAACGTCGTCGTTTTATTGTAAGCGTCGAAAAAAACGTCGGCTGAAAATTGTACTAGCATATGATATGTAAAATTTTTGTTTTTTTTCTTTGTCTTATTCTTGCCAATAAATTTGTAATCTTCTTTTGAGATACGCGGAATTTTCAATATCGGGAACTTAATCAATCCAAAAAACATGAAAGATCAAATTATCGAGGGCAAGAAAATAACGTCGCCGTTTTGTTGTAAGCGTCAAAAAAAACGTCGGCTGGAAATTTTACTAGTCTTTTATCTGTTAAATTTTAATTTTATTACTTTCCCTTATCCTAGCCAATTAATGTCCGATCTAGCTTTAAAATGCGCGGAATTTTTAATATCGGGGACTTAATTAAATCGAAAAATTAGAACATCAAATTATCGAGGGCAAAAAAAAAAAACGTCGTCGTTTTGTTGTAAGCGTCGAAAAAAACGTCGGCTGAAAATTGTACGAGCATATCATATGTAAAATTTTCGTTTTTTTTTCTTTGTCTTATTCTTGCCAAAAAATTTGTAATCTTCTTTTGAGAAACGCGGAATTTTCAATATCGGGAACTTATTAAGTAATTCAAAAAAATCAAAAGATCAAATTATCGAGGGCAAACAAAAAAACGTCGTCGTTTTATTGTAAGCGTCGAAAAAAACGTCGGCTGCAAATTGTACTAGCATATCATATGTAAAATTTTTGTTTTTTTTCTTTGTCTTATTCTTGCCAATAAGTTTGTAATCTTCTTTTGAGATACGCGGAATTTTCAATATCGGGAACTTAATCAATCCAAAAAAAATGAAAGATCAAATTATCGAGGGCAAGAAAATAACGTCGCCGTTTTGTTGTAAGCCTCAAAAAAAACGTCGGCTGAAAATTTTACTAGTCTTTTATCTGTTAAATTTTAATTTTATTACTTTCCCTTATCCTAGCCAATTAATGTCCGATCTAGCTTTTAAATGCGCGGAATTTTCAATATCGGGAACTTAATTAATTCAAAAAAAAAAATGGAAGATCAAATTATCGAGGGCAAGAAAAAAACGTCGTCGTTTTGTTGCAAGCGTCGAAAAAAACGTCGGCAGAAAATTTTACTAGCTTATCATATGTAAATTTTTGTTTTTTTACTTTGTCTCATTCTTGCCAATAAATTTGTAATCTTCTTTTGAGAAACGCGGAATTTTCAATATCGGGAACTTATTAATTAATTCAAAAAAATCAAAAGATCAAATTATCGAGGGCAAACAAAAAAACGTCGTCGTTTTATTGTAAGCGTCGAAAAAAACGTCGGCTGAAAATTGTACTAGTCTTTTATCTGTTAAATTTTAATTTTATTACTTTCCCTTATCCTAGCCAATTAATGTCCGATCTAGCTTTAAAATGCGCGGAATTTTTAATATCGGGGACTTAATTAAATCGAAAAATTAGAACATCAAATTATCGAGGGCAAAAAAAAAACGTCGTCGTTTTGTTGTAAGCGTCGAAAAAAACGTCGGCTGAAAATTGTACGCGCATATCATATGTAAAATTTTCGTTTTTTTTTCTTTGTCTTATTCTTGCCAATAAATTTGTAATCTTCTTTTGAGATCCGCGGAATTTTCAATGTCGGGAATTTAATTAATCCAAAAAAAATGAAAGATCAAATTATCGAGGGCAAAATGAAAACGTCGTCGTTTTGTTGTAAGCGTCGAAAAAAACGTCGGCTAACAATTTTACTACTCTTTTATCTGTTACATTTTTGTTTATTTACTTTTTCTTATCCTTGCCAATAAATGGGCAATCCTGTTTTGAGATACGCGGAAGTTTTGTTGTCGGGAACTTAATTAACTCGAACAAATTAGAACATCAAATTATCGAGGGCAAGAAAAAAAACGTCGTCGTTTTGTTGTAAGCGTCGAAAAAAACGTCGGCTAAAAATTTTACTAGTCTTTTATCTGTTACATTTTTGTTTTTTTACTTTGTCTTAACCTTCCCGGGAAAAAATGATTTTGCCTAATCATATATGATCATGCATAATTGTCTATATATGATCAGATCCAAAAATTGGCCAGGTCTGATCATACATAACTTGATGTGTTTATACATGATCATATATGATTATATATAATCATGCATGAACGAATATAGTCATTTTTAGAATCTCATTTAGAATATCTGTAAATTATTAATTAAGTAGTTTAATTAGGATTTATTGTCTTCATCAATATCAATGTCGGTTAAAATTAAATAAAAAAAAAAAAAAAAAATTATTAACCATCGACAATCATTTTACTACGAGGTCACCCATCCAATTAATGTCCAACGCCGATGCTGCTTAGCTTTGGTTATCGATGGTTTGTAGTCTGATCCTCTAGTCTGTTATACACTTACAATTAAGAAACGTTTATGGCATTACTTAACTCAAATAATCAAATTGATACTTTATACTTTTAAATTACTGCCGAAACCTTTGAACATTTTTTAAGTATTGGGGATTTAAGTTTGATTGATAGTTGACAGAATAAAAATTTAATAACATTGATATTAAAAAATTTTCATATTATTTAATATATATAAATATTTAAATATGTATATATATATATATATATATATATTTAAATATTTATAGGTTTCATATCAATGAAATCTGATCAGATTTAATCATAGACATATATAACTACATATAGGTTTATATCAGTCACGTCTGATCAGATCTAATTATATATAGGCCTATATCTAATTATATATGGGTTTGTATCAATCATGTCTGATCAGATCTAATCATGTATAGACTTATATATGATCATATATTGGGTTATAACAGCTAGGTATAATTATATCTAATTATATATAGACTTATAGATGATCAGATCTGATCATATATAGACTCATATATGGTTATATATGGAGTTATAACAGCCAGGTATGATTATATCTAATTATATATAGACTCATATATGATCAGACCTGATCATATATATACTTGTACATGATTATATATGGGGTCATAACAGCCAGGTATGATCAGATCTTACTATATATAGACTTATATATAAATTGATCTGATCATATATAGACTTATGTATGATTATATATGGGGTCATAACAGCCAGGTATGATCATATCTAATTATACATAGACTTATATATAATTAGATCTGATCAGATCTAATTATATATAGACTTATATATAATCAGATCTGATTATATATAGACTTATATATGGGCTTATAACAGCCAGGTATGATCAGATCTAATTATGTATGGGGTCATATATAATTATATATAATTATATATGACCCCATATATAATCATGCATTATTATATATAACTTCATATATGATTATATATAATCATATATGATCATATATATGAACATATATACTCATATATGATTAGGCAAAATCATTTTTTCCCGGGTTGCCACTAAATGTGCAATCTAGCTTTAAAATACCCGGACCCGGAACGACGGACGTCACTTTTCCAAAAATATTGGAACATCAAATTTTCGAGGACAGAATATAAGCCGCCGTCACTTTATTGCAAACGCCGAAAAAAACGTCGGCTAGAAGTTATACGAATTTTTTTCCGTTTAATTTTTGTTAATTTACTTTTTCTTATCCTTGCCAATAAATGTGTAATTTTGTTATGAGATACACCGAATTTTGATGTCGGGAACTCAATTAACTCGAAAAAATTGGAACATCAAATTATCAAGGGCGAGAAAAAAAAACGTCGTCGTTTTATCGCATGCGCCGTAAAAAACGTCGGCTAAAAATTTTACGAGTTCCATATCAAAAATTTTTTTTTTTTTACTTCTTCTTGTCCTCGTTCATAAATGTGCAATTTAGCTCTGAAATCCGCGAAATTTTTGGTACCGGGGACTCAATTAATTCGAAAAAATGAGAACATCAAACTATCGAGGGCTACAAAAAAATACGTCGTTTCATTGCAAGCGCCGAAAAAAACGTCGGCTGAAAATGTTACTAGTTTCTTATCTGTATAACTTTTATTTTTTCACTTTTTCTTGTCCTCGCCAATGAATGTGCAATCTCGCTATCTAGCTTTAAAATACCCGGAATTTCGGAACACCGGACGTCATTCATGCAAAATATTTGAACATCAAATTATCGAGGGTAAGAAAATAAACGTCGTCGTTTTATTGTAAGCGGCGAAAAAAACGTCGGCTATAAATTATACGATTTTTTTTCGGGTAAATTTTTGTTTTTCTATTTTTTTTTTGTCCTCGTCAATAAATGTGCAATGGAGCCGTGAGATACACGGAATTTTTAATATCGGGGTTTTAATGAATTCGAAACAATTTGAACATTAAAGTCTCGAAGACGAACACAATAAAAAAAAATCGGTCTGTCAGTTGACCCTGCGGGCCAGCCCCAAAACTTCCCGCTGTTTTCGAGCTCGTTGAGCTCGAAAACACTATTGTGAATACATTTTCCAGCTCTACGAGCTCGCAAATACTTTTGTATGCCATTGTTTTGCAAAAAACCATTTTTTAGCATTTCTTTCTCCCACGATATCTCGCGAACGAATTAACCGATTTTGATGGTTGAGGCGGCAATCGACGTGTTTTGTCAAGTTCTAAAGCTGCTAAAATTTTGGATTCGATTTATCAAGTCGTTTTTGTGATATTTCAGGAAAAATAAAAAAAATTTTTTTTTCAATTCTTTCGACAACGGTTTCTCTTGAACGAATAAACCGATTTTGATGGTTGAGGTGGCATTCGACGCGGCTTATAAAGCTCTAGAGCCCAGTCCATTTTGGAATGAATCCATCAAGCACATTAAAAGTTATCCAAAAAAAACATTTTTGAAAAAACTTTATTTTTGGAATATCTCTGAACGAGCCCTACCGATCAAGCTCAATTTTCTCTCGGCTTCAAGATATTGACCATCTGCGTCGAATGGCACCTTAAAGTTAAAAATCGGTTTATCCGTTCAAAAGATACAGGTATTTACATACGTACATACATACATACATACACTCGGACATCATCTTGAAATTAGTCAGAATAGCTTCCTAGGACCTCAAAACGTCGACATCTGATGGAAATTCGATTTTCGTAAATCGGACCGAAACCAATAACTTCCCGAATTTTTGAAAATTTACAATTTTCTTAGCGGGAAGTTAAAAATCGGTCTATATGTTGACCCTGCGGGCCAGCCCCTAAACTTCCCGCTGTTTTCGAGCTCGTTGAGCTCGAAAACACTATTGTGAATAAATTTTCAATCGAGCTCTCAAATACTTTTGTATGCCACTGTTTTGCAAAAAACCATTTTTTAGCATTTCTTTCTCCCACGATATCTCGCGAACGAATTAACCGATTTTGATGGTTGAGGCGGCAATCGACGCGTTTTGTCAAGTTTCAAAGCTGATCAAATTTTGGATTCGATTTATCAAGTCGTTTTTGTGATATTTCAGGAAAAATAAAAAAAATTTTTTTTTTAATTCTTTCGACAGCGGTTTCTCTTGAACGAATGATCCGATTTTGATGGTTGAGGTGGCATTCGACGCGGCTTATAAAGCTCTAGAGCCCAGTTCATTTTGGGATCATTCTATCGAGCACATTAAAACTTATCAAAAAAAAACATTTTTCAATAAACTTTATTGTTGGAATATCTCTGAACGAGCCCTACCGATCAAGCTCAATTGTCTCTCGGCTTCAAGATATTGACAATCCGCGTCGAATGACACCTTAAAGTTAAAAATCGGTTTATCCGTTCAAAAGATACAGGTATTTACATACGTACATACATACATACATACACTCGGACATCATCGTGAAATTAGTCAGAATAGCTTCCTAGGACCTCAAAACGTCAACATCTGATGAAAACTCGATTTTCAAAAATCGGGGTGAAACCAATAACTTCCCGAATTTTTGAAAATTAACAATTTTCTTAGCGGAAAGTTAAAAAACACAAACTTTACAGGTAAAATATGCGTATAATTTTTACCAAACGTTTTTTTCGGCGTCCACAAGCAAACGACGACGTTTTTATTCTCGCTCTCAGTACAATTAGATTTTGCAATTATATCGGATTAATTACGTCCGTGGTGCGGAAAATTCCGTATGACAGAGTGATTAGCTTGCCAAGTCTGGTCGCACCTAAGTATTATAGTCGAATATTAGGGCGCCACTGGAAGATGGACTCGGCCTTCCAGAACCGGATGTTAATGTAATTATATTGTGTTATGTCCGCCGCTTAGATTTAAATTAATTATCCGGGATTTCTCCCTTTGGTAGCGATAGAAAAATTTAACGAGCGATTTGGAGGATGCGGACAACAGTAAAGAATACGAGGAAGGTTTTCACTTCCTATATTTATTATTTATTGTGGGTTTTTCGAAGAGTACGAACCCAAACGCCTTCGAGCTTGGTCACGTTGCATTTATATATATCGATCAATAGAGAGAAAATGTTTTAAATGTCTCTCACTTACCTTTAGATGATTCTTTCTTCTAACACGGCAGGCTTTTATCCCTCCAGAACTTTGCAGCTCACTCGGCCTCCTCCTGAGTGGATTTGGTTGAATAGGCGCGGCTGGGGTTGTAGGATAAAATCTTATGTGCTACTTTCGAATGAAACTCTGAAGATTGAAGTTATGATCTCTAGTCTTTTTATTAAACGTTTCAATTACAATATTTTTAATTGAACTTCACTTATACACTATACTTTTCACAAATTTTATGGATACAACTTTATTGTATTATGCGTCTTTATTGGGCCCGAAGGCTATTATGCGCAGAACTGAATCGATTCGAGATTGGATTACAATTTATTTTTATTTTGTATCACTATTCAATCGAACCGAATTTTTAACAGTTGTTTGAGAATTTTTAATAAATAATTTGGATTCAGTTATTGACTTTTCAACGCAAACGCGGATTCCTGCAATAACTGAATTTAATAGAATTTTAATTTAAAGATCTTACTGACTTTTCAACGCAAACGCGGATTCCTGCAGTAAGATTAAATGATTTTTATATAGATTTTTAGTTTAAATATTCCCTATTGACTTTTCGACGCAAACGCGGATTCCTGCAATAGGGTTCTTATTAAAAAGATAAAATTTCTCTTATTGACTTTTCGACGCAAACGCGGATTCCTGCAATAAGATTCACGAAATTTTCGCGGTTTCGTTATTCGCGGTCCGTAGGGCTCAAGATCATGAGATCTGATAGTCAACTAAGGCCCTGAGCCATGGTGCTCAGGCTATTTAAAACTTTGATTGATGTTTGATGGGAGTAATTAATTTGTTGTCATTGGTGGAAAATGACGACAAGTTTTTATTTATTCGTCAATCGTTATTGCAAAAATCGTCGCGCTACTTTTATACGCATAAGTGATGGTAGAACTGACGCTGCGTTTTCGCGTGCTTTTGTAAAGAGAAGTTTCGTAAATTTATTTATGAAATAAAATAAATTAAATAAAAAAATTTATTGGACATAACAATTGTATGCTCAGGGTCGTTCGTAAATTTTATATTTTGTGAGAGAGGAGAGGAATGATGAACAGGCTGAAATAAATTTATTTCAGACTTTAATTCCAATTTCTTATTAATTAAGCACCTTGCTTTTATATTTATTTAACCCTTAATAACAATTAATAACCTTATGACAAACTATACTTATGACAAACTAAACTTATGACAAACTAAATGCGTCCCCTGGACGTTTCCACACTCCCACACACACACGTATTTTAAGCGTCTCCCGGACGTAACACACACACACTCTCTTTAAAAAACCGTCCACCAGACGTTAAACCTTATTTTCCTTAAATTCTACTTTTAAAAAACCGTCCACAGGACGTTAACCCGCATTTTCTTATTTCTAGTGTCCACCGGACATATCTTAAACCTAACTTAAATTTTTGTCCATCGGACCAAAATCACAACCACAATTTCTTTTAATTAACATTACTTGACTCTATTTAAAACTCTATTTTCTTTTGTACTTTTAATATCATCACAATTTTTTCACCCAAAATTTTATGACTCTAATTCAACTATAATTCCAATATAAAATTTCCATATTTACTCATTCTGATTACAATTTATCACTCCCTTAATTCCCAATTAACTCACTGATTTTCCACATATTAATTAATTAATTCGTTGTTTAAATTAAGTATTAATTAATTAATTTTTTCTTATTATTTTCACTAATAATTTTCCCACTAGTTAATTTGCCACTAATTTTATACATTAATTTACTTCACAATAAAATAATCCGTTTCTTTCCATTTTATTCAATAACAATTCGTCGAAATTCTAGCGTCCTTTTTATGACTTCGTTTTATTTAGATATTTTAATGAATTAACTTAAAATTAATTTATAATTAAATTACGACTAGAATTACGTTATGAATTGACTAGGAATTCGGCCATTGAGTTGGCGTCACTCGGGTCCTGAATTTTACTGACGGATTCGAGTAAATTAAAATTTATTTATGAATTAATTCAGCCACTGGAATAAATTCCGGCCTCAAGTAATTTACTGACGTTATCGAATAATTTATTTAATTCGTTATTTACGCGGGAAAATTATTTTATTCCAGCCAAAGGCCTCGAATAACATAATTCAGAGTTATAGACACAATATAGCGAATAAGAGCGGCGCGACAACTTTTGAAAAGACGAGGCGCGTGGTTGTAATGGCCAACGGCCTACAACTTCCAATTTATATAAGCGAGAACCAACGGAAAGATATTAATTAAATTAATTATAATTAATTCTGCCATTGGAATATAAATTCCGGCCTTAATTAATTGTAATTTTACCTTGATGAATTTTACCGCAGCAACCCGATGAGACTTGTAGCTGATGTACGGCTATTCCTCCAACTGTCGTCCAGTTTTCCTTACAGGTAAATCTGCTCTTCTGGTTCCCGATTGTCCGGTTTGTTCTCGCTCCAGATTGTTAAGATCCTCGTCTTGCCTCGTATAGAATGGTGTAGATGATGCGTCCAATCACTCTAGTCGTTCACTAACTTTCACTTAGGCGTCCATCGCCTTCGGTCGTCCAGTTGACTCTCTGGATTTTTGGCACGGCACTCCCTTATAACTCTTCGATTCACCCCCGGGAGACTCATCCCTACTAAATTAATTAGCCAAAAAGAGGGGCGAATGTTCGAGTCTCACCGATTAGCGACACCCGGTGACATGTCGAATCACTCAATTTAATAAACCGGGTTATAATCAGGACCCATTATCGACCGTGGATACATCCAATTTTAGAAATAATTAAATAGTTATTGGAATCTATTTTATCCTGTTACATCCGGGTATTTCGAAACTAGAATGCATATTGATTGGCGAGGATGAGAAAAAGTAAAAAAAAAAAAAACACATTTAATAGGAGAAAAATTCGTATAATTTTACCTGTCGTTTTTTTCGACGCTTACAATAAAACGACGACGTTTTTTTTTTTCATGCCTTAGAAAATTTGATGTTCCAATTTTTTCGCATAAATAACGTCCGTGTTGCCGAAAAATCCAGATATTTTAAAGCTAGACTGCAGCATTTATTGCTTGCAATGAATTGACGGAGGCTTATTTTCTGTCCTCGCAAATTTGATAATCCAATATTTTTGGAAAAGTGACGTCCGTCGTTAGGGTCCGGGTATTTTAAAGCTAGATTGCACATGTAGTGGCAAGGTTAAGACAAAGTAAAAAAACAAAAATGTAACATAAAAGACTAGTAAAATTTTTAGCCGACGTTTTTTTCGACGCTTACAACAAAACGACGACGTTTTTTTTCTTGCCCTCGAAAATTTGATGTTCTAATTTTTTCGAGTTAATTAAGTTCCCGACATCAAAACTTCCGCGTATCTCAGAACAAGATTGCCCATTTATTGGCAAGGATAAGAAGAAGTAAATAAACAAAAATGTAACAGATAAAAAAGTAGTAGAATTTTTAGTCGACGTTTATTTCGTAGCTTACAACAAAACGACGACGTTTTTTTTTTGCCCTCGATAAGTTGATCTTTCAATTTTTTTGGATTGATTAAGTTCCCGATATTAAAAATTCCACGTATCTCAAAAGAAGATTACAAATTTATTAGCGAGAATAAGACAAGGAAAAACAACAAAAATTTTACATATGATAGGCTAGTACAATTTTTAGCCGACGTTTTTTTCGACGCTTACAACAAAACGACGACGTTTTATTTTGCCATCGATAATTTGATGTTCCAATTTTTTTGGCATAAATGACGTTCGTCGTTTCAAAATCCCGGGTATTTTAAAGCTAGATTGCTCATTTATTGGCGGGGACGAGAAAAAGAGAAAAAACAAAAATTTAAAAGTGAAAGACTAGTACAATTTTCAGCCGACGTTTTTTTCGACGCTTACAACAAAACGACGACGTTTTTTTCTTGCCCTCGATAATTTGATCTTTTAATTTTTTTGAATTAATTAATAAGTTCCCGATAGTGAAAATTCCGCGTATCTCAAAAGAAGATTACAAATTTATTGGCAAGAATAAGACAAAGAAAAAAAACAAAAATTTTATATATGATATGCTAGTACAATTTTTAGCCGACGTTTTTTTCGACGCTTACAACAAAACGACGACGTTTTTTTTTGCCATCGATAATTTGATGTTCCAATTTTTTTGGCACAAATGACGTTCGTCGTGTCAAAATTCCGGGTATTTTAAAGCTAGATTGCTCATTTATTGGCGGGGACAAGGAAAAGTGAAAGAACAAAAATTTAAAAGTGAAAGACTAGTACAATTTTCAGCCGACGTTTTTTTTGACGCTTACAACAAAACGACGACGTTTTTTTCTTGCCCGCGATAATTTGATCTTTCATTTTTTTTTTGAATTAATTAAGTTTCCGATATTGAAAATCTCGCGTATCTCAAAAGAAGATAACAAATTTATTGGCAAGAATAAGACTAAGAAAAAAAACAAAAATTTTACATATGATATGCTCGTACAATTTTCAGCCGACGTTCTTTTCGACGCTTACAACAAAACGATGACGTTTTTTGCTTGCCCTCGTTAATTTGATCTTTTGTTTTTTTTGAATTCATTAATAAGTTCCCGATAGTGAAAATTCCGCGAATCTCAAAAGATTACAAATTTATTGGCAAGAATAAGACAAAGAAAAAAAACAAAAATTTTATATATGATATGCTAGTACAATTTTTAGCCGACGTTTTTTTCGACGCTTACAACAAAACGACGACGTTTTTTTTTGCCATCGATAATTTGATGTTCCAATTTTTTTGGCACAAATGACGTTCGTCGTTTCAAAATTCCGGGTATTTTAAAGCTAGATTGCTCATTTATTGGCGGGGACAAGGAAAAGTGAAAGAACAAAAATTTAAAAGTGAAAGACTAGTACAATTTTCAGTCGACGTTTTTTTTGACGCTTACAACAAAACGACGACGTTTTTTTCTTGCCCGCGATAATTTGATCTTTCATTTTTTTTTTGAATTAATTAAGTTTCCGATATTGAAAATCTCGCGTATCTCAAAAGAAGATAACAAATTTATTGGCAAGAATAAGACAAAGAAAAAAAACAAAAATTTTACATATGATATGCTCGTACAATTTTCAGCCGACGTTCTTTTCGACGCTTACAACAAAACGATGACGTTTTTTGCTTGCCCTCGTTAATTTGATCTTTTATTTTTTTTTGAATTCATTAATAAGTTCCCGATAGTGAAAATTCCGCGAATCTCAAAAGATTACAAATTTATTGGCAAGAATAAAACAAAGAAAAAAAACAAAAATTTTACATATGATATGCTAGTACAATTTTCAGCCGACGTTTTTTTCGACGCTTACAATAAAACGACGACGTTTTTTTGTTTGCCCTCGATAATTTGATCTTTTAATTTTTTTGGATTAACTAATAAGTTCCCGATATTGAAAATTCCGCGTATCTCAAAAGAAGATTACAAATTTATTGGCAAGAATAAGACAAAGAAAGAAAACAAAAATTTTATATATGATATGCTAGTACAATTTTTAGCCGACGTTTTTTTCGACACTTACAACAAAACGACGACGTTTTTTTTTGCCATCGATAATTTAATGTTCCAATTTTTTTGCATAAATGACGTTCGTCGTTTCGAAGTCCCGGGTATTTTAAAGCTAGATTGCTCATTTATTGGCGTGGACAAGAAAAAGTGAAAAAACAAAAATTTAGAAGTGAAAGACTAGTACAATTTTCAGCCGACGTTTTTTTTGACGCTTACAACAAAACGACGACGTTTTTTCGTTTGCCCTCGATAATTTGATCTTTCATTTTTTTTTTTGAATTAATTAAGTTTCCGATATTGAAAATTCCGCGTATCTCAAAAGAAGATTACAAATTTATTGGCAAGAATAAGACAAAGAAAAAAAACAAAAATTTTACATATGATATGCTAGTACAATTTTCAGCCGACGTTTTTTTCGACGCTTACAACAAAACGACGACGTTTTTTTTTGCCCTCGATAATTTGATCTTTTAATTTTTTTGAAGTAATTAATAAGTTCCTGACATTGAAAATTCCGCGTATCTCAAAAGAAGATTACAAATTTATTGGCAAGAATAAGACAAAGAAAAAAAACAAAAATTTTATATATGATATGCTAGTACAATTTTTAGCCGACGTTTTTTTCGACGCTTACAACAAAACGACGACGTTTTTTTTTGCCATCGATAATTCAATGTTCCAATTTTTTTGCATAAATGACGTTCGTCGTTTCGAAGTCCCGGGTATTTTAAAGCTAGATTGCTCATTTATTGGCGTGGACAAGAAAAAGTAAAAAAACAAAAATTTGAAAGTGAAAGACTAGTACAATTTTTAGCCGACGTTTTTTTCGACGCTTACAATAAAACGACGACGTTTTTTTGTTTGCCCTCGATAATTTGATCTTTTAATTTTTTTGAATTAATTAATAAGTTCCCGATAGTGGAAATTCCGCGTATCTCAAAAGATTACAAATTTATTGGCAAGAATAAGACAAAGAAAAAAAACAATAATTTTACATATAATATGCTAGTACAATTTCCAGCCGACGTTTTTTTAGACGCTTACAATAAAACGACGACTTTTTTTTTTTGCCCTCGATAATTTGATCTTTTAATTTTTTTGAATTAATTAATAAGTTCCCGATAGTGGAAATTCCGCGTATCTCAAAAGATTACAAATTTATTGGCAAGAATAAGACAAAGAAAAAAAACAAAAATTTCACATATGATATGCTAGTACAATTTCCAGCCGACGTTTTTTTCGACGCTTACAACAAAACGACGACGTTTTTTTTTTGCCCTCGATAATTTGATGTTCTAATTTTTCGATTTAATTAAGTCCCCGATATTAAAAATTCCGCGCATTTTAAAGCTAGATTGGACATTAATTGGCTAGGATAAGGGAAAGTAATAAAATTAAAATTTAACAGATAAAAGACTAGTAAAATTTTCAGCCGACGTTTTTTTCGACGCCTATAACAAAACGACGACGTTTTTTTTTCGCTCTACATCAACAGCTCCGCACATCCAATATTAAATTGATATTTCTTTTCTTGACTTAAATTTCGAAGTCCACGCGCCATCTCTGATTTTATGGTTGAACCCTTATGTGTCGATAATATTGCTATTTGCTTTGTCAACGGTCATGGGTTCCTACCTATTACCCGCTCAGTATAACATACGTGCGAGTTATTTTATTTTATTGTTTTTTATACTTTTATTCACCGTTAATTCATTTATACATAAATTTTATATCTCCACTAATACCAAAATAATTTCTATATTCAGTACATTTACATTTTTCATTATTTTTTGCTTATTTATCGATGTTTTAGATCACCGTCGTTTTTAATCAAAACGTCGACGTTTTCGTGAACAAAGCGACCGACGTTTTTGCCGTCGCTCGAGTCCACCAGGGCACCCAAACTATCAATTATATCAGTTATATCTGGTAGTGGATATGCATTTTTGATCGTCTTTTCATTTAACGCTCGATAATCGATTACCATTCTCCATTGTTTTCTTTCTTCAGAGTCCGGTTTCTTTGGAACTATCCAGACTGGACTGTTGTATGGTGACCTTGATTCCACAATAATATTATTTTCCAATAATTCTTTAATTTGTCGATTGATTTCTTCCTTTAAAGCATAAGGAATTCTGTAATTTTTAATATTAACAGGTCTTTCATCTGTAGTCAAAATTTCATGTTCAACTCTATCTGTTGCTGGTAAAAATTCACCTGGAAGGTGAAATCTTTCAGTATTATCTTTTATTAAATCATAAAGAGATTCTTGTTCGGTTTTATTTAAATGTTTTACATTTAACACCTCTTTTATTTTTTCAAAACGTGATTTATTTTTATTTATAGCATCAGTATCACGTGAAGAGTATCCTGTGGCATCTTCTTGATTCTTTTCTTCGTTCTCACGAGCATTGTTGATAACTAATACTCGCTGAGCATATATAATTTCTTTATTATATTTATTGATCGACTCATGTAAATTGTAGTCTTTATTTTCAATATTGTAATTGGAATTTACCTTTGAATTTTTTTCTTGATTGTTATCTTGCTTGATTGTATTTATATTTTCAGATTTTTCTTTTAAATTTTCCTCATTTTCAGGTTGATTATTATCTTTTTTATTTTTGTTAAATGTTTTGGTAGTTTCTTCATTTATTTTTACCTTTATTTTATTTTCTTCTTCTTCTTCTGATTCTTCTTCTGCTTCATCGTCTGAATCGTAGTCGGTATCACTTCCATAAATATTAAAATTCTGAAATCCCATAGCCATTATTTGATGCATATCATCATCAAAATCAGATTCTTCTTCATTTTCAATTTTCATTATTATTTCTTCATCTGTTTCTTCATTAGTTTCTATTTTTACTTTATGCACTTCTTTTTCGTTTTTTATTTCTTCTTTCTCTTCTTTTTTTATTTCTTCTTTTTGCATTTCATTTTTTTCTTCTAGATTTTCTTCAGTTGTTACAGGATAAATTTTATCTTGAAAATTTATTTTATTATTTTGCACTAATTTTTCACAATTAAATGATTGATTTATTGATTCATCAGTATCATAGAAAAAATATTGTTTATTATTTATTTTAATAACGCGATCTTTATAGCAAATTTGGACTTTCGCTTCGTCAAAGAAATTTGAACCCAATATTCCCGATTGCTCGATTGGAAAATCGTCAGGAACTATCAAAAATTTAATTTCTAAATCAAGAAAATCTAATTCGACTTCACCCAATGCTTCAACTGGAATTTCGTTAATTCCAAGTAATTTAATAGTTTTAATTTTATCTAGAATTGCCCCTTTTGGACAAAAGCTTTCTTTTAAAATATTAGGACCGCTACCTGTGTCTAGCATTACTGAAATTCGTCCGACATTAGGATTTACGCTATATCCTAGTAAAATTGTTGGACTTTTATTATTTTTATTTAAATTAATTTGTTCAACGCGAGTTTCTTTTTTATCGCTAATAGTTTTAAGTGGAATTCTATCAAAAATACCAAAATGTGAATTAGAGGTTGAAGGATGATTTTCTCTTATTTGTATTTCTTCATCATTTATTTTCTTCCAACAATCTCTAATTTTGTGACCTATTTTTTTACAATAATCGCAACTAATAATTTGTTTAGGACAATTATTACTTGAATGTTCATGGCTACCACAAGTTAAACATTTATTAAAGTTTTTAGAATTGTTATTTAAAAATTCGTGTTTGAATCTACAAATTTTAGCAATATGACCAGATCTATTACAAATTTGACATCTTTCAACATTTTGACTTTCTCTAGAATTTAATAATTTAAAACATTTATCAGCAGTATGAGCTGCTTTATCGCAAAACTGACAAATTACAGTTTGTCTTAAGTTTGATCGTTGATTAAAATTTTTATTATTATCAAATTGTTTATTTTGAGAGTAAAAATCTTGTTTTTGTTGGTAATTAGATTGATGTGGTTTTTAAGAATTATTGTGTTCGCGATTGACTTCGTCGCAAAGAAACACGGGTTTTTCAATTCCCCTTCGTTTTATATTTTCAAATTCACTTAATTCTTTTCGAAATTTAATTTTTTGTTCGATTTTAATAGCTTCATCAAGTGTATTTTGAAAATTATTATTTAAAGTTCGAATTTTACTTTCGATTTCAGGACTAAGACCATTTAAAAAACTTTCTACGGCTCTTCGCTCAACTTGTAGTATATAAGCATCGTTTTCTACTTGTGTATGTGTTCTTTTGTGTACTTCAACTAATTGTGATGCAATATCACAAATTCGATTAGAATATTTTAAAACAGATTCCCTGTCTTTTTGATAAACGCGACCCAATTCACCCAATAATTGCATTTCTGTTTTATTTGGGGCTGCTTTTCCCCTTAAAAAGTCATAAAATTCTTGTTTTGTATTTACTGTTGCACAGTTTATAGATTTTCTTAAATCGCCTTTTAATTTTTTTCGCAATAATTTAACCAAATTAAGTTCAGCATCTCTCGGTAAAGAACTAAAAGCTTCATTACAAGCAGTTATGAATTCTGTAAGTGTCATATTTTCACCATCATATTCGGGTACAAATTCTAACGCGTTACGTAAAGAAATATATTGATTTGTTGAAAGATCCATTGCTACCGGTTGTTCGTTATTGATTTGATTAATATTGTTATTGTTATGGTTATCGTTATTATTATTTAAAATACGCTCATCATTTAAAGGTGCATTGTGTGGGTGTTCATTTGTAGAATTAACTTCAGAATGTTGTGCAGAATCATTTGTTTGATTGTCATGTGTATTTACTTCTTTATTTTCTTGTAAATTTGAGGGTGATTTTTCAAACGATTCAGTAGAATTTTCAATATTAAAATGATGATTAGATTCAGAATTATTTTCATTAGGATTTTCTTCAATACTTTCATTAGTTAGTTGGTTAGTACTATGTAAATTATTATTTTGAACAAAATTTGAATAACTTAGTGAAATCGAGGTATCTTTGAGTGAACGTCTTCCACTAGGACGATAAGGATTTTTTTGTTTTTCAGTGGATGAATCTGGATTTTCTCCGGAAGGATCCAGATTGATATCTATATTATTTTCTTTTGCAAATTTCCGAGTAACTATTCTATCTGTCATAGAAGATCATTTTTCTTTTGAAATAAAGTTATTTCAATTGTCTTTTTCTAATTTAAAATGATTTAAATTAAAAATTTTTTTAATATTTCTTTTCTTTTTGTAAATTAATTAATTTCATCATTATTGATATTAATTTTTATTATTTTTATAAATAATCAAAAGCATCCTTATGTATCCCGGACGAGCCCCCAAAAATTTTTAATATATGTTACGTCAAAATAACACATATTAAGAGTAGTGCTCCTGCTTAGCCTTCGCCGAGCGAAATAACTGGGACGGAGCTATAAGGATGACTGTTTATTAAAAATAAAATTAAAAAATAAATTTACTTACGGTTCGTTGTCTAAGAGATAATTGAAATTATTAAAAATTAAGTAAAATAAAATTTGATTTAGACAATTAAATGCGGTTAACAATTTTTAACGCTTTATAAAATGATTTAGCTCTCGATTTCAATTGTTATTTAATTTATTTAAACAATCAATATATTATTTAAATTTATTATTAATTATTTATTTAATTAAATTGTTACCTTGGTTTATTTGATGATTATTATTATTATCAACAATTATTTATTTGATTATTATTTATTATTCTTCCTTCTCAACCCTTGATAATTGATGTAATTTTATCAATATTGAATTTTATTTATTAAATGAACTATATTTAAATAATTCAAATTAGATTTGATAATCGATGGAATGTTTATCAAAATTATTTATTAATTAAATGAATTACCACTTTTGAATAATTCAACAATTATTTTATAAAAACTTCTGAATTATATTTTAATAATTCAGTTTACAAACAATCAAATCACCATTATTAATGATTTAATAAAATTAAGGACTTTGCCTTTAAATAATTAAAATTTCGTCAATGACGAATGAGCTCACTTAGGAAACTGAAATCTTTTTCGATTTCCAGAAGAGCTGTTACCAGGTAGTAACATCCCTTCCAATAATTATTTAATTATACCAATTATTTCATTGGTCATAATTGAATCAATATTTTTTTATAATTATTCTTTATATATATATTTTTCATGACTTCCAATGCAATTAGCAACATACGCATAAAGCATTGGAGTCGAATTCATAAATCAATATTTATTGATTCTTACTTTTTCTTTCATTGCAATATATTCTTTATTTATTTAAACATTTTATAATTAATTTCATTGTTAATTATTAATAACTTGTTTATTAATAATTATTATTTAATTATATTTTATTATAACATTTCATAATTTTCATTTCTTATTCATTTCTTATTTCATTTCTTTATTAATAAACATATCATTAATAAATAATTTTATTTCTTTTTCTTTTAACAATAAATATCTTTATCTCTTAAAGATATTTCAAAATTCATTTCATATTTTTTTTTTATAATAATAATTTCAAAATTTTCATTTCATATTTATTTCATTATTTTTATTATTTATTCATTCATATAATTTCATTTTCATATCATTATTTCTTTTCATTATTTCATATTTCACATTCATAAATTTTTATCATTTCATTATTTTATTATTTCTTTACTTATTCATTTATCAATAAATTTCAATTTTTATTATTAATTATAAAATATATAAATTTGAATTTATATTCAAATTTTATAATCATTTATTTTTCATCAGTTGATATTTCATATTTATTTATATTTATTTAACAACAATATTTCATAAAAATAATTTGAATTTAAATTCAAATTTTCAAAATATCATCAGCCGTAATAATGGCTGGAAGTCGTTTGCTAATCAATTAATTTATGCATAGCCAGATGGCATAGCATGTACGATTTTTAATAAATTGATTGACAGCAGGAATAAGACGTCGTGACGTCACAATAATAAAAAAATGACGGGAAGCACGAATAAATTTAAAATATATACAATTTTCTTTCATTAAAAATTGTTTTTTTTTTTTATTATGTTAGTATTTTTCTATAATTATAAAAGAATTTACTCAAAATATCTCGATTAATAATAAAAAACATAATTTATATATCATTATAACAATATAACACAACATAACAAATTCAACGAAATTTTGTCCCTGGCAAAGCGCTTTTCCTAAATTTTCTACCTTCATTAAATCACGATTACATTTATGTGTATTAAAAAGTATTAACCTCTATAATATAAAAAAAAAAATTTAATGTCGCGATATTAAAATTAACAATTACTTTTGTAAAAGCAAGTATTGGTATAGTTCACTTTATTAAGCAGATATATTTATATATATGAATACAATATAATGAAGTTGTAGAGTGTGAGTGAGGGTAGTACAATAACGTCACTACGTGACGAGGGTATCGGGGGTCGCGCCGGAACTGCCTCTCTCCTCGTTGTCCTTTAGGCCCACTACTCGTCGCTGGTGGGGGTAGCCGATCTATGGGGGTGCGATTGACGTCACACTGACGTCAGAGCTCTAGTTCCAAGTGCCCGTAACCACGAGCCTGGGCTGTGATGATTGTCGCTGCTTACACTTTTAGTTTTTTTTTTTTCGAAACTCATAATTTAGTTTCATAAGATTTATGAAAATGCAAAAATCTTCTAAATACAATATCGTTTATAAAAAAGAAGAGAATTATAAGAGCTAATATTGCAGACACAATGAAATTTTTACGAATGTACATGTAACAGATAAGTTAATTGTAAAAATACATATTAACAAATTTAATAATAAAAAAAGTGAAATTCTAAAAAATTGCATGTACGAATTTTCGAAATGACAGTAAAGTTAGCAGACATTTGGAATTGAAATAAATTTTATTTTTACAGATAAATGATGAAAAAAAATAGTTCTAAGAGAATGCACATGTAGAAAATTTAATTATCTGCACGAGCAATTTTTCAAAATATTTCTCTATTATTTATGTTTTGTTAAAAAAAATCCAAATATTGTTAAATGTCTGCTAACTTTATTGTCATTTTTTCAAAATCTATAAACACTTCAGTACACAAATAAGGTTAAGAGCCAAGTATTTATTTTAGTAAGTACTTTAAAAAGTAATGTGAGAAAAATTTATCACAGAGCTAATCACAAAACAAAAACGAAAACGATAATAATCAATTACCTTATTTCCTCTGATCGTTAAGATTTAATTGACAATTTCACTAGCCGATGTTAAAAAAAAAAGAAATGAAACGAAACAAAAATAAGCAACAGTATTCCAAGATTTTTTAATACATAACAAAGTTGTATGCCAGTTAATATTGTAATTTATTCAAAAAATAACAATTAAAAATAAGTTTATATTGTTACAAGTGATAGTATTCCAGTCTCAAGTGTTGTTATAGCTAAGAAAGCGGGTATGGGTTGAAGGCATGCCAGCTTCATGTACATGAATATGAGTGTAAATGTAGAATCCATCACAAAAATTTAAAATTAGAAATAAATAGAATAAATAATTAATAAAAGAAAACTTTTAAAAAATGCACATTTACAAAATTCATAAATTACAAAGTGAATTTTTAATAAAGATTATTTTTGGAATTGTTTCCTTTATTTATTAATAATTTTTAATTTGTCTGATGTCTGCTACATTCACACTCTCACATAAATACACTGGATGTATATCTGTATAGTTATACAAAAGCAATATGTACAAGCATATACATATGTATACGTTTGAAAGGTTAATAGCATTATTAAATTAAAGAAAATAAAAAAATAAATTAATGTACGATAAAATATTCGAATCAAATCATGAACAAATAATTAAAAAAACCAACCTCGATGTTTGTATGTTCCATTATCGTAAATTCTCGCTAAATACCTGATATAAAATGGATGCAATAGACGCTACTCCTGCCAAAACGCGGATGAAAAGTCCCCTTCCCATGTATCGTTAAGGCTGTTGCGATGCTCGCGTGATGCTTGGGAAGGGGATTTTGTCGACCGCGTTCTAGCAACAGTATTAGACGCTATACCAGCTTGGTTCAACATTGCTAATTTTCAATGAAGATATTTCTGTTCTGTTTATTCCCTTTATTCGGTTTATTCCGTTAGTTCATATAGATTGAACGGAATATGTATGCGCGAAATGCCAAGATTTTATTCCTATAATAAAATTTAGATGAAATATATGTGAAGCCAAACTATTCGTAACGTGATTGGTCAAAAGCAAAAAAATATATACAAAGGACACGAAACTATCCATTAGAATAAATAAATAAAAAACGACACGCGTGCGCTAGCGCACGAAACATGTACGCTGGTTTATACTATATCTTAAATTTATATGTATGTTTGTAGGTACATTAGGGTGCTTCGTTTCCGGCGAAAGTATTTTTTTCGTTGCTCATCAACCAAAATATTGTTTTTATGCTGAAACAAAAATTCCTGCCAAGTTTGAGCTCTTAATTCCAATCTTAAGTACATTCCATTTGATTTCAAAGATTCCCCATTTAAAATACACGTAAATTAAATTACTTTTTTTTTAACTTTCTAATACTCAGCTGCATTTCATGATATCGACGCAGTTTTGGTCGCAAATTGTCGGGCATTTGGTGTTCTTCAAAAGTTCCCGTGGTTACTTAGCTGTGATTCCAGCTGTTTTGCTTGTGTCCGTTGCGGAAGTTATTTTTCCTATGGAATTGACCTTAATTGGCTTGCAGAACGTAAACCAATGAAAGTACACTAAAAATGCTAATGGAAATTTCATAGGAAATTTTATTTCCTTCAAAAAAAGTCCTATGAGTCAAGTCGCTAAAGTCCATAGTTTCCGAGTTATAGTAATTTTAATAATTTGAAAAATAAAATATCAATTGTAATTGGTTTTTTTTACATTTTATTTTTCAAATTATTAAAATTACTATAACTCGGAAACTATGGACTTTAGCGACTTGACTCATAGGACTTTTTTTGAAGGGAATAAAATTTCCTATAAAATTTCCATCAGCATTTTTAGTGTACTTTCATTGGTTTACGTTCTGCAAGCCAATTAAGGTCAATTCCATAGAAAAAATAACTTCCGCAACGGACACAAGTAAAACAGCTGGAGTCATAGCTAAGTAACTATGGGCACTTTTGAAGGACACCAAATGCCCTACAATTTGCGACCAAAACCGCGTCGATATCATGAAACGCAGCTGAGTATTAGAAAGTTAAAAAAAAAAAGTAATTTAATTTACGTGTATTTTAAATGGGAAATCTTTGAAATCAAATGGAATGTACTTAAGATTGGAATTAAGAGCTCAAACTTGGCAGGAATTTTTGTTTCAGCATAAAAAACAATATTTTGGTTGATGAGTAACGAAAAAAATACTTTCGCCGGAAACGAAGCACTCTAATGTACATATGTATATTTACATGTATATATATCCACCGCACACATACACGTGTTTACATTACTACAAATTTAGTGCATAAAACAATCCGAACGAATTCGTGAAAACAATTCCATAATTTTATGAATAATAATTTGTGGTGAAATATATTAATTCTACACGTAGAACGTGCATAAGAATAAAAAATTGATTGCATCATCTTATAACAGGAAATTTTTATATAATTAATAGAACATTCAAAAATTCTTAAATAAAAAACATCACGAGCATGTGTATTATCCGGTAAATCGCACACAGCTAAATTATCAATTTTTAAGTTAATTCGTAAAAAGATTATGGAAAAATAAAGTTGAAATTTTTGAGGTTAGGAGCTATAAGTCGCGAAAAAAAACACATAAAAAGTATTGAAATAAAAACAAGAATCTTGATCAGAAAAAATGATTATAGTTTAATATAAATTTAGAAAAAAATAAAAATTTGTTAAGGTACCGTCCGGGAAATAATATATTTATAATATTTTTCACTGACAATGACCTGGTAAAATTTTCTAAAATTTTATAATATTCAAATAAATTTATTTTTAAAATCGCATGAAATTCTATTAAAATTTTGCTGTAAAATCTTATAAAATTTATTAAAAAAAGTTTTTTCTCGGGCATGCATTATTCAGAACGATTTAATTGATTACAAAATTTAGATCGTCTGTTACGACTCATTTTTGATTAATGCAAAATATATTCTGATTAATTTTTCATACTACAAATAAATCTGTACAAGTTTTAGTTAAACGTTTATTGCTAATTTGTTTATGTTTAAGAGGGATTTCGAAGAAAAAAATGTTTGGGGTTGTTTTTTTAATTTTTTTCGCTACATTACCGAAGTTAAAAATTTTTTTTTTTTTTTTTTGCAGAGAGAAATATTGGTACAGTCTTTTACTTGAAAAAAAAAAAAAAAAAAAATTTATTTGCGAATTTTTTCCATTTCCGAGTGTAGAGTAGGCTAGTCTAGCTTAGAGAATTAAAATGTACTATATATCCGAAATGATCAATAACTAATCCAAGTATTATATTTATTTCTCTATAGACCGAGTATTTAACATCTCAATTGAAAATAAAATTTTTGCTTGGAACTTTCACTACCATGGAATTCCCCTACAAGAAAAATTGTATTCGATTCAATGGCCGTTAACCTTGGGATAAGTTGACCAATGACCAGACGAGGAAATTAAGGAAAGTACATAATGACAATTTCTTAAGAAAACAGTATACGCAGCTTACCCAACCTATTTTAAGCTCTTCCGAGTCAATTTCTCATACGTCTGAACCTGCTTGTATACCCAGTGCAGAACCCCCCGTTGATAATATCCATAGTAACAATTTTTATTTCGCAGTAAATTTTTGCAATGATCATCAAGAAGTGATGGATGTTGATAGTAGTAACAATAGTAATGAAAATAATAATAGTAATGAAAATAACAATAATATTAATTAAAATTACAATAATATGAATGAAAATAACAACAATATTACTGATCCTCCTATACCAATAAATTCTTCCATACCTGAAAACCAAAATAAACATGATACTTCATTCAACCCACAAGTTTTTCAAAGTAACTTAGCCAAATCTATAGTTGATAATAAAATAAATTTGACTCAGAGTAAAGCGTTATTAGAAGTTTTACGGACACATCCAAATTTATTATTTTTGCCGAAAGATCCGCGATCACTAATAAAAACGCCTCGCAACAAAATAGTAGCTCCAGGCGAGTATCTTCACATCGGTTTTGAATCAAAGCTTAAATCAATGATATCTCGCATACCAATCGAATCTATTCCGAAAACATTAGTTTTTGATTTTAGTACTGACAGAGCAGAACTAAATGAAAAAAATTCAAATTTGGCTAATTCAAATTCGTTTAATTAATATACCCTTTCTTAAAAATCCGGAACTTGTTGGTATTTATAAAGGAGAAAGTAAGCCTCAAAGTTTTGAAGATTTTTCTGTTGGTTTTGTTTGTTAAGTCGAGTTTATTATTTCAAAAGGCGGTATTGATTATAAGGGTAAAAAGATACCAATTCAGTCGCGTTGTTATATCGCAGATAGTCCTAAATGTACAATTGAGGGTATAACTAATAAAAAATCGTGTCGTTTTCCAGGTATCAACTATTAATTACGAATCGATGAAGAATATAGAAATTAATTAGATGTAGACCACCACACTGGTGTGTCAGCAATACGTAAATTGCCAATAGATGTAGTAAATCAAGTTTCTTTTGATTATATGCACTTCGTATGCTTAGGAGTTATGAAAAAAACCATACAATCAGTTATATTTGGAAAATTTCAACTAAATAAATTGCAAGCCTTTGGAATAGATTATTTATCGAATCGGTTAATGACCTTGCAAAATTATTGTTCTCGTGAATTTGCAAAGATTCCGCGAGAACTAGATAAATATGGTACATTTAAAGCCACCGAATTCCGTCAGTTATTATTATATACTTTTATTGTAGTTTCTAATAGAATCATAACAAACGATCAATATGATCATTTCTTACTCTTACACACTTCAATGCGGGTATTATTAAGTGACTCTTCATCGGAAGACAATGTAAATTTTGCTGAGAAGGCTTTAGAAAAATTTAGAATTGATGCCGAAAAAACACACGGATTAGAATTTTTAAGTTATGACCAGAGAAGGAAGAGCTTTCCTCTCCCCGCAAGTTTCGTGGGTCCATCACTTTCCCACGTGGCAATTTATGGTTTTGGCACCATCTATGATCTAAAATCGATACAAGTTATCGATTGCTTTGCCCCACCCTAGGGGACACGCCGTATAGGCTCGCACGGCATTGCTCCTGCAATCCGGCGACGTATACTCCTCAATTGATGGTAAGAAAGGACACCAATAACAAGTCGCTAATTGGCGGGTCGATTTAAGTCCCACTAGGGCTGTGAACACATCACTTGGGGCTTTCGTTGGAGAAATATTCATACGAATATTTCTGTAGCCAACAGGGGTCCTCGAAGAACCTGCAACATAGAAAGGTGCTTCTCTGGACGGCCACGCGGAAGTTTGAATAAAAAATATTTACCAATAATGACGAACGTCTCGTCACAATATATAGATATATATATATATATATATATATATATATATACTGGTTCAGGTTATTAAAGTCGTTTTGACTCAACTTCAACCTTGAATAACTTTCGAAGGAGTGAATTGAGCAAAAAATGTTAAGAGACCTTTTTTGTAGAGCATTAAATTTCCTTAAAGAATATGTATCTTGATTAAAAAAAATTTCAATATTTCCAGTAGTTACAAAAATCCAAAATAGAAACAAACAATTTAAAAAACAAGTCAATGTTTAAGGCACGGTTACAAGAAAACGGCTCGTTTTACGTCAATTTACTAGGAGAGATGTTTTGTAGAGAATTCAATTTCCTTTAAGAATATACATTGCTCAAATTTTTCAGATAGATGATTCACGAGTTTTGGGTAAAAAATGAAATTTCTGTCAAAAAACTAAAAGTCGTAACGATATACGTTTTAATATCAATATTAAGAGCTCAAACTTGCACAATGATTTTTTTTTGTCATCAGGAATAATATTTTCACAGTATCGAAAAAAAAAAAAATAGTCGATTTTTTTGGCCCAGTCTAATATATATACAGGAAAAAAAGATCTCGTGATTCAAAAAAAGTTTGCATTATAAAATGAAAATGATAATTTTTTGAGTATTAGCAAAAATTTTTCGGCGTAAGATATTTTTTATCACCTACAGAAAATTTTTGTTTCCAATTCACAGTGAAAAATAATTCTTAGGGAAGGTAAACATTTCCTTGAAGCGAGAAAAAGTTTTTTGCACCGAGAAATCGTTTTTTTTCGGTGTATAATAGGGTGGTCTGCTTGGAACGGCAATTTTTTTTTCAATCCTACTTGAAAATATTGTTACAAACATTGTAAAATAAATCCCTGGAATTTTCAGCATTCAATTTTAATTCCAAATACTTTACATTTGATCTTGTAATCACCAATTTACTCTTAATAAAAAAAAATTTGTCGATGTGGGATTTTGGCTGTGTGGGATTTTGTCGATGTGGAATTTTGGCAGTGTGGGATTTTGGCTGTGTGGGATTTTGGCTGTGTAGGATTTTCGCTATGTGGGGTTTTGGCTGTGTGGGATTTTGGCGATGTGGGATTTTGGTTGTGTGGGATTTTGGTTGCGTGGGATTTTGGCTATGTGGGATTTTGACATCCACCCGATATTAAAAAGAATAGGGCCTAAATGGGACCCTTGTGGGCCACCAGAGGACACCAATTACCCATTGGAAATATTACCACTAACACGAACTTGCACCGATCTCCCCAGCAGGTAAGAACAGAGCCAAACAAGTGCCTTGCCATTGACTCCATATTGTTTCAGCTTGCGGATAAGCATTTCGTGGTCGACGGTGTCGAAATCCTTACCGAAGTCAGTCGATATGGTATGCACATCAACTCCGTCATTCAGACATTTTACTATATAATTCGTGTATATGAATAGGTTGGTCGTGGTGGATCTACCGCCAAAAAATCCGTGCTGCTTGGTAGAAATGATATTCTTGAACGAATGGGTTAATTGCGGCATAATAATCTTCTCGAACAGTTTGGACAAAGATGACTGGATGCAAACTGGATGGTAGTTGGATACCTCAGACCTGGAACCAGATTTATAGATGGGACATATATGTATGATAGTTTCTATGCTGTGGGGAATTGCCCATGAGCAAGAGACTTACGAGGATATGGGTTATCGGCTCGCACAAGCCCACAGCACAATTTTTAAGAAATGAGTTTGGTATACCGTCCGGACCCGCACCCTTTCTAGCATCCCATTTTAGAAGTTCTTTAAAGACGTTGTTGAAAGATACATTAAATTTTGATGGATGAGCATTATTATAGGAAGCATCAGCCTTCGCAGATACCGCGATACTGATATTCGGAGCAGTGACATATACACTTGTGATGAATGTGACCGAGCGAACTAGAATTTGTGTTGTGACTATTATTATGGTTCTATTTTTTTATTGCTTAGACTACCACTACTAATATTATTGCCTTTATTCTCTTATGACTAGTACTATTATGTATTACTATTATGATTTTCTACTATTATGATTATTATCTATACTTATGACTATACTATTTGCTATTACTATAATTACTACGACTAATTGCTATTTTGAGTTTACTTATAACTATGACTAGTTGTTGTAATAATAATAAAATAAATACATGCCAGAACTGGTTGATGGTTAGGATGTTGGAAAAATATGCATATTAAAAAATATAACAATATTTTTATTTGTCACAGCACAAAATATCACTGGGTTACAAATTAAATCGTTGATTTAATTGATTAATACTGTTAATTGTCTGAGCTCATGAATACGGAATTAAATGGATGCAAACTGTAAAATTGAGCTCGAGTAATTGATTTAAATAATTGAAGTAATTAATTTGAGTTTAGCTGAACACTGATTTGATTGTAAAAATGTCAGAATGAAAAGTAACATGAAATCAGATGTTACCGAGCGAAGTTAATTATTGAATACGTTAGTTACTAATTCTGAATAACACTAGATACATAATAATTTAATTATTGGGTTTAATAATAATGATCACTGAATTAAATGAAGTTAATGAGCTCATATTAAATTGCACTGAATTTAATTTATGTGTTCAACACGTGGTATCATGATTGCAGAGGCTACTGAGGGAAATATAACTTTTCATTTATTTAAAAAGTTGAGCATAATGATAATTAATTAATTGTAATATTAAGTCCTTCAATTATTTGAGCACTGGTAACAAGTAAATATTTATTAAAAAATGCACCTGTTGCTTTCCCGATGAATAACCTCGTGGTCGATGATCGCTGATTTAGTTGAGTTCTTTATTAATTTTTTAATGAGCTTTTATGATTGCAATTATAAAAATAATTATATTTTTATAAAGCTTTATGATCACTAAATACGTTGAATTAATTACTTTTATTTAATTACTCGTGATGAGCGTAAAATGAATAGATTTAATATAACACGTGCTGTTACATGAATACACGTAAGCCAAAAGATAATGGCGTCGGTCTTCTTGACACGAGGCAGGAAAATTGACACTGCGCTAGTCAAGTTTGAATTAACAGACACTAGGCCCCAGTAGGTGCTGCCTCTATTTGCCGGAAGTGCGACTACGTTCAAATTTGAATGTAGTTGTGATTCCGCAACACTAGTACTACTGTTATTTTTATTAAGACTATTACTGATTTAATTATTACTATGGTGCTTATTCTAATTGCTATTACTATTATTATTTTACTATTACTATTTCTACTCTTATTGTACATATTTGACTATAACTAGTATTATTACTATTACTATTACTAGCTCCGTTATGCTAGTGGCAAGCCCAGGGCCTTCCCTTACGGGGGAAGGAAGGAGGAGTCGGAGGAGTAATACCTCGTTAAAAACCCTAGTCCATCTGGCTCCGGTTGGTAGCACCTCGTGAGGGCCTCCTGCTAGGGTTACAGCTGACAACCGGCCAACGGTCCTGAAGGCGAATGAGGAGACTTTTTCTCCTAACGGCGGATAAAGCGGATGAGCCAATCTTTACCAAACTAAACGACAATAATGCAATGAGTGTAATCCAAAATAAGATACCCCACGCGGACATACCTTCACAGGTTACATCCGCCGCTGGTTCCGATCGGGTGCAAGCCCCGGTGGCCGGCGCAGGCTTTATGGATTGCGAGGGAAGCCAGAAAACGCTCATAACAATAGTAGGGAACCGTAAGTCAGGCCACTACCCCGCATTTACCACGGCCGTTAAGTCTGCTGTCGGTCCCAATGGTGTTGTAAAAGATCTCGTACCTACAGTCACGGTCGAGATTCATGACGTTGATGAGACCTCCACGGTGGAAGATGTTCAGGCCGCACTGCTTGGCGCTCTAGGGAAAGCAACAAACATAAGATGAGTTGGCATGTCAAAACCATCTGATCGCGGGCGACGGATGGCCTTTGCTGACATGGATGTGTCGGACGCTGAGAGTCTCTTGGTGACAGCGAGCATCAAAATTGGATGGATGTACTGCCGAATGCGACTGAGCAGATTTCGGTGCCTTAATTTGGGGTACGTATCAAGATCCTGCAGTGGACCTGACCGAAGTAAGCTCTGCTACAAGTGCGGGACGCCAGGCCACACTGCAGCTTTCTGTAGCAGGTTCCCTCATTGCGTTCTTTGCACTGCCTTAAACGAAGAAGGGTGCAAGACCGATCATGTGCTTGGCACCAGAGCATGTGTTGTCTTCCGCAGAGCACTAGCTAGTTCAACTGACAATACAAAATGACATCTTTCGTGCAATTTAACCTGAGATGAGGGTGGAACGCGCAATACCTCCTACACCAACATGTTGTTGAGCATAAGATCGACATCTTACATAAGAGCAGCACAGCAACATCCCGTCGACGAGATGGCTGTCGGACATCTCGGGGACAGCAGTCATTTGGATCGCTAACCCAAGCGTCTATGCTCTTAACAGTGGACAGGGCAATGGCTTTGTCTGGGCTAGAATCATGCAGTTTACTCTTTTTAGCTGATACCTTACTCCTAACGAGCCCATTGTGGAATTCCGCCGTAAACTGGGCAGCATTGAAGACATGGTTCACCAAGTATCAGGCGAGGTCATTATTGCTGGTGACTTCAACGCCGTCGGTAAGCTGGGGCATGTCCTGGAGCGATACGCGTGGATCCGAGATCATAGATATGATTGTTCGATTAGACCTTACAGTCCTTAACCACGGCAGTACATCCACTTTCAGAAGGCCAGGTTATCGTGAAACCATCATTGACATCACGCTTGCTACCGCTGACGTCGCAGCCACTATCAAAGACTGGGAAGTCCTTGAAAATTTCAACGCGTGTGATCATCAGTATATACATTTTAAGGTTGCTGGTGCCAATAACGCCGGCTGTGAGCTGATCAGGGATCTGCTGAGAAAACGTTGAAATGCTACAAAACTCGACGAAACCAAGCTTTTAAAATTCCTTAATCAGAGATGGCCAAACATTGCTACTACGCTCCCGACTACCGAAACCAAGTCGGACGCAGAAATACGGGTCGATAAAGCCATGGGGCTTATCACTGCTGCATGTGACGCTTCAATGCCTATCATTACGCGCCAAAATCGCGGAAGCCAATTTACTGGTTGACTCCAGGAATCGCAGACTTCAGGAAAAAGTGCCTTACACTTAGGCGTAAAGTCGTCAGGCTGAACCGCAGGCGTGAGCCGGGTCTTCACCTGGACTCCATAAGCTCCACATTCTCAACTGTGAAGAAGACATTAAAAATGGCCATCAAAAACAGCAAACGCAGATGCTAGAAATCCATTTGTAATGACCTTGAAAATGATCCGTGGGGCAAGGCCTACCAAATAGTTAGTAAGGGTATAGGAAAGCAAGGTCTAACACCACCGATGGAACCGGAGACCGTGGAGAAGGTTATTGCTGATCTATTTCCAAGACATATGCCAAGAGAGCCCCGTGAATTCCGACAGCCAAGCGAGATCCCACTCTTCACCACGCAAGAGCTTCAAAGTGCTGCAAAGTCACTTAAATCGGGAAAAGCGCCAGGACCGAAAGGTATCCCCACGTGCGTCATCAAAATAATAGCCGAAAAATATCCTGACTTACTACTAGCGATGTATAATGCCTGCATTTGCATAGGGACTTTCAGCACAAGGTGGAAACATCTAAGGCTTGTGTTGCTCGATAAGGGCAAAGGCCCACTAGTAACCTTACCATCCTATCGACCTTTCTGTATGTTGGACGTGGCAGGAAAACTCTTCGAGAAACTTCTGAAAGTGCGACTATGGGTCGCGATCGAAAATGCAGATGGGCTTTCAAGCAACCAACACGGGTTCAGAAAACGCCACTCGACAATAACCGCAGCAGAGCAAGCTCTCAACATCGTTGAAAAAGCCTGGTCAGGATTTCATCTTTCCCGCAAAGTCTGTGTCTTCGTTACCTTTGACGTTCGAAATGCGTTTAACTCGGTTTCCTGGGAAGACATCCTCAATGCTCTTGAAAAAGAGTAACGTCGATGTATACCAGGGGTACTGAACAAAAGTTCTACTCAAATTCATTTTTATTCATTGAACTAAATAGTTGGCTCTATGTTAGCAACGACTTTAAACTGAATTATACTGTAGGCGCCAGAAAAACTATAGAACCGAATTGAGTATAATAACTACCTGGGCTCTGATCCTAAAATCCACAAATTTAAATACACTGGTCACAGAAATTAAGGGATAGAAAAAAAATCCGAAATTTTTAAGTGATTTTCAACATGCTGTAACTCGGTGAAAAATGGTCGTATAAGAAAATTAAAAAAAGCAAATTGTAGCCTCAAGTTATCATGTACGGTTCATTGTAGGGTCATATCATGTACATTTGAGGAATTTTTTTTGACAATGATAAATCATTGCAGATACAACAAAAATAAATATTTCGAAAAAAAAAATTTTTTAAAAAAAAAAAATTTTTCAAAATTTGTTTTTTTTTTCAATTTTTTTCGATAATCGATCTTTTTGATCGAAGAAATGAAGATTATCGGTAAAAAAAAACATTTTCAAATCGAAAAAATGAACAAAAACCGAGAAACTATCAATTATAGTGATTTTTGACAAAATCGATAAATTTAAAGCTTCGGGGCACTAAGAAAGAAAAATCGCAGCGATTTGAAATTTTCAGAGTTTTTTCAGGATACTTTGAGGTAGAAAAAAAAATGAAGATATCCTTTGTTCATCCGTTATATCCAAAGTTATAGCAAGATTTTCGAATATCCTTAAATTTGTGAATTTTGACCTGTTTTTTACTAAACAATATCGCTTTAAAAAAAAATTTTCTATCAAATGCCACTAATTTTGCCTTATAGAGAATGTTTTCCAGTTTTCAAAACCCCACTTCCATTCTCTGTACGACCAATACATCCGGAGTTATTGATTATCAAAGCCAAAATGGACTTTTTTGCTTTGATCAATGATAACTCGGCGCCAAATCGTCGTAGAGACTTTTTCAGGCCACCAAATTAAAGGGCATAAAATTTCCTAGAAATTTCAGACAGTCGAATTATTCAAAAAAATTTATTGTCGCCCATAGAGGTATTGAAAGACCAACAAAAATTTTCAAAATTTTTTTTTCGTTGGTTTTCTTATGATTACTCCGGAACCGTACATGATAAAAAATTTTGAGGTCCAGATTCGAAACGACCATTTTTCACCGAGTTACAGCATGTTGAAAATCACCTAAAAATTTAGGATTTTTTTTCTATCCCTTAATTTCTGTGATCAGTGTACTTAACTATATGAGTGAACTGACCGAAGCTTCGAAGACACCACTCTATTCATGAATACTATACCTAGCATCTACGCTGTTCACACTATATATAATTCAAAACTCTTGAGGCCTACTCTTGAAGAAAACCTCACTGATTTAAACTCATGAACTAAACTGTCTGAATAATACTGTCACTCATACCATTGATTCATTCAACTCCATGAAATGTAGTCCTACTAGATGGTGCTATTAGTAAGATCATATTTTAATATATGTCACCAGATAAATTCATACAACCGTACATGAGTCGATATCATTAATTCTCAAGTTCTTAGAACTCTTTGAATTTTATAATATTTGACATTATTGATTTGTTTTCAAACTACTTTTTTGACTCTCTTTTCTTTTATGTTTCATAAGAAAATAAAATATGGTACATTCAGCTTAAATGAATGCTGAGGTAAAAAATTTGGAACGTTGTGAAATTTTAATCAATATTAATATTAATAATTAAAAAAAAGTTATCTACAGAAAACCCTGCACGACTATTTTTCATAAACAAATAGTGCATTTCGCAAACGGATATACATATTTTTTTTTTTTTTTGCAAAATACAAGAAAAAAAATGAGGAAAAAAGTAGACAAAAATTTGGAGGGTGATCTTTATTATTATAAAAAAATTAGATGTAAAGGGAAATATCTCGGAAACTATTTTCGAAGTTATCCAGACAAGTTAGTATCATTGACTTTGGGATTCAATAACGAACAAAATGAATTTTAAACGAAGTCTCTGCGATGAATAGTTGCTGAGATAAAAATTATTGAAACGCGAAAAAAAAGGCCATTCGGCAGCCGAAATGGAAGGTAGATTTATAAAAAGGCACATACAGACATATCTTGTGATACATGTTAGTGTATATAGACATGATATGATATTAGGCTCGTTTTCTTAGAGTGAGGGTAAAAAAAGACAACGACTATTTTCGATAGAGAACTTCAGATAGTTGATTCGACAAAACATTTTATAGGTAACCTAACAAATAACCTTCACGGAAAAAACTATAGAAAATTTTATCAGTATGAGATCATAATTGTAATTGCTATTACGATGGCAAAATCAGATATAATTTTAAAACTACAGGTACGATTGAAACATCATAAATATTAACAGAAATACTTTTAAAATATAAAATAGCTGTGAAATTTGCAGTTTATTTTGTTCAGAATAAAGTACAACTGACAAAATTGTATTATAATGGAAAATACATAAGTTATGTGGAATGAAAACCTTATTTTCAACTTTTATTGATTTCATGAAAATTTCAAGGCTATCAAATTATTGAAAGAAATACTCGAAACATAAAGGTTAAGGTCATAAATTAAAGCTTATTAGTCAAGCTTTAGAATACTTTTTACAGAAATTATCTATGAGTTTCAGTTTTAAAGTTATATAAACTTTAAAAGTGAATAAAAACTGATTTTTTCGAAAAATCGTGAAAATTTTAAACAGCCATAACTTTAAAACTATTTAAACGATTCAGCCCATCTTTGAACTTGATCAAGATAATCGCCTATAGAATAAGTGTAAAAAATTTCATCAAGATCCGATAAGAACTGTAGGTGCTATCGTAATGACAAGACCAGTTATAATCATAGGGAGTAGAGGTACATTTGATCCATCATAAGTAATAAAAGAAATACTTTTAAAATATAAAATAGCAGTGAAATTTACAGGTTATTTTGTGCACAATAAAATACAACTGACGAAACCGGATTATAATGGGAAATTCATAAGTTATATGGAATGAAACCCATATTTTCAACATTTTTTGATTCCATTAAAATTTTCAAGGCCATCAAATTATAGGATGAAATGGTCGAAATATGAAGTCTAAGGTCATAAATTAAAGCTTATTAGACAAGCTTTCAGATACTTTTTACGGAAATTGTCTATGAGTATTAGTTTTAAAATTATATGAACTTGAATGTGGAAAAAAATTGATTTTTTCAAAAAATCATGGAAATTTCAAAAAGCCATAACTTCTAAACTAATCAACCGATTTTGCCCATCTTCGGGGCAACCCTACTCAACTAATTATGATAGGTTGTGACAAAATTCCTTGAAAAATCGACCATGAGGACAAATACAATAGTTAGATTTTAGAAAAATCTACCTAAAAAGAGTGTAACTCGGCAGCAAATCGATGATTTTTTTTATTTTTTTATTTATTCTCTTAGTAAATAGTATATCAATCATAAAAAAAAATCGGTAACTTCCCAAAAAATTTTTTTGAATTTCAAATTTTAAAAAAGTGAAAATCACTTTTTGTTAAATAAAATAAAAGAAAAAATGAAAAATAAATAAAATGACCTGAAAGATAACTTTCTTTGAACCATTACCCAAACAATTACCAGTCAGTACAGTTAAAAAAATTTTTTTTTTCATAAAAAAACGTGATTTGAAAATTTTTCGTTTTTTTGAAATTTTTGCTTTATAATTTTCAGTATAAGGACTTGGAAAAATTTCTTGCTGCAGAACTTAAAACAAAATTCGACTTCGGATATCTTCGGGAATTGCTAGAGAGAGAAAGTGGTCAAAAGACGTAGTGTCTTTCTCTAAAGGACTAAGTTCGGGAGTATCCCCACGGACAGATTGTGATCTTTTTTTCTTTTTTCGTCTCCAACGACTGAAATTATCTTTTTCATCAATCCTTATTTCACATTTTGTTATATAAATAATATTATCAAAACTTCAAAAAAATCGTTCCTACTGTCTAGGTATCAAACGATTGCAAAAAAAAAAGTTCTCTACACGATAAGTTATTTTTCCGATTAAAAAAATTTGAAATCTTTTGATAACTATATTGTATGAACGATCTTTTTTCAATTTGTTAATTAATTTTTTATAAGCAATGACGCAAACTTTAAAAAAAAAATTGTCTACACGATAAGTTATTTTTCCGATTCTGATAATTTGCAATCGTTTGATACCTATATAGTAGGAACGATTGTTTGGAAGTTTTGATAATATTATTTATAACAAAATGAGAAATAAGAAATGATAAAAAAAAGAATTTCAGTCGTTGGAGACGGAAAAAAAAAAATTGTAATTTGTCCGTGGGGATACGCACGGTCGTAATCCCTTAGAGAAAGACACTACGTCTTATGCCCACTTTCTCTGTCTAACAATTCCCAAATATATCCGAAGTCCAATTTTTTCTAAGTCCCGCAGCAAGAAATTTTTCCAAGTCCTTATACTGGAAATTATATAGAAAAAATTCCGAAAAGTCGCCTAAAATTCGTATATACTATTCGATTCTGAATTTCGCGAGATGAATTTCTGTCGTATCAGAAAAGTATTTTTTTTTTAATTGTTGATCAATTTCAAAAATTTTTAAAACGCGTTTTTTTGTGAAAACCAAATTTTTGTCTCTTTTAAATCACGTGCCACTGTCAATAGAAATGATAAAAGAAGGTTTGTTATAGCTCGTAACAGTTAATGGCAGACCTTTTTCGATCATCAATGATTCAGGATTAAGAATGATTTTAGATCCAATTATATCTAGTATGCCGAAAGAAGACAGAGTAACAATTAACCCAGAATTCGTGAAATCTTTAGTGAAAAAAAAAGTAAAATATTTTAAACAGTATACTGACAGTGAAGTGAGAGATAAAAAGCTTGTATGTTTGAAAGTTGATATAGCGACAAGAAATAGTCGTTCATTCTTGGCAGTGAATATTCAATTAATACATGATATGAAATTAACAATCAGAACGCTAGGAATTGTTGAATTATTAGCTAAACACACAGGTGCAAATTTAAAATTAGAAATTTAAAAAATTTTGAATGCGTATAACATTGATTTATCATGTATATATTCTTTTACTTCTGATAATGCAACTAACATGGTTAAATTATGCAGCTTGCTAGATGAAGAACAAAATGAATATGATTATCAGTGTCATGAACTTGTAGAAGTGTTGATTGCTGATTGTGAGACAAATGATAAAATAACGGATAATGGTGAAAATGATAATGATGGTAAAGAAAGAGAAGACCTTGAAGATGAGGATCGTTTACTTGAAGATACTGAGCTCGATCATTCAATAAGTGACCCATATGACAATCACACAAATAATGAAGGGAAAGATTGCTTTTTGAATTTACGAGAGGAAGAGCAGACAAAATTAGAATCTAATGATCTACCAATAACTTATGTGAGATGTGCTGCTCATACATTACAACTTGCTGTGGAAGATGCTCTTAAAAGTTCGTATTATAAAAAGGCTATTGCTATTACTCTGGTCGTCCTTACTAAGGGCGCCACTGGAAGTAATAACGGCCTCCCAGAGGCGGATCTTGGATCGTCAGGGTCGGTGTAATCTTGTTTAATTGTAAGAGAAGGATGAGGAAGGATAATTTATAAATAAATCAATATAATTCTAACGTTTCACGTTTATACCTTTTATTTATTTAAACCTTTTTAACCTTTTTTCTTATAACCTTGTAACTTATAACCTTTTAAACCTTATAAACCTTATACTATATACCTGTCACGATATTTGAATATCGCGGCATCTTCGCATTAGGTCAGAGAAGGGCAACAGATGGCAGCACACGCTGCTCAGCACGTCTCACCCATTATTATTATTATTATTATACTATTATTATTATTTTATGTATTATTTTATTTTGTTTACTGTGTTATTATTATTTGTTTAATTTACTAGATACTAATTGCGGCGATACCAGTAAAAATTACTGCATTTTATAAACCTGCCAATGGATTTTATAGCCGCCGGGATAATTAATTGCGTATTTACTTATTTTAATTTTTGATTATTATTATTATTATTATTTTGGTTGGTTGGCGCATGCGCGGCAACGCAACAGTTGGCCTCGGTGAATTTATTTAATTTAAATAAATTTACGGGCATTATGACTAAACTAAGGGAATATTTATGTATAAAATTATATAATTAATTATACTCTGGAAAAAGAATGGCCATTTAATGTCGAGAGTGGACAAATTACATGCCAAACAAGTCATTGCATCATGTTGATGTCGATGAGTGAATTAACATGCGACAGAGATAGTGCTCCATTGGTTGAAAAGAGAAACCATTATAAAATGGCGCCGGCCGAGGTGCCGGCATGGGACTCACGTGCTGCCATGGTCAGACGTGGATAAACTTGTGTGAGAGTAAGGTGTGCTGTTGTTACTGTTGCCGAATTTATTTTTGAGACGCCATTTGGACATACATTTATCTATATATATACGCAACAAGTATTGGCCATTTCGGGCAGGATGATTGATTTAATTTTGCAACAATCATTGTCCATAAATTAATCGCAATGGAGCCTATCAATATCATTTACTACGACGATGACTGTGAGTACCTTTGTGTATAATTCGTTGGCGTGTAATTTGTCCCGCGTTGGTGGCCATTATTATTATATACCTCACGTGTGAGTGAGAGAGAGGTTTCAATATATATATATATATATATATATATATATATATATATATATATATATATATATATATATATATATATATATATATATATGTGCGTAATTCTTTGTCCCGGCGACAAAGCTTAAATCCAAAAATTGGAAGGTAAATTTATGATTTTTATATTAATAATTATTAGTGGCCGTATATGTTGTCGACGGTAAATAATTATTAATATTCACGTGTAATTTTATTAATAATTATTGGTGACCGTATATGTTATTGACGGTAAATAATTATTAATATTCATTGGTAGTATTTCGTATTTTGTATTAATTATTGGTGACCGTATATTATTGACGGTAAATAATTAATTCTATTTATTATTATTTTATTTTATTAATTATTGGTGACCGTATATACTATTAACGGTAAATAATTATTAATATCTAGTAGTATTATCTTGTATTTTGATAATTATTGGTGACCGTTCTGTTATTGATGGTAAATAATTAGTAATATTTATTAGTATTATTTTGAATTCAATTAATTATTGGTGACCGTGTATGTGAGTGACGGTAAATAATTATTACTATTCACTATTATTATTTTACTTTATTAATTATTGGTGACCGTATATTATGGACGGTAAATAATTATTACTATTTACTATTATTATTTTACTTTTATTAATTATTGGTGACCATATATTATTGACGGTAAATGATTGTTATTAATTACAATTATTATTTATACTTATTATGTAACACGTGCGAGTGACAGCCAAGGGAACATTTGTTTATTAATTATTGTTTTTTTTTGCGTATGCGACTATTGGTCACACAAGAATTTATATTGTGAAGTGAAACTTTATTATTTATATTTTTAATTATTGTTAATACCCGTTGAAACAATTTTGTTTATTAATTTAAAATATATCGGGTAAATGGCTACCAACCCGGGATTGATTTAGATTTGATTATTTATTTATTGCAAACTATCTCTTTCTTGCTATCCTCTTCCAATACCTGAAAACTGCTCTCTGTTTTATTTTATTATTTCATTTTCATTTCATTTTCTTTCTTATTGTTTATTTGTTATTTTGTTCGTGGGGTACACGAACTGGCGCCCAATTCGGTTTCTAACCCAGCCTGAGAAGAGCTGAGTGTCCAGTGGGATCGTGGGCATCTTCAAAGGACGTTTTTTTTGGGTTTGTTTATTATTTTTATTTTCAGTTTTACCATCGGTGGGCCATAACGCCTATTTGACACTAACCACACTCCGCCGTGGGTAGTGTGAAATAGTAGTGAACGTTATATACCTTATATCTTATATAACCCTTATAACTTTTTATAAACCTTATAACATAAACCTTATTTTAATTTTTTTATATAAACCTTTTATTATAACCTTTTTATATTGTCACGTAGCGATTCAAACGTGAATCGCTGCGCGCGCTTTCCCATTTCGCCGTGAATTTAACAACACCTCCTAGCTATTAAAGCGCATTTATTTATTATAATATTTTATTATATAAGTATTTATATTGTTTTGATTATTTATTTAATTATGATTTATTGGAATTATTGTTTCTTATGTTTATGTTTTGATAATTATTTTGAATTTTATGTATTTAATCTAGATTTTCATTTCAGTTAGTAGCACACGTGCGCGTATATACTGTATAAAAATATCGACCGAAGGGAGAGTAAGTCGATATAGTGGGGATAAAGATCAATATATCCCTCCCGCCACGTGATGCACTGAAATAATAATTGTTTTATTGGTTAAAGGGTTAATTATGATTATGTTTATGAATGTTGATGAATAATATTATTTAATTTATTATTATCATATAACTCAGGTCGAGTAATATGTTTAGATATTTTATTTTAATTGATAATTTCGGGTCCGAGGTCATTAGAGGGGATAACACGTGAGTGATACCCATCCCTCGGAAAACCGACGCGAAAAATAATCGGAGAGGACCGGGCTATTGTAAAGGTAGGACGTGTTGTTGTCCGTGATTTTTTTTAAGTGAAATAATTCTGGCCCAGTTGCTGTTACAAAATTAATTAAATATTAAAGAGAGTTAATTTGGTGATCATTTGTTTTTTTCGGTATATTGAATTGAAAGTAAAAAGTTTCGGATTTTTATTGTTATTTAAAAACTCGAGAAGTAAATTATTAACAACGCCGGTAAGTCATCTGTATTATCATTTGTTACATCGGCTATCGCTGGACCCTCAGTAGAGTTGATCGCGATATTTAATTGATTAATAATTGAACCTGAGTTATTATTTATAATAATAAGTTGAGTATATTCGGCGTATGTCACACAGTTTGGTATACGTGCGTAGACGCGTCAAATAAATTCCTTAGTGGATTATAGACAAGGATAGCGTTTTGTCTTACGATAGTATTTAAAATGTTATTTCTCTGGGTAAAATTTATTTTATAATTGATGTTATGCAACCCAGTGTTGCGTCTTTCTCTCCCCAGAGTAAATAATATAAAATAAAGAAAGAAATTAGTATTTTTATTTATATGAATTTTATATTGAGTATAATCAGTAAAATTTGTAATTTGTAATTTGAATTCCCCAGCGGATAATTTAATTTAATTGATTTGATTTTTATTATTATTTGACTGTAATGAGCATATTATAATTTGTTGAAATTTATTATGATGAATTAGTGTATATTAAATGATAATCGGTATTGTAAAAGTTATTGGATTTATATTTATAAATATATTTGGATTAAATAATATGAAAGAAGGATTCCAGTGATAGCCAACGTTTGTTTGTTTATTTCCTGGATATATTTTAGTGATAATTATTCTTTATTATTTTTATTCATTATATTTATTTGGTTATTTCCGTTTGGTGCATACATTCTCGCTCGAAATTTGGTCCTGTGATCCCTCCCCTGATTTGGGATTATTTTTGTCCGTTTTGTAAAAACGGGCTGGCGCCCTCGTGCACTAACCCAGCCTGGGGAGCTGGTTCAAGCACACTTTTATTTTATTTATTGTTTAATCTTATTATTTACGGATATTTTACTATTATTATTTTTTGAGTCACATTTGTTATCATTATTTATAATTTTGTATTCCACGTGGGTGACCGCATACGGTTTACCGAATTTATTCGCGTATCCGTCGCGAATTAAAAAACGGTATACGTTATAATATAAACCTTTTATTTTATTTATGACCCGCAATATTTCACTTAAAACCGATTCTATTTTATAACCCGCAATAGTTTTAAACATAGGCATTACCTTTGGCATATCACACACACTCTTTTGAAATCACAATAATAATTACCCGCAATTATTTATTTCCTTTATTTCACACACACGCATTTACTCAGTCCCCTGGACTATTCCACACTCACACTGAATTTTATAATTTTGAATCGAATGGCGTCTCGCCATGGACTAGTTCTCCCACCACAACTTTTCCTTTTCAATAAATAAATTAATTAATTAAATATTTAAATTAAAGAGATTAATTCAATTAATTAATTATTTATTTTTAATTACTTTTCAACTCCTTTACGTGTTTTAATTTTACTCTGTTTCAATAACTTTTTCCAAACTCTTATCAGCATTTCATTCCTCCAAGTTTTCGGTTATTTTAAGAACGAGTTAATTTTTAAATTTCCTTTTTTCGTTTAATTCATTTATTTTCCTTACTTAATTTATTTCTTTATTTAACTAATTATTTTATTTAAATTAATTTCCTTTATTAATAACTGACTTGTCACTACCGGTGACCTTGACTACGAAATTTATGTTTATTACCGAGACGTAAACTTTCTTTATTTTAATTTTAATTAATTTTAATTTATTTATCTTATTAATTGATTCATTTATTTTACGGACTCGATTATTAACTAGAACCGATAATTTCCGGTGCGTGGGTTACACGATCTACCTGGAAATTTCTAGAACATATCCGGCGAACTGCCTGGAAATGTTTTACTACGCAATAGCTCCGGCAAGCTGCCTAGAGTTAATTAAATTATTTAATTTATTTAATTTAATTCTAGCCAATTTATAAGTGTTATTTTCCGAATTAATTACGATGCAATGATACCAGATATACGACTAAATACTTGTTGCGTAAATATCAAATGTTCGCGCCAGAACACTTGATAACTCTACGCTCTACTATACCAGAGGTGCTGCTATCGACGCGCCCTCTGATACTCGGAATTTCAACTCGATAGCCAGCTACGCGGCAACAGCCATTATTCTACAACACCTGTTATAGAACACCACGTGCTATCAGCATTTATAAAATTTAATTACATCGTGCAAATTACTCTGCGTCATTGATTATATCATTCTGACCATAACTCGCCGATTCATCAGGTATTTTTTATCATCTATATTCTTCAATTATATTCTTAATGTCATACAAAAATTCTGTGATCATTTTTTGTGTTGACCGCGTGTTAAACTAACCTGCCGGCTATATCTATATACATACTGGCCATCAAGTAACTTTGCAGCCACAAATAATTTATTCCAAATTTACAATTTACTTTCATTACTCATTGCTTAATTATTTACCCGTACTCGATGTCAACTGGTGTGACTGATGTCATCATTCAGTCATCCAGTAATACTTAATCTCTAAAATAAATATCAAATTTTATTTGTGACTGCAAAGAATCAATATACGTTCAGACTCGGCTCTCTACGCATCTAATTATCATTACTCGGTTCTTACTCGTACTCTACATGTCGCGTTTAAAATTACTTGTGACTTAAAATTATACTCGGAATATTTGTGACATTGTGAATTATTAATTGTTAATAATTTATTCATTACTGCGCTCTATATAATATATTCATTCACGTGTATGGTGTCGTGTAAAATTATAGAAAGATTGTATTCCATAAACTCGATAAACTCAATCTTCACATCAACTGCGCTATATGTATATATGTATATAATATATTATTTCATATGTACGGTGCCATGAATTTATATTGAACTCAACGAAACTCAAACGCAATCGAATTATGTTTCATAAGTGCTCTGTTATGAACTCGTGATCAACTTTTGTACTCTATGCTATTATCTGTGATTTATTTTTATTAAATATGGACAATACATTGTACAAGTGAATTTTTATTTCTTTCACCATCCCGATCCAGCAAACTAAATATTTAATGTAGTTTTAAGTTAATATTTTACAATACTTAATAAATTTTTCCGGCTTCCGGCCTGGAATAAATTTATATAAATAAATAAACTCGCGGTCTCTCCTTCACCTGTTTTTCAAATACAATAAGTAATTTTCTAAAGGAATACCGGCTACCTGCCTGGTATTTTATATACGATTTGAAAATAATTGTCGCATGGTTCCACAATCGTTAACCCAAGTGTGAATAAATAATTACCTAAGAATAAATCACGGCGTCGGTTGATGGCGTCATTTCTATTACCCACTTATACTTTCATGCGTCCTTACAGTCCCGTCGCTCTCGTGACAAGTGCCGCTTTCCGTTCCGGCTTCCGTTTATGAGATCTTCCTCCCCGCATGACTTCGGGTGTCTTCAGTTATCAGTCACTACTACTTAACGCTAATTGGGGACTGACGGACGAGCCTCCAATTTCCACTCCCCGGTCGACTAGTCGCAACTTACCCGGATAACCCTGGGTGGTATTGCAACTATATCGACGGTGTGAACAATAGATTTTATTTTGAATTTATTTGAACGCGGTAAATTCAATTTTGACCCGTTACAGTATATTTTAAAAACAATTAAAAAAGCTCGAGCGGCAATCAACCATCTGCGAGTACCATCGACAATGGAGAAAATATTACACTTATCACCAGGAAAAGCGAAACCAGTACTCGATGTGCCTACTCGTTGGCACAACACATATGATATGTTGTTTTTATTGCTGAATTATAGAGACTTTCCACCATATGTCAAAAAGTATGTGAACGCCTATGATTGGAAAAATATTGAGGTTATTGTAAAAACTTTAGAACCAGCCAAAATAGCAACAAAAAAACTGGAAACGGAACAATTGTTCATGACAGATTTTTATGTAGCCTGGTGAAATTGTCGCCCACGAACAGATAAAATAAGAACACCATTAGCTAAAACCATAGTTCAAAATATGCTACATAGGGAGAAAGAATTATTTAATAATGAAACACTTCAAGCCTCATTATTTTTGGATCCTTATGTAAGTTTCATTCTCGATGAAAAACAGCAAAAAATCGCGATAGACCATATTTAAAAAATATGGAGTAGAATGAATAAAGTAGATCAGCGTGATAAAGAAATCAATTAACAGCCAGAGATGATTGAAGATTTAAATCAAGAAATATCAAGCAAAGAAGATGATGAAAATGAAGCTGCGGCTATAATAAAAGCAGCAACAAAAAGAGAACTCCTCAATAATTCATCTGAATCTATTGCAGAAATTCAACCAAGCTTGCATAGTTCTATTGATAAGTATGTTCGAGATGACAAAAAAGAAAGTTTAATGGCGTTTTGGGAAAAACATAAATATACCTGAATTGGGTCTCTATATAAAATCGCTGTGGTAGTCCATAGTACACTAGCAACACAAGTTAGTGTTGAAAGGCTGTTTTCTGGATTGCGATTTGCATTCTCAAAACTAAGGTGTAAAATGACAAGTGATAATATAAACGACGTGATGATAGTGCGCAGTAATTATCAAGATCTTGTGAAAATTGAAACTGGAAACGACACGATAAAGAAGAAAAAAAAGTAATAAAAGTGATGATAAGATCAGGAAAAAGAGTAACGAGAGCCTTGGGGCGAGTAATGAAAAAATTGGTGAAAATGACACATAGGTTCCGTCAGACTTCCAAGCTATTATGTATCTTTTTTATTTTGGACTAAAATGTATATTTAAATTTATAATAAGCTTGTTCAGTATTAAAAGAATATTATTCAATAAAAATTAATTATTTTCAATAACTGTCAATTTATTCTTGTTAAATCCCTATTGAATCGAGTCAAATTTCTTAGAGTTAATGTAAGATTTAAAATTTTTTCTCAATCAATTCAACGCGATGTTAATCAAATAAAAAGTATCTACGTTTATTTATTGATAATTATATGTCTTAGTGATTTTTAATGCTGTAAATATAGAGATGTATTTGGCTGAGTTAAAAAAAGTTAATAGTGCTATTTTAAGTGGAACTATTTGATTAATTTGATAATTTTTAATTTGAATTTCTTATCGATTCTCTTACTGATTAGCTGTTATAATAAAAATGTCGGAAAAATTCTCTCTATTGCACACAAGGTAAGGGAGACTGGGACACGACGGCACATCTAAGCCTCTAAGTATTTGTTTTGGCTTTTGAGCACCGGTTACAAGTTGTTTTGATCAGCCTCGAATAAATCCATCGCAATATTAGTGTGACGTCACGACGTCTTATTCTTGCTGTCAACCAATTAATTAAAAATCGTACATGCTATGCCATCTGGCTATGCATATATTAATTAATTAGCTGAAAACTTCCAGTCATTATTACGGCTGATGATTTTTAAATTTTAATTTAAATTCAAATCATTTTTATTATGAAATATTGTTGTTAATAATTATAAATAAATAAATATGAAAATGAAAATATTAAAGTTAAAAAATGAATGTTCGAATAAATTGTATTGAATAAATATTGAATATGTCACGATCGGAGTGAGTGAAGGCGACGGGCGAAAGGGTTATTTTATTTATTATTTAATATCGGAATACCGAATTACCTCGTTCTATAACTCAGCCAAGGAGTTCGATTGAACCGTCACGTGGTTAGTGTGAGAACTTATGAGAGATTGGGTACCAATCATTAAATTATAAGTTATAATATGAAATTATTTTATTCTGTCTCCCAACCAAGGAATTGGTGTCACGTGGCTGATATAAGAATGTTTTAATTTCTTATCGTTTTATAACTTATTTGTCTATTCGTACCGAGCGGATGTACTGTAGACCGTCCCGTTCAATAACCTGCGTGGCGTTAGGCTAAGTCCGGGATTTTTGAGCGAGAGGGATATTGGGTCGGTGAATATGGGCCCTCGAGAAGACCGTGTTCTTTCTCCGTCTTACTTTAGGGTTACTATGACTTAATTTACTAGCACTTGAATGCTGGAGAAAAAGGACAGTAAATGAAAAGACGAATGTATAAAAAGAAAAACATGTGTAGTATATTGATAGGTTATCTTACATGTAAATATTATAATTTTAGACTTACCCAGAAGGGTTGATATACCTGCACTCACACCCACTCCAAATTCAACAGTTTGAATTTGTGTACACAGGAGTTTACAATATTTTATGACATTTTTCAATTGAGATTCACAGGTTGAATCTATTCACACGAACGCACTGCGCGCTGAACCGAAAGGCCGGCTTTGGTGTCGAGTGAATTTATGATAATATAAATAAATATATATATTTACTGTTAAGGGTTTTATTAAGAGGATTAACTATTCCTGAACAAGGACTCCGATTGCCTAGGCGGTGGACGTCACGTGAAGGAGTTTAGTTAATTTTAATGCGAACTCAAAAGATTTTATCTTAGGTATCCAACCTAGGAGTCCGGGTGCCTAGGCGAAGGACCTCACGAGGAAAGGTTTTAAAAATAAAATTTTAAGTCGCGGAATTTTAATAAAAGAATCGGAACTCGATTATCGGTCTAGGACTTCTGATTGCCTAGGCGTAGAGCGTCACGAGAGCGAACGTTGGAATCTTACTCGCGGATAGATCCGACAAGGGTTTTAGTTGCGGCGGTAATGACTAATTTTAATTATTTTTCCGGGGTTTATATACGAAAATTTTGGGAGAAAAGTGGGGCTAAAAATATTGAGAGCGTGAGAATAAAAGATTAGATCATAAATTTGAGTGACATTAACTTTCATTCTCGGAAACCTGTCATCTTAGAAAATTTACTATTTGTGGGGGACTCAGAGATACGAACGGTTAATTCATTTGCGATCAAATATTAATTACTTAAATCCATTAGTGGTACATATTTTTAAGAGTGATAATTTAATTTTAAGAAAAGATTTTTAAATTTACTTCTGATCTCCGTATGGAGATGATAGAAAATAACAGGAAATCGTAAATTTAGGTGACATTTATTTTAATTTTTGAACCTCTGAAAATTATATCGTCAGAAAATTATCGGCTACAAGAATCCATGGGAAACCGTTAGTTTCATTAGCGGGCGGATATGCACTCTTTAATTCCATTAGCAGCGAGACAGAAAAAAATAAAATTTTAATTTAAATGACAGGAGCTCTTTACTCTATTTTTCGGGTAAATATAATCAACGGAGAATTCGTGGGAACTGTAATATTCATCGATGTTAGATGATGTTAAATCAAGTGTTTGGGTAATAAAATTTAAGTCTATGGGAGAATTTTTAAGCTAACTTGGTTTAGACATTAGAATTTACTTAAGGCTTAAGTAGGAAATATTAAGAAAGTGATCAAAAATAATTCTATGTGAAGTTTGCCGTTGAGGACTTTACCGAGTAAGCCGGCCATCGCAGTGCAGATGCGCTTATGGGAGAGAAAGATAGATACTTGTCTATCCGCTGGGTTTTACTTCTATTTCACTCTCTCTTTCTTCATGCGTTATATTATTTTATTTCGATATTATAATTGCTGTTCATTTCAAAGTATTTTTAATTGATTCAAAGTAAGTCCAACATTCCTTTTTAAAATTATTGGATCTACTTTGAATTATAAAAATAATTAAAAAGAAAAATTTAATTAAGTTAATTTATAAATTACTTGGGATCAAAAGTAATTCATGTGTATCGATTGTTACAAAGAAATAATGAAACGAAAATAAAATTATATGAATGAATAAATAATGAAAATAATGAAAGAAATAATGAAATGAAAATTATGAAATTATTATTATAAAAAAATGTGAAATGAATTATGAAATATCTTTAAGAGATAAAGATATTTGTTGTTTAAATGAAAAGAAAATAAAATTAATTATTAATGATATGTTTATTAATAATTAAATGAAATAATAAATGAATATGAAATGAGATAGTGAAATTTTATAATAAAATATAATTAAATAATTATTATTAATAAACATGTTATAAATAACTAAAAATGAAATGAATTATTAAATGTTCGAATAATAAAAGAATATATTTCAATAAAAAAAAAAGTAAGAATCAATGAATATTGATTTATAAATTCGACTCCAATGCTTTATGCGTATGTTGCTAATTGCATTGGAAGTCATGAAAAATATATATATAAATAATAATTACAAAAAAATATTGATTCAATTATGACCAATGAAATAATTGGTATAATTAAATAATTATTGGAAGGGATGTTACTACCTGGTAACAGCTCTTCTGGAAATCGAAAAAGATTTCAGTTTCCTAAGTGAGCTCATTCGTCATTGACGAAATTTAAATTATTTAAAGGCAAAATCCTTAATTTTATTAAATCATTAATAATGATGATTTAATTGTTTATAAACTGAATCATAAAAATATAATTCAGAAGTTTTTTTTAAAATAATTGTTGAATTATTCAAAAGTGGTAATTCATTCAATTAAAAAATAATTTTGATAAACATTCCATCGATTATCGAATCTAATTTAAATTATTAAAATATAATTCATTTAATAAGTAAAATTCAATATTGATAAAATTACATCAATTATCGAGGGTTGAGAAGGAAGAATAATAAAAAACAAATCAAATAAGTAATTGTTGATAATAATAATAATCATCAAATAAATCAAGGTAACAATTTAATTAAATAAATAATAAATAATAAATTGATTGTTTGAATAAATTGTATAACAAGTGAAATCGAGAGCTAAACTCTTCTTTAACCGTGATGTTATACTCAGCAGGTGCTGAGAACTCGGTGACATAAATGTCTCGAGTGGTTTTATCGAAGAGCACAATATCAGGTTTGTTGTGATCTATTTTCCGAGTTGTTGCGAATGGCACGTTCCAATAAATACGGCAACGGTCATTCTCAACAACTTGCGGAATATCTCCTGGCAGATAAGGCAGCACTGGTGTTTTGTCGATACCGTGCGTATGTCTTAGATGGTAATAAACTACTCGCAGAGCAGCATTGTGACGCTGGATGTATGCACTTCTTGCCAGCACAGGACATGCTGACAAGAGATGCATAAGCGTCTCAGGATGTTGTTTACACACCCTACACAGAGTGTCGGGTAGCTGCATCTGGAGAACTTTTGCACGGTATTCAAGGGTATTGATTACACCATCTTGGCAGGCAAAAATATATACTTCGGTCTCGGACATCAGGCCAGCTGACTTTAGGAAGAAAAACGTCAGCTGGGTGGACAAGCTATGATCACGCACGTGCTTAAAGAACACGCTGTGCATGGACTTGTCCATGTGTGGACTAAGCAGTTTTTGCTGCTCAGCATTCCTGACGACACTCTTGAATTCCTCCTTAGGGAGTTCAATAAGAGGGTTTACTCTTCCGAGACCGAGGGATTTTGCCGCGTACCTTGCTGCCTTATATAAGAACGCTCCCTTCTGCAGATTCTCATGACTATGAACAATTTGCATAAGGAAGTCGTCCTCATCTGCTGTGAAATTGACAACTTCGTATGTTAGACCCAAAACCAAACGATCATGTAGACACTCCAAACTCTATAGACCTCTCCCTCCGATGTGCCGGGAAAGGTATAATCTGCCGACTGAGGACTTAGGGTGCATGCTCCGATTGATGTTCATGACTTTGCGTGTCTTGATATCGAGATCTCTAAGCTCTTTTCGGGTCCATTTAAGGACACCGAAAGAGTAGAGTAGTACTGGGACAACAAGCATGTTTGTTGCAGAGACTTTGTTTTTCCCAGAAAGTTCTGATGACCAGATTTTCCGAAATCTCCGCCATACTCGCTGCAGAGAGTCGTTTTGACTTTCGAGACGTCCTGCATAGGACTCCCGTCAATCCCTAGATATTTGTACGACTCTCTGGCGTGAAGATGGTCAATGACGCTCCCATCTATTAACTCGATATCTTCGCGCAAATCAGAGCACTTACCCTTCACCAGATTAACGACCGCGCACTTTTCCAACCCAAAAGCCATGCCGACATCCCGTGTATACTTCCCTACGATGTTCAAGGCTGTCTGAAGGTGTTCCTCATCAGGAGCATATACCTTCAGATCATCCATGTAGAGTAAGTGGGTGATCGAATATTTCCGATCAGTTGGTGGGCCCACTGAGTATCCACGGGTACGGCGTAGCGCAACAGATATCGGCAGCAGTGAGATGCAAAACAGCAGAGGGCTCAGGGAATCTCCCTGGAAGACACCTCGTTTATACTGTACAACTTCGGTCACACGTTTGTCGTTGCCACATGAAATGTGGAACCGTGTTCGCCAAAGTTGCATTGTACGCTGTATGCATCCCACTGTATCGCGATTGATCCCAAGGCATCTGAGCAAAAAGAGAATGAGCTTATGAGATGTTGAGTCAAATGCCTTACGGTAGTCAATCCAGGCCATTGACAGGTTGCGCTGATAGTAGACTGCGTCTTGAATGACACATCGATCTACTAACAGATTCTCTTTGCAACCTGACAGGCCTCTTTTACTGTCATGCTGTTCGTATATCTGCTGCCACACAGGATTTATCCCCTGCAGAATGCGATTGTTCAAGATTTTTGTGAAAATCTTATAAACTGCATTCAAACAGGTGATAGGCCTGTAGTTCTTTGGGTCGGACAAGTCACCTTTCTTAGGGATGAGCACGGTTCGCCCTTCTACAAGCCAGCACGGAATAGGTTCGTTGCCTCTGATAAACGCTGTAAATATCCGGGCCAGATGGCTATGGGTAGAAGTAAGTTTCTTCCACCAAAATGAGTTAATGCCATCCGGACCCAGAGCAGCCCAGTTCTTACCATTATTCAGAGCCGAACGAACTTCTTTCACGCTGACTTCAGGGCTCTCTTCATCAGCATTGCCGTTTCGATGGTGGTGACAATATGCCTCGAAGTCGTTGAGAGCTGGAGTGTCACGATTCACGATCGGTTGATCACCATACATCTCGGACCAGAAAGCTTCTACTCGCTCGATAGATGGAGGATCGCCAGGAACATGTCTTAGGTGTCAGAAAGCGTGAAGGACTTAACCAAAACAAAGCGTTATTGGTAAGCCGCTTCAGCTTTTTCTCAAGTGACTTCTTAGAAGTCACCAGAGCCCGCAACCTGTTAAGTGAACCTTCTTTGATGTTAAGAAGATTCTCCTTATTCAGTGTGTGATGTTGATATCGTAGTCCAGCCGCAATACGGCGGACTTTAGGCGTAAACGCTTTACAAGCATTTACGTACTCAATCACACACTGAATGCGGGAGACATGTTTCCGGAGATCATCAATCTTCAGTGAAAGCTGCCCAATGCGACCTCTCATCTTAGCCTCAGGAGAAGAAGTATTATTTCTTGCCGGAGGTAAGAGGGAGGAAGCAGCATCATAGACAGCTTGATTGATGGTGAGTAGAGTAGAATCCTCCTGAATCCGAGTCGATAGCTCGTGGTTTTCCGGGTCAAGTAGATGTTTTGGGTAGTGTATCTTCTTAGACATACATACTTTCCGTGTGTCAAAATCATTGTCGGCGTCTTCGGAAGAACGGCGTCTCTCCTGATGTAGCTGTGCTGGAAAATACAGACAATGAGATACTCGTCTGTTAGGTAACAGTGATCGTCGTGTTCGCCAGAGATGAGAGGCGTAATCACGCAGATGTTGTTGTGAAAAATGGCTATGGTTTGGGTGCATATCGCTCCAGAGAGCATGCATCCTAGCCATATAGCCTCTCCGCTCCGGTTCCCTGTTATTATGGCACATCAGGAGATCGGCTCGTAATTCTTCCGTCCACCTAAATGCAGTCCGTTGTTCGCCAAGGTCGTCATCGTTCGGAATCTCGGTGCTCCGCCCAGCTAGTGGGTAGCTCTTATCCAAGGAGGGCCGGTTGTGGGGAGCACTTCTGTGTTCAGGATTGTTTTGAACTCAGTATATTTTACATTGGAGAGTTGCCCCAATGCGAAGGTTGTTGTGCGATTAATAGGCCAGCAGATGGAACGCCGGCCCACTTTGCCCACAATGCGCCACGGGGTAAATAAAACCCCCGCCGGCCGCACAAAATGCACCATGGGCAATTTTTATTATTATTATTATTATCATTATCATTATCATTATTATTATTACTGTTACTAGTACTATTATTGTTGTTATGATTGATATCTTTATCTCTAGTATCATTAAAATTATTACTATCAATGCCACTATTGTCATAAATTCCATTAACGGGTTTCAAAATTTCGAAATGGCCATCGAGGCTGTGTTCCATTAAAAGACCAGTAAACAATAAGTAAATCGTAATGATACTTAATGGTTGATTAAAATTACAAGTATAAAAAGTATGATCTGCATTCTGATGTTTCAGAATAATATTAATGTTATAATAATTTGCTGCTGCTTGACATTCTATTATCGATGCGTAAGTTCCTGGCTTACCCATAGTAGCCTCATACACCTTTCGATTTGTTGTACTGAATGTAAATTAGACATGATTATAAAAAGTATCCCAATTTTAAACAACATGTGATACAACTTTTCGCCGCACTTGAGTAGCTCATCTTTTATTAATGGATTGAGCTATACATTTAAAAAAACAATCACCTCCACCACCAGCACTTATGATTTCAAACTCACAGTGATAAATAACTATCATTCGCGGCATAATTGAAAAAAAAAATTTTAATTACTTAAGAAGGGCAATTAAATCACTAATACTTTTTAGTATTAAGTATTAAAGTTATAACCTTGATGAAAAATTTTTCGAACTAAATGTAGACAAGAAAATCGGACAACTTATAACCATTAGGTAAATTGAGTAAAGATGAAATATTTTTAACTCAAATTTTAACGTAGTGAAATGTAAAATTGATTTAAGACTTTCATTTCATTGTAATGAGATTTTAAGTACAAAGGATAGATATTAGCATACTTCAATAAAAAAAATATATTTGAAGGAAATTTGAGGTTTCATTCTTTTTAAGATATATTTAAACGTTAATGACTAATATACCTGAAAAAAAATAAAGTCTCGAAATCTATAACCTCCATGGCGAAAAAAATATTTGTCGCAAAATACTAATAGATACTGATATATGTAAAGGTAGTCATTCAACTATTTTATGCTCTCTCTCTCTCTCCCTCTCTCTATACAATTTTTTTTTCTACTTAATAAATCATTTTGAATTCTCGAAACTAGTCCATTCGATGTGGACGAAAAAACGATGCGAGATCAAAAACTCCGCTTTTATCAACCGATTTTGAAAAATTTTTTTTTTAATTGTTAAAAATAATTTAAAACAAAAAGTCGATTTAAATTCGATGTGTGCGAATTTTTTTTTTATAAAAAAATTAGATGTAAAATTGAATATCTCAGAAACTATTGAGAAGTTATCGAGACAAATTAGTATCATTATGTTTGGGATTTAAAAACGAACAAAATAAATTTTGACCAAAGTGTCTACGACGAATAGTTGCTGAGATAAAAATTATTGTAGCGCGAAAAACGAAAAAGCGCATCATTTTGTCCGCGCGCGTATCAACAAAAAGCTGTAACTCGGTCGCATATCAATATTTTTACAAATTTTTTTTTTATTCTTTTGGTAAATCATATATCAACTATAAAAAAATCGGTAACTTCCAAAAAAATTTTTTGGAATTTAAATTTTAAAAAAAGTACAAATCGATTTTTGCTAATTAAAAAATAGAAAAAATAATAAATCAATAAAATTACCAAATGGATAATTTTTTTTGAACAATTACCTAAACAATTACGGGTAATGACAGTTGAAAAAAAATTTTTTTTTCATAACAAAATGCGTTTCTAAAATTATTGGAATTTATCAATAATTAAAAAAAAAATATATTTTTTTTTATACAACATAAATTCATCTCGCGAAACTCTGAATCGAATGGTAGAAACTAATTTTGGTCGATTTCTTGAAAATTTTCCTTTATAATTTTCATTATGAGGACTAGGAAAAATTTCTTGCTGCGGGACTTAGAAAAAATTCGACTTCGGATATCTTCGGGAATTGTTAGAGAGAGAAAGTGGGCATAATACGTAGTGTCTTTCTCTAAAGGATTAAGTCTATGCGTATCCCCACGGACAGATTGTGATCTTTTGTTTTTTTTTTTTTTTTCATCTCTAACGACTAAAATTCGCTTTTTCATCTATTCTTATTTCTCACTTTGTTATAAATTATTTCAACGAAACTTAAAAAAAAAAAAACGTTCTTACAATATAGGTATCAAAAAATTGCAAATTTTCTGAATCGAACAAATAACTTATCGTGCAGAGGACTTTTTTAAAAAAGTTTACGTTTTTTTTTTAAAAAAATTATTGAAAAATTGATCGAAAAAATAGTTCTCACAGTATAACTATGTAACAACAACAAACTTTATCTATGTATAAGTATTTTATTATTGAGGAAACATTCTCCAAACAATTTTTCGTTTGTTTATAAAAAATTACTGACGAAATGTTTCAATATTCTTTTTAGACAATATATTCAAATTAAGTCATTGCAATACTTGGGATGTCGAGCAATGAATAATTGTGAGAAATTTTTTTTAATTAACAATATACTAACAAGTACTCGAAAAAAAATCATTTTGTTAAATTTATTTTTAGTTTTATTTATTATCCCTGATTAAACAAAAGTATTTGAAAGGATTAAAAAAATTTATATCCTTATGAATGCTATCGAATCCTGAAAATATGATTCAGAAGGATTTAACATGATTCAAATTTTTTAATTCTGTTAAATACTATTTAATCCTGAAAACATGATTTAACAGGATTTGAAATGATTTAAACTGTCAAATACTTTTAAATACTTTTTAATCCTAAAAAGATAACGAAATAAAAACATTATTTCAGGATTAAAAAGTATTCGGTAGCATTAGAAATTTCAAATGCTAGTTGAATCCTTTTATATCCTAAAAAGATAACGAAATAAAAATATGATTTCAGGATTAAAAAGTATTCAATAGTATTAGAAATTTTAAATGCTAGTTGAATCCTTTTATATCCTAAAAAGATATTAAAATAAAAACTTTATTTCAGGATTAAAAAGTATTCGATAGCATTAAAAATTTTAAATGCTAGTTGAATCCTTTCATATCCTAAAAAGATAACGAAATAAAAACATTATTTCAGGATTAAAAAGTATTCGGTAGCATTAGAAATTTTAAATGCTAGTTAAATCCTTTTATATCCTAAAAAGATAACAAAATAAAAACATTATTTCAGGATTAAAAAGTATTCGATAGCATTAGAAATTTCAAATGCTATTTGAATCCTTTTATATCCTAAAAAGATATTAAAATAAAAACTTTATTTCAGGATTAAAAAGTATTCGATAGCATTAGAAATTTCAAATGCTAGTTAAATCCTTTTATATCCTAAAAAGATAACAAAATAAAAACATTATTTCAGGATTAAAAAGTATTCGATAGCATTAGAAATTTCAAATGCTAGTTGAATCCTTTTATATCCTAAAAAGATATTAAAATAAAAACTTTATTTCAGGATTAAAAAGTATTCGATAGCATTAAAAATTTTAAATGCTAGTTGAATCCTTTCATATCCTAAAAAGATAACGAAATAAAAACATTATTTCAGGATTAAAAAGTATTCGATAGCATTAGAAATTTCAAATACTGGTTATATTCATTTAAATCCTAAAAAGATAATGAAATAAAAATATTATTTCAGGATTAAAAAGTATTCGGTAGCATTAGAAATTTTAAATGCTAGTTAAATCCTTTCAAATCCTTCTACTCCTTTCGATTATTTTAGTATTAAAAAGTATTTAATATGATTAATCGTGAATTTTAAAAAAGGATTTACAGTATTTAGAAGGATTTGAAAGTATTAAAATTTTAATCCTTTTTAATCCTGTCAAATACATTTTTTTAATCAGGGATATTTCATTACAACAAATATTCCAAATATGTCATACAGCTCCAAAAAAAGTTTTTGATTATTTTTTAATATATATTTTTATCCTTATTAATGAAGATGTTTACACAAAATATATATATATATATATATATATCACTTAAAGTTACTTAGTTTACTATTGTAAAGTTGATAATCGAGGCGTGTTATTTTAAAGAAACTTTGAAGATCTATTCGTCCTAGTTATCATCTTCAGGAGTACAATTTGAAGCATCTTCTGCATTATCCAAACCTTCGGTGTATTGGTTTTCTATGACTTTGTTTGTGCAATTTATGTCAGTGCAGTTTTTGCAGAATTGGAGCAAAGTAAACCTGATTTAATGCATAAATTGTTAACGGTTGTCCAACCCCACGATGTCACAGGTAAAATATTTAGATACCAATGTTGTACCTGCCAATATAAACGCAAGATGTGTTGTTCTGCTGCAGCTTGTGTTGGAGGTAACGTCACTAAATTAAAATCAGTTTTCCTTGTTGACTTCAAACTGTCAACATATCGCTCGCATCTCATCTCATTTAGTGTTTTCGCTTTGCCAAGTTTAGCCTTTTTATACATTTTAAGTATCAGTTGCTCTCCAGCATACAATAGCGCAGATAAATTATTTTCTGGTAGAAGAGTAATGAAGACTCTTAATAATTCATTAGTGGTCTCATCTTTCAGTAATGATTTAACTGCTGTTTTCTGCGTGATTCTGAAGAAGGTTAAAGTAGTTGAGCATCCTGTCATCGCTCGCATTACACTTAGATAAATGGTTAGATTACCATATTGTTCATGAGTAGCTGCCGTGGAATACCAAGCTTTTTCTGGTACGTGGAAATAAATAATTCGTTCCGGGGATGTACAAGAGGCTAGTAAACAAAATATATCAACATTGTGAGAGATTATTACAATATTTTTATCTACATCATATTTTTCTAAAGCTTGGTCAACAATAGCTCGATCTGCATCATTCTGTGAAATTTGTTCGCTGGGTATTCCAAACTGAGAAAATGCCTCTAATCACTGAATAATAAATCTCGCCTTATTTTTATTATTTGTAAATAATTTTTTTTGAGGTTCAGTGATTTTTATAGTAGCATCAAAGAATATTTTTGTACTAACTTTGATTCTAGCATTTAATAATTTTTCTGAAAGTTTAGGATTAGAAATTTCATCATTTTCAGTTGTGAAGACAATAATACATTGTGTACCATAGTTGCTGTTAATAAATTCACAATATTTGTTGTATACATCTTGAATGTAAAGTTTATTTTTCAAATATTACATTTAAAAAAAAATTTGTTAACTAATTTATTATAAATAATAATGTAAACTTTTTTAAAGAAAGTCCTCTGCACGATAAGTTATTTGGTCGATTCAGAAAATTTGCAATCTTTTGATACCTATATTGTAAGAACGTTTTTTTCTTCAAATTTGTTAACTAATTTATTATAGATAATGACATAAACTTTTTTAAAAAAAATCCTCTGCACGATAAGTTATTTGTTCGATTCAGAAAATTTGCAATTTTTTGATACCTATATTCTAAGAACGTTTTTTTTTTAAGTTTCGTTGAAATAATTTATAACAAAGTGAGAAATAAGAATAGATGAAAAAGCGAATTTTAGTCGTTAGAGATGAAAAAAAAAAAAAAAAACAAAAGATCACAATCTGTCCGTGGGGATACGCATAGACTTAATCCTTTAGAGAAAGACACTACGTATTATGCCCACTTTCTCTCTCTAACAATTCCCGAAAATATCCGAAGTCGAATTTTTTCTAAGTCCCGTAGCAAGAAATTTTTCCTAGTCCTCATAATGAAAATTATAAAAGAAAAATTTCAAGAAATCGACCAAAATTAGTTTCTACCATTCGATTCAGAGTTTCGCGAGATGAATTTATGTTGTATCAAAAAAAAATATATTTTGTTTTTAATTATTGATAAATTCCAATAATTTTAGAAACGCATTTTCTTATGAAAAAAAAAATTTTTTTTAACTGTCATTACCCGTAATTGTTTAGGTAATTGTTCAAAAAAAATTATCCATTTGGTAATTTTATTGATTTATTATTTTTTCTATTTTTTAATTAGCAAAAATCGATTTGTATTTTTTTTTAATTTTAAATTCGAAAAAATTTTTATGGAAGTTACCGATTTTTTTATGGTTGATATATGATTTACCAAAAGAATAAAAAAAAAATTTGTAAAAATATTGATATGCGACCGAGTTACAGCTTTTTGTTGATACGCGCGCGGACAAAATGACGCGCTTTTTCGTTTTTCGCGCTACAATAATTTTTATCTCAGCAACTATTCGTCGTAGACACTTCGGTCAAAATTTATTTTGTTCGTTTTTAAATCCCAAATATAATGATACTAATTTGTCTCGATAACTTCTCAATGGTTTCTGAGATATTCAATTTTACATCTAATTTTTTTATAAAAAAAAAAATTCGCACACATCGAATTTAACCCTTCGTCACCCGCATCACTTTTTCATCCTTCGTCACTTGCGCGGTGAGCGCTGCGCCGCCGTGTTAAATCAAGCGCGCTGTTGCCACATTTTTCAGATTGCTAAATCTATATAAAAAATAATCTAAATGAAATTTTTCTTAATAATCAATTTATCGAAATTAAGAAATAAAAGATAGATTTTCCATTTTGTTTTTAATTTTTTTTATTAGGAATTACTCCGTTTCAATTAAAATTAAATTTTTTTTAATACCAGTATGATTAAAAAAATAACGTTGTACGTTTTATTCAACACACTTGAGATCATTTATTTTTTTTCAATCTTAGAAAATATTATACTCTTATTAAATCTTTATATATTAATAATTTATTCTAATTATTTTATGATTAGAATTCTTTTTATGATCAGAATTTTGAATATTGCAATAAATATTACTAGAATGTCATATTATTTTTAATAGTAGTTACTATATAAATCTTATTCTGTATATATGTATATATATATATAAATAAATAAATAATACTTTATTGCAATATTTAAAAATTAAAACTTGATATTCATCAAGATAAAATTAGACAAACATAATCAAACAGTTAAGCAAATAAATGTAACATTGTCAATTTTTACCAGTAATGACTAGTATCAATTTTTGAGTGTATTGTCCAGATTAAAGCATTTTTCGCATATTGCACGAGTATGTTCTCCACAAATTCGACTAGAACAGTGACAACAGACAGTTGATGTTTTACGATTCTTCTTACTTGGACAGAAAGCACATCTTTTCCTATCGGATTCTGAATAATTATGAGTCTTTGTAGTCTTAATACCAGCGCAATTAATTATTGAACTTTTCAACTCAGCACTTAGACTTGGAATCTTTAAGCGCCTTATCATCCATGGCTTCGTTAATTCTGTTGCTAAACATTTTAAATACTTTTTCCGTGGCATGGTATAATTAGTGTTTTCAGAGTAAATAATTTGTGAATTGATGCCTACGAGATCTAAGATGCCATAAAACAGGGTTAAAGGCCATCTGTTAGAACATCTAGCAACAGAGTAGCTTCCTCTCAACTAATCAACAGTATCAACACCTCCCTTTGTACGGCTAAAAAAAGTTATCATTTCTGGTTTTTGTTGATCACCTGTATTTACATCAATAGTACCAGACTGATGCATAGATGATACTACAACGACACATTTGCCTTTTTTAGGAACGTAAGAAACTAACACTTTTCCTTCATTATACCCAATTAATGACGAGTTAACAGAACGTTTCTTAGGATTAACGAATTCAGGTGGTAGTTCTCTCTTATTTTTCTTAATAGTTGCAACAACTGTAGTACGATGTTCTTTCTGGAGTTCATCTATTACGCCAGTGGAACTAAACCAATTGTCCATGGTAATATTTCGCCCAGTACCGAGAATTGACGCTGAGATACGTTTAACTACTGTCGCTGGGTTATTATCGATGAAAAACGGTCCTGGTTGCTGTTTTCCAGTATATATTTCAATCGCAGAAGTGTAAAAAGTATCAGAATCTACTAGTGCAAAAGCTTTTAGCCCATATAATTGTGGTTTCATTGGTAAATATTGTTTAAATCCGCATTTACCTTTGAAGCCAAACATCATTTCGTCAATTGTTACGCATTCACCTACACTGTACATATCTAAAAACTTCCGAGACATGTCATCTACCAACTCTCTAATTGGTGCGAGCTTATCACACGTCACTTTCTTTTCTAGTATTGACGTCATCGAAACGAAGAGCTTTTTGCAGCGTGCAGAATCGATTCTCGCTCATTACACTCCTAATATAAATTGGGGCTGAACCATCCGCAGCCCAAATGTCATTAGTATCCGTATGTGATAGCTTCAAGCTTCCAGATAGATATAATAGAGCTAGAAAAGCTCTAATTTCTTCGTCATCTGTTAAAGGACAATCTCTTGGACGTGTAAAACTCTTTTGGAGTATTTCTAGTCTTTGGTTCGTGAACAGTGTTATTTTTTTAATAACAGAAGAATCAAAAAAAAGCTCCCAAGCTTCTAATGGTGATTTAGCATTCTCTGCTGGTCCTTTAACTCCAGCAATCTTAGTCAAAATATTTTTTAGCAGAGTTTTTGATGCTGGTGATTCTGTTTTACTCCATACCGTTGTACAGTCTTTACCTAAATAAGATGATTCATTGGGTCCAGAGATGGCTTCAAGTGATTCGTTGTTATTGTTTTCATCATACTTTTTATTATTGCCATTACCACCGGCAAAATTATCATCATCATCATCATCTTCGTCGTCATCATCATCATCTTCATCCGGCGTAACATCACTGTCAGCGTTCTCAATTGATGAAGGCAAAATTTCGTCATCTGAGGAATCATTTGAATTTTCCTCTCTAAAAACTAATGTTTCTTCTTTTTTTTCCTCAGCAGCTAACCACCTTGCCCGTTGTCTTGTCAACATTTCGATCTAAAATCAAAACAACTTAGTATTCGGTTGCTGTCATCATTTATCGATTTTTATTAAAGAATTCAAATAAGTATTCAATACTACTAATAATAATAACAATAAACAGGCCATTCGGCAGCCGAAATGGAAGGTAGATTTCCCAACTAATCTATATAAAAAGTTTCATACATACATATCTTGTGATTCATGTTCGTGTATAGTCATGATATGAAATTAGGCTCGTCTTCTAAGAGTGTAAAATATTAACTTAAAAACTACATTAAATATTTATGTGCTGGATCGGGATGGTGAAAGAAATAAGAAGTCACTGATTTGGTGTATTGTCCATATTTAATAAAAATAAATCACAGATACTAGCGTAGAGTACAAGAGTCGATCACGAGTTCATATTAGAGCACTTATTGAACATTATTCGATTGCATTTGAGTTTAGTTGAGTTTTATATAAATTGCATGGCACCGTACACATGAACATTATATTATACATATAGAGCGTAGTTGAAGATCGAGTTTGTTGAGTTTAATGAATACGAGTTTATAAATTTACACGGCACCATACACGTGAATTAATTTATACAAAAGAACGCAATAAAGAGTAAATTATTAACAATTAATGATTTACAAATATCATCAATAGTTCGAGTATACATTTTTGGCACAATTAATTTTGATACGCGACATTGAGAACGAGTAAGAGCCGAGTATGAACTTAATAGATGCTTAGCGAGCCGAGTCTGAACGTATAATAATTACTTTGCAGTCACAAATAAAATTTGATATTGATTTTTTGGATTAAGATTACTGGATGACTGAATGATGACATCAGTTACACCAGTTGACATCATGTACGAGTAAATAATTAATTGATGAGTAATGAAAGTGAATGTAAATTAAGAATAATTATTTGTGGCTGCAAAGTCACGTGATTGCGAATATATGTATACAGGGTGATTCAGAATTACCTTCACAGCGGGAAAACTTGAATAGAGGAGACGATTCTAAGCATAAAGTTCCTAAGCCATTTTTCAAAATTCTCAATAGTTTTTGAGTTATTTAAAATCTAAATTGACCAATCAACGACATGCTTTGAGATTTAAAAAAAATTAAAAAGAATAATGAATAAGTTTGGCAACGCCGCAACAGTAAACTTCAAGTTATACACTATTTATTTAATTTAAAAAGTTCGATTTGTCACAGAAGAGAAACAAAACACACAATTACAACATAGAATATATTCGTATATTTTGTTTTATCTTTTCTCTTTTTATAGAAAGAATTATTAATGGAAAATAATGCTTTTATTGAAAATGAAGCTTTTGGAAATTCGAAAAAAAAAAAAAAATTACAGATTTTTAATTATATGATGAGCAACCCAGATTAAAAAAAGAAATTTAAAAACTAATTGAATTGTGTTTTACCAGAATGAAAGCAATTTCAAATAGACAAATATATAGATATACACATCATTTTAAAATCTTTTATTTCGCTTGCTCTGTCTCGCTCAAGACTTTGCTAAGCGCTCATTGCACGTCATACTAAACATATTTGTAAAGATCTCGCGGATTGTCTTGTGAAACATGTTCCAAGTGATCTTTCTCGGCGATTAGCTATCTGACTATCTCGCTAATGGTCTTGCTGGTGATCTTTCTTAGAATTTTGCTGGTGATCTTGCTGACCATCTGGCTAATGGTCTCCTTGTGGTCTTGCTGACCATCTTGCTGGTGGTCTTGCTGGTGATCTTGCTGGTGGTCTTGCTGAAGGTCTTGCTGGTGGTCTTGCTGAAGGTCTTGCTGATGGTCTTGCTGGTGGTCTTGCTGAAGGTCTTGCTGGTGGTCTTGCTGGTGATCTGTCTTGTGGTCCTGCTGGTGATCTATCTGGTGGTCCTGCTGGTGGTCCTGCTGGTGGTCTTGCTGAAGGTCTTGCTGGTGGTCTTGCTGAAGGTCTTGCTGATGGTCTTGCTGGTGGTATTGCTGAAGGTCTTGCTGGTGGTCTTGCTGGTGATCTGTCTGGTGGTCCTGCTGGTGATCTATCTGGTGGTCCTGCTGGTGGTCTTGCTGAAGGTCTTACAGAAGGTCTTGCTGAAGGTTTCGCTGGTGATCTTGCTGATGGTCTTGCTGATGGTCTTGCTGGTGGTCTTGCTGATGGTCTTGCTGGTGGTCTTGCTGATGGTCTTGCTGGTGGTCTTGCTGAAGGTCTTGCTGGTGGTCTTGCGGGTGGTCTCGCTGGTGATCTTGCTGATGGTCTTGCTGGTGGTCTTGCTGGTGGTCTTGCGGGTGGTCTCGCTGGTGATCTTGCTGATGGTCTTGCTGGTGGTCTTGCTGAAGGTCTTGCTGATGGTCTTGCTGAAGGTCTTGCTGATGGTCTTGCTGGTGGTCTTGCTGAAGGTCTTGCTGGTGGTCTTGCTGGTGATCTGTCTTGTGGTCCTGCTGGTGATCTATCTGGTGGTCCTGCTGGTGGTCCTGCTGGTGGTCTTGCTGAAGGTCTTGCTGGTGGTCTTGCTGAAAGTCTTGCTGATGGTCTTGCTGGTGGTCTTGCTGAAGGTCTTGCTGGTGGTCTTGCTGGTGATCTGTCTTGTGGTCCTGCTGCTGATCTATCTGGTGGTCCTGCTGGTGGTCCTGCTGGTGGTCTTGCTGAAGGTCTTGCTGGTGGTCTTGCTGAAGGTCTTGCTGATGGTCTTGCTGGTGGTATTGCTGAAGGTCTTGCTGGTGGTCTTGCTGGTGATCTGTCTGGTGGTCCTGCTGGTGGTCTTGCTGGTGATCTGTCTGGTGGTCCTGCTGGTGATCTATCTGGTGGTCCTGCTGGTGGTCTTGCTGAAGGTCTTACTGAAGGTCTTGCTGAAGGTTTCGCTGGTGATCTTGCTGATGGTCTTGCTGGTGGTCTTGCTGAAGATCTTGCTGGTGGTCTTGCGGGTGGTCTCGCTGGTGATCTATCTGGTGGTCCTGCTGGTGGTCTTGCTGAAGGTCTTGCTGAAGGTCTTGCTGATGGTCTTGCTGGTGGTCTTGCTGGTGGTCTTGCTGATGGTTTTGCTAGATGGTTAGCAAGACCACCAGCAGGACCACCAGATAGATCACCAGCAGGACCACAAGAAAGATCACCAGCGAGACCACTAGCAAGACCACCAGCAAGACCATCAGCAAGACCACCAGCAAGACCATCAGCAAGATCACCAGCGAGACCACCCGCAAGACCATCAGCAAGACCATCAGCAAGATCACCAGCGAAACCTTCAGCAAGACCTTCAGCAAGACCTTCAGCAAGACCACCAGCAGGACCACCAGATAGATCACCAGCAGGACCACAAGACAGATCACCAGCAAGACCACCAGCAAGACCTTCAGCAAGACCACCAGCAAGACCATCAGCAAGACCTTCAGCAAGACCACCTGCAAGACCTTCAGCAAGACCACCAGCAAGATCACCAGCAAGACCACCAGCAAGATGGTCAGCAAGACCACCAGGAGACCATTAGCCAGATGGTCAGCAAGATCACCAGCAAAATTCTAAGAAAGATCACCAGCAAGACCATTAGCGAGATAGTCAGATAGCTAATCGCCGAGAAAGATCACTTGGAACATGTTTCACAAGACAATCCGCGAGATCTTTACAAATATGTTTAGTATGACGTGCAATGAGCGCTTAGCAAAGTCTTGAGCGAGACAGAGCAAGCGAAATAAAAGATTTTAAAATGATGTGTATATCTATATATTTGTCTATTAGAAATTGCTTTCATTCTGGTAAAACACAATTCAATTAGTTTTCAAATTTCTTTTTTTAATCTGGGTTGCTCATCATATAATTAAAAATCTGTAATTTTTTTTTTTTTTTTCGAATTTCCAAAAGCTTCATTTTCAATAAAAGCATTATTTTCCATTAATAATTCTTTCTATAAAAAGAGAAAAGATAAAACAAAATATACGAATATATTCTATGTTGTAATTGTGTGTTTTGTTTCTCTTCTGTGACAAATCGAACTTTTTAAATTAAATAAATAGTGTATAACTTGAAGTTTACTGTTGCGGCATTGCCAAACTTATTCATTATTCTTTTTAATTTTTTTTAAATCTCAAAGCATGTCGTTGATTGGTCAATTTAGATTTTAAATAACTCAAAAACTATTGAGAATTTTGAAAAATGGCTAAGGAACTTTATGCTTAGAATCGTCTCCTCTATTCAAGTTTTCCCGCTGTGAAGGTAATTCTGAATCACCCTGTATATATATATATAGCCGGCAGGTTATTTTGACACGTGGTCAACACAAAAATGATCACAGATTTTATAAATTAAATTGAGAATGAAAATAAAAATATAGATGAATAATAATACCTGATGAGTTTGCGAGTGATAGTCAAATTAGATTAATTAACGAAGCACGATAATTAACACGATGTAATTAGAATAATAATACAGACAGCACGTGGTGTTCTATGCCATGTGTTGTAGAATAATGCCAGTTGCCGCGTAGCTGGCTATCGAGTTGAAATTCCGAGTATCAGAGGGCGCGTCGATAGCAGCACCTCTGGTATAGTAGAGCGTAGAGTTGTCAAGTGTTCTGGCGCGAACATTTGAAATTTACGCAACAAAGAGTAAGAATAAAAAAAAAGACAACGACTATTTTCGATAGAGAACTTCAGACAGTTGATTTGACAAAACATTATATAGGTCATGTACCAACTAACTTTCACGTAAACAAAGTATAGAAAATTTAATTAGTATGAGATCATAATTGTAATCGCTATTACGATGGCAAGACCAGTTATAATTATAGGACGTATAGGTACGTTTGAAACATCATTAGTTATAAAAGAAATACTTTTGAAATATAAAATAGCTGTGAAATTTACAGGTTATTTTTTTCACAATAAAATGCAACTAACGAAATTGGATTATAATGAGAAATGCTTAAGTTATGTGGAATGAAAACCATATTTCCAACATTTTTTGATTTCATTAAAAATTTCAAGGCTATCAAATCATTGGAAGAAATTTTCAAAACATAAAGCTTAGGGGCAGTGATTAAAGATTATCAGACAAGCTTTCAGATACTTTTTACGGAAATTGTCTATGAATATCAGTTTTAAAGTTATATAAACTTTAGCAGTGATTAAAAACTGATTTTTACGAAAAATCATGAAAATTTCAAACAGCCATAATTTCAAAACTATTCAAACGATTCAGCCCATCCTTGAACTTGATAAAGGTAACCGCCTATAGAATAAGTGTAAAAAATTTCATTAAGATCCGATAAGATTTGTGGGCGCTATCGTAATGACAAGACCAGTGATAATCATAAGAATTAGAGGTACATTCGATACATCATAAATAATAAAAGAATTACTTTTAAAATAAAAAATAGCAGTGAAATTTAAAGGTTATTTTGTGCACAATAAGATACAACTGACGAAACTGGATTATAATGGGACAAGCATAAATTATGTGGAATGAAAACCATATTTTCAACAATTTTTCATTTCATTAAAATTTTCAAGGCTATCAAATTATTGGAAGAAATGGTCAAAATATAAAGTTTAGGGTCATAAATTAAAGCTTATTAGTCAAGCTTTAAAATACATTTTACAGAAATTATCTATGAGTTGTAGTTTTAAAGTTATATAGACTTTAAAAGTGATTAAAAACTGATTTTTTCGAAAAATCGTTAAAATTTCTAACAGCCATAACTTCTAAACTAATCGAACAATTTAGCCCATCTTCGAACTTAACCGTGATAATCGCCCATAGAATAAGTGTGGAAAATTTCATTAAGATCGGATAAGAATTCTAGGCGCAATCGTGTTCTCAAAACTTGGTTCTATTGCATATATATATATAAGGTTGTGACAAAATTCCTTGAAAAATCGACCATGAGGACAAATACAATACCTAGATTTTTTAAAAATCTGCCTAAAAAAGATATCTAAATTTTTTTTAAAAACAATTTTATTGAAAAAATCGCTTGCTCATAAAATTATTACTCAAATGTATTTTAATAAATTATTTATTGTTGATATTATTATTATTATTATTGTTAATATTATTAATTCTATAATTATTAATAATGCTTCTATTGTTACTAGAATTTTTTTTATTATTTTAACTCAAAATTAATTAAAAACAAAATAAAATTCAATTACCTGTTGTGGTTATAACCTCGAAATTCTTCTTGAATATTATACACAAATTACATATAATATAAATATATATTTGTAAATATAATAATTAATATTTAAATAATATATTTTTGTTTGTGACAAAATACTTATTACGCGTAGAATTATTCTTAATAATTAATAAAAATTGTATCTCTATTAAGAGAGAATACCTAAATTTCAAACCTAAATATTTATATATCTATATCGTACAAGAGAATATTACCACACACAATTTGGCAGCAGCGCGCGGTGGACATTTACCGGTTACTAACTCGCACTGGGCGGCGTCGCGCCGCTTTTCAATTTCTTTCGCATGAAAATATTTTTTTTTAACAAAATAATTTATTTCTTAGGAGCGGCTAATGCTAGAAATTCTTTTAGAATGTCTAATTCAAGCATTCTAATTTTTTCGACGTCATCCGTCACCGTAGTTAAGAGAAAATTGCATAATTGTAAAAAAGGCGGCGCCGCGCTCATTGAGCGAGTGACGAAGGGTTAAATCAACTTTTTGTTTTAAATTATTTCTAACAATTTGATAAAAAAATTTTTCAAGATCGGTTGATAAAAGCGGATTTTTTGATCTTGCACCGTTTTTTCGTCCACATCGACTGGACCTAACCAATTATTTTATAAATGGATAGAATATTTCGAAATATTTAAACGGCATTGATCTATAAAAAATGTAATATAACTTTTAATAATGTTCTAAGTTATGTAACGAGGCTGAGAAACCCTCATTATCGATACATGATATTAGGTCATCACAGGGGGCAAATTACCTCTTGTCACCTAAAATGTATACCTTAATTACCTAAGTATATTATTATTATTACTCCATCCCTTCTACTCAGCTTAAAGTAGAAGGGGATACCTGTGACGCATGCGCCGTTGCACTATGCAGAACTTATATAAAGGCCTGCGTGCCGAATTATATTATCTATTATCTATTATCTATCATTGTTCACCAATTAAAAATATATCATGATTTAGTTATTTCTAATCGGATTTATTAATTACTTTAGTTTTAAGTCAACATTAATTATAATGTTAAGGGTTCGCGTACCATCGTTTTACCTAATCCTTCCTCTTCCATCAGTTTAAGGATGGATCTCAAAAACCACATTTTTCAACCTTCAATTGTTTATATCGCGGTTAAAAAATTTTTTAGGTTCATGAAATTTTGGATAGGAGTAGAAGAGACTTTAATGTAACGACCTATATGTTTCACGTTCTAATGCAATTTTTGTAAACACAAGTTATTCATGTTTTAAATTAAGGGTCAATACTTTATGACCAGATAGTAGGTATCTTTATTGGTTCGTTTATTTACCATTTGATATAGAATTAGTCTTTTTCGTAAACTAGTACTTCAGCCTTTTTTGTGTCTACTTAGACAGTCGATCTGAAGGAGTAAACTCCAATCGTGCGTCGGAGTTGACACACACACTTTTTTTTTAAAAGTTTGTCATTGTTTATAAGAAATGACTATTGATTCGAAAAAATAAATCGTTTCTACAATATAGGTATCAAAAGATTGCAAATTTTCTGAATCGAAAAAATAAGTTATCGTGTAGAGGACTTTTTTAAAAAAAGTTTACGTCATTATTTATAATAAATTAGTTAACAAATTTGTAAAAAAGTTCTCTACACGACGAGTTATTTTTCCGATCCAGAAAATTTGAAGTCTTTTGATACCTATATTGGAGGAACGTTGTTTTTTTAAGTTTCGATGACATTATTTATAACAAGACGAAAAAAAAAAAAAAAAGATTACAATCTGTCTGTGGGGATACGCACGGACTTGATCCTTTAGAGAAAGACACTACGTCTTATGCCCACTTTCTCTCTCTAACAATTTCCGAAGATATCCGAAGTCGAATTTTTTCTAAGTCCCGTAGCAAGAAATTTTTCCTAGTCCTCATAATGAAAATTATAAAGGAAAAATTTCAAGAAATCGACCAAAATTAGTTTCTACCATTCGATTCAGAGTTTCGCGAGATGAATTTCCGTTGTATCAAATAAAAGTATATATATTTTTTTTTAATTGTTGATACGTTTCAAAAATTTTCAAATCACGTTTTTTTATGAAAAACAAAATTTTTTTAACTGCACTGACCCGTAATTGTTTGGGTAATGGTTCAAAGAATGTTATCTATTAGGTCATTTTATTTATTTTTCATTTTTTCTATGTTTTATGCAACAAAAAGTGATTTTTACTTTTTAAAATTTACAATTTGAAAAAATTTTTTTGGAAGTTACACAATTTTTTTATGGTTGACATTGGATTTACTAAGAGAGTAAAAAATAACAATTTGTAAAAATATTGATTTGCTGTCGAGTTACACTTTTTTGTTTATGCGCGCGGACAAAATGACGCGCTTTTTCGGTTTTCACGCTTTAATAATTTTTATCACAGAAACTATTAGTCGTATAGACTTCGTTCAAAATTCATTTTGTTTGTTATTAAATCTCAAAAACAATGATACTAGTTTGTCTCAATAACTTCTCAATAGTTTACGAAATATTTCATTTTACATCTAATTTTTGTACTAAAAAAATATGATCACCCTCCAAATTTGTGTCAACTTTTTCCCTTATATTTTTTCTAGTATTTTAAAAAACAAATTTTTCAAAATCGATCTTTATCCACTGAAAAAATGATCTTCGATCATTTTCTTATGCGCATCGACTGGACTATACTTGTGCTGAGGTATAATAAGATTTCACTAAAATTTTATAAAATTTTATACAATAATTTTCTTACGGGCAGTTTCAACTAGTTTATATTTTTAACTTTGCAAATAGCTTAAATTACCCCCCCCCCCCATCTTAAGCGTCTTCTACCAATACCCCTTACTCAATAACATTCAGAAGCTTCATAAGCATATTTTATTGAATAATCATTTTTTGAATAACACAATTCATGTCAATATTATTATTAGCACCATCTAGCGGAACACTGGCTCGTGCAGTTGGATGATTCAAACGCTGTGAACTAATCGTTTTACACACGAGGTTTCGTTCAGAAGTTTAATTCAAAGGTTGTTTTGAGTTATTCCTAACATAAGTATTTCGTTCAGTTCAAGTCATGATATGGTGGGGATAAAATTCACACCCTTTCACTCACGCCTTTTCGTTGACCCAATTGAACACGAAGATTTTTACTCATCAGCTTAAAACAACAGACTGAATTTTTTTAAGATCGGAACGAAAAGATAGTGTCCTAAGCCGAATACGTATAGTATCGTCATATGGTCGGTCTTCACAAAAGGTTTTTTTCAACTATCTAAGTTTTGGTCAGTCAACTAAATGTATTTTGTTCATGAATTTTACTTGATTGAATCACGGCTGTGATGTATGCCTGTGGAATTTGGCAGACGATTATTTCTGGGGCAGGATGCTCGAATATTATACGACTGAAGGTCCACGGATCGTGGAGGTTACAGCTGCAGTGCGGCAAGGTGCCGTGCTTGGACCAGACTTCTGGTCGATCCGATACAATGACTTGATGGAAACCGACTTCCCTGATGGTATCAACCTTGTAGGCTACATGGAAGACGTCGCCGGCTTAGTGCTCGCTAGTAGCACTGAAGAAGCGCGCAGGCGGATCAACATTATGGCCGATACCATAAGCAGCTGGTTAAAGAGACACGGACTAGAGTTGGTCTCCCACAAGACAGAGATGGTTGTTCTCACCAGACAGCGCTGGTTTGATACTACCTTCTCTACAGACATTAACGGAGTCAGCATAACTGCAAAACCTTCAATCAGGTACCTGGGAATTTACCTTGATGAAAAGCTATCCTTTCGTACTCACCTGAGCAAGGTAGCTGAGAAGGCAGGTAAGACGGTAGCGAGTCTTTCGAGGATCTTGCTGAATACGAGTGGCCCACGGTACACTAAGCGGCGGGTACTCCTTAGCGTAGTGCACTCTATACTTCTGTATGGCGCAGAAATATTCGGTGATAAACTAGAGCGTGAAACATATGGACATAAACTTGCATCTGTCCAAAGAAGAGCCGCCCTCAGGCTTACAAGTGCGTATCGGACAGTGTCGGAGGTTGCGGTGCTAGTCCTCGTAAGAGCAACGCCTATCGACCTCATGGCTCAGCAACGAAAGAGGATTTACGGACTGTGACAAGCAGGGAACCTAGACAGCAATGTGCGGAAGGTCGAACGAGAGACTACTATGGCAGAATGGTCGCGAAGGTGGCTGGGAACCACACGAGGGCGATGGACAGCGAGGCTCATACCTTCACTTGAGGAGTGGTGTAAATGTTGTCACGGTCCAGCGGACTATTACCTCACACAGTTTTTTACGGGGCACGGACAGTTCGATACATATCCGCTCCAAATGGGACGAAAAGTAAGCCCATACTGCGTATATTGTACAAATAGCTTGGACGATGTTGAACATACATTCTTCATGTATCATCGGTGGTCAGCTGAAAGACAAGCTGCATAAAAAGCCCTTGGACAAACACCCAGCCCAGACAGCATTGTCGGAGAAATGCTAAAATCCGAAGAAACGTAGAATGCTATAATAAGCTACACAAAGACCGTCATAACGACTAAAAAGTGTGAGGAAAATCCCTGCAGGTAATACGCTGGGCGTTTAACAACGTAACAAGGGCCGGACTGAAGTAATGCGAAAGCGGTTTCCGGTCCGTCCGCTTTCCTTTGGGGAAAAGGAAGAGCGAGGGCGAATATTTTAGTCAGTAAAAATCTGACACTACCAGCAACACCATCTTCAATTCTCATCTTCGTTGGTGTCTTTTGAAGATTTTTCCTCCCTTCCCTCCCCCGACAAAGTATTAATTAACAGTGGTCGAGTTTTGCCAACAGCATGTCGACCAAGCCTACGAATTATAAAATTAGGCAGTGAACAAGACAGCTCCTGCGGTATTATAGCTCCAATCTTAACGGGTGTATGCCAAAGCCCCGGCGTGGCAAAGTCCCGGTGGCTCATTGCCTCGGTCAAAAAATGTCGTCTTTAATAATTTGACGGCAGGGCCATCTACCGAGGGCAAAAATAACTAAAAAAAATAAAAACTGTATTGCCTCGAGGATACAAATTTTTAATTAAAAGATGGCACTGCAATCGAATAATAATAATAAAATTTTAATTGCTAGTAAATGAAGGGGATCATTTAAAAACTTGCCACGGTAAGATCACCTTGAAATTCAGTGTGCCTTCCCCTTGCGGGGTCTACAACATAGCCCAAGGGTGACCAGGCTTGAAAAAGGGGTCTAAGTATTTCCCGCCGTAGTATCTTCCTGAAACTCGGTGTGTCTACTCCCTGTGAGGTCTACAACATTGCCAAAGGGTTTCCAGGCTCGAAAAAGGGGTCTAAGTATTTCCCACCGTAGTATCCTCCTGAAACTTGGTGTGTCTACTCCCTGTGGGGTCTACGACATTGCCTTAGGGTAATCATGCTTGAAAAAGTGGTGTAAGTATTTCCCGCTGTTTATGTATGATCAGGCCCGAAATTAGACCTGATCATGCCTGTTCATGTCCTAAGCGCTAAATACACTCAGGCCTGATCATACCTGTCGAGGCCTTTTTTTGTCTAATCCAGCCTGATATATGAGATTAAATTTAAAATCTTAGTTGTAAGTATACATAGCTAACGTAGTTCTAATCATATATAACTTACATATAATTTCTTACAACTATAAATTGATAATTAGTAAATTAGATATCAAATTTAATTGACCAAGAATCTATTACGTATAAGATTTTTATGACTTGAAGTTCATATGAAACTTACTTTTCGTCAATCTCTGAGGTCAATGGATAACGGGTTAAACTTTCGAGCACAAGTTCCATGGTTCAAATCCTGCACACGCCCGAATTTTTTATTTTTTTTATTTATATAGAAATAACTATACATAATTGTATATAGTTATACATAATTATATATTATTATATAGAGCCATTTTTTATCTATAATTTTTTTACCCGGACGGGCATGAACATACATGAACATATCTGATCAGACCTGAACATGCCTGGCCTGGTCAGACCCGGTCATTTTTCATTTCTGATTAGACCTGAAGACTCATGCCTGTTCATATCTGACCAGATCGGAACGTTTTTTTCCGGGTACATATCGACGTTATTTAAAACATGAATAATTAATTATCAAAGTTATTCTTGAAACTTTAATTTTATTCTAATACTCGAAACTTCAAAAAATAACTATAAAAAAAATGTGGTTTTTCATTTTATTTATTCATTTATATATAGTGATTTAATCTCACTCCAATGAAAAGTGAGCGGGAATAGGGCCTTTGACCTCACCTTTTAAATACATGACTTCATAAAAAGTTATAAGAGACTTTTTTTTCCAAACCTTAGTTTTCCGACAAAAATATATCTTGAGCTTATTTTTACTATACGCTATTATTGATATATATTACTCCGAAATAAAACATCTTGATTTCCTATGTTAATTAAGCGAGAAATAGAAAATTGTGATGATTCACCTGTTAATATTGATGTCAAAGGTTCAAATTTTACCTTCCTTCACCAATAGTAGTTAATACTGCTTTGAAAAAATAAACGTGCCCAAAAATGACACACCTTAATATATATGCATACTAGGAGTGCTTCGTTTGAGATGACTATTTTTTTTTTCCAAGTCCCATGTCAAAATATAATTGTACACATTAAAATAAAAATTCTCACCAAAGATGAGCTCTTAATTTTAATTTTAAGTACTCGCTAAATGAATTTGAAATTTTCACATTTGATTAACACGTAAATTTTAATTTTATTTATTCAATTATCTATAGCTTTACGGCATTTCAAGATATTTGATTGACCATAGTTGAAAATCACAGAGGAATCGTTCCTCTTTGAAAGTGCTTGTAGCTAATTTATGTTTTGTAATCGAACTCACCGGTAAAAAATCTTAAAGCCAACTTTTTCTCAAATTTCATGGTTCCTTTGATTTTACTCAGAAACCATCAACTTTACGAGAAAATTGTACAGAACTTTTTTTGCAGGGAATTTGATTACCTACAAAAGAAGTCATTTAAGCCATTACCGTAGAGCTAGTAGTTTTCGAGATAAATCCAATTAAACATCTAAAAATTTGAAAAATCGCTGTTTTATCGAAGATTTTAGTACTTTTTGGTAAAATCATTGCTGAAATATAAAAATACATATTACACATTCATATGTAAATAGAAAAAGTATAAAACAATTATCTTTGTACTGAGAGAGAAAGTAATTAAAAAAGCTTCCGATGGTCAAACAGAGGCGATTGGATTAAATGAAGAAAAGACGGAGGAAATGTAGTAGGAGACAGTTTTGTTTTACATGACATATTTTTGATGATATATCAACCATGATATGTCATATATTTCTTCGGCCACAATTTTATCAAAAAGTACTAAAATCTTGGATAAAACAGTGATTTTTCAAATTTTGAGATGTTTAATTGGATTTATCTCGAAAACTACTAGCTCTACGGTAATGGCTTACATGACTTTTTTTGTTGGAAATCATATTCCCTACAAAAAAAGTTCTGTACAATTTTGTCGTCAAGTTGATGGTTTGTGAGTAAAATAAAAGAAACCATGAAATTCGAGAATTTCTTAATTAGCTACAAGCACTTTCAAAGAGGAACGATTCCTCTGTGATTTTCACCTATGGTCAATCAAATATCTTGAAATGCCGTAAAGCTATAGATAATTGGATAAATTAAATTAAAATTTACGTGTTAATCAAATGTGAAAATTTCAAATTCATTTAGCGAGTACTTAAAATTAAAATTAAGAGCTCATCTTTGGTGAGAATTTTTATTTCAATGTGTACAATGATATTTTGACATGGGACTTGGAAAAAAAAATAGTCATCTCAAACGAAGCACCCTAATGCATACACTTGGATATCTATTAAACAATCCCGACTAGAATTTTTTATAAGGACCTGACAAGGTCCTCATGAGGTTAACCTTATTTCAAATAAGGTCCTGATCAGGATATTCAGATGAGAAAAAAGATATGGACCTAACGCTTGACCCATAAGGTTCTTATCAGGATTACCATGTCAAGTCCTTACCAGGATATCTTTATCAGGGTCACCTTATCAGATCTTTACCAGGATACACTCATCAAATCCTTATCATAGTTGCCTTATTAGGAATTATTAAAAAAAAATATTAAATTGTGAAAAAAAAAGAAGAAAATTTCAATTTGATTCAAAATGTGCTCTAATTTATGCAGACCATTACTTAAAGGAAGTTAACATGCTTTCTATTGATAAAAAAATCCCGATGACTGCTGGGCTCGAACCTGCATCGTTCCTATTAAAAATCCTCGATGCCATCCACTGCACTGACACATACGTAATCGTGTGAGTGTAAATATTATATTCATAATGATATCGAAGAATAACTGATGAAAATGGAAATCCGTGCTGCAATGATTGACGCAATTTTGATATAAATATATTATTGTTTTGTACTTTGATAAGTTTGCAGCCTGTAGATAAAATATTGAAAGTGTTTGGATAATTTTTCTATTATTAAGGACATCCTCATGTGATCCTGATTAGGAACATGTAGGGTTTACCTGATGATAAATCAAATTTATTTGAATAAGGAAATTCAAATGTGGTCCTAAAAAAGAACACGTCAGGTTGACTTAATGATAAATAACTTTTTTTTAATAAGGATATCTCGATGAGGTCATGATAACGAACTCGTTTGGCTTGCGCTACTAAGGCAAAACCCTATATTGATCTGACAAGGTCCTGATGGTACTTAAGACAAATTAGGAAAAAATTTTATTTAGGTTAGGCACAGTTCTGTACGTTTTTAAAATGTTAAAAATCCGATAAAAACTGGACTTACTATAATTTTAGGGCAAAAATAATAACTCCAAAAATTTTTTAAATTCAAAATTTTATTATCAACAATACATAAATTTGAAAAGCATAAAATGAAGCAAAACATAAAATTGAAAAGAAATGATTAATAACGTTAACAATCAAATATTGAAAAGCGTTTTTTATATATTTATTGTTTCATGGCCCACTGGTCTTTTTTCCGTTTTTAATTTTTATTATTTTTAATTTAATTGATTCATTTTTTTTAACATTAACATTAAAATTTTTTTTCCGGTATCCCCTTCACTTTCTTTATTTTTTTGCATATTAATTTCTGTAAATACAAATGATATATATATTATATAAGTAGTGTATGAAGTAAATGTTCCGTGCTTAAGATCGCTGCAATCGACCCTATTACTTCATACACTACTTAAATAAGAATAACAGGAGTAGCATAAAAAATTTCAATCAGGTATTGATAACAAAATTAAAAGCAAATAAATAATTCTTTCGATATATGAAAACTGATTCGCAAAAATTATTTTAAACAACAAAATTTTCGTAATGTTTAAAAATTTATAACTCGGATCCAAGCTCAAAAGCAACAATGAAATTTTCAGTGCTTTCGAGGGTTATAGCAAAGCAACTTTCCTGAAAATTTAAAGCAAATCAAAGTTCCGAGAAAAAAGTAATAGCTGTCTGAAAACAGGGATTTTTGAAAAACTGATCGGCTTTGGATGGCCATATATTAAAAAAATTGGAGTAATTAAGAAAAATTACCGTAGATATTAACAGAAGTCAGCTACACAAAAAATATCAGCTGTTATTTTTCCTTCTACTCTGAAAACTATAGATATGAGAGGATTTAAAAAAAAGGCGATTTTGACTAAATCGGTGATCCAGTTAACCGTTCCCAACTGAGCCGGATATTAGTTTAGGGCCAATATCTATTTTTTTTTTTTTTTTTAAAGAAGTGTGTACCTAGAGGAAAATGCCGCCGAAAAAGTCTCTCTACATTACATCGAAACTGAGATACAAATTTTTATAAATAACCAAAAAATTAAGTTTTTTAAAATTTCAAAAAAATTTACAGTGGCCGGATTTATGGGTATTGAGTTTAAATTTTTAGGATCACCTTCTGTTCTGACATACTTTCGAGAAAAAAAACGGTGTCCAAATCAGTGATCCACACGTGCACACTTTCGTCAAAAAGTAATGGATCTGCCCATATATATAATAGGCTGTTTCGAAAAAAGCGACTATTATTTTTTTTTTATTATACATGATAATCAAAAATATACTTAACAGTCTAATATATTTGTATATAGATTGAATGAAGTCTTACACGAAAAGAAAATTATGGAAACTGTTCCCATAATTTTGTGAAATTTTTTCCTATATCATCATAGAAATTACAACCATAAATTATGGGAGCAGTTCCTATAATTATAGGAATGTTCCCCATAATTATAGGAATAGATCCTATAGCAATATGGGAACCATTCCCATAATATTATAGGAACTATTCTCCTATCATTATGGGGATCATTCCCATAATATTATGGGAATGGTTCCCATACTATCATGAAAAAAGTAATTTAAAGAAAAGTGTGGCAATCACTTTTACAATACACAGAAATTTGATTAAGTATAGAAACAAAAATTCAAACATTGAAAAAAAAATCCATATTTGGCAAAAATATTAAGTTTTGAACAAAAAAATTTTTTTTAACAAGTTTAGCGTCGAAGAAGCTTCATTTGGATCTCTCCATATTATTCGGGAAATTTCTACACTGTTTTGCAAAAAAAAAATTTTTATGATATTATTGGAGTGGTTCCCACACCATTATGGGAATAGTTCCCATAATATTATGGGAACGATTCCCATACTATTATAAGAATGATCCCCATAATGATATGGGAATAGTTCCTATAATATTATGGGAATGGTTCCCATATTGGTATAGGATCTATTCCCATACCATTATGGGAATGGTTCCAATAATGGTATGGGAACTATTCTCATACTATTATGGGAACTATTCCCATAAATTATAGGAACGATCCCTATAATAGTATAGGTACTATTCCCATACTATTATGGGAACCATTCCCATAATGCATAGCAAAACTTCCCATAATTTTCTTTCCGTGTATATTTTCTCCATATATTGTTTTATATTATTTATTTTTCCCGGGAAGATATAGCTTTGTAATTTTCATTCGTACCTTTGTCCACTGCTCCATAGCAACAGTAACCAGGCTCTGCCACTAGTCTTTCAGTATCATTTCTTTTTTTTTGTTCATTCCCTATACCGCTTTCTAGTTCTTTCATTTTTCCCTCACTTCCTAATATTTCTTTTTCTATTTCTACCACTTCTCCCGTTTCAATTATTTCCCCTTCAAATTCTACCGTTTCTTCTGCAACTGCACACTCTTCATTAATATTTAAACTAGTTACATTGCCATAAGCTGCAAATGCTATAATAATAATAATAATAATAACAATAATAATAATAATAATAATAATAATAATAATCAAATCTATTGTGTTCTATGAGATTTTCGAAACAGAGTGAATACCTTCTCGTATTCTACGAAGGATGTCGTCTTTATCCGGAACCTGTTCACCACTCTCATCCATTTCATCATCCGAATCTTTTTCTGATTCATCCTCTTCATTTTTCATATCGTCGGCATTTTCATTACCAGAAAAATCGTATTCACTTTCCACTTCATTTACAACTTTTTCACCATCGTTTCCACCTTCTCCATTATTTCCACGCTCTTTATATTTTCCTTGCTCTTCATCATTTATTTCGACCGTTGCAGGTTCATCGATATTACCTAAGCATAGTAAAAGAAATTTTCGTATTTGTGTGAAGAAATAAGTCTGTGTTTAAAATTTTTATTTTAAATATTTAATATTTTTGTGTGTTAATTTAACATACTGCTGCCCTGATATATTTTCTAATTTCAGAGGTATGAGACACTCAAATTATTCAAGCAAAATCAAAGTTTAGAGCAGCTCGTGGACTTTAACATATATCACGTGTTAATTCATCAAAGTAATACAATTAATGTGTTCACTTTACCGTAATCACTTGTCAAGCTTATATTACATACATTAGGGTGCTTCGCTTGAGATGACTATTTTTTTTCCAAGTCCCGTGTCAAAATATCATTGTATACATTGAAAAAAAAATTCCCACTGAAGATGAGCTCTTAATTTTAATTTTAAGTACTCGCTAAATGAATTTAAAATTTTCCCATTTAATTAACACGTAATTTTTGATTGTTTTTTTTTTTTTAATTTTCTATAGCTTCACGGCATTTCAAGATATTTAATCGGCCATAGGTGGAAATCACAGAAGAATATTCCCTCTTTAAAAGCGCTTGTGGCTGATTTATGTTTTGTAACCGGCCTCACCGTTAAAAAATTTAAAAGCTAATTTTTTCTCGAATTCCATGTTTTATTTTTTTATTTCACTCGCAAACCACTAACTTGACGACGAAATCGTATGAGACTTTTTTGTAGGGAATTTTATTTTCTACAAAAAAAGTTACTTCAGCCATTACCGTAGAACTACTGGTTTTCGAGATAAATCTAATTAAACATCTAAAAATTCGAAAAACAGCTGTTTTAGTACTGTTTAACGAAATCATCGCAGAATACATAAATAAGGTATAAGAATAGAATATAAAAATACATATTACACATTTATATGTACGTATAAAAAGTATGAACCAATTATTTTTTTACTGAGAGGTAGTAATTAAAAAAGTTTCTGATATTCAAACAAAGGCATTTGGGTTAAGTTAAAAAAGACGAAGGAAGTGTAATAGGAGATAGTTTCGTATAACATGACATATTTTTAATGATATATAAATGAGGATATATTATATATTTCTCCGGCCATAATTTTATAAAAAAGTATAAAAATCTTGGATAAAACAGCTATTTTTCTAATTTTGAGATGTTTAATTGGAATTATCTCGAAAACTACAAGCTCTATGGTAATAGCTTATATGATTCTTTTTGTAGGAAATGAAATTTCAAATTTCAAAGCTGATTGATACGGGATACTTTTTAGCGTTAGAGGTTGAACAACCGTTTCCAATGCCACCTCGAGCCTCAAAACCGTTGATCACTTCAAAAAATATCGACGATACATACGTACACTTGGACAACAGATCGAAATTAATCAGAATATCTATCTAGAGCCTTAAAAACGTCGGGATCTGTTGAAAACTCGGTTCTCGATAATTAGATCGAAGTCAATACCTTTCCATTGTTTGATTAAATTTGAATTTTTTTCTTACTACAAGCTTTAAATGTAGTTAATAATTATACTTACCTCGACGGAAAGTGATAAGTTGGGTGGCAAATTCTAAAAATTGACTGGGAGAAATAAGGCCCGAAGTCAATTGGCTGTTAAGGTCTCGAATCTTTGATGATTTGCGGCGATTTTCGATTTGCCCTCTTTGCGGTTTTTTTAATGCCATTATAGCTAAATATTTTCGGTAAGCAATGTTTTGCTCTTCGACTATTTTTTCTGAGGAAATACAATGTCGTTAAAAGAAACGTAGGGAATGTATTCAGTGAAGAAAAAAAAGGGGCAATGTTCTTCCCCCAAAAACATGAAATAAAATTTAATTTTGACACTATGAAATCAAAATAAAAAGATAATAATTTTCCATAAGTAGAGAAAATAGTATATTACACACTCAGGGCAGTAGTGTAAGTAATGTCACAGATCACATGTAAATGATGGCCGAGGCAAAGCCGAGACTTTTTTTATAGAACGGTTAATTTCTTACAAAAATAAATCCTATATAACCGGGTACCCCTCGACTTCCGTGGTCTTGATAACGAGGCTTACGAGGTCACAATTTGGACACCTTTTGAACTCAAAAGTTCTAAGGGCGCCACTGAGAGTAAAATTGCACGATCTCTCAGTATCGTGTGCAAGGCAAACAAAGCAGAGAATAAGAGAAATCTCAAGGATGAGTCCGAAAATCTCCTTATCAAGGCTGGACCACACAGCTGCAGAGTTAGGTTCTAATATTGATTTAATCAATCACTTAATAAGTGGTCGCCAGACTCAACATCATTAGTCGATCAAGAATAACTATTTCAATAAATTAAATAAAAAATATCCAAATTTATTTATGACAATTTTGTGGCAAACAGATATGTTTTCTAATTTAATATTCAATATTTTTAACAATAATAAATCTTTAAATTTCCCGACAATATTAACGTGTTTTAAAACTTAATTAATTTTCAGTTCAATATAAATTTCTCAAATTATAATAACAATTATCACTTATTCTAAATAATTTGCTGGCGAGGTAAAATCTATTCTAAATCACACATACACACTCTGTCCGCAATTATAATTTTTCAATGCCGCAAGTTGTGGGTTGACTTTCCGAACCTGAATTTGATTTTAATTACTTTTATTTTAATAAATGTTATTTAAATAAAGTTTCCAGTGATACGGTCGGTGAGACTCAGCACCGAGGTCACAATATTTAATAAGACGCTACCAACTAAATTTTAGCACCTTCTAGAGAACGGTCTGTGGGACTCAGTATCTCTAAAAGAATACCTGCTAAATTGAATTATTTCTAAATTCCAAAATTATTAATTATTAATTAATTAACCAGTGGTCGTTAGACTCAACTGAATTAATTACTTAATACGACGCTACCTAACAAAGACCAAACCCAGACACTCAAACAATATGGCGACCGAATGCTCTCGAACCCCACGCCGTAAAATTCACTATTTCTTTTATAATTTATATTTTACCCTGAATAACGTAATTATCACATTTTCCCGATAATCGAAACTTTCTCATAAAATTTATAACATACACTTAAATTTCCCCTTTTAAACAATAAAACCGGACTATTATTTATTACCAAAATTTTCTGTTAAAACGTGGGTGACTCGCCTCCGCCATTACACGTCCACTGAACGTTCTGCTGTTATGTTTGACTCGTCGTCGTACTCCTTAGCTTGTAACGCAGATCTTGCCTTCCTGAGTATAATGATATCTCAGCAACCAGGAGAATGTTGAATTTATATACGCGGTCTTCAGACTCAGCGTATTAATTATTTGGAAAAACTGGCTTCCACTGCAGCCACAGCTTCAAAGACGTTATTTTAAAGATGATTTATTCGGAGTCAAATAAAGACGCACCGAGACGACGATGTCCAATAAGTTAATATAAAATTGGGGTTTTTCGACTCACCATAGCAGCAACGTGATGTTAAGACTCACTCTTATAAATACTTGTGTAATGTATGGCTGATCTTGAAAGTGACTGATCGCCAGCAGCACCAGGCAGTGAGTGTCGCAACTTGCGACTCTCAGTCGCTACGAAGCAGCGAAGTCCCCACTCTCGGATGATGTCAGTACCGTATACTTCTTTATAAAATTTATTGTCAAACTATAACAGGCGGGACTCGGGGCCCCTCATGGTACCCGTTTGTCACACGGCCGAATGATTTTAACCAATCAATAACAGTCCCAGTATTAATTTATTTGACGGTGTGGGGGCAACGGTAATGCGTGGGCCGAGAGCGCAGTCGAATAAAAATTAGAATAAAATAATTAATTTAATTTAAAAAATCCCTGTTATACCTAAGCTTATCTATACAATGAGCCACTGCCGAGATATAAAATTGCAAACTTAAATTTTATTTTTACATGTTATTTAAATGGGAAATAAAAAATCACGAAGTTGCACATTTCATTATTAATATTAAGGGCTCAAATTTTATCAGAAGTTTTTTTTCATCATCTTGAACAATATTTCCACGGTAATTGAAGAAACAGAAGTAAGTTCTTTTTTGTGGCTCACCCTAATAATCTTAAATAACAATGATGACAATTTTAGGAATAAATATATTGAAAAGTTCGATAAGCTATTAAATCGATAAATAATATCAATATGGTCATTATTTAAGAATAAGGATTAAATAACTAGATATATTCAATGATCAATTATTGATCGTTAAATAAAAACATTCGGAATAACACGAAATGGTATAAAAAAGAAGATTACACTATGTTTAAAGAACACAGATGCAAAATTTATACCGAGAAAATTTTACACCGTTATTTCACATTACACGGCCATGTAAAGTGTCCGGAGCCGTTTTTAAGCCAAAATTATCAACACTATATTGTTTATTATTCATGTATTTGTGATGGTAAAAAACATAGTTTCGGTAGAAACATTATTTAAGTAGGAATATCGACTCTTCAGTAGATGAAAAATAAAAAAATTACTGTACGAATAAGTAACTCTAGTTTTTTTGATTGTTTGCACAGACAATTATCGTAGATCAAATTCACCTTACAAGCTATGTGTGTTTTTTCCGTAAAAACGCTGAATTTTCGTGAAAAATTTATTTAAGTAGAGAAATCATGATTCCAGTAGACCAAAAATTGATAATTAACGGTAAATAATTGAATGAGTGTATCGATCGAGTTTTCCGAGCAACTTGTATAGAAAATTATAGTTAAATATCACATTCATTCCACAGACTACTTGTTTCTTTTCCGAAAAATCGCTTCGTTGCAGGGAATAATTCATTTAAGTAGAGAAATCATGATTCCAGTAAACCAAAAGCAAAAAAATCAATGTCTGAAGGAGTCGATCCAGCGTTTGAATATTCTGCACTGGGAATTATAGACTACGAAAAAAAATTTTCAGAATAATGTTTATTTACTTGTAAATTTCCAGATCGACGGGTGTTTGCCAAACTTCGAATTGAGGTCACGGTTCCACGACTCGGTGGCATTGTTAGTTTTCCGTTTGTTATGGAACTGAGACCATTCTTCTGGAGTGCGCGCTTTTATCCATTATTTAATGTAATAATTCAAAAATCGATCCATTCTTTTGAATACTTCGGGGTTGTTGATCTTCCCAATAATCCTACCCAGTTGGTCGGGTATGTAAGTCGCTGGTAAATAGGCAAGAGCCATTAACTTTCTCAAAATTTCTTCAATTTCTTCTTCGACTTCATCTACCTCCGAATTTTTCTTATATTTTTTAGAAAGTGCACCTAGCCTAAATGCGTTTGTAGATAGAGCCTAAGGAAAAATATGTTGATTAGTGCGTACCCGGATCTAACAAATCATACTGATATGCACTCATCTTAAAATTAAGGATAAAAAATATGCTAATGCCAAAAATAAAAGGACCGATAAAATTGTGGTATTGATTTTTGAGATTTTCGGATGGCTGTTTCTCTGTGAAAAATAATCGTATCAAAATTTCCAAAAAAGTATTTAAATTTTTGAAATCTCTAGTTCCAAGATTTTTTCACCGAAATTTTCTCCAGAGATATGGTTATCACGCAATGATCAGAATTATTGCAATGCAGAAATTGTCAAATTTTTCATTTACCTTCAATAATCACACGTGCCGACAAAAATTTTTTTCAGGCAAACTCATACATAGGTCGATTAGCAAATTTTTTCAGTTGTATTTCCGGGAAAAACGGTCGCATCGATTAATTAAAATAACAAACAGTTTGAATTTCAAAATCTCTAGTGACAAATGTAGCTAAAATGATTTTTAGAGCCACGGTTATTGAACAATCATAAATCTTAGTTCGAGACCATAATCTTTTACATTTAATGTTTTTATTTTCAGGTCTACGGGCTCGGGAAAATTTTATTATAAAAAACAATGCCTAGTTATCTTAGCATATTTATTCAATTACAATTTTCTTTTTTTGTCGTTGATTACTATTCGATTTAAACCGATTCATTTCGAATATTATCTTTAAATGGGATTCAATCGGTTTTAATCGGAAAATTAAATTCAACTGGAAATTTTCCTTTCCAAATGTTATTAACTTGAATCGCATTTCTAGCCAGATCAAGTCTTGGTAGAACTTTAAAACAAGTATTTTATGGATATTTTGAAGAAGCAAAAAAAAAATCTAGCGTAACTACAATAATAATAACAATTAGTACTTGGCAGTAATGAAACAAACACAGTTGAATTTTAACATCGGGAATTATTTTTTTTATGGCATTTCGACTGGCTAATTCAAAGTCCAAATGAATGATTGGCTGCAATTCTTTTATTTCCGGACAAAGGTCTTTAAACAAAAATTTAAAAACTTTCTCCTATGCAACTGTTTTTTTTTTATTTCATGAGGACATACATAAAAGCCACTGCCTGTGATCAAAATTATGTAGAAATTTGAATTACTTAATAGATTTGTATGTAACTTGGCTGCAAAATAGTAGTGTATCAACAGTAGCGATGTTGCGACATAAGCCTAAGGAGGGTGAAACGTGTTTAGGAACATGAAAGTATGACGCACGAGCCAACAGCGTTAAATTACACGAGTCTCCGTAAAGAAATGTCTCAAATCTGTTACAAATGTCGTACAATCGTGAATGCCTGAATCACCACTTTACAACCAAGTTGCATAGAATATTTTTCCAATACATACACGGAAAAGAAAAGTATTTTTCCTGTAGAATCAATAAGATAAGGAATAAAATTCGTGCACTTTTTTTTGTCAGTATACTAAAATTAGAAAACTATAAAAAAAATTGAGTTCTTAATAATATGAAAATTTAAAAAAAATTCAAGTTTAGAACGAAAACTCCAATACTGAAAAGAAATTTAAATTTTGAAAAACAATTTAAATTATAAAATTTCAATTTTTTTACAAACTTGAAATGTTTTTTAATATTCAAAAATTTGACTATACCAATAAAAAAAATTGGTACACGAAACTTGTTCCATATCCTATTGATTTCACCGGAAAAATCCTGTTGCTGCCTTATGATTTTGTCCTATTGCTCCCACAAGACTGCATCGTGTTGCAGCACCTATTTTTTTCCGTGTACTCGAAATGTAACAAAGTGCAATACATTCAAGCGTAACGAAGAAAAACTCTTTAAACATAGAACTCACTTGATTGCCCTTATATATCTGCATGGTCATGAACTGACGGGGTTTAATTAAGTTTGAAATTATGTTGAAGGTAGAATCAACTGAGAATTCCAAATCCCCTCTCTCAACATTTTTGAGGGTCATTTTCATGTACTCCAAATCGTAAAAGATGACCGACGTATCAACATCAGAACCAACTTTATTAATGTCTAACTTTCCATGGTTGTAAGACAATAGAGAGTTCCATTGATCCTGAGTCAGATAGTCGGCATACTCATCGAAATTTTTTGGTTGTGGAGGAACAACCTTCCGACGTGCTCTATGCATACTCGTTTTTTTAGAGTCATATGAAACAGGCTGAGTCTTGGGATGTCTACATCGAATTGAGTTAAAATTTTAAATATTTTAGAAATACAGCAGTAAATTTTTTCTTTATTTTTTTAATCCTTATTATATATAGACAACAGAAAGTTAGTACGATAATTACTTAATTTGTATACTACCGACAAAAAATAAAAGAAATAGAAGATTTCAATAAATTTTTTAATTATTTTTGGAAAGCTGTATCTTCGTGAGAAATAATTGTATGTAGATTTTGATAAAGTACTTTAAATCTTGAAATATCTAGTTTCACAATTTTATAATGAAATTTTTTTTAGAGCTACAGTTATCACGCAATCATAAAAAATACATCGAAACAAAAGTTTTATGAATTTTTTAGGTAGATTTTTTAAAAAAATATTATATTAAAATTATATCAATAGTTATAATAAATATCAATCGAAAGACTCGTGTTGCCGGGTATAGAGAAAGGATACAGACCTGTTGAGGGTATCGTCAAAAACTTTTTTCAGGTTTTCACCACTGTTAGAGGAGGTCTTTTGGAGATCACGATGAAACGCTCGATCGTCCGCCAAGGTCTCGATTTTTTCGTGATTATGGGTATATACAATTTCTCCAATTTTACCGTCAATATCGATCGAGCATCGAGTGGGACAGGGCAAAAATGGAGGAGTTGAAGAATACCTCCTGCGGTTCAGGCAATCGAGTAGTCTATTTAAATTAAGAGTAAAAAAAATTAGCTATGAGCAAATTTGTTTTAGTTATTTTTTTATTAATTAACGAACTTAATTATTTATCGAGTTTTTTATTAATTTATTTTCGAATTGACTTACTTATTTAATGATTTGTAAATTTAATTATTTCTTCATCTATTAATATTGCATAACTTATTCATTTATTAATTAATTTAATTATTCATTTACTTTTTTTTTACCGTAACTATTTGTTAATTATCTTTTGTTACGAGGTTGCTTCGTGCGCCTCCGCCATCATGTGATCTCAGGTAATATCACGTGGGACGGTGCGTCGACACGTCTATATAACGGAGCGCAATCAATCAAAGTTAGTTTTTTTTCAGGCCTTTACGGTTTAGACGTTTTAGAATAATTGTAATATTCTATTAAGTTTATACCAGTCAATCCAGTAGTGCTGTATTACACTTAGTTAATCAGCAATAAAGTTAACACTTAGTTTAACTTTATCTCAGATTGATCCAATTTACACTTAGTTAAATTGAGAAGGCTCCCGTTATTAATTACGGTTATTAATTAATAATACCGATCAGTGTGTGTGAAGTGGCAATAATTAAGCTTTTCCTTTAATAAAATCTTAATTAATATTATACACCAGTGTTGAGTGAATTCACCTGTTATCCTGCCCACCTTTATCGTTAAGGCATCGTAATCGCATACTCGATCCGGTCCAGCCAGTCCAAGGTCATCAGGGACATCACCATCGCTCCGAACTACAGTCTAGGCTAAGTACTAGTGTTAGTTTAGATTTTTAAGGCCAGTTCGGGTATAAATTATAAAATAATATAAAATAAGAGTCTCAATGGGTCTCAGCGGCTAGGGTAACCCACGAAAAGGTTATTAAAACATCTCGTACAGTTTTGAACGGCAACCCACCGTCTCACTTTTAAACTATTTATTGATTAATTTTTTTATTGACTTATTTCATAACTTTTTATTTATTTCTCATTTAATTTTATCATGTGCTTATTTATATTTTTATTTAGTAAAATTTGATTTTATTAATTTTCTAGTCAACTAATTATTAACATTTCTTATTACTTCATTTTGTTATTGATATTTTTATCATTTTTTTTTATCGTGTTACTGATTAACTTTTTTTTTTATTAATTTATTTATTTACTTATCTTTTTCTTTTTTTATTGGCTTATGTTTATACACTGGTCACAGAAATTAAGGGATAGAAAAAAAATCCGAAATTTTTAGGTGATTTTCTACATGCTGTAACCCGGTGAAAAATGGTCGTATAAGAAAATTGAAAAAAGCAAATTGTAGCCTCAAGTTTCTAGTTTTCAGATCTGGACCTCAAAATTTTTTATCATGTACGGTTACGGAGTAATCATAAGAAAACCAACGAAAAAAAAATTTTCAAAATTTTTGCTGGTCTTTCAATACCTCTATGGGCAACAATAAATTTTTTTAAATAATCCGACTGTCTGACTTTTCTAGGAAATTTTATGCCCTTTAATTTGGTTGCCTGAAAAAGTCTCTACGACGATTTGGCGCCGAGTTATCATTGATCAAAGCAAAAAAGTCCATTTTGACTTTGATAATTAATAACTCCGGATGTATTAGTCGTACAGAGAATGGAAGCAGGGTTTTGAAAACTAGAAAACATTCTCTATAAAGCAAAATTAGTGGCGTTTGATCGAAAAATTTTTTTTTAAGCGATATTGTTTAGTAAAGAACAGGTCAAAATTCACAAATTTAAGAATATTCGGAAATCTTGCTATAACTTTGGATATAATGGATGAACAAAGGATATCTGTGTCTTTTTTTCAAACTCAAAGTGTCCTGAAAAAACCCTAAAAATTTCAAATCGCTGCGATTTTTCTTTCTTAGTGCCCCGAAGCTTTAAATTTATTGATTTTGTCAAAAATCATCCATAATTGGTAGTTTCTCGGTTTTTGTTCATTTTTTCAATTTGAAAAATTTTTTTTTACCGATAATCTCCATTTCTTCGATCAATAAGATCGATTGTCGAAAAAAATTGAAAAAAAAAAAATTGAAAAAAAATTTTTTTTTTTTCAAATTTTTTTTTTGTCGGATCTGCAATGATTTATCATTGTCAAAAAAAATTCCTAAAATTTTTTTACCGCCGGCATTAGAGTCATCCAAAGCGTATGTTTGTTAAGTTGACATTTAAAGCAGATGCAGTTACAGCGGTAAAAAAAATTTTAGGAATTTTTTTTGACAATGATAAATCATTGCAGATACAACAAAAATAAAAATTAAAAAAAAAAAAAAATTTTTGAGAAAAAAAATTTTTAAGAAAAAAAAAAATTTTGAAAAATTTTTTTTCTTTTCAATTTTATTCGACAATCGATCTTATTGATCGAAGAAATGAAGATTATCGGTAAAAAAAAACATTTTCATATCGAAAAAATGAACAAAAACCGAGAAACTACCAATTATGGTGATTTTTGACAAAATCAATAAATTTAAAGCTTCGGGGCACTAAGAAAGAAAAATCGCAGCGATTTGAAATTTTCATGGTTTTTTCAGGACACTTCGAGGTTAAAAAAAAGACACAGATATCCTTTGTTCATCCGTTATATCCAAAGTTATAGCAAGATTTCCGAATATCATTTAATTTGTGAATTTTGACCTGTTTTTTACTAAACAATATCGCTTTAAAAAAAATTTTTCTATCAAATGCCACTAATTTTGCTTTATAGAGAATGTTTTCCTTTTTTCAAAACCCTACTTTCATTCTCTGTACGACCAATACATCCGGAGTTATTGATTATCAAAGCCAAAATGGACTTTTTTGCTTTGATCTATGATAACTCGGCGCCAAATCGTCGTAAAGACTTTTTCAGGTCACCAAATTATAGGGCATAAAATTTCCTAGAAAAGTCAGACAGTTGAATTATTCAAAAAAATTTATTGTCACCCATAGAGGTATTGAAAGACCAGCAAAAATTTTGAAAATTTTTTTTTCGTTGGTTTTCTTATGATTACTCCGTAACCGTACATGATAAAAAATTTTGAGGTCCAGATCTAAAAACTAGAAAATTGAGGCTACGATTTGCTTTTTTTAATTTTCTCATACGACCATTTTTCACCGAGTTACAGTATGTTGAAAATCACCTAAAAATTTAGGATTTTTTTTATCCCTTAATTTCTGTGACCAGTGTATTTATTAAGTTAAATTTTAGTCACCAAATTATTAGTCACCAATTACATGCTCCATGTATGGCCATATATGCTTCATGTATGAGCCATATATGGCCATGCATGACCATGTATGATTTATTTTTCACGGGTACGAAAGAATAGAGTAGTATAATTTATAAATTATTTTCCAAATCAATGAACATTATATTTTAATTGATATTGCCTTTGAGCGGCTATAGGGCCATGTGCTGATCGAATAATGGCACATCACAAATTTTAGTGAGCGACTATGGGTACACTCAAGGACCTTGTTTAAAAAATTAATAAAAATTAATTATCAACATTATTCTTCAAGATAAAATTTCATTCTAATACTTGAAACTACAAAAAATAAATATAAAAAAAAAAACATTTTTTAATTTTATTTATTCATTTATATTGAGTGATTTAATCTCACTCTAATGAAAAGTGAGCCAGTGTAGGGACTTTTACCTTAAATTTTTTTAATGTTATTTTTATTTTTATTTATTGATATTTTTATCCATTCATTTTTTTATCGAGCTTTTTAATATCTTACAGATTTTTTAATCAATTAATTTATTTATTTACTTATTAATTTTAATTTAGAATCATTAATTTTTGATTTAATTAATTATAGATTTTTTTTAACTATATTTATTTATCGATACTTCTATTCTTGTACTTTTTTGTTTATTTAATTTTTTTTTCATTCAATTATTTATCCAACTTTTCGTCTCTTTTTTTTTTTTTAACTACTTCTTAATTTCTTTTCAATTTATTAATTTATTTATTCGTTTAATCTGTTCCTGCTAACATTTGACATGTTATGTCCAATATATTTTTTTTCACTTAATTTATTTTATTTCATAAATAAATTTACGAAACTCCTCTTTACAAAAGCACCCGAAAACGCAGCGTCAGTTCTACCATCACTTATGCGTATAAAAGTAGCGCGACGATTTTTGCAATAACGATTGACGAATAGATAAAAACTTGTCGTCGTTTTCCACCAATGACAACAATTTAATTACTCCCATCAAACATCAATCAAACATTTTTAAATAGCCTGAGCACCATGGCTCAAGGCCTTAGTTGTTGATCGAATTTTCAGATCTCGAGTCCTACGGTATCGTGTAAACGGTGTCGTGGTTGTTGATCAGATCTTTACATTTTGAGTCCTACGGTCCGCGTAAACGGCGTCGATAGCCCGTAATCTTATTGCAAAAATCTGTCCTAGACAAAGCAATAAGTAACCGTCCTTAATAAAAGGTACTAGGCCGATAGTTTCTATCGTGTAGCGGTATTATTTTATTAACAGCGGTTTATCTTATATTTAGATTCAGTTAAATTGTAAATTGATTAAGGTACTTGGCCGATATTTTCATATCGTGTAGCGGTATTCTTTTGTTATTTACAATTATCATAAAAATCACTCCGACTCGATCGAATAGTGCCATAAAAAGCCATAAGGCTACATAAGGACGCATAATTTAAAAATAAGCAAAAGTAAATAAAATTAATAATAACCAAATTAAATGGTTTTATATCTTTTATAAGTGGAAACCATTGTAACAGTTATAGTGTTTAAGTGCTGTAATTGAAAAAGTAAATGAAAAGACAAAAGATCATAATCTTAATTTAGTGAGTTCATTCGGAAATAGCACATAAGATTCTATCCTACTACCCCAGCCGCGCCCATTCAACCAACGTCTTCAGGAAGAGGCCGAGTGAGGTGCAAAGTCCTGGAGGGGTACAACCTGCCGTATTAGAAGAAAAACTCATCTAAAGGTAAGTGAGAGACAATCAAGATATTTTCTCTCTATTGATCGATATATAAATGCAACGTGACCAAGCTCGAAGGCGTTTGGGTTCGTACTCTTCGAAAAACTCACAATAAATAATGAATATAGGAAGTGAAAACCTTCCTCGTATTCTTTACTGTTGTCCGCATCCTCCAAATCGCTCGTTAAATTTTTCTATCGCTACCAAAGGGAGAAATCCCGGATAATTAATTAAAATCTAACCGGTGGACATAACATAAAGAAAACTGGTGGCAGCGGTGGAATTCGAAGGTGTTAATCCTTCTATTTGAAAAATTGCAGTTAGCTTAAACTTTATTATAAATTCACGTTTTCTTTCCCCAAATCGGGTTTTCTTGAAAAGAAAAAAATTTTTCTCAAATTTTAATATAATTTCATTAAAATTTCCTTTTTTTTGTGGTTTTTGAAAATTCAATATTTTAATATCCAAATTATTTGTGCCAGTATATAACTGGACCACACCCTATTCATTTCGAAATCTAAAATTTTGCTGAATCGGTAACCTACTTCTCGTTATCGAAATTTATTGTTACAATACCTCAAGAAATTTTTATTTCTCGATTGACTTTTTTTCTGGGTCAATCCTCCAATTTTTTTTTGCTGACTAGTGACACAATTGTTATTACGCTCTTGCATAAAATCAAAACTGTGTCACTAGAGCACCTCTGAGGTCAATCTCCAACATTACGTGCCATCTCAGAAAACGCAAAGAACGGTTACGTTCACCTCCAGCTATGTCTGGCACCGACGATGAACATCCCGAATTTGGTCCTCAAAATCGACTCATTCGCCTGGACACCACTCTGGATGACGCTAACATCGCCCCTAGTCAACTCAAGTTGTCTACGGAACTCTTTTATACCTTGAAGCGTTTTGACGGCGAAGGTCCTAACGCCGAGTTAAATTTGACGACGTAATCCGTGGTTATTTACCTTCAATCGCCCCTGGTCATCATGTGGTTTGGGTTGCAAGAATCGTCGAAAAATTAGCGGGCCGAGCTAAAAGCATTGTTTCTAAAGCCCAAATTCGAATCGTTGAAGACGTCTTAGACGTCTTGGGAAAAAGATTCCGACAGGGCGATCCCACCCTTATTTGGCATCGTCGACTCGCTTCTGCTAAACCCAAGAACGGCGAATTAATCGAAGATTTTTACTACAGAATAAGTCGTATGGTAACCGGTCTAAAAGCAGCTCTACCAGCAGATGAAGTTGATATAATAATGAAACAACAAAACAAAGTAGCTTTTGACTGTTTTTACGCCAGTCTGCCAGACCTCCCAAGGTGCCGAGCTAAAATTAGCAAGCCAAAAACATTGAACGAACTCTGAGAGGCTGTATCAGAAGAGGGTTTCGGCATAACAGTATGGCGCCCTGGTCAATCCGATCGACCAGAAAATCCTCAGTACCCCCGTCGAGACCGTTATCACGATCGAGAGCGTTATCACGATCGTGACCGTTATCACGATCAGGATAACTATGGTAAATCCAGAGACGATTACTCTAGGTCTCGACGCTATTACTAGGATGAAGATAATCGTCAGGAAACTCGAGGCCAAACGTTCTTTTAGTCATCAAAGGAAATGAAAAATTACGATTCAGAAGAAGACCTAGAATCGGAATACTCAGACGGCGAGTCGATATCAACCAAATACGAAACTTACACTTACTCATCGAGTAAAGGGGGACGCGAACATTATCGGCCTAGTCGTAAACCATCTCCCAGACCAATGTCTCGCTCACAAGAAATTGCGAGTGGTAGATCCCCTGTAAGTCTAAAGAAAAAGGTCGTATTCGACCCTGAGCTCGATGAGGAGAAATTAGAACATGCAAAAGACGATTCTGCATGTTGTAATTGTCCATTTTGTCCTCATCATCAAGCGAAAAGACGAGCTGCTAGAAAAATTGCAGAACCGTCTTTAAATGTGCGGGGCGCTCGTCAAAGCGAGACGATGACGAGTGGAGCCCGAGAGTCTCGAAGATCACCGCCCCGACCCGCACGCAACTCGCAAACAACAGCGAGAGAGTACAAACTCCTCCAGCGACCAAATCCGTCACATTAGTGATCAGAAAAGGCCCTAAGATCTGGATGAAATCAAAGGAACTTTCCAATTCAGGTTGTAAAGTTCTTCTCGACTCTGGTTCAGATCTTAACCTCCTTTGCATCGATGCTTTAGCAGACGATGCCGTCTTTACAACTGAAGAAGGAGGTATGGTGGGAGGTATTGCGACAAGTAGTATGCCCATCATTGAAAATATTACATTAAAAATTTTTGGAGTTGAAGTTCGTTTTGAGATATTACCCCAAGCTCCCGGAGGCTATTCAGGAATCTTGGGTGATGAGTTTTTCACAAAGGAAAGAGCAGCTATTTCCTTCTATTGGAACACTCTTGTCTTCAGAGAAAGACCCACTCGTCCCATTCCATTCACAATGGATCAGGATTCTCAAGAGAACTCAATTTTAACCCTCGGTACGGGACCAACAATTTTCGACGCATGTATCGCACTGCTCGGTGAATTACAATGCTTTCTCATCGATACAGGGGGGACGTATGTTTGATCAACGTCTCTGCCCTCAAACCTCAAATCATAATAAATCAAGATGAGGTCATGTCGTTAAGGGGCCTCAATGGGCGCCGAGTTAAGACAATCGGTACTGTAGAACTGAAGGTCTTAGGATCCAAAATGCTCTTTCATGTGGTAGATGAAAATCTAACATTTAATGGAGTCGGGATCCTTGGCAACAATTTTCTACGGAAAGAACAAGCCGAAATTTCTTACCATCATCAGTCGATAAACTTGCTTTCCAGACCTTCTCGACCTCTATACTTCAGTTTAGAGGTCAAACCATCGCGCTCATATACGATTCCACCCCGTATGAGAATGACAGTTGCGGTCCCGATTATTAATCCTGAAATTGAGCAGGGTTACTTGCCTAAGGTCACCCTTAAAGACGGGATCCTTATGGGTGAAGCCGCAGTTACCATGGAAGGTGATCAAGCAATGTGCATGGTCATCAACACCACCTCAGATCCAGTTAATATCAACATCGAACCCCAAATGTTAGAGGAGTTCGATTTTGACCAAAGTGATTCCACGGATTACTTCCCTGACAATGTCGAACCACTATCGAAGTCCAACAGCAAACTATCCAGAAAAGAAAGAATAAATTTGATCTTCGACACAATCCCCACGGATCATTTAAACAGACGAGAGCGAAAACAGGTATTTGACCTCATTAAAAGAAATCACGACGTCTTTCATTTGCCTGGCGATCGCCTCGGGTGATCTAAGAAATTTACATGTAAAATTGAAACAACCACCGACCAGCCAATCCGGATGCGGCAATATCGATTCCCACAAGAGCATCGAGAAAAAATTCAAAAACAAGTTGATAATCTTTTAAATCAAGGAATTATTCGTAAATCGAATTCACCTTATAATTCGCCTTTATGGATAGTTCCAAAGAAGCCTGATGCGCACGGTAATAAAAAATGGCGCATGGTTATCGATTTTCGAAATTTAAATGAAGTTACAGGTGGGGGACGCTTACTCTCTACCTCTGATAATCGATATTTTAGATCAACTTGGTGGGGCCAAATACTTCAGCGTATTCGATCTAGCGAGTGGATTCCATCAGGTCCCAATGAACCCAAGGGATGCAGAAAAAACTGCATTTTCAACCCCCGATGGCCATTGGGAATACTGTTGCATGCCATTCGGATTAGAATGTGCCCCTGCAATCTTCCCACGTATGATGGATTCCACCTTAAGTGGTCTCAAAGGCACAGAACTATTCATATATCTTGATGACTTTGTGAGCTATGCGTCTTCACTTGAAGATCACGAGGTAAGAGTTCAAAGACTTTTCAATTGCCTCAGGGAAGCCGGGCTAACTCTTCAGCCCGAGAAATGTAAATTTCTGTACCTAGAAGTCGAATATTTGGGTCACATTATAACAAAAGATGGAGTAAAACCCGACCCTCAAAAGATCTCTTCGCTTCAGAACGCCTCTAAATCACGTAATCACACCGAAGCTCGGAAGTTTATGGGTTTGGCGAATTATTACCGCCGTTTTATTGAAAATTTCGCTGAAAGAGCTAAGCCCATCACTGATCTTACCAGAAAGACAAAACCTTCCGTTTAGTCAGAAGAAGCTCAGATCGCTTTCAATGACATCAAGAATGCATTATGCAAAAACTCTTTCCTTGCTTATCCCGATTTTAACAAACCATTTATTTTGGCCACAAGCTCCTCAGAGGTCGGAATATCGGGCATTTTAAGTCAAGAAGTTGAATCCGAGGACAACGACCCAAGTACTGAAAAAAATGATAAAATCGAGAACATTATTTCCTGTACGTCCCGCGTCTTGCATGATACAGAAACAAGATATACAAACAATGAAAAAGAATGTTTGGCTGTTCTATATGCTGTTCAACAGTTTAGACCATATCTCTATGGTAAACCTTTCACCCTATACACCAGCAGCCCTTGTATAGCTTGGTTAAGGGATAGTCAAACTGGAACCGAACGACAGATCAAATGGAGATCCCAATTGAGTGAATACGAATTTCCAGTCATTGTTCAACACAAGATCTCTGAACAGTACGTGGAAGGATTATCTTATAATCCCGAAGGACGACATGAAGAGCCGTTAACTACGGAAATAGAAAATCCAAAAATCACCGAAGCAGTAATGTTGCCCCTAAGAAAGTCATCTCTGCCGAACGAAGAAGCTATCAACGCGGTAAAAAAGAGGTAGGAAACCTGGAAACAAGAATAAGCCAAGGGTTAACAGCGCACCCCAACCAAGAGATACAATAGCTTCCCGATTACGACAGAGAAAAGCTACCGACAACGTCACTACACGTAAACGTGTAAATTACTGTGAACTAAGTACTACCGAACTCAAAGTCACAGAGAATAATCAAGTGGAGGAAGTTATGGGGGATGATGATGTATTTTCCAATGACCCTCCAGACCCTTCTATTGCAGGCCAAGAACCTCCGGAAAAAGAAACAGCTGTTGTAGACGGTTCTGATGAAGAAGAAGCAGTCCGCCTGATGGATGCTGAGTATCTACTAGTAGAAGCTGAAAAGAGTTCAGCTGATGACAGTAAAGATACCCCAGAAGCCATCGATAAGCAGAAATTACGCGAAGAACTACGGAGAGCAACTGAACAATTCGAAAAATTCCTAGCCAACAAACCTGAAACAGTTAAAAGGGTTGAAAAACCCCCTCCAGTGCGACCGGAAGATTATATTAATCTACTCCCTGCACCTAGTCCTAAAGTGGTAGAAGAAGTCCAGAAATTTCTTCACACCACCAATTTTCCACACGAATATGAGGAAAAAGAAGAGTCGACCGAGTCAGAGGAAGAGGATGAAGAACAAGAAGAAGAATTTCTCCGAGAAAACTCCGATACAGACATCAACGATGACGACACTAGTGAGGCCAGCATATCTGATTCAGAAGTACACGTAGAGATTACCCCGGCGAGCCCGGAAAATGAGAATCAAATTACAAATCTAAAAGATAAATATTTAACGATAGGAGTAGATCCAGCAACTCCTATCTGGAAAAGGACTCTATTAAGACCCGTTCAAGACGTTTACGAAGACCTTGAACATGACGATCCATCGAGGACCTTCTATTGGAAAAAGGGAGTTGAAGGCGACAGACATCATTCCACTATTATACCAAGACCTTCAACATGTCAAACTTTGAATATGGAAGATATTCCTGCAGCATCGTCAAGTATGGCAAAAACCAGCGAATCACCAGCACGAACCATGAGCGATGACTCTGCAAAGGAAATTAACGATAACGAGTGCACGTTAACACCACGAGATTTTCTTCAAGATACCACGGTTGAAACTCCTGAAGAACATCCTTCAATAACGACTACATCGGAAATTGATGATATCGAACAACCTACAATAATTCCGGTTGAAAACCCACAGGCGGAAAACTCCACACATCGAAGAAATAACTGCGAGGAACAACAAACTGCCTCGGTCCCAACCGGGCAACGGGTGGACGAGCCAGCTAAGAATAATCCTCATCCACAAAACCAAATTCCACCCCCTTGGTATTCAACCGACCCTCCATCTTTTGAACTTGCAGACTACATACAAAGCCAAAGTAGGTCATCAGCTGAAGTCTCATCCTCATCGAACTCTGATTCCGAAAGACCTCCAAAACTTCCACTAAAACAAATAAAATTTTTAGACAGCCGAGATGGAATCACGTACGCTCGTGATCACATGGTACATTTCCTTTCTCTTGACTGCGAAATGATGAAACCAGTTTCACGACTCTTATGAGACCTCACCTTCATCAACGAAGAAAATTCAAAGGCTACAAGCCCAAAAATGGGTGACGTATCAGTCACAAAGTTAGGACGTTGCCTTATATTTACAGTCTTTGTCAAGAAAAACCATTTCGAAAAAATCGATTCAAAAAATTTAATAGAGGGATTGCGAAACCTCCGAACTTCTTTGTTTAAACATGAAATTCACACGTTCCGAGTCGCGAAACAGGGGGATGATCTGGATCATTTGAACATCAAGTCCTATCTTTCACAAGAACTGAGCGACTGTCCAGTTGAAGTAACCCTTTGTGAAGGCCGTGTCGAAGTACCTCCTGAAGAACTAAGAATTAAAATTATCGAGGAAAACCATTGTAGTGCAATCGCAGGACACAAAGGAGTAGTGAAAACTTACTGGCGTATTCGTGAAAGATTTTACTGGCCGGGAATGAAAGAGAAAATTTATCGATTCATCCAGAGCTGTGAAATCTGCCAAAATAATAAACTAACACGAATTAAGACAAAAGATCCTATGATAATAACAGATACGCCACTCGAGCCGTTCGAAAAAATTTTTATTGACACAGTCGGTCCGCTCCCTATGACTATAAACGGTAACGTACATATTTTGACCATTCAAGACAATTTCTCGAAAGACGTAACGGTTGTCCCCATACCTGACATACGATCAACCATGGTAGCAGAGGCATTGATCGACCGTTACATCTGCTATTACGGTTGCCCAAGAGTAATTCTTTCGGATAAAGGAACCTCTTTTACCAGTAAAATAATCCAACAATTATCAAAAGTACTAAAAATACAGAGGTTAAACACTTCAAGTTACTACCCACAGTCTAATGGATCCTTAGAAAGGAGCCATCAACCTCTAATAGACTTTTTACGAGTTATTACGGACAGATATCCGAATAGGGACAGGTATTTGAGCATGGCCATGATGAATTATAATACCAGCGTGCATACTTCCACCAAATTTACCCCATTTGAGGTAATGTTTGGGCGGAAGGCACGATTACCCACCCAATTCCCAGATTACACGAAAATCGAAACTTATCCAGAATATCTAGCTGATCTTATGGAAAGATTAGCTGACGTTAGACAAATTGCGTCTGATTGTCTGATTAAATCTAAAGAAGAATCAAAAATTCGATTTGACAGACGTATAAATCCAAAGAATTTCCAAGTAAATGATTTCATTTACGTCGTAAAAGAACCTCGTAGAAATAAATTAGACGCTTATTACATAGGCCCTTACCAAATCGTAGAAGTTAACGAATTTAACAGCCTGATTTACGAATACGAAAAAGGAAAGCGGAAATTAATCAACCCCAATAAAGCAAAACTAGCCGTGGACCCAAAAAATTAAACTTTATCAAGTTTGCTGTTTCAGATCCACGAACTGCTTACAACCATAAAAGGAATACTGTGGCTCCTGATCATCACCATGGGGTACAGTCAATCCGAAGATAACCTCAATATCCAACCATTGGTACATAATCCAGGTCAGCTGTATGACCCTTTCAAGAAGATTCATTTGATAGAGGAAAACTGGCGCATCATTACCTCTATAAACGTCCAGGGTTTAGTGAATATGTATTCCTTTGAGTGGGACCATTTACACTCAACCATGCAAGGTTGTGCTAAGATTGTCGATGCAGGGTCGTGCATGCACTACTCGAGAATCGACACGATAACCGAGGTACAAACCAGGATAGACCAAACTAAAACTCGCCTGAAACAACTACTCAAGGATACAGAATTCAAAACCCCTCCTCATGACCGTAAACAACGAGCTCCATGGTTCGGATTTGTGGGTACGATTTCCAGAGAACTATTTGGAACCATAGACTACGACGACAAAGAACATATAACCAAAGAAATCAACAAATTGTATCAAGACAACAGAGAAATGGTACACCTGGTACAGAATGCCACTCACATTGTCAAGAGTGAAATCAATACAATCCAATCTAAACAAACTTTCAAACGCTACATACGCGTTCATAAACGCAACGCTGAGCTCCTTGGAAAAAGTCGTGTATGTGACGAAAGTCCTAATGCTGGGAGATGAGCGCCTGGAGGTTGCCAGTAGCCACCTCAGAGCGCTAAGGGAAGCCGAAACTATCATCGAAGAAGCTAAAGCCGGAAGGCTCTCGTCACAAGCCATTTCACCGAGACAACTCTATAAAGCAACCAGGGATATCATGGAAAAGCATCCCAATTTGAACCCGCCACAGCCAATTGACAGAATGGACATATCAACCCTGTCACCAGTATCAACCGTAAAACTTGTTATATTAAAACCGCTAAGTAAGAATCCTTTTCAAAAAAAAAAGAGAAAAATAAGTTGCAGGAATAAATTCCCTCTTTATATTTTATCTTATTAAAATCATATCTTTGCTTCCTAAAATTTTTTTTTTGAAAAGGAATCCTACTTGACCGGCATACACCTCCGGTCGGAGACAGTAAGCTAAAATAAAACAAAAAAAAAGAGAGACTCAAATATGGAAACTAACAATAAAATATAACAGAGAGCGTTGACTGGAATTTCCTAAGTTGGAACAAATTATTAAATTTAAGGTCTTTCTCTACATAATTGAATCGGACATTCTTACCTTATAATTACTCGTCAGAACAACTTCAATTGATGTTCCTACTGGACTTCTTAAAAATTCCTCCAAATTTTAACCGGATACACCTGCTTTCAAACAATTCCTTCTATTCCCTATTTCTCCTATTAACCGCCAACTCTTTATTTCACCAACCTAAATCGAAAGAAATCTCTTTTAGAATCAAGCCGGATAAAATGAATAATCAACAAAACGTAATAACTTACCTCAAATAAAATAAACAACCTCACTTACCAGGCGACCAACAAAAATCACTAATAAATAGAAGTACAAAAAAAAGAAATTCGTTTTTTTGGGATATATATAAAAAAAAAAACCCAAATAAAAAAAAACACACAAAGAATTTCCAATCGTCAATCTTTATTAAGTAAGATGACGTCACAATAAATAAGTGGTTGTGAAATATTTTCATTTATCCAGCAACGGCTGGATCGAAAGGATCTACCTCTCCATCAAGATCCACTGAACCTTCATCCTCGGAATCCCCAAGTTCCTCCAATGACTCGAGTTCGATATTCTCCTCCTCAATTCTAACGGTTCCATCGAACAACCAATCGATTGGTTCCATATCCAGTAACCAATCTTCGTCCTCGTCATCGTCATCGTCATCTTCCTTTTCCTTAGTCCTCCAAACGTGCTTACTCGAAGCCAAAAATAACTCCCGCCTCAACCGGCTAGAACAGCAGGGCAAGGAATACGTAGCATTCAAATAATACTAAATAAATAAAGTCCATTAGGAACACCAACCACATATAAATTAGTTTTTCTCACTAATTCTAATTAACTTTGTGCAACTTACATGAAGTAAATTATTTTTCACACCACAAGAATAATAACAATCACAAATTTGGATCTCCGGGTTTAAAATTGAGAAAATTCGCCTAATATAGGCAAACTCTAAATCCGACCTAACGAAATAGTAGATCGGATCGTCAAGGTGATATTTCTGTCCGAATGATAGAGACATGTATATTGTGCAAAGTTAAACACTGGAATGACAGTCTTGAGGTAAGAATGTTGCGATCGGCTGAAATATGAGAAGCTGAGCGACGTGAACGTTCAATACGACGGTATTAAACGAATGTTAAAATAAATTATTTAGATCTGAAGAATTATTACAAAAACTAAAATAAATTTTTTTTTTAAACAAAAAAAAAATGAATGCGTTAGAAAAGGTTTGAAATGAGTAAGCCCAGAATTTATTATGAAAATTTCTTTTTCTTCAATTCAGCTGTTTAATAAAGTTTGTATTTGAATTTAACACTTAAATAACCAAATTAAAGGAAATTCTTTTAAACGAAAATTTAAAAACCGAAGATTTTTTCGGTACTCTCTGATGTCTCGAATATCTCTTAAACTTTCCAATAAAGTTCCACAATTGAGCAAACGATCGTCCGTATAATGCAAATGCAAGTTAATCACAGCATACTGAAAAGAAATTTTTTTTCTACTTGCAATGAAAAGAACAAATTAGGAAGATATTTATAATAATAATAATTACATCCAACCACGTCGTAACTACACCCTGTAAATCAGTAGGGGTGACGAAAGGGTCAATAGAATGCAACCAATCGACCTCATATTGATGGGTAACAAACAAAAATACGGGATCGAAGTAATCATACCATAAGGGTTGAGTTTCGGGAATATCCAATTCCTCAACCGTTGGAAAAGGGCATCCTTCTAGTGAATCCCGTGAATTACGAATTAATCCGTTGCACATTTTTTTTTTTTTTTTTTTCTTTCCGGCCTGAAAGAATATTTAAAATCAGAAAACAAAGAATAAATTCTGTTGCTTCCTGAGGGGACGGGAGCAGTGCTATTATAATTTTTTTTTGGCCTGAAAGAAAAAAAAAATAATATGCGGAACGAAAAAAATTATTAAAACCTACTTACCCCAGTTTAAACAGTTCACAGTTATTAAATAGAAGCAGAAATAACAATAAACGAAAAATATTATGAACGATGTGAACAAAATAATTCTTAAAATAATGAAATCAAAAGTAAAAGATCCTTGACCTTGCTGATATCAGCAAAATCGACCAATATTCCGCGATTAAGCATTTTGCACCTTAATTCGCAAGTACGCTCAAGTTTCGTTTAAGCAAAAACAATATTATAATATTATTTTATTATTCTATCATACATCATTATATAAAAATAAATACTATATATACATACATATATATATATATATATATATATATATATATATATATGTATGTATATATATATATATATATATATATTAATCATTAAGATAAATAGTATAACCAAATGCAAATCTTTTGATATTTCAAGCATGATCAGCGATATTACCCGCTAATTACATGAAAAGTAACATTTTATTAAGAGTAACAAAGACGGAAATAATTCCGTGGGAAGTAAGCTGTCGTTGGGAATCAGTTCCCCCAGAAATCTGTAAGATAGCACCACTTGCCGGTTCAATGTTCATTTATCTAAAAAAAATCAATGCAACATACTCAGGTGGATATTTTTTTTTTGTTTTGTTTATTATATATATAAAATTTTTTTTTTTTACATAAATTTCTTACAAGTTTAGAATTTTTTTTTTTGTTTTTAACTTTAAATTTGACCGCTCCTTCCTCGAACAGCGTTCCCCTTCACTCCTCATCGCTTAAGGCGGTAACGATAGGTCGCGTTCTAGAAAAACATATATAAAATTATTTTTTTTTGAAAGGGAATGATTTAAATAAAATTTTGTTGAACCACAATAATGGGAAATCTACCTGAACTGATTTTCTGCCGTCTTCCTCAAGGCGGTTGCCAGAACCTCGACCTCCTCAAGGTTTGGAGGCACGTACAACTCAAAAGTCTCCGCCGTGGGCTCCCTTGGCTCGTAAAACTCCCGAAGGACCTCCAATTCGACCTCCAACCACTCAGAATTCGGATATCTCAATACTCTGAAGAGCTCGGGATTATTCTACCGACTGTTTATAAACGATCCCTAGGTTATTATCCACCGTGGAATTCCTCACGTATTTCCGTGAATACAGAATTAAACGACCTTGATCGCCACACGACAACTCCAGGAACCTTGCGATTACTCTTCTGTGAGCTTCGTGACAAATATACACCATGCGTCGAATACTACACCGATGGCTCTGTCATCGATGGAAAAGCGGGATATGCGATAGTTAACAACTCTGGCCTATTAGCGACGAAACGAGTAAGCGACAGCAACTCTATCTTTACCTGTGAGGCCAAGGCGATTTTGCATAATCTCGAAATAATCTTAGAGCGTCAGGATACTGTTAAGAGCACCGTCTTCTCCGACTCAATGTCTTGCTTAATAGCCATTAAAAACCAGTTTACTACGAATCCTATTGTCTAAATCATCCACCGAACTCTGGATCGTCTCGAATCTCTACAAAAACAAGTTAGCTTCGTTTGGATCCCAGCACACATTGGAATCCCGGGAAACAAACTCGCGGATGGGGCGGCCAAGGCCGCGACCTCCGAGGAATGCCCACCAAATTCACCCCTAACACTTCCAGAATCTAAAAAAGTGATTCGCAATGCAATTAATAACCACTGGAACACAATCTGGTTGCAATCACCAAGTAAACTCCACGACTTCAGGAAAAATATCTTAGAAGCAGTTCCAATACTGAGCACGTGGGAACAGCGGGTAATAACAAGAATCCGAATCGGCCACACGCACCTCAGCCATTCTCACCTTATGTCAAAAGAACCTTGTACCGTGTGCAGAAAGTGTAATAGCCCATTTTCCGTTAAACACCTTATGATCGAGTACAATGGATACCAACAAGATAGAATACGAGCTGGCCTGCCTAACGACCCCACAGGAATCTTCATGGACTACAATGGATGTAAAAAAGTTATATCTTTCCTCAAAAATGCTTTTTTTACTCTCTATTGTAACTCTTTATTTACTTGTAGTCGCTGATGACCTAGTTGTCACAAAGCGACTTATAAATCAAATCAATAAAAAAAAACGGCAATTTTTTTTCATTTTCTGTGTATTCAGGTCTAGTTTTTAAAAAAAGTTACAATAAAATTGTTTGTAAGTATCTCCAATTTTTTTTTCTTTTTTGAAATAAATGCAAATTTTTTTGAGGATTACCGCTTTTAATAAATTTTTCCGTCTCAATTCTTCAAAGTCGGACGTCATCTATAAGTCCTCAAAAATTTCCAGACTGATGTTTTGTAAAATAAGCCCAACTGGGCAAAAATTTTTTTTTCAATTAATAAAAAAAAATAGAAGGAATAGTCGGCCCACTCTAGGATTGGCGGGAAAAATTGCAGAATTAAATGAAGTTTTTTTTGAGAAAATGAAAAAAAAAAATAAAAATTGACGAACTTTAAGAAAATCACGGTTTTTTTCAAAAAAGCCGAAAATTTCATAGAGTTTATCATCATAAAATTTTTTTGTATTTCGTTTCGAAAAGTACATTCAATGACAAAAATTTTGAAAAAAAAAACGTCCCGATTAGTCAATTTTTGAAGAAGTTATAGCTATTTGATAAAATAAAAGCCTTATTTTTGAAAAATTCATAACTTTTTTTGGGTTGGGTAAAAAAATTTGAAAATTTTCTGAAAAATGATTTTAATGGGGTATAAAAGGAAAAAAAATTTTCAGCCAAATCGAAAGAGGTCGGGGTCAAAAGTGGTCGATTTGGTGTAGAATGCCCCATATATATATAGTTATACAGCCTTTGTTTTTTTATTAATTGTAATTAAACGACACTGAGTTACCTAGGTATTCGCAATAGGAGACCTACAAATCTTTCAAAGAATTTTGTTAAAAAAAATTTGATTCAATTACTGAATTTTTTCGCAAGTTACAATGTAACGGGTTTCATATTTGACGGACAGGAAATTTTTTTAAACTATTTTGATGTTTTTTCCGTTTTTATTGAACTAAATAAATTATTGTAAAGTATGGAATTAATCTCCATCGAATTATCTACAAAATAGTATGCAAAATACCTTAATTCCGTAAATCAACAAGGGTATGATAATTGAAATAGTTGCTGACGTGAGGAGAAAAAAATTTTTCGATCGTAAAGTACACTCTGATGCTTCGCATCATGAGTCGTGCAAAAATATATTCACTAATTTTTAAATATAGTGGAGTAAGATATTGAATAAACTTACAATTACCGTATCGTTCACAGCACTTCATACCTCTTTCACTCATATACCACATCCTTACACACTTACAATAAGTTAGTTATTTTTTTTCTACACTAGAAATTCCCTAGAAATAATTTATATGGCAAAACAACGTTTGCCGGGTCAGCTAGTATAAGTATGTAATATATACTCTACGGCGTCTTCAAATGATGAATATATACGTCGTATATCAGTCGTACTCTAATGATACGTACAGTGAGCATCATTATTTTGTATTCTCAAGTGTTTATTTATATTGTAATTTTTGATATAAATATCGAGAAACGATATCATTATTGTAGAGTTTTAGCATTTATAACTTTATTTTTGGAGTTTACTCCTTAAGAATCGATTTTCATATAAGTAGCCCAGTATGGAAAAAATATGAGGTGTAAAATCTACTTTACGAATGACCTCGTTACGACTTTCACTTTTCAGGGGTGAGCGTATAGGGTATCCTACGGGGCACCGTACGAATGCATTGTATGTATTAGGGTGGGCCGAGAATATGCTTTTTTTGAATTTTCATTATTAATACGAAAAATATTTTTCTTTATACAAAAAAAAAATTTTTCGGAAAACAAAAAAAATTTTAGGTCGATATGTTAAGCTCGCCAAATCCCGTTAAAGTTAGAAGTTGTTTAAAAATTTTTTTCCAATATAATTTGATCGGAAATTTAATTCTCTACATAAGAGTTCCTATAATAAAATTACGTAAAGTTGATAGTTACTGAGATAATTGCAATTTTGTTCTAAAAAATATAATTTTTCAAGATATTATCACTTTTTCAGGGTAAAATATGAATTTTATTATATAAATTTCATGGAAAATCAAATTTCTTACAAAATTGGTCTTCTGGTGAAAATTTGAAATTTATTGTTAATCAGAAACTGGCAGTTGTATGTTTAGACGATCACATTTCTCGTTATTTGGTAGTTGTCACCAAGAATTGCTGTTATCTTTGTAACTATCAACTTTGAATAAATTTTTATTAGGTCTGTTTTGTAGAAAATTGAATTTCCTACGAAATTTTTATGATAAAATTTATTTTTTAACCCTGAAAAAGTAATAATATCTCGAAAAATTTCATTTTTAGAGCAAAATTGCAATTATCTTTGTAACTATCAACTTTACGTAATTTTATTATAGGACCTTTTTTGTAGAGAATTAAATTTTCGATCAAAATGTGTTGGAAAAAAAATGTGAAACAACTTCTAACTTTAGCGGGATCTGGCCAGCCTAAGATATCGAACTAAAATTTTTTTTTATTTCCGAAAAATTTTTTTTTTGTACGAGGAAAAATATTTTTGGTATTAATATAGAGAATTCAAAAAAAGGGGTTTTTCGGCCCACCCTAATATATATATATATATATATATATATATATATATATATATATATATATATATATATATATATATATATATATATATATATATATATATATATATATATATATATATATATATATATATATTGTAACGAATGTGAAACTGATCTTTAAAATATTTGAATAGCTAGAAAACAAATGTGATGCTGATGCATTGTCTCGTCGTCCTTGTGATTGTAAAAAATGTCATAAATTAAATTCGAAAATTTCAGAAGATTGTCTCTATATCCAACAAAGAAATTTAGGTATTGCAGATCCTATCAATTGAAACAAACTCCAGAACGAAGACGAATTATTGAAAGTTGTCATTGATTTTAATGAAAAAAAATCTTGTACCAGATTGGCAGTCTATTTCTCATCTTAACTGCACCTTTAAAGTTTATCCACTCTATTGGGATTCTTTAGAGTTAAAAAACGATATACTTTATAAAAAGTGGGAATCTCCAAACCTCTCAAAAATTGATTGGCAAATTATTGCTCCAAAAAGTAAAATTAACGATGTTCTTCATGAAGCACATAACTCTTCATCTGGTGGACATTTTGGAATCAATAAGACCCTTGACAAAATTCGTCAAAGATTCTATTAGGCAACTTGTAAGCAGGACGTTGAGTTATGGTGTAAAAATTGTAAAGTCTGTTTCTCGAAAAAAAGTCCTCATCGTAAAACTAAAGCAGAATATCAGATTTATGACGTAGGCTCACCATTTGAAAGAATTGCAATTGACATTCTCGGTCCGATTACCAAATCTTCTTTGGGAAATCGTTTTATTTTAGTCGTCACAAATTATTTCACTAGATGGCCAGAAGCGATTCCTCTTCCAAATCACCAAACATCCACAATTGTTGAAGCATTAGTTTGTTATATTATTTGTCGTCACGGTCTTCCTTTAGAAATTCATTCAGATCAAGGTAGAGAATTGGAATCTTTAATTTTTAAAAAATTAATGGAATACTTGGGAATAAAGAAAACTCGAACAACTCCTTTGCACCCTCAACCAAACGGTTTGGTAGAAAGATTGAATAGGATAATTCTTCAATACCTCTCAAAATTTATCTCGAAAAATCAAAAAGATTGGCATAAATGGTTACCACTTTTCCTCTTAGCTTATCGCTCTTCTAAACTTGAAACTACAGAATTTTCTCCTGCAATGCTCATGATGGGAGTTGAACTCAGAATTCCTTTAGATCTCATTCAAGGTTCTCTGATAAACCTGGAGAATTGGGGGAAATCTAAGTCACTGTCTGATTTCATGAGTCAATTGAAAGAGAAAATAAATTCTATTTACAATATTACAAGAAATAAATTTGAAATTAAATCAAACAAAGCGAAATCAAATTTTGATTTAAAAATGAATATGTAAACTTTTAAGGAAAAAGAATTAGTTTGGCTTTATTTTCCCCATAGAGTCAAAGGAAAATCTTATAACGGTGGGCCCTGGCTACTCCGTGTCTAGTAGCCACGAACCACAGTTAATTAATATTTCCCGAATTTATTTAATTTCATTATTAATTATTTTAATCTTAGATTTAGGTTGATTATCATTAGTTCTAAAATCGGGAACTTCATGTATCTCAGGAGTGGATCTGCTCGTCCTGACCGGACACGCGGTTGAAAAATAGACTTACAACTACAGGATTCTGGTGATAATTAAGTTATATGCTCGATCCAAGTTTAACTACTAATTTTATTTAACCAAATCTCCATGTATATACAGTTTCCCCTTTTTTACTTAAAACTATAGTAATATTATATATTTACAAGGCGTTCGAATGAAATTTATCGACTCGAGACGCGTGAATTCATTTGCAATGAGCGGGAATAAATTAAAAAATATATTAACCACGTTGAAGAGAGAGATAAATCTACTTACAAGAAATCGTTCAAATTTATATATATATATATATATATATATATAGATAGATGTCTCAGACAAAGGCTGTAGGACTTACTGCAGGCACTGGTCGTCTCTGCATGGCTTCTTCGAGATCTCCCGGCAGCAAAGTCTTCATGAATCCAAAATCCCCTGGCTTGGTGATAAGGCAGTCGGTCTCAGGTGTTTCACGTAAACCACTAACACTTATGGGTTTCTTTTAGATTCAACCACTAAATACTGCTTAACTATACTTTATAAGATATTTTTAATGAGAAGTTTAGGTTTTATTTATTAAGATATATATTAAGATTTATTTATAAGAGAGAATACGAAAGAAAATTTCCGACTGAACGGTTCAACTTCTCAAGCTTGAGTGACGTCTTTTGATGAATTGTCTTGGGTCACAACCTCGTGCTGACCCCTCCCAATCATGCGCAGTGACAGATTTGCGGTCACCTCCTGCGCTTAAACTGCCGCCAAGACTCAGCCACACTCGCAGATCAGAAAATATACGACAGAGGGAGAGAGAGAGAAAGAAACAATGGAAGCGAGAGAGCCACACTCTCACGTCTTAAGTCGCTGCTGCACGGTTACAATCTCCAAAACTTCAATGCGTTTGGGAGGGTCCTTACGAAATTGAAAATAGGCTAAATAACGTAGTTTATAGAATCAGAAAAATCACCAAAGGAAAATATTAAATCGTGCATGTAAACCGTCTTGCACCGTACTGTGATCAATAAGAAAAATAAAAGAGAAGTCCGGCTGGGGCCCTGAACGATCTCAGTGTAGACGTTGTAAAGGGTTCCCGGGATTCTGTAGTCAATTAGTGAGTCTAGAATATCTTGCAAACTGATAGAACCGAAGACGTCTGAACGACTGCTAAAGACTGGTATAGTCCTTAGGAGAAGTCTGACAGTGGACCCCGAATAACCATTTTTATATAGTGGAAACCTAAACATGCAAACATGCAAATAACCTTCTCAATAAGACAATTTATAGATAAATTGAGAAAAATATAGATAGCCCGCACTGGGAATCGAACCCAGACCAATTCGGTATTGCGCCGAGTGCTCTACCAGTTGAGCTATCCGGCACTATACTATATTCCATTCAATTTGATCTATCACTTATTGAGCCACACCGTCCATCGTACGGTAATACACCATTTAAATATAGTGGAAACCTAAACATGCAAACCTCTCAATAAGAGTTCTGGTTCAACCACACTGTAGACGGTGTTGACGAGTTCCCGAGATTCTGAAAGAAGTCTGGCTGAGGGCTCTGAACGATCTCGGTGGTAACGCTGTTCGAGGGATTCCCGGGATTCTATAAGGACTGGAATGTTCTAAGTTCGGTTATTAGCTGAGGCAAGTCCGTCTGAGGACCCTGAACGACTAGTCGTTGTAAGGGGTTCCCGGGATTCTTGGGCCTTTGATGAGAGACTGGATATTTCTATTGGTTTAAGTGAGCTCAGCTCAAATCAAAAGTTTGAATTCTTAGGGCTTATCATTGGTTAACAGTATCCTGACTGGAGCTTTGGGATCCATCCGGAGTTGGCATAGTCAACATTTCTCTTGAGTAGTGCACGACTTCTGGGAGATAGGTGGATACCCTGGAGAGTTTCCGAGGAACTTTTAGGGGGAAAAATTGAAATTCGTTGCAACGTGTATTATTCAGTAATCATTGATATGTTAGCTATAGATAACATATTGGCATATGAGCTGAATGGATCGAACGGTGAAACATCGAGCATTTAAGATCGAAAAAGTAGCAAATTGATCACACTAAAAGTTTATAATTAACAACTGATAAATATTAGAATGTAATGATGAAATATGTTTAAATATGAAATTTAATAAAATATTGGAGATACTCGTTTTGTTTTTTTTTTTTATTATGTGCAGATAATATTTCCAATTTCATTGGCGAAGGAGAGAAGGAGTCCATTCCTAGTCCTTCAAGGAGGAGAGGAAGGAGTTCCTGTTCCCATCCCGTACCTGATCCCATTCCCATTGAAGGTCCATTCAATCAAGAGGAGGGTTACATTTTTAATTTCACTTATTTTAATTCGTTGAATAGGAAAATAGAGTCACGTGTACTGATTCACTTCTTAGCACAATATTTTATTTTTTTATTATCAATTCTTAGCTCAATTAAACTATAGAAAATTTTTTTTATCTTTTTATTATCTTTGCGTCAGCCTATAGGGTTGTTTTTTGGCTATGGTGTTTTTTTCCCTGTGGGATGATAGATAGGGTGTGTTGGGACCATAGCGGAATCGAACCAAAATTGCAAATGGTTTTAATTTCAATTAAGTTCGATTCTTCCAACACAAATTTTATCGGGACGATAATTTATTGAGACGGGGGTAGTGTAACAAATGTGAAACTGATCTTTAAAATATTTGAATAGCTAGAAAACAAATGCCTTCTTCTCTTGTTTTATAGATGCGTGACAAAAGTCAGTCAGTCTTATATTGACAGTTTAACAGCAAACATTGTATTTCAATAAACTATATATTGCTCTTGCTTTCTTTTACTGCTGTTAATTGTGGTGTTGTTATTTCTAATATAAGTGAGTTATCATTGTAGTGTATTAGTGATATTAATTTAAGATACTAATCACTACAGTATTTATGTAATATAACGGACTTTTGAGGACACGATTGCGTCTACGATTCTTATCCGATCTTAATGACATTATCTACACTTATTTTATGTGTAATTACCACGGTTAAGTTCGGAGATGCGCTAAATCAGTCGATTAGTTTCGAAGTTATGGCTGTTTGAAATTTTAACGATTTTTCGAAAAAATCAGTTTTCAATCACTTTTAAAGTCCATATAAATTAAAAACTAAAATTCATAGATAATTCCTGTAAAAAGTATTCGAAAGCTTGACTAATAAGCTTTAATTCATGACCTCAAACTTTATATTTTGACCATTTCTTCCAATAATTTGATAGCCTTGAAATTTTTAATGAAATCAAAAAATGTTGTAAATATGGTTCTCTATTCTACATTACTTAAGCATTTCCCATTATAATCCAATTTCGTCAGTTGTATTTTATTGTGAAGAAAATAACTTGTGACTTTCACAGCTATTTTACATTTTAAAAGGATTTCTTTTATCACTTATGATGTATCAAATGTACTCCTAATCCCTACGATTATCACTGGTCTTGCCATCGTAATAGCGATTACAATTATGATCTTCTACTAATTAAATTTTCTATACTTTGTTTACGTAAAGGCTAGTTTGATACATTACCTATATAATGTTTTGTCAAATCAACTATCTGAAGTTTTCTATCGAAAATAGTCGTTGTCTTTTTGTACTCTCACTCTAAGAAAACGAGCCTAATTCCATATCATGACTATACACTAACATATATCACAAGATATGTATGAAACTTTTTATATAGATTAATTGGAAAATCTACCTTCCATTTCGGCTGCCGCATGGCCTTTTTTTTAATATGTATTGACTTTTATAAGAATTTTTTTTCGTAAATTATTTTAAATAATTCATTTTTTTTTCTAAAAGCAGTATGCAAGCGTTTTTGGCATTGACAGGCCAACGTGTAGATTTGACATTCAAATCAATTATTTCGATCCATTTCGTTTTATCTTTGACTATTGCAATGTACTGGTTAGAATTTTTATTTACAGTAGACTTAAAAATTGCGCTTACGACATTATATATTTTAACACAGAGACATATCTTGGACGTTGGAATAGATTTTATAATACCTTTGTTCATAACTTTTGTTTTATTTCTTTCAATTATCGATGTATCCAAATGAATAATTATTTTATCACTAAAAGAACTTAATGAAATTTTACTATTAGTTTTATTTTCGCTTTTACAATGATTACAGAATTTAAAATTATTGAACCCATTGATTCGTTTCTTCATACAAAGTAATGTAATTACATACTGTGCACCTATTAGTATACGTGAAATCGAGTTTGTACCAAATTTTTTATGTTGTCATTATTACCAAGGATATAATGAAATATTATTAAAGGGTCTTCATTGAAATGGAGACAGTTTTGTTCAAATAGTGATTCTTTTATTAAACTTGCCTCTAAAATTTGTTTATTTATATACATATTTAACAATTTACGTCATTCTGTATTAAATAAATTTTGTGGTTTCTGAAGTAATTGTACTCTAATAATTTTGTTATTGAAAATACATTGCATAACTGAATTAATATCACTAGAAACGCCATCGGAATTTTTAATATCACGTACTGATGATATTAAATCTACATGATAAGACTTACCCGTAATTTTTTGTTCATTTTGATGAACTGAATATTCATCAGTTCCCCATATTAAATCCCATATTTTATGCCAACGTATTTTTAAAACTAAAATTATTGGAAGATCAGGTTTGTATATTCGTCTTAAATGGCTATATTTTTCAATCGCTGATGAGTTATCATTAACAGATGTAAGGGTTGGCCCTTGCTTCCCCGTACTAAGAAGTTCGGACCATCCTTCGATAGAAAATTGAGTGTTCAAATTTTCGGGTTCTGAAATGTCTGACGTAGCTGAGTACGCAGCTCGATTTGGAATAGGGGGAAAGGTAGTTAAAATAATGTAACAGTGACTCTAAATTTAATTGTGGCTCTTTTATTATAAATACTTAATTAATTGTTTAATATATACACTTAATACTAAATTTAATCATAATTAATAATTAATAATCGAGAGTTTTACAACGTAGTTTTACTACGCATGCGCCGCTTCCGTCTCACCGGGATACCAGTCCCAACTTTATTAATATGAATTTTCTCGATAATTTAATTATAATAATATTCCCGAGTCTTTTATTTAATTTAAAAAAATAAAGAAATTTAACGTTGTCGAGGGAAAATCCTGACAACTAAATTTTACCGATAATAACTTCTCGCATGCACAGAGAATAGAAAATAATTTTGACAAATTTAATATAAGAATTTAGAATCAAAAGACGATAAAATAAATGAGGGGATCTCCTCCACGTGTTTGACGAATATAAAATATTATTAATTTCAAAACCTTGATCCTGAAGAACTTACATCAACCTGTCCCAGGTGTTGCGGGGCGTTGGACATCTTAGTGAAAAGCAGCAGGATCTTTCCTTTCAAATACGAGGATTACGTAGTAAGAACTTTGGCTGAAGATGGAACACTCACAATCTGTGGCGTCTGCCTGAATAATAGACTTTATAGATATTTGGTGTGGTGGAAAAATTGAGCGACTGCTCTATTCAACAAGTAGATGTTAATTAATTTTCGGTTGTGTCGTCTGGCAACGAGGTGTCCAGTTTACCCCTATTTTCGCGCCGTTAAACCAAATTCGACGCAAGGGCGGGTGCGCAGATAAAGAAGGGCGCGAAATTTAATTTTTGCTGACCTGGCAGTCAAACACCAGGTCACCCCGTTACACAGAATATGGATCAAAGTTTATTAAATGTACTCCTTCTAAATTAGTTACTCGAAAAAGTGCTACGTATATTTGACCAACGTGAAAAATACTGTTCCCTGCTTCAATGACAGCATTTTTAAGACTTAATCCTTGGCTTATATGAATAGTTACTCCATAACTAAGGCATAACGGAAATTGTTCTCTCATAATAAATATTTTATCTGAGATTTGAAATTTTACTTTGACTTTTTCGATAACTTTCGAATAGATGGATTTATCAAAAAATGATAAGAGATCTTTTTTGTAGAGCGTTAAATTTTCTACAAGAATATGCTATGGGCTTCTTAATATGAGGTGCGAATACCGAGCTAGAGAAATAAAAACATAAAATTTGTTTTTCCCATGTTATTTAAATGGGAAATCGAAAAATAGAAATAGGCACTTCTAAATATTAATATTAAAAGTTCCGCTAGGAACAGGCTTCTTTTCCCACCTTCCTGCGAGTTTTCAGCTTGTTTTATTGTTGAAAACAAAAAAGTCGCCTCAAAATGGCACACCCTAATAACTATTTTTTTAATCGGCAAAATGAACATTCAATCCATCAGTTTAACTCAGGAAAGAATATAAAGGTACAGATTGATGAAGAAAGAACAGATATCACAGTACATATTAAGTAGATCTGACTATAGGCGTTTATATGTAAGTGTGCGTTTCAATCAGGGGATGTCAACCTTCGACTCTGACTATAGAAAACTGAATTATCCCTGATTAAAAACTACGATTGAAACCAATGAACTCTGATTTAAAGTCTTTCAGATTTTAATCGGAATCAATCAGATTCAATTCGATTCAATTGGAATTCAGTGGTTTCAATCGGAGTTTTTAATGAGGGAAACTTTTTTAGGTTTAAAACATGATTTAGGCTTGGAATAAACCTTTTAGACTTAAAATTTTATAAATCGATGATATATATTAGCTTATATATTAACATTATAAAATTCCTTATGTGTTTATAATATAATTTTCAATATATGGAGTTCATATAGATTGAATATATGCCAACATATAATGTTATATATCATATTTGTATATTTTAAGAATATATAATTATATAATTAAAACGGCAAAAAAATAGTTATTTTAATATATATGACTTCTTATATAAATAATTTTATTGTAATATAAACTGTGATATTATTCAGTATAATTTTAGGATATAAGTTTTTTTCATGCGGGATGTATTGATAACAGCGGGAAATTTTGGGTCTGGCTCGTAGGATCAACCGTTTTCCAGATTTGTTAAAAATAATTTTCAGATGCTCGTAGTTCTACGTCAGTGTACGTGGATCTACATTGACTTATGTGGATACTCATTGATCTATGCAAATCCAATTGGATTGTATAAGATAATAAAATTCAAATCTATGTAGATTAATGAAATTACCGAGAAACTGCATAGACTTTTGTAGCACTCTTTAGATCTATGTAGATCAGTTTTAAAATTTAGATGCACGTAGATCTAATTAATTTTACCACGGGTTGTTTGATATATTTGTACATACTTTGTTAAGATTATTATCTGTTGGCTATGGTTCCGTAACAAAATATCCGAAGACAAAATAACCGCGACAAAATAACCGCACGACTATATATCCGGGGGAAAAATAACCGCACGACTAACTATCCGCAGACATAATAACCGTGGACAAAACATCCTCACGACAAAATAACAACACGACATAATATCCGCGCGATAAAATTTACTGGAAAAATTAAATCAGTTGACGAAGCAACCGTAACGAAATCACTGTACGGTCAAATATCAGGTGCCAAAAAAACGTCAAATCGATATATTTAGATAACTAATTATTAATGATTAATTAGGAATTATCAAGCGAGTTTTGACAAGTCTTATTATTGAAGTATATAATAATAATTTCAATATATAACAATATTATTAATGATCTGCAAATATAATGATCTAATGACATAAATATCTTAATTCATAAATACATTCAAATTATCAAGTATACAGTTGTCATGATTAAATTACATTTGATAGTCATTTATAACTATTGTGTATGTACAATTACAAAAATATACCTACACACATAAAAGCTGTGAAAAATAGCACCCTTTTTTCACAAATTTTGTGTGTGTGCAATTACGAAAATATACCAACACACAAAAAAGGTATGAAAAATGGCGCCGTTTTTTCACAAATTTTGTGTGTGTGTGTGTGTGTGATTGTAAAAATATACCTACAAACAAAAAAGTGTGACAAATAGCACTAGAATCATGAAAAAACCGCAAATGTTAATTTATTTCAATTTAATTGATTTTTTTTGCATACAGAAGACATATTTTATAGTCAAAAATGGGTAGAGCCTCACTTGGAGACTATTACCTTATAAATTTTTCTTAAGGATATATTGTCCTGTGGTTATTTTGTCCGCGGATATTTTGTCATGTGGTTATTTTGTCCGCGGATATTTTGTCATGTTGTTTTTTTTTGTCGTGAGGATGTTTTGTCCGCGGTTATTTTGGCCGCGGATATTTTGTCGCGGTCATTTTGTCCGCGGATATGTAGTCGTGGCACCGTTGGCTATAATCTTTTGATACTTTATTAAATATTAGTATGACAAATAGATCACTTATTTAACTTTTACATTGTGAAATAGACATTTTTAACATTTAAAAAATGAATGAAGCTTAAATTTTGTAACTTATACTGAAAAGACTCGACTTTTTCCAATATCTTATTTTCAATTGATATGATATGATTTATAAGAAAATTTTAATTACCTCATTTCATAACTATGTCAAATGCAATTTTGATACAGTAAAATTCTTAAACAAGATAAAATCTATTGATTTCTTTTATTTTAACCAAAATATTACATACTTAAACACATTTTTGTAAATGTAATCTATTGAATATGTTTTGAACATATTAATGTCAATTTAAAAATTATATATTTCTTGCAAGCTATCATTATATTGCAGGCAAATTCATGTGTCCGTTAATGCAACTATTGCAGAACCGGCAGGTTCTTCACTGATACCAACACAGCTCCATTCAAACCAAAACAAACATTGGTCACAACAAACGCATTTTTCAGAAATAGTTGTGTTGCATAATTTACACAACTTCAATCTGGAATTTATTTTTTTACAAACAATATTAGATATATATTCGAAAGCCCATGGCGTGAAATATTGTTTGACAGTAGCCAGATCATAACTCATGACAGGATCTTAGTAGATAGGTAGGCGGAGTTCTGGCTCACTTGGGGCAAGATGGGCATGATCTGTTGTACCAGCGGATGGTAAGTTATCGATTAGCGATGTTGTACCTGCGGATGGTAAGTTATCGATGTTGTATCGACTGTTGGTTATCGATTGTCGATAATGTATCGACTGTTGGTGTGGTTATCTAGGGCTCTTTTGACATCATTTTGAAGCTAATTGACATCATTTCAGCTTATCTGGGACCTTTTTTACCGCCTGAGCTTATCTAGGGTCCGTTTGATGCTAATTGTCAGCCATTTTGAGCTCTTATCTGCCATTTTGAGGTCTTATCTGCCATTTTGAGCTCGTGATACATGGCACATCTCGCGTGTTTTGTGTGGAAAATTTTCCAAACAAAATGACACCGTGAGGGTGCTCAAGGCTGATATTTTTTCAGTCTATCAGCCTTGAGCGTCATCACGGTGCCAATTTACCCCCTGACTAATGTTTTATATATTGAAACTGGAGTGAGTAAGGGTACATGCGGGAAGCATGCAAGAACACGCCATCTAGTGGTGTAGTTTCCCCCCACCCTCTTTTTTTTCGCTAATGCGTAGTAGATGACGTCATCAGACAAGTCTGAACTTGTTTTTTCTTTGTTTGTGACGTCATTCGACAACTCTGAACTTGTTTTCGGCTGATGGTGGGGGAAATGAGCTGAGCACTGAGCTCAAGAGCTCACAGCAGTCAGTCTTTATCGAGAAACGTTCTAGTTAATAGTGAAAAAACTTGTGTGGCTTATTAAATTAAAATTAAAATTTTATCAATAAGAAATTGTTTTTAATTCATTATTAATTAAGATCTATTTCAATCCTACATTAAGTAAGTATTAATTTATATTGTTTCAGCGAATTGTGATCAATTGCATTGAAAAAATTATCTAATTAAATTACTAGTTTTCAAGATGGATCTATCAAAAATCAACGAAATCAACACCTTGGCATACATCTTGCCTGTCAAAAAACTTCAGGAATTAGAAGTTGACAAGACCTACAAAATTACTGAAATTAAAAAAATTTCAACGCAGTGTGGACCTAAAGTAGTTGCTAACTTGGATGACAAATTTACGATCTACTTTCCTACAAGAACAAATAATGAATCGTTACTTCATGAAGATAAATTAAAAACTCTCATTGATATTGTTTCTCAAGAAAATCTCCATCTTCTTTTCCATGGAACAAAATACAGTAAAGTTGAATTTATAACTCAATCATTATAAATTTTTATGATGTAAAATGTATATTTATAATAAAATTCCAAACATCTTAATGTAAATATTGTCTTATTATTACTATTTATAGATCTTATTACATTAATTTTATCCTTTAAATTTCATTATTAAGATAAAAAAATTTATTAATCAATTTAAAAATTCAAAAAACACGCGCTTGCACATGCGTCTGACTGAAAATGATTCACTCAATGTTTTTGAAATAGTTAGTGTTACAACCGTGGAGAGCGCGCGGCAAATTTAAAATCACTTTATTACACATGTGCTGTAAATATTATAGGTTCAACTCAATGTTTTTGAAATAGTTAGTGTTACAACCGTGGAGAGCGCGCGGCAAATTTAAAATCACTCTATTACGCATGTGCTGTAAATATTATAGGTTCAGCTCTATGTTTGTGAAATAGTTAGTGCTGGCAGATGGTATAATAAAGAGTAAAAGAGATCATGAGAAAGAACAGATGGGAAAACATACGCGGCAAAATTCGAATAAAAATATTATTATTATTATTTGTTTTCTTTTTTTTTCGTTAACTCAGTAGAGAGCACCATGGTTTTGATATCAGAGGAAAGTAAATTAGTAAAAAAAATTATTTGTTAATAAAAACATTTTGCAATTCAATTTTTAAATTTTTACTATCAATTAAAACGTAAAATAATAATGATGACATCTTATATCAAAAGAACTAATTAAACTAATATTAAGAAATTATTGATAAAATCTTATAAATAAAAACTCTAAATAATTTTATAAAATATCAATTGTACAAAGTGTCTATATTAAAAAGATTAATTATTGAATGAATGAATGATTATATGTTATTCATCAGTATAAAAAGTAAAAAAAAAATGTTTTATATCTCTTTCCAATTTTTATCAAAAACTAAATTTATTATGCGTTAATATATATATGAAGTTAACGTTTCTATATAAATTTTCCTAAAGATAAAAATAGAAATAATGAGCATTAACATAATAAAAAGCTTTATAAAAAATCAACATTTTTATATCTTTTTCTCTTAAAAAAAAAATAATTAAAGACCATATTATGTATCTTTATAAATACTAAGCAATTGTATCAGGTCCCCTTTATAAAAAAATTAACGTTTATCTTTTCTAATTTTTTAAAAAGTATCATCATCAGAGTCGCTTATTTCTAATATATCATGTTCACCATCTGAATTTTGAACAATCGAATCACAAGATATAATTAACGTGTCGGCAATTGAGTCTGCATCAGAATCATTACACGCTTGTAGGTCTTGGTGTTGCTCTTGTTGCTGTTCACGTTGTTCTCGTCTTAATAGTAATGAACCTCTCAAACATAATTGTAAAATCAAACTACCAGTGAAATAATAATTTTCAATGCTTGGTACAGTTGTTACGTCGGTTTGGACTCTAAACCACCAATAATGCTCTTCATCATTAATTATTAGATATGCAGACACAGTCCTAATGGTAACAATTGGTTGGCTGAGTCGTTGTCTGTTGTCATTTCGTATTAAGCTCAGATGATTTGATACAGCAGTTATGATGTATCCCATTGAAAAAGTGCTCAACCATGCTCGTGGGATAATGGCTTCATATTTTACATACCTTACCATAAAGTGTTCTAGCTGCACACCTTGATTTTCGTTTATTATCATTTGCTGAAGAGCTTGCAGAGGTGCCAGGGTGATGTTTTCATTGTGTAACCGATTAATTTCTGTCCTCCACGGCACTTCCAGATCGGGATACATTTCCATGAGTAAATTTTGCATAAAATGATACTTCCATGGTGATGGTACCCTATCACCAGGAACCTGGAACTACCAGCTCATGTTAATGTCACTTATCTGTAGAACTGTTGTTGTATTGCCAAGCGTAATTATTGCATCATTGAATTTTTCATTAATTCTATAAACTTCCAATTGATCAGAAATTTCCTTTGAAATAGTTTTAAGTCCTAAATTTAACCATTCAATAGGAAAAATGATTCCATATTGTAGTGTATTCCCCATCTAGAAAGAAAAATAAAAAAAATTTCAAATTAAAAAAATTTTTGAATATGTCAGCTTAATCAAATCTAAAGATATTTACTTTATTAATGATGTTGTCTTTGATAATATTGACTACAATGATATCCTGATGTTCTTGTTGATCAGTGTTGATTTTTGAGAATTCAAATAATGTTATATATTTTTTTATCTGCAATTATAAAATTTACGTTAATAAATATTTGTTGAAGTAGAACATGATGTTGATTCATTAAAAATCATAAATTTATTTTTCTATTTCGAAAATATTATTTTTGTTTCACACCAGTATTTTTTATTAACAAAATAAGTTATGCACTGATTCATGATTAATTGTTAATCAATTATAGATTTATTTATACACTTATCCAAAAAATTAAAGGAACAAGAAAATTTTATAAATTTTTTAGTGATTTTTGGAAGGCTGTATTTTCGTGGAAAATGACCGTATCGAAAAAATTAAAAAAGCAAATTGAAGCTTGAAATCTCTAGTTCAAAGATCTTCCAGCAAAATATTTCTTTGAGCTACGGTTTTTGCGGAATCATAAGAAAAAGGTCGAGACGAAATTTTTCTAAATTTTTTGGTTTTGTTTTTTAGGTCTACGGGGCCGGGAAAAATCTTTTCAAAAAAAAAAATTCATGTCTCGTTTAGGAAATTGATTCAGCTACAAGTTGCTTTTTTTTTGGTTCTCTGTACAACAATTTGCTGCTGAGATATCAGCCTTCAAATGAAAAAGGATCCTTTTGTCTTTGATTATTCATATCTCAGCAAGTAATGGTCACACAGTAATTTAAAGGGCAGTTTAATAAACTTGAATAAATTCCCTACAAGCTCCATTTTTGATTTTTTCAAAAAAAAATTTTTTTTAATCCTTGATATCCATTTGAAAAACCCACAAAAAATGGCCATTTTCTGGTTTTTTAGTCAACTCATCGCTACTCTGCAAATATTGATAAAAAAATAATGTTGCCAGGTAATTTTACAGCTTAATGTATCCCCAAAAACCCTGGAAATTTTCAGATTGATCCATTGAACCGTTTGTCCAGACCGATTGCTCAACGTTTTACAAATCAATTAAAGGAACAAGTTTTGTTTCTTAATTTGTGTAATCATTACGAAAATGAAAAAATTAATTTTTTTTTTATTTTCTTTCATTTTTGCGTTAGTTATTCAGTGCATTAAGCTAAAGAGGAAAAAAATAACTTTTCCAAAAAACGAGACCAAACAAGAATTTTTTAACATTTTTTTTTTTACGTTTTATTCGTGGGGTTATTTTTTTTTCCGTTTTTCAGAAAAAAATTTCTTTTTTTTTCTTTTCTACCTTAATGTACTGAATAACTAACGCAAAAATGAAAGAAAATAAAAAAAAAATTAATTTTTTCATTTTCGTAATGATTACACAAATTAAGAAACAAAACTTGTTCCTTTAATTGATTTGTAAAACGTTGAGCAATCGGTCTGGACAAACGGTTCAATGGATCAATCTGAAAATTTCCAGGGTTTTTGGGGATACATTAAGCTGTAAAATTACCTGGCAACATTATTTTTTTATCAATATTTGCAGAGTAGCGATGAGTTGACTAAAAAACCAGAAAATGGCCATTTTTTGTGGGTTTTTCAAATGGATATCAAGGATGAAAAAAAATTTTTTTTTGAAAAAATCGAAAATGGAGCTTTTAGGGAATTTATTCAAGTTTATTAAACTGCCCTTTAAATTACTGTGTGACCATTACTTGCTGAGATATGAATAATCAAAGACAAAAGGATCCTTTTTCATTTGAAGGCTGATATCTCAGCAGCAAATTGTTGTACAGAGAACCAAAAAAAAAGCAACTTGTAGCTGAATCAATTTCCTAAACGAGACATGAATTCGTTTTTTTGAAAAGATTTTTCCCGGCCCCGTAGACCTAAAAAACAAAACCAAAAAATTTAGAAAAATTTCGTCTCGACCTTTTTCTTATGATTCCGCAAAAACCGTAGCTCAAAAAAATATTTTGCTGGAAGATCTTTGAACTAGAGATTTCAAGCTTCAATTTGCTTTTTTAATTTTTTCGATACGGTCATTTTTCACGAAAATACAGCCTTCCAAAAATCACTAAAAAATTTATAAAATTTTCTTGTTCCTTTAATTTTTTGGATAAGTGTAGAAGAACATCAATCACGGAATGGATGTTGCATATATATATTAGGGTGATCCAAAAAATAACAAATTTTTTTTTTCTTCCAAACAGGTTCAAAAGTTTCATTCAGATAAAAAAAGACACTTGTAAAAATTAGAGCTCTTAATATTAACATTACGAGGTTCCTCATCGCACTTTTCTATTTTCCATAAGAATAACATGGGAAAAATTTTTTTTACGTCTTCTGATTTTTATAAGTAGCTAACGATGCGTCATAGGAATAAATGGCAGGCATATTTTTGTAGGGAATTGAATGCTCTACAAAAAAAGATTCTTATCATTTTTTGAGGAATCGATTTGTTCAAAAGTTATTTGAGGTTGAAGTCGAATTCATATTAAATTTTGAGATTTTCTACTTGTCCGGCGAAACTATCAGACTTATTACAAAATATCACCAGACCTTTTTTGTAGACAATTTTATTCCCTAAAAGTTATTTCCAATAAAGTTTTTTCGAATTCCGCATTGTTTTCTAGTTATTTTTATTTTAATGTCAAGCTCTTAAAATTGATCAGAAGACTATTTTTTTATGAGCATGACATTAAAATAAAAATAACTAAAAAACAATGCGAAATTCGAAAAAACTTTATTAGAAATAACTTTTAGGGAATAAAATTGTCTACAAAAAAAGTCTGATGATATTTTGTAATGTTATGTCCGCCGCTTAATTTTTTATTATTTATCCGGGATTTCTCCCTTTGGTAGCGATAGTAATTTTGGACAAGCGGGTTGGAGGGTGCGGACAACAATAGAGAATACGAGGAAGAAATTATCTTCCTATAATTTATTATTTATAGTGGATCTTTTCGAAAATTAAGAACCCAAACGTCTTCAAAGAGACTGGTGCTCTTGTTTAAGCCAAAAGTATTTTATGATGATAGAAAAATAGTTCTTTCACCTACCTTTCGATGTAACTTCTTCTAGTACGGCAGATTTTACCCCTCCAGAACGTTGCAGCTCGCTTGACCTTCCTCCTAGGATTTGGGTTGAGTGGGCGCGGCTGGGTTATAGGATAAGACCTTATGTACTACTCTCGAATGAAAACCGCAAGGTTGGAGTGATGAACTTTGTCTTTATTTTGATGGTTCAAATTACAACGTTTTCAACTAAACGTCACTTATTCACTCTAATTTTCACAATTTTAAGTTTACTTATATTATAGGATTATTTATCCTTGACAATTATTTTATTAAGATTTTAATATATATTTAATGCGTCCTTTTACACACCCGAAAAGTGGTTTTATGCGCAAATTAACTCGGCACGAGATGGAATCGCAAATTCACGTGATTTGCGTCACTGGTTCGATCGTACCGGATGGTTTTTAAAATCCGGCAAATATTGTATTAGACGAACGATTACTACAGTTGCGTCAGATCGAATTTTAGATCAATATTTGAGGATTTTTAATAATAATTTGAATTCAATTACTGATTATTCGACGCCGAAACGGATTCCTGCAATAATTGACTCAAAAGATTTTAGTTTTAAATGCCTTACTGATTATTCTACGCCTAGGGCGGATTCCTGCAGTAAGGTTAGTGATAAATTCACGATCTTTGACTATTTCTTATTGATTATTTCGACGCCGTAGCGGATTCCTGCAATAAGAATTAGTCTAGATAAATTAAGAAATGCCTTATTGATTATTCAACGCCGAAACGGATTCCTGCAATAAGGTTTATATTGAAAATATTAAAAATCCTCTTATTGACTTTTCAACGCCTAGGGCGGAATCCTGCAATAAGAGTGCACGAAATTTCGACGTTCGAATCTTCGCGGACCGTAAGTTTTAAGAACCGACTAGCCCTGAGCTATGGGTGCTCAGGCTTTTTATAAACTTTGATTGGTAATTTGATGGGGAATTTATAATCATTGTCATTGGTGGAAAGTGACGACAGTTTATTATTTATTCGTTAAACTTATTGCAGGTGTCTTCCCACTATTCTTTGCCGCATAAAAAGGTGAAAAAGCTGACGCTGCGTTTTCGCGCGCTTTTCAAAGAGGAGCTCAGGAATAATTATTTTAAATAATTATTAACATAAAAAAAATTATTTGGACATAACAATCCCCCGGAAAGTAAGAGTGTTGCAAAACTCTCTTGCTTTCCTAAACATATGTCCCCTCTTTCGAAAAGCTCGCGATAACGCTTACAAATTTATTTAAAAAGAAACTTACAGCTAAATATATGAAAGTATTTAAAATATAGAAGATTACATCTGAGGTTCCCAATATTTATGGTGTATACGTTGTAATGCACGTATATATGTTAGTTAGTAAAAATTTATAAAGTTTTTCCCCTAAAATCTACGATTTCCATCACCAAAGAAAAATATAATTATTATTTATAAATATAAGGATTAAATATAAAATTCCATTCATATGATTCCCATATAGTTGTAAATATATATATAGATATATATATATATATATGCATCAATATACAGGTGACCTTGAGAAATATAAGGTTGTCTAGATACTGAAATAAGCTGGAGAAGATAGTTTCGCGATTGACTGCAAATCTGCATCGAGCCGACATCTGGCGATGTTTAATTGCGAGTTCGTTTTGCCGCGTCTGCACAAGCGAATTTGATCTCCGGCTACCGTCTTATCTCGGTACGCATTCCAATTGCCGCTGAGAGCTATTCTCAGTGTGCAATTCGACTTGTTGAAGTGAAGGTGAATAAAAAAAAAAAAAAAAAAAATAAGAAATGTATGCCACCGACGAACACATCCAGGGCTTCTCGTCCTGGATGCAATACGTCATTCACCGCGGCGGATCCAGGGTAAGTTTGGCTCCATTTACTAATCGTATTTATCCGTCGGTTTTTTTTTTATTAAAAAAAAAATTTTCTTTCAGACCATCTTACAGATGGGTGTTCTCGTGGGTAGCTTGGTCGGGTTTATAAACCCGACCAATGCTATCGAGGTGATAGACGTGGTGTGGTCGATGGCTGCGGGGCATCTTCCACCGGAATTGATCCAGGCTCGGTGGTTCTTCGAAGGTGCCCTGGAGTCCACGGGGCCATTTGAGGTTGTCATGGCCCCCAACCATGAGGAGATCGAGGTATTGTCGGTCTGCCTCATGGAGACGGCCGAGAGCCTGTTACGGTAAGCTAAAATTCATCTGAATTAATAAAAAAAAAAAAAAATCTATTAATGTTTATCCCTTATCTCCCCCTTTTTTTTTTCCAGTGACTGGACTCGGGAACTCCTAAGGCTCCAGTAGGGTTCCACGGTCGAATAGGGGAAGAGGCAGAGGGAAGCCGAAAAAGAGAGGGAAAAAAAAAATTTTATACCATAATTAATAAATATTAAGTGTTATAAATATCCAAAAAAAAAAAATTCAATTTCGTGTGTGGTGTTTTTTTTTTTTCCAATAATAAAATTTAAAATTTAATTTTTTTGAATTTCTGTGTTTGTTTGTTTTTTTTTTTCTTTTCCCCCCCCCTTTTTATTTTCCATTAAAAGAAAATCAGTAGGTGGGTTTATTAATTAAGTTATCAAAATAAGTTAGTTTAATTAATTTAGGTTAAGTCGTTTATTATTTTATTTATTTTAGTTTTAATAAAACTTAGTTTAATTATTATTGTTAAATTTAATTTATAAAATGGTCGTGTAGGAGCGAGTGAGCGCGATAGATTTAGTCGGGACGTGGGAGGGAGAGAGAGCCCGTTGCGCGACCGTGAGCGACAGCTGTCGCTAATCGGTCTCTTCTTTGCCCGCGTTCGCAACTCTCGCGACGGTGTGGCATCAATGAGATGCTAAGTATCGACCGCTGAATTGATCTTAGATTTACCGGTAAGTGTCTCCATCTTACAGTCACCGAAAGGACTATTCTCTAAACAGCTTATTTCATGTATAAATCAATGATATGTTTTATATCGTAAATAATTTTGAATAATTGATGGCTTTTTAATGATAATGTTGAAGAATTCGACCTGAAAATTAAGAATGAAGGTCACTTATATAGATAGCATGCATGAGGAATGATTTTTTTTTTTTTTTGAGATTATTCTCAGTATACCCATAAGTATTTCAGTGATATTTTATGGAAAGATTTTTGAGAATTCTTTTCGTTGCTTTTGCGTATATCGCTTGGTTTTATTCGCGGTCAGTTTTTTTTTTTTTTAATTTGCTGATTTCGCAAGGCCACGGTTATTATTGTGTTTGTTTTTTTTTTTTCTTTTATAGAGTAAGAAAAGATGATTTTTAAACATATTTCTTTACATCAAGTAGTTCTTAAAGCTAGTGGACGCTCGTTACAGTTGAGGGGTAAGTCGGTATAAAAACCCATTTTCAATTTAAAATTAAGGAATTTGATAACTCCAAAAAAAAATTATTTATATATTGAAACTCGTAATTTCAGAATTTACTGAAAATGTGTTTTACTCATCAAACTATCGAGATTGCTGATCCGGAAATGGATCTTTTACCAGTTTTACTGGATGAAATTTTGATGGAGGTGCGAGCCCGTTGGTACCTAGATTCGGATCCAATCTTTTTGTTCGTTTCTCATCAATATGAGGTTGACTGGATCCATTCAATCGCACCACCCTTGCCCCCAATAGGAGCGGATGGTCGCGCTCTTACCTTACTAGAGGTATTTTTATATACTCATATTTTTCTTTATATAAGGAGGCATTCTTTAAAAGTGATAATTTTTGACCATTTTAGTATGTCGTGATCAACTAACATTGGTATTTTACGGACGATGTTCTAATTGGTAACAGCTATTTAATGGAAGTCCTGAGATATATCCGTCGCATTCGAGGATGCAGAAATGATTTGCGTCTGTTAAATTCTACTCTGAAAGACTCTAGTATCGCCTGGCTTTTCAAAAGGCGCTAATGTTTTGAATTTGAAAAAAAATAAATTGCGAACGAATTTAGAAAAATGTATAGCGTTTTATTTGTTTAGTCTTTAAAAATCATTCTCATTGTTTTAGTCTTAAGTTTAGTTTGCGTGACTTCGACAACCGTTCTCACGGTTAGCGCGTCTTGTTACTGCTGACGACGCGTTTATGCGTTAAGTCGGGCATTCAGTCATCTGATTTGTAACTAGTACAATGTGTAAGTCCTTCGGTCAGAAGTATAACCTTGGGGATCCCATTTATTATTTTATAAGATCTTATTCCGAATTTATTTATATTCGGAGGATTTTTGAAATTTGGGCCCCCAACATTCATACTTGTGAGTGTTATAATGTTTGTGGTGTGCGTAATAATTTGCTACACGTAAGTGTTGAGGTGAAAAGTCTAGTTGATCGTGATTTTAGTGTCATTTAAAATGTCGGTTTGTTTGTCTAGTATTATTTGAGTCGGGGTTCTCTGCCGGACTGCCCATCCCGTTTAAAGCGTGAGCTTTTTCTGGCATGGAGCAAGCATCTTTGGAGGGAAAAGGACGAGGATTTGGATGATTGGATGGAGGATTGGAAATCCATTTCCTGGCTCTTTAGGGAGGATGGAGAAGACGAGCCGGAAGAAGAGGAATTCGAGATGGAGGAAGAAAATGGGGCAATTCAGCCATCACCAGCGTTCGCTGGGTAACCGAAATGATGTTACTACTTGCAAGTCAAGTTCAGCTGTCGGTTTTCTTTTATTAATAAAAGGAAAATCAGCTTAAAGATCGTGCGTTCCTTCTTTTTAACCCAAAAATTCACACATTCTTTAAAATAACCGTATACAACTCGGATATGGTTAAATATGCGAGTGTATACGTAAGGAAAACTTGGTTTTTCCTTTTTCTTTTTGAATTTAAAGTTTCACCCCCCTTCTTTTTTTTTGTTTTCCCTTTTTTTTTTTTTTTTATTACGGCGCAATTATCTAATTCGCCAGGTAAGTGTTCTTAGTTTATTATGGAACATATGACTAATCTGAGGTGAGTAACATTCTGAAGTTGGTCTTGAAACAAAAGTTTCTATCTATTTACTGCTTCCATTTTCTTGTTATAGGTGGTGGAAAAGGAGTATTTTAAGGAGTTCTCCAGGATTTATTTTTAAAGGAGAATTTGGCGGAGAATTGATGTCCTATGAGAAAATTTGTCAAGGCTGTGGTGATATTTGTCAGCGGCTGTCGTCTGCGTTTGGATTCGCGCATGCGCTATGAAAGGTAAACGTTTAAATAATTTGCTTTAATTTCAAAGGTAATTTCGCGGTTTTTAACAGGAATTTACCAATTATCCTGTTTCCTCGAATGTTCAGGTGATTTTAAATTTCTTTAATAGTTTAAATGTAAAAATCTATTATTAAATTTACTCTTTTTCTTTCAAAATTTATCATAAAATTTAAGTCTAGTCTAGTAATATGTCTCTTAATTAAAATTTTTTCTCTTTTTTTTTAAAGTAAAGTGGTGGTAAAATAGGAATCTTCTTCGAAGATAACCATAGATATGTTTAACTGAATACAAAAATTTGTAGATGTTTTCAAAAATGGCCCCGAAAATTACTTCGGGGTCAGTTCCTAAATAATTAGAAGAAGATTGCTATTTTTACCACGCGAAAAATTTTTTTTTGTTTGATTATACATTTCTCTTATCTTATTTAGGTTGATTATATTGGTGCATTGAAGTCGGAGAGACGGAGACCTCTGGATGTACGAGTTGGAGTTGTTCGCCGATTTGCGGAGAATGAGACATGAGTTGGTGTCGACGGATGATCTTGGAGTTCGATGACCTCTGGTTGGTCCTTAATTTGGACTGCCTTTGGTTTGAGATCGGAGGTACGTTTGGTTTCTGTTATTGTCTTATGAAGTACCTCGACTGGCTGCTTGTTTTTCTTGTAGGTGAAGCAGCGCCTCTTGCCTGAGCAGATACAACACTTGAGGAAAACTGGTACGATGAGAATGACACACAAGATGACAAGGATAGACATATTTCCCGCTGTCATCGTTCGTTGTATCTCGTCCTCCTGATGATGCAGCGATATTTCAGACATCCGGTTTTCTGTTTCTTCTAGTCCTGCTCCCCAGGGTTGAAATTTATCGATTGTGTTTAACGGGTCGATGTTCTTTTTGAAGAGAAACCCTGAGACTTTGGGCTCAGCTGTTAAATTTGTTGACAGTGTTTCCAAGGTTAAATTTAACTTCGGCAGCGTGATATTCAGCTGGGTGATTTCCTCATCTATACTTTTGATTAAGTATTTTCCGTTTTTCATTTCGCATCTGCCCTGGATATGGATCATCCCTGTTCCATTGATGTAGTAATCTTTTTCGACGGGGTCCAAACATTTGAGACTTAATTTTTCCTCTTTGCAGGTCGAGTAAGCCCAAGAGTTTGGTTGATTTAGCTTTATCCACGTAGTTTTGCAATCGGGGATAATGCGGATGTTGCAAGTTCTCGAAATATCTTCTGTCGATTTCAAGAGCAGCTTCATTTCGCAGTCGACTTCTTCAGGATCTTCTGTAGATTGAAATGGAATATCGGGACGACACGATAGATCTTCTCCGATGGTTCTGCATTTATTTATATATTCAGAGTCTGCCAGGAAAAATCTTCGCAGGCCTGGATCTGTAACCAAGAACCTTTTGGATGGTAAGATGGTCAAAGTTTGAATTTTTCCGTTCACGTTTTCTGGTTTTGGCAACGGTCTCATTTCATACGATAGTAGCGGAATCTTGTGAAACAGAGGCAGGGTTACTATGATGAGCAGATAACCTTTTGCCCTCGCTACCTTTACTGTCGATACTGCTGACAAGGTTGAGAGGTCCATCCTGTCAATCGGCTGAGGTGGATTTAAATCAGGATGTTTCCGCATGATGTCGATCGTTGCTTTGTAAAGTTGTTTTGGCGATATCGCTTGAGGAGAGAGTCTGCCGGCTTTTGCCTCTTCGATGATAGTTTCAGCCTCTCTCAGGACTCGTAGGTGGTGATTGGCGACTTCCAAGCGCTCATCCCCCAGCATGAGGACTTTCGTGACATAAACGACTTTTTCTAAGGAGTTTAGCGTTGCGTTTATGAATGCGTGAGTGACGTCCGCGAGTTTGTTTAGATTTGACTGCATCTGAGCCTCACTCTGAAGGATGGTATTAATCTCACTCTTGACGATGTGAGTGGCGTTCTGTACCAGGTGCACCATTTCGGCATTATCTTGGTATAACTTGTTGATTTCCTTATTAATGTGTTCCTTGTCTTCATAATCCATGGTCCCAAACAATTCTCGAGAAATCGTGCCTATAAAACCGAACCATGGAGCTCTCTGGTTACGGTCAAGTGGCGGTGTTTGGAAATTCGTTTCGTCGAGGAGTTGGTCTAAGCGATGCATGGCCTGATATATTTGAACCTGTACCTCATTTATCATGTCGATTTTCAGATAATGCATGCAGGACCCGACGTCGATGATCTTGGCACAAGCGAGCATGGTTGAATGTATATGTTCCAACTCGAAGGGGTACAGGTCTACCAACCCCTTGACGTTAATGGAAGAAATGATGCACCAATTTTCTTCAATCAGGTGAATCCTCTTAAATGGGTCATACAATAACCCTGGGTTGTCTGCCAATGGTTGAATGGTCATGACGTCCTTGGATTGGCTGCCTTCTATGATGATGGCCAAGAATATCAACAACGCCTTCATGGTGGTAAATTATTTCCTTGGATCTGAAACAGAGAACTTTATAAAGGTTTAGCCTTTTGATCGACAGCAGGTTTAGCCTTATTAGGGTTGACCAATTTTCGGTTCCCTTTGTCATTCAGATAAATAAGACTTCCAAATTCGTTAATTTCGACAATTTCATAAGGCCCGGTGTAATAAACATCGAGTTTATTTTTCCTCGGCTCTTTTAGAACATAAATAAAATCACCTACTTTAAAGGTTCTGGCATGTATGTGTCGATCATAACGAATTTTGGAATCTTGTTTTGCCTTATTGAGACAATCAGCAGCGATTTCTCTAACTTCTGATAATCTTCCCATAAGGTCAGCGAGATAATCAGAATAAGTTTCGATTCTGGAATAATCAGGGAATTGGGTTGGCAATCTCGCTCTTCGACCAAACATCAACTCAAATGGAGTGAATTTGGTAGAGGTGTGCACGTTTGTATTGTAACTCAACGCAGCAAGACCCACATATCGATCCCAGTTCGGATACTTATCTGAAATTACTCGCAAAAAGTCTATCAGTGGTTGATGGCTCCTTTCTAAGGATCCATTTGACTGGGGGTAATAACCCGAAGTCGTTAATCTTTGTATTTTTAAAGCTTTTGCAAGCTGTTGTATTATTTTCGAGGTAAATGACGTACCTTTGTCTGAGAGGATGACTCTCGGGCACCCATAATAACACATATATCGATCGACAAGGGCTTCAGCCACTGTTGTCGATCGGATATCGGGTATTGGGATCGCGGTTACGGCTTTCGAAAAGTTATCCTGGATCGTCAGGATATGGACATTTCCACTTCTGGTCATTGGAAGTGGTCCAACGGTATCGATGGAAATTTTCTCGAAGGGCTCGAAGGGAGTATCGGTTATCATCATTGGTTGTTTAGTTTTTATTCGCGTGAGTTTGTTTTTCTGGCAAATTTCGCATTTCTGGATAAATCTATAGATCTTTTCCTTCATGCCGGGCCAGTAGAATCTCTCGCGGATTCGCCAATAAGTTTTCACGACACCTTTGTGGCCTGCTATAGGGCTACAGTGGTTTTCTTCGATGATTTTATCGCGTAATTCTTCGGCAGGAACTTCTATATTTCCCTCGCAAAGAGTTACCTCGATTGGACAATCGCCCAACTCTTGTATGAGATAAGACTTTATGTTCAAATCGTCGAAGTCATCCCCCTGTTTCGCTATGCGGAACGTATAAATCTCATGTTTGAACATGGATGCTCGTAGATTTCGTAGTCCTTCAATTAAATTTGTTAAGTCGATTTTTTCAAAATGATTTTTCTTGACGAAAACGGTAAAGATGGAACATTGACCCAATTTTGTGACAAGTACGTCACCCAATTTTGGTCTAGCCGCTTTCAGATCTTCTCGATTGATGAAAGTGAGGTCTCTCAACAGCTTTGAAACTGGTTTCATCATTTCACAATCCAAGGACAGGAAATGCACCATGTGATCTCTCACATACGTGATTCCATCTCGACTGTCTTTGAATTTAATTTGATTTTTAGGCAGTTTCTGAGGTCTGTCAGATTCAGAGCCAGATGAAGAAGAAACTTCGGGCGGTGAGTAGTTTTGACCACTCAAATCTTCGGCTATGTCCGAAGATGGAGGGTCGAAGACGCACCATGGAGCTTGATTCGGAAATTTAGGTGGCAAATCATCATTCACAGCCAGCTCATCCCCCAGTTGTTCGTCAACAACTTCCGGACGTGTCACATGGCGAAGATCCGATTCATTTGCCTGCTCATTTCCGTCGTCTTGTTCTTGGTGTACCTCTACTTGAATCACCGTGGCTTCGTCATATTGTGTGGTCTCTGATTGGTTTGATTGAGAAGAGCTCTCTTCCCCTCTCGTCAGATCTTTTGTAAAATTTTTATTTGGTGGTTTGGGTTGCTGGCTTTCGTTCAGCAACGTTTTGTCATTATCATTATTTTTTGGAGAAACTTCCCCCGTTCGCTTGGGAGTTTCCTTTGGTGCTATACTGGAAGATGCAGCTGGAAAATCTTCAGTATTTAAGGTTTGAGAAGTAGAAGGTCTTGCTGTGATGGTAGAATTCCGACTGTCTGCTTCTACATCGTCATTCCAATAAAAGGTTTTAGAATGGTCATCATATTCCAGCCCTTTATGCTCTTTCTGTGCAGCTCTCAACACAGTGTGTTTCCACATGGGAGTAGATGGGCTTGAACCACCACTTAAATATTTTTCGCGAAGTTTGGTAGCTCGCGACAACGGTGGAGTTGCTGGATTTGTCTCGACTTGGACTTCTGGTTCAGAGCAGCTGGCTTCGCTGGAGTCTTCATCTTCTTCAGTATTTTCATTATCTCGAAGAAATTCGTCTTCTTCTTCTTCTTCTATTTCTTCGGATTCGTCCGGGTCTTCGTTTTCATCGTATTCGTGCGGAAGGTAACTCTGTTCAAGATATTCTCTGACTTCTTTGGCCACCTGAGGGCTGACTACTGGCAGTGGATTGTAGTAGTCGTCTGGATGGACAGAGCAATCCGCTTCTTTATCTGGGATGTTAACGGTTCGTTGTTCAAGAGCTCTGTTGAAACGTTCGAATGATTTTCTCAAATCTTCCCGCAATTGTTGTCGATCTATCGCCTCGGGCGAATTTTCATCCCCCTGATCACTGGAGCTTTTATCCTGTTCGTTCATCAGATATTCTTCGTTCATGAGTCGGACTGCTTCTTCTTCCTCCTCATCTGTTTCTTCCGAATTTGTTTCAGGTTCTGGTTCCGGATCTACTGGAGCTTGAGGTTTTGATGATGCGGGTGGTTGATTTTCTTCGAATACGTCGTCTTCAATACCCCCTGAAACGTCAGGTTCGGCGGTACTTATCTCACAATAATTTACCTTTTTCCGATTTGGGTTTAGTTCTGTGGCTCTTCTCATACGTAAACGAGAAGCAATTGTGTCACGAGGTTGTGGAGCGCTGTTGACACGGGGTTTATTTTTACCTCCCGGTTTTCGACCTCGTTTTACTGCTGCTACTGCTTTGTCGTCAGGACAAGAGTTTTTCTTGAGCGGTAACATTACGGCTTCCTTGATAGGTGTTTCTTCTGAATTAATCTCTGCCGGAGATCTTCCCTCGGGATTGTAAGATAGTCCTTCTGCATATTGCTCGGAGATTTTATGACGAACAACAACAGAGAATTTATATTCGCTTAATTTAGATCTCCATTTGATTTGGCGTTCTGTAACGGTTTGGCTATCCTTTAACCAGGACATACACGGACTACTTGTATACAAGGTGAAGGGCTTACCGTAGAGGTAAGGCCGGAATTGTTGCACCGCATACAAAACAGCCAAACATTCTTTTTCGTTGTGTGTATATCTGGTTTCAGTTTCTTGCAAAACTCTAGATGTACATGAGATAATTTTCTCGACATTTGCATCCGGGTTTTCGGGAGTTTGATCTTCGTTATCGAGTTCTTGGCTCAAAATACCCGAGATGCCAACATCAGACGAACTAGTCGCTAATATGAATGGTCGATTAAAGTCTGGATAAGCGAGGAATGAATTTTCGCACAGTGCATTCTTTATGTCATCGAAAGCTTTTTGAGAATCAGCTGACCAGACGAACGGTTTAGTTTTTCTGGTAAGGTCAGTGATTGGTTTCGCTCTTTCAGCGAAGTTTTCGATGAAACGTCGGTAGTAGTTAGCTAATCCCATAAATTTGCGCGCCTCCGTATGGTTACGGGGGTGGGATGCATTTTTAAGGGATGAAATTTTCTTCGGGTCAGGTTTCACGCCATTTTTAGTGATAATATGACCCAAATATTCCACCTCAGGGCAGAGAAATTTACATTTCTCGGGCTGAAGAGTTAGCCCAGCCTCTCGAAGGCGGTTGAAAAGTCTTTGCACTCGCACTTCATGCTCTTCAAGTGAAGATGCGTAACTTACAAAATCATCCAGGTAAATGAACAATTCGGTGCCTTTTAACCCACTCAAAGTGGAGTCCATCATGCGTTGGAAAATTGCTGGAGCGCACTCAAGCCCAAAAGGCATGCAGCAATATTCCCAATGGCCATCAGGGGTAGAAAACGCAGTTTTCTCAGCATCCCTGGGATCCATTGGTACTTGATGGAAACCGCTTGCAAGATCAAACACGCTGAAATATTTCGCTCCACCGAGTTGATCTAGAATGTCAATTATGAGTGGTAAGGGATAAGCATCCCCGATGGTTATTTTATTCAAATTTCGAAAATCGATAACCATTCTCCATTTTTTATTACCTTGTGCGTCAGATTTCTTAGGGACGATCCACAAGGGCGAATTATACGGAGATTTTGATTTTCGTATAATTCCTTGTTTGAGTAAATTATCGACTTGTTTCTTGATTTCCTCGCGATGTTCTTGAGGAAACCGGTATTGTTTGATTCGGACTGGCGTATCACTCGTGGTTTCGATTCTACAAGTGAACCTTTTAGATCGTCCCAGACGGTCGCCAGGAAGGTGAAAAATATCGTGATTTTTCTGTATAAGTCGAAAGATTTGTTTCCTTTCCGTACGACTGAGGTGGTCAGTGGGGATTTTGTCAAAGATTGAGTGGACACGTTCTTGCTTAGAAAGTGAGTTCGTTTCCGGTGGAGTTTCAGCAGTATCGGAATATTCGTCGGATGAATCGAGGTGATCGAATTCGAATTCTTCAAGCATTTGAGGTTCGATCTCGATTTTCGCTGGGTCCGATGTCGTGTTGATCACCATACACATCGCCTGGCCATCATCCACAGAAACAACGGCTTCGCCCATTAAGAGTCCTTCCTTAAGAGGGACCTTACGGAGATAGCCTTGTCTGATTTTTGGATTCAAGACAGGTACGGAGACAGACATTCGCATACGGGGTGGAATGACATACGAACGTGATGGCTTTACCCCTAGGCTGAAGTATAGGGGTCGGGAAGGTCTGGAAAATAAATTCAGAGATTGATGATGATACGAGATTTCGGCCTGTTCCTTTCTCAGGAAGTTGTTTCCCAAGATGCCCACGCCATTGAAGGGTAAATTACCCTCACAAACGTGAAATCGAATTTTGGATCCCAAAACTTTCAGTTCGACAGAACCGATCGTCTCCATGGGATGCCCATTCAAACCACGGAGTAGCATCGTGTCACCACGATCCACTCTAATTTCGGGTTTAAGGGCTGAAGAATTTATCAAACAGACATCCCCCCCTGTATCCACGAGAAAGCATTGTAATTCTCCATGAAGGGAATTACACGAGTCAAAAATTTTTGGTCCTGTCCCTAAGGACAGGATATAACCTCCGTCAAGGTCGTCTTCCATCGTAAAAGGGATAGGACGGGTAGGTCGATTTTTGAGGACCAACGTATTCCAATAAAAGGAAATGCCAGCTCGTTCTTTGATGAAAAATTCGTTTCCAAGGATACCCGGGTAACCTCCAGGTGATCCAGGTACAACCTGAAAACAAATATCTACTTCAAAGACCTTGAGCGTCACAGTTTCAATGATTGGCATACTGCTGGTCGCTATGCCGCCCACTTTACCTCCGTTTTCTGGGTAAACGATGGTGTCATCCCCCAGAGCGTCGATACAAAGAAGGTTCAGGTCAGAACCTGTATCCAGTAGAACTTCACAACCACCCTGGAAGAGGTCTGGAGATTTCATCCAGACTCTCGGACCTTTACCGATTACTAGTGCGAGGGCTTCGGGCGTTGAAGGATTTTGAATTCCTTCGCAGTCTGAGGCCTCTGCTGGGCACTCATGGATCGGCGAGGCTCGCGGGGCATACTCGCAGTCGCCTCGGCCTGTCGAGCGCCCATTAAGTTTAAATGATCGTCGTTGTTTTTCCTTGGGGCGGATTTATTCGAATCGCGGTGAGGGCAGAACGGACAGTCGCAACATGGAGCGTTTAATTTCAGATGCTCCAGTTTTTCAGCGTCTATGTCAGCAGGATCAAACGTCACAGTCTTTGGTCTGGCTGTAAACTGCTCTTCTGTACGAGAACGTAAAGTGCTTTTCTTGTACGTTCGTGGAGTCGAATCATCGTCACGAGTCTGGCTACGTCCCCCTTTACTTGAGGTGTAAGCGTAAGTTAAGTAGTCTGCGGACTCTGCACTGGCGTCAGAGTCTACACTGTCTTCGTCGTCTGTGTCATATTTACTTCGTCTGTGGTTATTCTTAGAGTAACTGAATGTTCGTCCTCTAGTCTCTCTACGATCGTCGTAATCGTTGTAATCTCGACGAGGTCTCTGATAATCGTCTTTTGAGTATCGTCTGTTATAGTCTCCGTCGTAGTCTCGACGGTCTTTATGAGAATTACGCGAAAATTCGTTAGAATCGCGTTTCCGAGCAGGCCGCAAACATTCGCGAGTTCGCTCTTCTTTAATCGCTTTGTAAAGCTCTTCCAGCGTTCTGGGGTTTTTTAGACGCGCAAGACATTTTGGAAGGTCAGGCAAAGCGGAATAAAGGAGGTCGAATGCAACCTTTTCTTGCTGCGACATGATGGCGTCTCGATTTTCTGCTGGGAGTGCAGCTTCCAGGCCTTTGATCATCTTGCGTAACCTGAAATAAAAGTCTTCGATGGTTTCCCCGTCCTTCGGGGACGCTGCAGCTAGACGTTTGTGCCAGATGAGAGCAGGATCGCCGTGGCGAAACCTCTCTCCCAGAGCGTCCAGAAGTTCTTCAACGCTGTGAATCGGAGTGTATTCAATGATGCTCTTAGCACGACCCGAAATTCTCTTCGCGATTTTTGCAACGAACATGTCATGGTGGTCTGGGAGGATGCATGGTAACCAGCTTCGTACGATTGCGTCAAATTCTCTGAAATCTTGTTCGCAAGTTGGGCCTTCACCGTTGAAATTAGGTAGCTCTCGATAGAGATCTTTGGCCATATCGTACTGGGTTGGTGGGGTGTTTGCATCGTGCAAAGTGGCATCCAGCCGGATGATGGGTCTGTCGTTGTCAGGCATTTCTGCTTGTAAGCCGTGAAATGGGGGAGGCGTTAGATTTCTTCGCCTCCGGTGTTGTTTATTACGAGTAATGGTGGTGACCACACCCTAAGGTGTTGGTGAAGCGACGATTTTATGAGTCGTTAAACTCGAAATGCAAATTGCTGACTTAGTCAGACAGAAAGAGAAAGAATTACTTTCAACAGCTCGAAGCTGTGACAATAAAGTCGATGTTTGACTTTTCGCTGACTTTGCGGTTTGATCGCGAAGTCGCGGACTGTGAACTCAGGTGTTTCGCAACTCGATTGAGGGGCAGAAAACGCTGAGTTCGCAATACGTGGAATTGCTAACCGTTAAGGTGTGGCAAGTCCACGAAAACAGGGTGTGGCACTTTCAAAAATGCCACGAAAATATAATTTTGAAATTTTTAGAATTTTGAAAATAGGAAAATTACCACAAATCTACCTTTAATATCAAAATTGGTAGAAAAATGATACCTGTGGCTCAAAAAGAAGGATTTTTAATTTCGAAAATCCCACCGCTGCCACCAGTGTTCTTTATGTTATGTCCGCCGCTTAATTTTTTATTATTTATCCGGGATTTCTCCCTTTGGTAGCGATAGTAATTTTGGACAAGCGGGTTGGAGGGTGCGGACAACAATAGAGAATACGAGGAAGAAATTATCTTCCTATAATTTATTATTTATAGTGGATCTTTTCGAAAATTAAGAACCCAAACGTCTTCAAAGAGACTGGTGCTCTTGTTTAAGCCAAAAGTATTTTATGATGATAGAAAAATAGTTCTTTCACCTACCTTTCGATGTAACTTCTTCTAGTACGGCAGATTTTACCCCTCCAGAACGTTGCAGCTCGCTTGACCTTCCTCCTAGGATTTGGGTTGAGTGGGCGCGGCTGGGTTATAGGATAAGACCTTATGTACTACTCTCGAATGAAAACCGCAAGGTTGGAGTGATGAACTTTGTCTTTATTTTGATGGTTCAAATTACAACGTTTTCAACTAAACGTCACTTATTCACTCTAATTTTCACAATTTTAAGTTTACTTATATTATAGGATTATTTATCCTTGACAATTATTTTATTAAGATTTTAATATATATTTAATGCGTCCTTTTACACACCCGAAAAGTGGTTTTATGCGCAAATTAACTCGGCACGAGATGGAATCGCAAATTCACGTGATTTGCGTCACTGGTTCGATCGTACCGGATGGTTTTTAAAATCCGGCAAATATTGTATTAGACGAACGATTACTACAGTTGCGTCAGATCGAATTTTAGATCAATATTTGAGGATTTTTAATAATAATTTGAATTCAATTACTGATTATTCGACGCCGAAACGGATTCCTGCAATAATTGACTCAAAAGATTTTAGTTTTAAATGCCTTACTGATTATTCTACGCCTAGGGCGGATTCCTGCAGTAAGGTTAGTGATAAATTCACGATCTTTGACTATTTCTTATTGATTATTTCGACGCCGTAGCGGATTCCTGCAATAAGAATTAGTCTAGATAAATTAAGAAATGCCTTATTGATTATTCAACGCCGAAACGGATTCCTGCAATAAGGTTTATATTGAAAATATTAAAAATCCTCTTATTGACTTTTCAACGCCTAGGGCGGAATCCTGCAATAAGAGTGCACGAAATTTCGACGTTCGAATCTTCGCGGACCGTAAGTTTTAAGAACCGACTAGCCCTGAGCTATGGGTGCTCAGGCTTTTTATAAACTTTGATTGGTAATTTGATGGGGAATTTATAATCATTGTCATTGGTGGAAAGTGACGACAGTTTATTATTTATTCGTTAAACTTATTGCAGGTGTCTTCCCACTATTCTTTGCCGCATAAAAAGGTGAAAAAGCTGACGCTGCGTTTTCGCGCGCTTTTCAAAGAGGAGCTCAGGAATAATTATTTTAAATAATTATTAACATAAAAAAAATTATTTGGACATAACAGTAATAAGTCTGATAGTTTCGCCGGACAAGTAGAAAATCTCAAAATTTAATATGAATTCGACTTCAACCTCAAATAACTTTTGAACAAATAGATTCCTCAAAAAATGATAAGAATCTTTTTTTGTAGAGCATTCAATTCCCTACAAAAATATGCCTGCCATTTATTCCTATGACGCATCGTTAGCTACTTATAAAAATCAGAAGACGTAAAAAAAATTTTTCCCATGTTATTCTTATGGAAAATAGAAAAGTGCGATGAGGAACCTCTTAATGTTAATATTAAGAGCTCTAATTTTTACAGGCGTCTTTTTTTATCGAAATGAAACTTTTGAACCTGTTTGGAAGAAAAAAAAAAAATTTGTTATTTTTTGGATCACCTTAATATATATATATATATATATCATTTATTATTATTTTATTATTTCTATTTATTCAATATATTTTTATCATTTTATATATTTGAATCAATTATATAATAAATAATAATAAATGATTATAAATAATAATTATTAATTAAAAACAGTACTTACGATTTTTCTCAAAAATCCGTGGTCGACACCCAACACGTTAAGACACTTTTGATATTTTAGTTGAGAGATTTGCATCTCCGAGAGTAAAAAAATTTTTTTGTTTAGTTTTAAACAACCAATGATAATGCATGAGGCCTAAAAACTCGAGACCTGATTGGTCCATTACACTATGACGCAGTTTTGCTGTCACCGGCAAGTTATGACGTCAAAAATGATAGTAACTATTTTTTGATGCACTTTATACCAAAAATGCAATTAAATACATGTCTTGATGCGATATTGAGCATTAATTTACAGAATTTTATCAATCATATATAGAATAAAAATTGATTGTTATTTACGGGCGGGAAAGGTTATATCTACCGAGGCGACCTTACTGAGATAGACTGATATCACGCATCGATACTTGTGATCGATAATGGTGGTAAAAATTTCGAATTTGAATAAATTAAACTTATGAAAGTAAAAATTTAATAATTATACATACCTGACAAATGTTTGTTTCATAAAATCAATTAAGCAATTCGTTTTAAACTTAGAATATATAAAAAATTGATCAACATATTTAAAAAAATATTAATAAAGAATTATACTCTTGGCGGTAAAAATTTTAAATTCAAATATTATACATACCTGACAAATATTTTTTTCTTTAAACTTAAAATATATATTTATATTAATTAATTTTTTTTATAAATTGTGATTAACTTAATCTATTAATTTTATTGAAGGTTAAAAAATAAAAAATTCAAATATTATTATTTCAAATTAAAGTTTTTGTTGAGTGTCAACAAACCAATCTTTCAACATTTTTACATTCTCAAGTGCACATAAATAATAATTATTATTATTATAATTTAATTGGCAATGATATTTACAAAAATCATTGTTGGATAATTTTAAATTTTTTAGCGCAGGACATTTGAAGTCATCTAAGTCAATCACAATTTTCTCATGATCAATTAAATCTCTTATCCACAACTTTTTTTCATAACCCTTGACGTAAATATATTTATAATTACGTGTTACATGATTAATTACTTCATTCAGATTATAATATGATGTATTTCCAGCATTCCAGTTAATTCCATGATAATAATGTGTTACCCAAGTATTTAGACGTTGATATTGATATGATAATGATTTCCAGTGATAAGGTGGCTTGAATAATGTGCATGATAACTCTTCAATATCATCAATTACATATTGAATTGTGATTGTAGCAAGTTCTTTCGCGATAAACTGATTATCAGGACCTCTGAATCCCTGCACATCCAGTATCATTTCCATTTTTATAGCTTGTATCACAATGACACTCAACAAACAACTAAAGTATTAAAAAATTCAGCTCAACTATTTTTTATTATCCCCCCACCACACTATTTTTTTGATTAATTTGATGGGCTTAAAAAAATTTCTTTGTTCTATTTCTAACTGCGAAGTAAAATATTTATTTTTTAACTGCGCAGTAGAATGTTCTAGATGATGACGTCATCTAACAGCTTTGAACTTGTTTTTTCCTTTGTTCTTTTCTAACTGCGTCGTAGAATATTTATTTTTAGATGGTGACTCACTCGATTCTATTTTTACATCATGACTCATCAGTGAAATTTTTAACTGCGTAGTAGATGACGTCAAACTCTCCGTCACGCCATCTAGATCTTAGGTTATGTTGATAAAATCTAGGGAACTTTTTGTCAAGATTCTAGAGGATTTTGTTTTAAAAGGTTGGTACTTTGTTATTTTCTAGGGAATTTTTGCAAGTTTCTGGGGATTTTATTTCATTAGGTTGGTACTTTTGAGAACTATAAAATTTTTTACTGCGCAGTTAATGAGTCGCGCCCCACCTATAAACGCACCGCGCGAGAGCATACTTCATCAAAAAGAAGTACGAGTTCCCTCAATGAAGTACGAATCTCTGCTCAAAATTTCTTTAACATAAAATCTGATAAAAAAGTTATTCATCTCTTAATGGTACAGCAAAATGTTAAATTAAATACATCTGATTTTGATATCAAAAATTTTCAACCCAAATTTCACTTTGCTTTGATCAAAGATCTTTCACGTCTAGTTAAATCTCAAGTTTCCAAGTTAAACAGCAAATTATTTTTTTGTGATCGATACTTGAATTATTTTAAATATGTTTATTCATATAAAAATCACAAAGCTGACTGTTTTAAAATAAATAAAGTCCATATGACATTCCCAAAAGAAAAAGATCAAATTTAAAAATTCAAAAACTATTAAAACAAAGACACTGTACCTTTTGTTGTGTATGTAGACTTGGAATGTACACTAGAAAAAACCCCAGGAGATGATGAAACTCAGAAGCATGTTCCACACAGTGTAGCATTCTATCAGCATTGCAGTTATGATAATAAATTATCTAAATTCGAATTAAATCGTTAAAAATTTTGTATTGGGTGGTTTATTTTAAAGTTAAAAAAATTAGCTATTGAATACGAAGGATATTTAAAAAATCCTATACCAATGAAACCACTCACCAAACAACATCAAGAGACACATGATCAGGCAACTGTTTGTCATATTTGTGAAAAAACGATCACTACAAATACCGACAAGTGTTATGATTACTGTCATTTCACTGGTAATTATCGCGGTCCAACTCATATATCTTGTAATGTCAATTATCCTAAGTCTCATGTTATTCCCATAGTCTTTCACAATTTATCCGGTTATGATTGACATTTTTTAATTAAAAGTTCAGCTACATTAATTAAAGGTGATATAACTCTGCTACCAATTAATAAAGAAAAATATATATCTTTTACAAAATCGATTAAAAATACTTCAGTGACATTACGTTTCATAGACTCATTCAGATTTATGGCATCTAGCCTTGAAAAATTAGCTTCAAATCTTGGTGATAATGAAAAGCTTATAACGAAACTTCACTATCCCGACCTAGATGAATTTAAATTAGTTACGCGTAAAGGTATATTTCCATATGAATATATATCCAGTATTGATAAGCTGAATGACAAGCAATTGCCTGATCAAGTATCATTTTTTTCAAAATTAATGAATGAAAGTGTCTCTGATGAAGATTATTTTTTTGCTCAGCTAGTCTGGAACAAATTTAACATCAACACACTAGGAGAGTACTCGGATTTATATCTTAAAACTGATGTACTTCTTCCAGCGGATGTCTTTGAAAATTTTAGACGAAGCTGCTTTGAAACTTACAGTTTGGATCCGTTACATTAATATACTGCTCCCGGTCTGTCTAATGATGCAATGCTAAAATATACTGATGTGGAACTTCAGCTTTTAACTGATCCTAAAATGGTACTTTTTTATTGAAAAAGAAATCAGGGGTGGGGTATCTCAGTGTACAAACCGATATGCTGCTGCTAATAATCGGTACATGGGTAAGGACTTTGATCCAAGCAAAGCTGAATCTTACTTGATGTACTATGATGTAAATAATTTATACGGTGCAGCTATGAGTATGGCACTGCCAACAGGTTCATTTCAATGGGTGGAAAATGTAGATGATGATGTAAATAAATTTGTAAATGATAATGATGATCGTGTGGGACACATTTTAGAAGTAGACTTAGAGTATCCAGAAGATTTACATGAACTTCACAAGGACTTGCCCTTGTGCCCTGAGCACTTTGTTCCGCCAGGATCTAAACACTCAAAATTATCGACAACTTTGTACGATAAAGAAAATTATATTATACATTACAAAAATTTAAAACAATGTCTAGAATTAGGATTGGAATTAACAAAAGTCCACAGAGTACTGCAGTTCAAACAATCGCCATGGCTCAAATCATATATTGATAAAAACACTGACGGTAGAAAATTAGCAAAAAACGAATTTGAAAAAAATTTTTATAAACTGATGAATAACGCTGTATTTGGTAAGACTATGGAAAATGTAAGAAAGCATAAAGATGTACAATTAAAAACCGAATGGGAGAGTAGATTTGGTGTCAAAGAATTGATATGTAAACCAAATTTCCATAGTCTTACCATGTTTGATAAAGATATGGTAATTATTGAGATGAAGAAAGTAAAAGTCTGTTTCAATAAACCTATCTATGTGGGCTTTTGTATTTTAGATCTGTCTAAAACATTTATTTATGACTTTCATCATAATTATGTAAGAAAGAACTTTAAAAATGATGAGTCTAAATTGATGTATACTGACACCGGCAGTCTCATCTATCATTTTACTGTGCCAGATATCTATGAGATCATCATACGTGATATCTCAAAGTTCGACACCTCTGACTACCCCGCTGATAATGTTTACGATATGCCACAAGCCAATAAGAAAGTCCTGGGTCTAATGAAGGATGAGAATAATGGTGAAATCATGACTGAATTCACTGGACTCAGAGCTAAATTATATGCATTTGAAACATATAAGAATAAAAAGGCCAAAAAGCGAGCAAAGGGAGTTAAGGGTCCTACTTTGAGAACGATCACGTTTGATGATTTCAAGCAATGTCTTGAAAATCATGTCACATTAACAAAAAAACAATATTTAATAAAATCAAACAAACATGATGTTAGGACAATTGCACAAAATAAAATTGCATTGAGCTGGGCTGATGATAAGCGCCAGCTAATTGACGGCAGCCATGACACCCTACCATGGGGCTATAAAAAAAATGATGATGATGATGATGATGATGAAATAATAATTAAAAAAAGAAAATTAATGTAAATAGTTGTAAATAAAAAAAAAAGAAAACTTATGTAAATAGTTGTAAATAAAAAAAGAAAACTTATGTAAATAAAAATTATTTCTAAGTTTTTGTAAAAATAGTTTTAAGGATTATAAATAAAAAAATGTATATATACAATTAAAAATTTTGTTTTTATTTATTAGAATATAAGATTACATAATAAGTTTTTTACAGGTCTGATTTATCAATCCAGGTGTTGTGAGAGCTATCGAAGCCGAGCCACTTTACATATAATTTATTTCCACGTTTTTTTATAATTTTTTCTATTAGATAGACATCTGGATGCTTGACTTTGCTGAGTTCTTCAACCTAATTCCACCTTCAATTGGCTTATCTTGGTAGTCAACAAGTTTGTATGTTGTTGGATTTGTATTCTGCACTGTCTTGATTGTAAAAATTTCAGTGGTCCAGTTGGGTGTGTAGCCTTTTTCAAATACATGTTTGAACTTGCTGATTCGAACTTTGTCTCCAACTTCGAATTTATGTTTTCGTGCTTGCCGCTGAGCTTGAAGAGGTTTGTATATTTTTTCAAATATCTGCTTCTCATTTTTAGCAGTTACATCAAAAGGTTCCAGTTGAATAGTACGATGTTTTCTAGTATTATATTTGTGTACCAAATCTTCCAATATATCAATCCACTTATAGATACCACGAGCAGTGAATTGACGCCACATGTTATTCTCAAGTGTTCGATTAAAACGTTCACATATTGATGCCTTCATGTTGCTGAATGTCGAGTACATGTTGATGTTTTTACGTTTCATCAATTCTTGAAATTCTTTATTGTAAAATTCTTTGCCTTGGTCGACATGCAGATTTTCTGGTACACGTCCTTGTTGAAATATAGATTTCATTGCACTAGTGACATCACTGCCACTTTTACTTTTAATCGGGACAGCCCAAGCATACTTTGAAAAAATATCTATGACAGTTAGCAGATATTTGTTTCCTTTATTAACTGTTGCATAAGGAATCATTTCAAGTAGATCAGCTTGCCAAGTTTCATCAAGTGCTCGTATGTCAACATGACAACGTTGGTAATTTCTGCGTGCTGGTCTGTGTAGCTCATACGCTATTACTGATTTTTTGTCCTCCATTGTCAACAAAAATTTTAGCTTCCAGTTCTTTTATTTGCTGTGTATTTCTATTAATTAAATCTTTTCGTGACTTTATACGTTTTATTATAACTTTTAATTCTTGATTTTCTTTTCTTAAAAGCGTCACAGTAGAGTCCAGTGTTACTACTTGAGAGTGCAAGTGTGAAATGATCTCTGACTGATCATTCCTCATACTATCATACAGTAGCGACAGCTCTTTGTGTACAAGATCACGTGTAACTTTGACAGTTGCTGCATCATTGTCCTCAGCAGGTTTGCCAACATGACACAGTCTCTTGCTCTCAACATCATACTGTCCATCAACAGTTATTTGAAATCCTCATCCAGGTGGTCCTGGTGGTCCGCTGATTGCAGCACCAGTTTGTAGCGAACGTCCACAAATATCGATACTCATTTTTGCTCTTTTCACTTCAACAGTCAGCAAGTAAATGATATAAATTTGATGTAGCGGCTGCTAATAAAAAATTCCTGCTTCCCGTAGCTCTTCAATAATTGATATGATTTCATTGGTGTGACTTGGATTCCCAGCTGCTTGAGATGTCATGAGTAAACGAAGACGGTCAACTAGTTCATTCGGATCATCTCAGTAGACATAATCCATATGTGCTTTTTTCTTTTTCGCAATCATAAGATCAGGTAATCCTTTACTTCTTGATAAGTTTGCATTTTTAGCAACAAAATCAGCAATATAATTATTATACTTGATTGTTGAGTCTTCATAAAAACTACCATCTGGCTTATAATTTTTTCTATGAGTATTTGTTATCTTTATAATTTCGAGATATTTATTTTTATCATCTTGTGTGACATTTGAATCATCAGGTGATTTTTTAAATAATAATTCCATTAAATCTGGAGTCACTGAGTAATTTTGATTTTTTATATTAATCTCAGTATCATCAAAAGTAATTTTAGAATCACCAATATAAAAGTCATTGTAACGTCGACGGACACCATATCACATATCCATATCTTTACTTTTTTTATTTACTTTAGCTAAATAAGATTTTATTGAACTGTTTCGCTTAGCAGGGGTACTTGATGCAGCAGGAGATATTTGTGTTTCTTCCAGAGTCCCGCTTTTATCTTCAGAGATGATACTGTTATATTTACTTGCATCATCATCATCAAATTCTGTATTATTATTCACAGAAAAAATGAATCAGCTATTATTAATCTTGATGATAAACATAAACCTGGTACTCATTGGGTTGCATACAAGAAAAATAATAATAAAGTTATTTATTTTGACAGTTTTGGTAATTTACAACCACCACAAGATCTTATGGAATATCTCGATGTTGGTAGCGTGAAATATAATCACAAAAGATATCAGGATTTTGATACAATTATATGTGGAAATCTATGTCTCAAATTTCTAACTGGACAACTATAAATTGAAGTGACTTTGTGTACAACACATCAGTCATGGCTGAGTCATTCACATTAACACTGACAGGATCGTTATCCGAGTTGGAGGCTAACTACTTCCCTCCAATTGAATGATCATCAGCTAAAAATTATTTTCTGAAACTTGTAGAGTTATTAACATTTAATTCGATACCCAGTATTGATGTGGGTGCTAATAAATTCTATGTCTCTTATCCTGTGGATAATATTGATATCAAAAAAATTGATACAAATAATGTTGATAATAATGTTGATGAGAAAAAAATAGCCAAGAAAAAAGAGCTAAAACAAATGCTGCAATAATTACAAAGTTTGATGACAATATCTCACTAACAGCGAAGAATATAGAAGCTGAAAAATATGAAACTATTGAAGAGAGAGTCTTGACGATACCAACAGGAAGTTACGAGATAACTGACATTGAAAAATATATTAAAAAAAAATTACGAAGACTCAGCATTAGCATCAGAGCCAATAATAATGAATTGAGAAGTGAGATAAAATGTGATCAATTTATAAATTTTACACCTCAAGATTCTATTGGTCGGCTATTGGGATTTACAAATCGGAAGCTGATGCCACATAAAACTGACTCATCAGATTTACCAGTGAAGGTATTAAAACTCAATGCTCTGAGAGTTGAGTGCAACATCACGTCTGGTGCTTACATAAATGAACACAGAGTTCACACTATTCATGAATTTTTCCCAAGTGTACCACCAGGATATAAGATTGTTGAATTGCCATCACACGTCATTTATCTACCGATCGCCGTACAAGCAATACAAAATCTCAGACTGAGAATTGTAGATCAGGACGGAAAACTGGCTAATTTCAGAGGTGAAACGATAACCATAAGACTGCATAAAAAAGTTTATAAAATAATAGGTATCGTGTATGAAACAAAAAGTGGTGCTGGGTATAAAAAGACAGCAGCATGGTCGAGCAACATCAGTCACCGAGTACCTCACAAGGTGTTAACACATCAGAACGCTCAGTTTCTACAGAGCCTAGGACTAAAATTACGTGGAAAATTAAGAAAATAAAAATTTATTTTTGTTGTTTGACGTGTACACGACAATGGCGGCGGCGGCGGAAATCTTAAATATTCAACGACAAATAATTTTTGATGAGTCAATAGCGCACTATGAAGCGCATGCTCATCTCCCGTATGCTTTATCAACATTCAACAACAGCGATGAAATAAGAATTGCAGTTCAACACCAAGATTTGTGTCTACTTCCAAGTAAAAGTACATTACATGTGTATGGAAAATTCACAAAGTCCGATGGTACAGCTGTGAGTGCAACGACTCACATGGTCAACATGACAGGTTGTCATATGTTTGAAGAAATACGTTACGAACGAATGGTGTTGAGATTGATCGTAGCAAAAATGTTGGTATCACAAGTCTCATGAAAGGATACACATCACTAAGTCCTGCTCAAGAAAATATACTTGAAAATTCAGGCTGGATTATGGATAAAGCTGTAAACAAATTACACAATGACAATGGTTTCTTTGATATATCTTGTGACGTTACATTGCCGAGGGGATGGAGTTGAAGGTTGGAGTACGTGGGAGTCGGTGTGCTAGAGAGAAATAAAGTGACTGTGTGTGTTGAGTTGGGTGTAGTAGAGAATGAGTTGAGGATATGGAGTATAAATGTGTATGACCAGTTAAGTGTGTGATAGAGTACGTGTACGGTACGGAGTATGTTTTTAGAGTGTCTGTGTGATGGAGCGTGGATTTAACGGGGGATGTCTAGCTGTGTCGCGGATAGTGGCCAATATAACGTGCCTCCCGACCAGTGATGACGACTAGGCCTAGGCTTAGCCCTCGGGGTTGACGTGGTGATTGCGGAGGTGCGACTGAGATGTCGCCGCCCCTTCATGGTGGTACTCGAAGTTAGCTGGGGTACGTGTACGGTTATTGGGGGGATGGCAGGCCTCGTTTGCGATGCTCGAGGAAGCCAAAAATTCGCTAACTTCGGATATCACGGGGAGTGACATTACGGGAAGGCCCGTGAGTCCACGGCTTGTATGTTTGTGAAGGTAAGAATGGATGGAGAAGCGAGAATGTAGGATTGAAAGAGATGGAGTAAAGTAAGCGAGTTAGAGTGGGAGATTATCGTGAAACAGTTGTGCGAGTACCGTTGAGGAGTAAAGTTGAGACCTGGCGTCGCTCGTATACGAGTCGACCCAGTAGTCGAGTTTGGAGTCTTGGAGTAAGCGGTAGTGGGTCGGAGAGTCGCCATGGTGGACCTCGACCACCACCCTAGACTTTCGTCGTTTTGGAGCCTGTAGCCCTGTGTATGGTGCTCTTGGAGCCGTCTGTCGCATTAATTAATTATCGTGAATTATCGCATTAATTATTTATATTTTATTTTATATCTCATTTAGTAGTGTATTAAGTTTGTGATTCGTCGTCGTCTAGGGGTTCCCGATGTCTTACTCAGGTAATTATTTGCGTGATGGACCGAGAGTATTGGGCCGCGGGTCTTTTGGGCCCTCCGCGTCGCTCTCGCGTTATCTTTATTACATTTTATTCAGTTTTGTTTTGTTATTTTACGTCTTTCCTATTAGTTAATTAATCGGCTTCTTTCGCATTGAAAGAACCGCGACCCTCTCTCCACAACCTAGCATACTGAGCGCACCAGGACATGCCGCTACCACCGGTCATGTCTCTCATCTCCAAAGGGTATAGTTTTTAGGTTTTAATTTACGTGTACGTTTAGACCGGTTGCCGATACCAGGGAAATAAAAGTCGGCTGGCGCCCGTCAGGATCTGGAGGAGATGAGAGGGGTGATTGGTGGGCGAAGTGTAACGTAGCCCGATTTTGAGTAATTTGAGTTTTGAGTTTTGGAGTAAATTTATCGAGTAAAAAGTTTTGAGTAATTATTGGGTTTAATTGAGTTTTAAGAAATATTACGTTACAATCTATACCACTGAGTCTCCTGCTTGGTTTTGCTGAAGATTACCATAAAATTGTCATCAATGCAAGATATGAATTAATTTTGATAAGATCAAATTCTGATTTAAATGCATACATTGTGGCCACACCTGCTGCTGGAGCTCATGCTGAAGCTGTTAAAATTACACTGCAAAAAATCGAGTGGATTGTACCATATGTGACTATGGCTGATAAACAAAAAATTGAAGCTTTGAATTATATTACAAGTGATCCAGCTATCTCAATCAGTTTCCATGCTTGGGAGCTGTATGAGTATCCTCTATTACCAAATACTTCGAAGCACATATGGGCAGTCAAAACTTCTACGCAGCTCGAGAAACCACGTTTTGTGATACTTGGATTTCAAACAGCAAGAAAAAATGACGCAACTAAAAATGCCAGCGGATTTGATCACTGCAACATCAGAGACATAAAATTATTTTTAAACTCTCAGAGTTATCCTTATAGGAATTTGAATCTCAACATTGCAAATAATCAATATGCTTTGTTGTACGACATGTATATAAATTTCCAAATTTCATGCTACAACAAAGAACCAGAGCCACTGCTGACAAAGAAAAAATTTTTGGAACAAGCACCACTGTATGTTATCGATTGCTCGAAACAAAACGAATCAATAAAATCTGGACCAGTAGACATTCGCCTAGAATTTGAATCTGCAAATCAATTCCCTGCGCAGACATCAGCTTATTGCCTCATTATACGTGATCGCATAGTTGAGTATAATCCCATGAGCAGCATCGTACAAAAACTAATATGAAGACTATTCAATTTAATCCAACGCCAACCATACATTATATCTATGTATGGAGATTTGCACACGAACAAGCAAGAAGAGGTGAATGGGAACAAGCAGCAAGAGATCGGGAACGATTTAAACAAAGAATTAATAAATTAAATATAATTACTAAACCTGTATTAATTCAAAAACTTACATTTATAAATAAATAAATTTTTTTATATTGACATATATTGTTTTTTATTATTTTTAACCTAAAATATACATTTAAGTCTTACATAACCTTAAATATTTTTTTTATTCTACATAACCTCCAATACATAATAAATTATAAATATTTTTCTTAAACTAAAATATACATTTTGGTGTAACATAACCTTAAATACATAATAAACTATAGATATTTTTCTCATCCTTAAAATATACATTTTGGTCTTACATAACCTCCAATACATAATCAACTATAGATATTTTTCTTAACCTAAAAATATACATTTTTTAGTCTTACATAAACTATAGTCTTTTTATCTTAACCTAAACGTACAATTGCAGCAATCTTTTCTGAATGGATATGCAAGGCTATCAGGGATATCATCATAGAAAAGAGAATGATCCCGACACCTGTGATAGCCAATCAATTTTTCATTATTTTGTAATCGTTCCGGTAGTTTGTGTCAAGCGAAATCGATTTGTTGGGTTGCATTTTCAATGATGAATGCAACATCAAGATATGATATATCTTCATTATCCATACACAGTAAGTTCCCCAACTGATTGAAGATCTGAACTGACTTTTCATAGGTTGGTTGGTTTCCATAACAAGTCCAAAACCACTTCTTGAAAAATTGAACATTTTGATATGCACATGAAGAATAAAACTTTTTTTTTATGATGAACATGGTATGGACAGCGATGTTTTGGAAAATCATAAGCATCAAATAGAGAAAAATGTCTTAATTTTTCCATATCCATTATAGGTACAACAGAGTCAATTAGATCATCAAGCCATTTTTTCTTTCGTTCACCTTGAACGTGAAAGTAACGTGCATTTCTCACCAAAATATCTAGATTTCCTTTCAATGATTCATATGGTTGCACACCAGATGTCCATGAAATTGAATGTTGGGGTCCACAATGATTAACACTTTTTTGCATTAGTGCAACATCAATCTGATCTAAAGGTGGTCCGAATAACCAATGTTCACATTGCACACGTTTATATGGATTGACTTTAACAGAAATATCACTAGCACAAAGTTCTTTTATCACAAATCTGCCATCAGGCATCTCAAAACCCACAAAATCAATTATAAGTTCCATTATTGCGGTTTGTTAGCTTTAAATAATGACTTAGTTAATATGAATGTGATTTCATGACACGCTTCTTCGTCATTTTCGCGATCATTAAAGTTTAATAATAATTCTTTCTAATGAGAAAGTTGTAAGTTGATTTCTTTCCTTCGAATAGCCAATTCTTTATTTCTTTCCTCATTCGCTTTCATAAGATAATAGGAATCTGGGATAGCGTTGTTGTCGTTGTCGCCGTAGTCATTAAAAATATCACTTTCGCTGCTTATATCCTCAAACTCGATTTGGGCATCGTGGTTACACTCAACAGTGAACTCAACTATACATGAAGTCTGTAAAAGTTAATAATTAAATTATCATAGTTAAGTTATTAAAAAAAAAAAACAATTTTTGAAATAATAATTCTTACATACTTTGAACCGTGAGGACCCATTTTTTATGATTTCCCAAGTATACGTAATTGTAGTTTTTCCGTTTTTTCACTAATTTCGAATAGATTCTTCGCTAACTTTCGTTTTTCAACACAGCCTGGACACGATACTTCTTGCGCACTTTCAATAATTTCAATATTTTTGGCAAATGCAATTACATCATTGATAAATTTACCAATATCCTCGAGAGGTATGTCACCAAATAACGATTCAATAATATCGTCAAGATTATCAGTGTACGGCCGGTTATGTATGAGAAAAATTCTTTCACTTTCACTGAATTTATTATCCATTTGCACAAGATGTTAACTAGAACGTTTCTTGATGTAGACTGACTGCTGCTGCGAGCTCAGCGCTCAGCTCGATTCCCCCACTCTAGCTCAAAAACAAGTTCGAACCTGTTAGATGCCGTCATCATCTAGAACATTCTACTGCGCAGTTATAAAATAAATATTTTACTGTTTTATACTGCTGATTGTAACTTTCTTCCAATGAACTATTAGCTAAATTTTGAAATAATTTAAATATTTTTTCTTTTTTATCTCCTGATATTTGCTTATTATTTAAAGCTCTTTTTACTGCTTGCATTGTGTGAAAGAAACAAATATATACTGGAATATTTTTGAAATTATCTTTTAACACTCGACGTTCAACAATACTTATCTGCCATGAAAGATTTTATTCTAGGACATGGCTCTTGATTGTTTTTGAAAAATATTTTTATAAACCAATCAAAAGATTTTCTGATACTAGTAAACCAATTGCTACAATGTTAGTCGAGCCATTGGAATCCTCTACAGCCACAATACCGAGAGTCAAATTGTTGTCAAGCAGTGTGTAGGTTCCATCAATGAACACAATTTCAGGCCATGCATCCATACAATTTTTCATGTCAAGGGTTGAAAAATATAATCCTTTAAATTGATTTTCTTCCTTAGAAACTGATACATCTGCACCTGAAATATATTCTATTTTAGAGGACTATATGAGAAACAAAGCTAAGGTAAAAGTAGTTGCATCACCACCGAGTATCAAAGTTATTTTAAACACTGATTAAAAACTCCGATTAATACTGATTGAAACTTAATCGGATTTCCTTCAGATCCAATCGTAAACAAAAAATCAATCAGAATTGCTCGGAGCGTTCCAAGTATCCGATTAAAATTTAATCAGATTTAATCGGCAAAAAAATTTATTAATTTCTGTTCAAATCAAATAAATAAATTTATTTTTCACTTGAATCCGATAGGAATATCTATATGACCCAGAGAGGAAAGTACCACAGGCTCAGGCTTGGCTCAGATTTAGCGCAACTTTGTAGAACATTGGGCCAGGCTTGTAAACCAGTCTTGGCCCAGTTTTGGTAAAAGTCTGGAATGATAATCTCGGGCCAAGCCTGGTTGCCAGACCTGGCCCAGACTTCGTTGTCAGACCTTGCCCATGCATCAAGGAAACGAATAAATTTAATTAAAAAAAAATTTTATTATTATTAAACTCTTAGAGTTCATGACCATTAATGTTTAAACTATCTAAGAGAGGTAAATGATGTGAAAAAAACTTGTGAAAATTCTGCTGGGCTCTAGGCGCGAACTGCCGTTCTTCTGATTGCTGAGTCCGAACGGTAGCTACTGGACGAACCTACTAATGTTGAACTGATACATTTATATGAACCATTTTTATATAGTGGAAACCTAACCATGCAAACATGCAAATAACCTTCTCAATAAGACAATTTATAGATAAATTGAGAAAAATATAGATAGCCTGAACTGGGAATCGAACCCAGACCAATTCGGTATCGCGCCGAGTGCTCTACCAGTTGAGCTATCCGGCACTATACTTTATTCCGTTCAATTTGATCTATAACTTATTGAGCCACACCGTCCTTCGTACGGTAATACACCATTTTTATATAGTGGAAACCTAAACATCTACTTATTAAACCATAGGTATAGCTAAACTAGGGTAATCCTGCCTTGGCCCAAGCTCGGGTAATCATTGTAACGCCCAAGGCTAGGTTACCCAGTCCTGACCCAAGTCTGGGTTGCCATTGAATGACCAAGGCTAGGTTTCCCAGTCTTGGCGCAAGCCCGGGTAATCATTGTAACGGCCAAGACTGAGTACCCAATCTTGAGCCAAGCATGGGCCAATATAGGTGTGCCAAAGCTAGGTTCCCTAGTGCTGGGCCAAGTGGGGCCTGTCGTTTAACTCTGGCAGCTCCTGCATGAGGATATACGCTTACTATTGCTCACACTATGCTAATTCATGAAAATGAGCCAATAAAAAGTTATTCGTTATATAATATCAATAAAACAAATTTCACACTATTCCTATTGAAATACTTTTTGTTTTGAGTTCCGAGCTTCATATATAAATAATCACAATACTGACTCATTGCATATTTTATCAAAAACATATTTTTGAAAAATATTTTCTTTATGAAAAAGTTTCGAATTTATAAAATTTTACCAAAAAAAAAAAAAAAAAAAAAAAAAAAGATGAGATCTCAAAATTTATGTGTCAAAAATTTTTATTTCAATCCATAGTTTCATAATCGAGTCAAAATTTGAGAGATACACAGAAAAAAAAATTCTCGACTGAAGGTAAATATTCTAAATTCAAGAAAATTTTTTTGGAAACCTAAATTTTCTCACATAAAGTACAAATCTTCTTCAACCAAGACGAATTTTTTTTTAACCAAGACAAATTCTCTTAGCTCAAGAAAATCTTGACTTGGTTCCCGAAAACATTTGTCTTCCAAAATATTTTCTTGACTCAAGAAAACTTTTTTTTCTGTGTATGAGAGAGAGAGAGAGAGAGTTTCTTGCTGTAAAAGCCAGTTATGTAGGGCAGTCTTGAATGCCGATGTGCTCTGAGTTTGTTTCAGGGAGTCAGGAAGATCGTTCCACAGATAAGGTCCAGCAATAGAAAAGGCAGCTCTGTAGGCATCAGTTCGATGGTTGGGTACAACAAGAGTAGATGCTGGAAGTTGGCTACGTAGTGGTCTAGCAGGAACATGAGCAAGTAGCAGATCAGTCAGATATGGTGGCCGATGGTATAGATAAGCATTCCTAACCGCAATAATTAAGGAACGAGATCTTGCTTGTCCAACTGATAGCCAGCCGAGGTCAACTCTAGCTTGAGTGATAGGAGAGTCCCACGGAAGTCCCAGAACAAATCTAATACTCTTGTGGACTATTCTCTGGAGCTTGGTGTCCAAGATCGACCCAATGCCATGCAGGACTGCTGAACAGTAGTTGACGTGTGGCAGAACTAAGGCATTTACCAGGTTCTTGCGAGTATTCACATCAGTGAAAGTACGCAAGCCACACAAGCCATAGAGCGCTGAGTTAATCTTGGCAGCCACATGCTTCACATGATCTGCAAAGGTAAGTTTGGAATCCAGGATGACTCCCAGGTTGCGCACCGATGAAACGGACTCAACATTGATACCGTCACAGCCAAGTTTGAAAGCAGAGGTGTCAATAGAGTTGATAAAAGGTCTGGACCCGAGGATTATGGCTTTAGTCTTGCCCAGATTTAATTTGAGTTCATTCGAGGTGGCCCCTTGCTTGATACGAGCAATGTCCTCATTGATCTTGGCAATACAATCATCCATATCCCGTGGGTAACACGGTAGATAGATCTGGAGATCATCCGCATACAGCAGTCTTTTGCACCAATGAATACAAGAGCCAATATCATTGATGAAGAGTGAAAATAGCAGAGGTCCAAGGATTGAACCCTGTGGAACACCAATATTAGTACGAATCCAGTCAGTAAGTTTACCACCATCGTGCTTTACAGCTTGCTCTCTTCCAGAGACATAGGACATGATCCAGTAGGCAGCAGACGAAGAAAATCCGATTGTTATCAGCTTGCGTATTAGCAGTGCAGGAACAACTGTGTCAAAGGCCTTGGAAAAATCGAAGAGAACCAGAATGGTGACCATACGCTTATCCATATTGTATCTCACGTCATTAAGCAGCTTTAGCAAGGCTGTTCGAGTGCTATGTCCAGTGCGGAAGCCGCATTGGAGTGGATCAAGTAAATTATATTGACCAAGATACAGCGATATCTGATTAAAGACAACCCTTTCCAATACCTTACCCAAAATAGGTAGCAAAGCAATCGGCCGATAGTCATTAGGTGTTGAAGGTGTCGAGACCTTGTTGACTGGCACTATTATAGCCCTTTTCCAAGCATCAGGAAAGGTATTGCTAGTTAAAGACGCATTAAAGATACACGTAATGTGATCCAGGACCATAGGTAAGATAGCCAACAGCATCTTTCTAGATATTCAATCGGCTCCAACTGCATCAGTGCTTACAGAGGATAAGATTTTACGAACTTCATCTGCATTGGTCTCTTTAAATAGTAGCTCAGGTTGCAAACCTGATTTGATTGCTGGTTCTGTGAAGTGATATACTGTACATGACTGGGATATGGCCGCGAAAGTCATGTTAAGTTCAGTGGGATCAACGGCAAGGGGCTTAGGACTAGTGTCCTTGAGCAAACCGAGCTTCCGCAGCTCCAGCCACATTGCACTACTAGATAGGCCCTTTAGACGATTGGCATAATAATCAGCTCTAGCACGATTAAGTTGAGAGCGATGGATATCACGAGCAGCACGATAATGCAACAAGTCATCATGTCTTTTGTGCCGTTGAAAGCGTCTATAGATAGCTCGAACACGCCGCTCAGAGTCATCAAAGTCCTTCGAGATCCACGGAGCAGTTTTGAGTGAGTTGACAGTGATTTTACGAACTGGTGCATACTCATCAACATGTGTCATAAGTTGTTGGGTGAGTCTAGATGCCAATTGATCAGCTGACAGATCTGGTGATGAGACCCATGACCAGTCCCCACTGCGTAGTGACTCAATAGCAGGTTGTGTAGAGAGTAAGTCAAGTTTTCGAGACAAAATTACTTTGGGCGATGGAGCTTTAGCAGTTAGTTGAACAGCAATAGAGACCAAGTGATGACCCGCACCCAGAGGACGATCAGATTTGCCCCATGATACAACCGTGTCAAGTTCATCAACCATGCATAGATCAAGCCAGGTTTGTGATCGCGATGTAACATGAGTGAAGCCGTGATCGATGAGCTTCAGAGAATTCATATGTAAGAAAGATCTAAGATAATCAGCATCATCACTGGATGACAGTTGGTCAGCATTAAAGTCACCACAAATGATTTTATGGCTAAAACCCTCCATGGCTGAAGCAATAACTGTTGCTAGATCATTGTGCAGCGAAAAAGGAGCGTGCGGTGGTCGGTATATAGCTGCGATGAAGACAGGTTGAGAACCATTGATGTTTAACTTGCACAGCAGAATTTCAGGTAGACCAGGTGGACCAGTCCAGATTATCGGTTGCTTGAGAATGACAGTTAAGTGTAGAGATTTGTGGTAGTATATAGCAATGCCACCCCCATGCGTGTTCCGATCGTTTCTGACAATACAATAATCCGGCAAGCTGACAACCGTGTCATCAATTAAGTTGCTGAGCCAAGTTTCAGTAACCACAATGACATGGTACAAAGGTTCATTGGCCAAATACTGCTGCAAGACACATAAGTTAGCACGTAGTGAGTTGATGTTGACACAGCAAGCACGCAGAACAAAGTGGTCAGTGGTATTAGATACACGGGGACCACCTGTAGATAAACTCGCTATTAGTTTTTTGGGTGAAGCTGCAATAGCTTATTAATGTCACTTTGAGATGAAATGATGTGGACAAGTGCATGGTCATTGAGCTTGGCAAAGATCGTGTCATTTTTGGCCCAGATGTATTTAAATCCCAGCGGTTTCAGCAATTTTTTCGATTCGCCAAGAAGCTTAAAAGTTCTGCTGGTTAAAAGCTCATTAACATAAATACTAAAATCACTGTACAGAATAAGTTTCAGATCACTGTTAGCAGGTAGGCCGGTAACTGCCGTCCACTTGAGTTGACCATACTTCTTCTTGGCATTGATGATCCTAGACACAGTAATCACATCAGCGCACTTGATGGCAATAGAAATACGTTTGTTACTCGCAGAGCTAGGTGGCCGTAACAAAGCAGGAGTATCCGAAGATGTTGAGGGTGGTACATTCGAAACTGCTTCGCGTCTCAAGCATCTGACATTAGAGGAGTCAAGACCAGGCACATTGAAATTGAAAGTAGCAAGTACTGGAGCAGCAGTCAATAAGGTCATTTGTGAATTAGAAGTAGATGATGATCCAGCAACAGAGGTTTGCTCGAGCCTATCAAGTCGAGAAATGACATCAGATAGCACAGCTTTGAACTCAGTGTTTTCCGACTTAAGCTCTGAAGTTGATTTTTTAAGTTCAGAAATATCATGATTATAGGCTTCCAGCTTATCATTTATACTAGGCAGTTCTTTTAATAGATTGCTATGAACTTCAAGTACTTCGTTTATTGAATTAATACCTGCTGCAATCGTGACAATAGGAGGCTGACGACCAGTTGGTTTTTTAGGAGGTGGCATAAGTTCCCGATCATCACGTGGTCTGCCGCGCTTAGATGAACTGAATGACTTATCCGAGGAGTCAGAATCAATATGATCAATACCATCCATATTACAAAGTTACTCAAGATGGCGTTGGTTGATTGTACTTATATCGATCTTGAAGAATTACAATCAGTTTGGATCAGAGTACAACCAGCTCACTGCAGATGGCGCTTAGCTACTATTCTCACTTAAATGAGGTGTCACAAGTATGGCAAACCCACTATAGATGGCGCTCCAGTAGCATAAGCAGATGGATAATAAAAAATAAACACCAACCTCAAAATCCAGAAACCCAAAAGAAAATTGATGAAATAAGTATAAAACAGGCCTCAAAAAGTAATTAATAATATCTCACAAGCGAGACCTGCTATTAAGGCAAGCAGAGTAACTAAAACAGAAAATGCCCGGGGGCAAATTATGCAGAATCGAGCACCAAAAGATAGAGCACAAAAAAACACACACTGTAATACTTACAGAGAGAGAGAGAGAGAGAGGGAGAGAGGGAGAGAGAGAGAGAGAGAGAGAGAGAGAGAGAGAGAGAGAGAGAGAGAGAGAGAGAGAGAGAGAGAGAGAGAGAGATTGATTGATTAGATTTTATTATGCCAAGGCACAGGCCAAATGACAATTTACATAAATACAAAATACAAAAGTTGAACAAAATAAGAATGTGAAATGTAAGTACATTAAAAGTAACAAAAATAAGAACTTTAGATGTTAAATCGTATGATTTAACTAATAAACAAATATAGATTCAACTATAATAAACTATAACATTCATTTTACTGGTAAACTCCACTAATTTATTTACACTTGCTAGTATAAAGACTAAGAACAGGTCGAAACCGTTTATAAGACATATTAATATTTATCATTACTCTGTCACGTAGCCATTCAAATAAATTAATAATTAATTAGGAATAAGTAATAAAAATAATATTTAAGTTCAAATTTGAATGGTTACGCGGGCATTTCGTTGCCACGCCGGTGAGACAGCGTTTGCTCGCGCATGCGCGCGGTATGACTGAGAGCACGTGTGTGCAAAAATTTTACTTTTCAATTTAAAAATAATTATATTTAATATTAATTATTTATAAGGGAATATTTATGATTTGGCGTTATTCAGGGGACATAATGTGTGGTCACATCATGCCCCAATTATTATTTTTATTTTATTTCGATTTAATTTCATGTCCAGGTATTGAGGAGATGAGAAATATTGACCGCAGAGGAGGGGAAAATCAATATTTTCTCCTGCAATATCGACGCGGGTGACATGTGTTAAATAATTATTATTTAATTATATATATGTTTTACGATTATTATTCTGGTATAAATAAATACCATATATATATATATATATATATATATATATATATTCAATTTATTATGTATCATTCAGGTGGGGTAAAAATGTTCTTATAATTTATTTAATTAATTCAAAGGCCCGGGGCTAGGTAACAATGATAATAATAATTAAGGGCGATTGTTGCGCCACGTGGGTGGCCAACAAGTGGCCGGCCCATTAAGTACTCAGAAAGGTACGGAAAGTGATACTGAGCAGACGCTGTTTCTCATTTTACGTTGTCAACACGTTTTGATCTATTAATTAATTTTGTCGTTGTTTGCGGTCTAACTAATGAAAAGTTATTTGTTAAATTCACCGGATACGTGGTTATCAGGCTATTTCTTTGGAAGTTGAAGCAGTAATTAGTAAGTACTTTGATTTCTCTCCATGCATTGTTACCTGTAACCTCCCCGGGAATTGTTGGCAATCACGACGCGAATAATTCGACTGATTTTATATTTCGCTACCCCCTGAATGATACATTTTTATATATAAACGGAACTGGGGATAATAAATTAAGTGTATTTTGTTTAATTTACGATTTAATATTGGAAATTGCGCGGTTGCGGTAGTTCGCTGTATAGATGTATCGATAGTTACGTATATCAATAGCTACATATATCTATACCTATAGCTATAGCTATACACCGGCTAAGAAAATTCCTGAGGGACGACGTAATAATTCAGAGGAAAAATTCCTGAGCCAATAATAATTATAAAGTGGAATTATTATTATTATTTAATATAGTTACTATTAGTATTTAATTAATTAGTCCCGAATTATTATTTATATTTTTCTTTTTGTATACCCCAGTGGACAAGTAATTGAAATTATATTTTTTTAATTATAAATAATTATTGAAAGAGGAATAATTATTTATTACAAATAATTTATATTATATTTTTAATTATAAATAATTACGGACAGAGGAATAATTATTTATTTAAAGTATTTTATGTAATAATTTTCTGGAAATTTATATTGAGAGTGAGTGTGTGCCGTATCTTTCTCCCCTTATATAGTGTAAAGGGGTAACCCAAGGTTCGAGGTGGTGATAATTTTTTTATTGACATTTTGTTTATTTTGTTTGAGTGAATTATTATTATAATATCTTTATATTATATATTGGATTTAAATTCAAAATTTTCTTTGGATTATATAGATTCTGCCCCCAGGGGTTTATTGACGAGTATAATTTATATTAATAAGCAATATATTGTATCAGAGATTCTTGATAATTTTTTATAAATAATTGGATCCAACAATTCTCGGGGAAATACTCTGTATTTATTTGCCTGGGTCTTTTCCTGCTATATTTAATTTATTTTATCATTTAATATATATTTAACTGTGCTTATTATTTTCTTTTCTGATTATTTCTTTTTTTTTATTATTTCATTCGATTTATCCGCCTTGTTACTGGCTATACTCGCTCGGATTTATCCTCGCGAATTTCCCCCTGATAAAATATTTTGTCCGTTTTTGAGAAACGGTCTGGCGCCTACGTGCACTAACCCAGCCTGAGGAGCTGGTCCAGGCACACCTTATTTTTTTTTATTTGCAATTTAATAACCTTATTATTTATTTAAAAAGTTAAAATTTAATTGAAGTAAGATTTATCAATATTTTATTTTTCCGGACTTCGACATTATAATTTTTTTTGTTTTACACGTGGGTGACCGCATACAGTACTGGGATAATTCGCGTCTCCGTCGCGAAATTTAAAACAGTATTTGTTATAACTCAAGATAAAAAATTTGTAGTTGAAAAGTCAATGATCCAAATTCAAGAGATAGTCGAACACTTTATTTTTAAATACTTCTAAGCTACAAGAATTTACTATCTCACCAGGTAATTCCTCCCACATCCTTATCACAGTTACCAAAAAAGATTTTTCAAGATAAGTAGTGGTGAAATTTGGCAATTTAAATGACGAATGTCTCTTAGCCGCCAGTCTTTTTGAACGCTTAACATCAGTCTCTTCAACAAATTGATCACGTAAATACCGAGGTTTGCCGACATCTAGTAGCTTATAAAAGTAGCATACTAAAAAATACAGCCTGCGGTATTTGACTGATAACCATCCAAGTTCTCGGCGATACGGGGTGATATGTTCATCTTTTTTTAAATAAAAAATGAACCTTATCAAAGCATTTATTGCACGCTGCAATTTTAGATCATTTTCAAAAGTACAATCAGTGAGTACAACAGAGCAGTAATCAATGAGAGGTAAGATGGTTGCTGATACCAATAACTTCCTGATCTCAACAGTAAAAATGTTCTTCCTGACTTTAAGACTATGGAGAGCTGAGTTAACTTTGCTGGAAATTTGTGCGACATGATTGTTCCAAGATAAGTTCTGGCTTAAATATATCCCTAAGCATTTAGTTAATTCAACATAGGGTATTACAATACCATTTACTATAGTAGGAAGAACATCTATAGCTTGAATTTGCCTTAATTTACTACTCGAACCCAAGATCATAGCTTTCGTCTTTGACAAGTTTATCTCTAAACCATGCTGCTTCGCCCAATCTGCAACTGCTTGAGCATCAACAGTGACCTGCCTGGCTGCTTCTTGAAGCTGATAAATATAACAGTGCCGATAGATATATTTGTCATCAGCAAACAATCCATGCTTGCAAGATACTAACTGTTTGACCACGGAATTCATAACAATTAGGAATAATATCGGTCTCAGGACAGAGCCTTGAGGGACTCCTGATGACGTTTTCAGAAATCTTATTGGGATTCCTAAATCATTCAATAATGATTGAGATCGATTTGATAAGTAAGAGGAAAACGAAGTTATTACTTCAATTGAAAAACCAAGCTCAAAAAGTGCAATAAATATAGTTTTTGGATCCACGTAGTCAAACGCCTTGCTTAGGTCAAATAGAACCAGCAAGGTCACTTGATTTTTATCCATAGCTTGTCATCAGTGAGCTTTAGCAATGCAGACTGCGTACTGTGATGTTTGCGAAATCCAGACTGAAGTGGATCAAACAAGTCATTACCCTCCCGGTAAGCTACCACTTGACTTGCAATAATTCTCTCAAAAACTTTTGCTAAATGAGATAAATTTGCAATCGGCGTAGTGTCCAACGGAGATCTAGGCGGTGTCACTTTGTTTAATGGTATTATATAAATGGTCTTCCAAACCTCGGGAAAAGTACAGGTGTCAAGAGATCTGTTGAATAAGGCAGTGAGAAAGAGTGAGATTTGTGAAAAATGATCTCTCAGCCATCTTAAATCCAGCCCATCAGGACTATTCCCTTTAGATTCAGAGAGCGTAAGATGTAATGCTTTAGTAACATCGACAATTTTTGACCACTTAAACGAGCACTCAACTAACCTCGAACAAGTCAAAGGTAAAAGATCTATAAAACCATTACTGCAAGGTGGATGTTTTCTAACTATATTAGCATAGTAGTCATTGAGCTCAGAAGCGTTGAAGAAATTAAGCGGTGATGAAGAGTTTGATTTAATTAATCCAAGATGTTTAAGTTTGCTCCAGACAGTTGATCCATGCGGTAGTTTTGAGAGAGCAGTTTTCAAGTATATTTCACGGGCACGATTCAACTCAACTTTTAGCTTTTTCCTCTTTACTCTGTAAAGAGCAAGTAAATTTGGATCTCGATTTCTTCTAGCTTGCTTGTAAATTTCATCTCGTTCTTTGCACTTCACTTTTAATTCTTTTGTTAACCAAGGATTACTATGACGAACAATTTTTTTTGTAATTACTGGTGCAAATACATCCAAAGTTGATAGAATTTCAGTTTTAAACAAATCAAGTAGTTTAATTGGATCTAAGCGTTCAAAAACCGAATTTCCCACATTTAGAGACTTTGCTAATGAATTTGACAAGGCTATGTGATCACAGCTCTTTAAATTTCTGAAAGCAATCTTTTTTTCCAAATGATTTGAATTACTTATAAGATACTGACAAAATAAGTAATCATGACCATCTATGAAAAGGGAGTCAGATTTAGTATAAGATGCCAACTTACTTTCATTATCTAACAGATTCACATCTAACCAGGAGTCACAATTATTTTTATGAAATGTAGCACTAAAGGAAATACAGTACAATGATGATTCAGCAATAAAGTTCTTTAAGTGGTTAGTAGTGCAACTATTTTCAAGTAAATTACAGTTTAGATCACCAGCTATAATGATATTTTTGAAATTTGGAGCAAGCTTTGCGTAAATATCAAAAAATTCATTCAAGAAAAGACCTTTTGGTCTTCTATAAATACCGCAAAGTAAGAGATGGGTCCCAGTAGCTAGAGTAACATCTGTTTTAAAAAATTCCGGTTGATTTACATGTTCTGAAGATGATATATGAAGTATTTTTACCTTGAGTGATTTATGAACTAAACAAGCAACACCACCACCTTGAATATAACGACCTGTGTTAGAATGTTGCAGAGTTCGGTCTTTACGGACAGCTATATAATCATCAAGTGAGAAAATACTATTATCAGTAGATGGCTTTAACCAGGTTTCAGTTAAAATAATTATATCAGGCTTCTTCATAGCAACTAGGTTTAAGAATTGAGCAATATGACCCACAAAACTGTTTATATTTAAGCTTAGGATATTTATTGGTAAATTTTGTTGAACAGAGTTTATAGTTGAATCTACAGAATGCTATTCCAGCTTAGTTAGATCAGAATCACAGCTTATAGTTAATCTTTCAGAGCCATCATCTCTTCTAGCAAAAACTTGTCCACTTCTAACCCAAACATATTTAAACCTCTTGGTTTTGGCCTTCTCTTTGGTTCGCTGTAGAAGTCGGTGAGTTTCCAGGGAAAGAAATTCATTGATATAAATGAGTCCTTTGAAGTTTGAGTCTACATAAGCAGGAAAAACAGTACTTGCTAGTAGATTTCTCGACTTACGTTTCTTATCAATTATAAAATCACGAATCTGCGACGACTTCAGGCAAACCAAGTAAGAATGAGACAAAGGCTTATCGTGATTGGTATTAGAATTTTTCGTGTTTTCAAATTTACGTACGGTTAGGACATCACCAATCAAATTTGGTAACTCTAAGTTATTTAGAACAGCTGATGAGATTTCAATTGGAGACAGATTTTTAATTACCAGGTCAGGAATTCCAGAGATAAGCAATTCAGATGTACTAGACGATTGTAAAGATGACAAGGCTCTATTGCCCAAGGTCTCTGGCTTCACCACAAGCCTATGCAATTTTGTAGTACAACACAACAAATTGATGTCAACAGAGATGATAATACCACTATGGTAACACTACGAAGTGATGTTACCTTACCATCAGAGTGAGTAACAAACTGAAGTCAACTGATTACCATGTGCTGTCACTATGATTTCTAAGCTACCACTTTTACACGAGACACTGAGAACTAATCTCTTCAATGTTGAAAATGCTTAATTCAATTTTTTAGCAATCCACAAGGCACAGATAAAAAAAATTTATATTACAGCTTGCAGATTGCAGTTTCGTGGTTGCAATAGCTCTGAAACAAAAAATGCCCGGAGGCAAAAAACAGCAGGATCAAGTTCTAAAGACAGAGCGAAAAAAATAATGTGCTTATGTACTTACGTAGAGAGAGAGAGAGAGAGAGAGAGAGAGAGAGAGAGAGATAAATACATATATAAACTTTTGAACTGAATGTATTTCCTGACTCAGTTTAGAGGTAGCAAAATTTTTCGAAAATTCCATCATGGGGACAAATACAATAGTTAGATTTTTATGAAATCTACTAAAAAGGACGCATTTAGAAATAAACTTGGATATACGTATGTATAAGTCTATATATTATTTGTTCTGATGCGGCTTGTTTTTTATAAAACCTGAATAGTTCAAAAACTTATTTTTTTTTGACTCAAATTTTCGATGATTTTCAAAAAAATTCAGGAAGCTATTGTTTTCGCCGCGATTTTCGGAAATCGAATTTTCATCAGATACCGACGTTTTAAAGTCCTAGGAAGCTATTCTGACTATTTTCGGATTGATATTTTTTGTTATTGGGCACAACCACAAATCGAAAATATATGACAAAATAAAAATTCTGTCGATTTTTGATTTCCCATTCAAATAACATGGAAAAGAAAAAAATTTTTTGTTTGAAATTGTTTAACTTGGCAATGGCTTATTGTATAGATAAGCCTAGTATACATTTTTGTAGCAAATTTAACGCTCTACAAAAAACGTTTCCTATCATTTTTTGATAAATTCATCTGTTCAGAAGTTATTGGAGCTCGAAGTTGAGTTAATTTTGAGATTTTTTTACTCTTTAAACATGAACAAGTGAACTGAGTGAATATTCACTAATTCTGAGTGCCAATCGAACCACTTTTTGAAATTAGTGATTCGGTTTGCACTTGGAATTAGTGAATATGCACTCATTTTCACTAATTCATGTTCAGAGAGTACTTTTACGGCGAAACTATCATAAAATGGCACACAGTAAAAAACGAATCGTCAAAGTGTAAGAGAAAACGTGTGTTAAAATTCTGAGTGTTGACTTTTGAACAATTTTGTGTGTCAATTTAACACACAGTGTTTATCTTGTTTGAACTGTCGCAATCGATCGATTTTTTAAGACACAAAAATGTCATTTTATTTGTAAGTAGCACTTTTTATATGTTACTATCAAATCAACACACAAAATATGTTAAAAATAATGTCGACCATCACAAAAGAATTCTACGAAAATTTTGATTTTTAACGTATACGTGTGTAACTTTTTTCAACACTCACACCATGTTGAAGTAACATATAAATGAGTGTAAAACGTTTGTTTTACACACGGTATGTGTTAATTTTGACAAATCCATTTTTACTGTGTGGATTTTTAACTTCCCGCTAAGAAAATTGTAAATTTTCAAAAATTCGGGAAGTTATTGGTTTCGGTCCGGTTTACGAAAATCGAATTTCCATCAGATGTCGACGTTTTGAGGTCCTAGGAAGCTATTCTGACTAATTTCAAGATGATGTCCGAGTGTATGTATGTATGTATGTACGTACGTACGTACGTACGTATGTAAATACCTGTATCTTTTGAACGGATGAACCGATTTTGAACTTTAAGGTGCCATTCGACGCGGATTGTCAATATCTTGAAGCCGAGAGAGAATTGAGCTTGATCGGTATGGCTCGTTCAGAGATATTCCAGTAATAAAGTTTTTTCAAAAATGTTTATTTTGGATAACTTTTAATGTGCTCGATGGATTAATTCCAAAATAGACTGGGCTCTAGAGCTTTATGAGCTGCGTCGAATGCTACCTCAACCATCAAAATCGGTTCATTCGTTCGAGAGCAACCGTTGTCGAAAGAATTAAAAAAAAAAATTTTTTTATTTTTCCTGAAATATCTCAAAAACGACTCGATAAATCGAATCCAAAATTTGATCAGCTCTAGAACTTGACAAAACGCGTCGATTGCCGCCTCAACCATCAAAAGCGGTTAATTCGTTAGCGAGATATCGTGGGAGAAAGAAATGCTAAAAAATGGTTTTTTACAAAACAATGGCATACAAAAGTATTTGCGAGCTCGAAGAGCTCGAAAATGTATTTACAATAGTGTTTTCGAGCTCAACAAGCTCGAAAACAGCGGGAAGTTTTGGGGCTGGCCCGCAGGGTCAACTGACAGACCGATTTTTTTCCTGATTTGCCTGAAGCACCACAAGGACTCGCTCAGGTTAATATAAGATTTACCTTATTTGGGCTAACCTGACAAGTTCCTTATCAGGACCTCATCAGTATATCCTTATTGAAAAAAAAATCACTTGCCATCGGGTCAACCTTACAAGTTTCTTATCAGGACCTCATCCGGATATCCCCAGTAAACGGAATCGCATTGAATCGCATTCACTTTTCTATCCGATTCAATCCTATTTTGGGAATAACCGTCTTGTCAATCCGAATCAATGCGATTCAATGCGACACGTTGATATAGGCAAAGTAGGAAATTTTTTTTACCGATAAACCCAAAAATCTAGATTACCGATAGCCGAAAGTTAAAAATTTCAATACGATTATCATATGACTCAAAAATAATTGAGAGAAAAAAAATTATTTTAATACACAGTGTAAATAGAAAACATCTAGTAAAATTATAGCTTTTGCAATCATTTTAATGATATCAAATTTTTTTAGTAAAATAATCCACTAAGCACAAAAAATTGAATCACTGTGAAAGTAATGAAGTTTAAAAGCATGCATTTATTTATTTAAAAGATACAAACTATTGAACTTTGTTAATATATAAATATTACAAATGTCAGATAGACAAAGGAAACTAATTTGAAACGAATTTCATTAGCATAAAATGATATAAAAAAAATTATTACAAGTAGAATGATGGTTTTTTTGGAGTAAATACTAGCAAACGTACAATATAATATATTTTTTATTTTACAATTATAAATAATCATAGTTACAAATGTAAAAAATTTGAAATAATATGCATAATGCAGACAAAATCCATTTGGGTCATTCCATGTCAAATCGACCAATAGTTGGAATCGACCCCTTTCGATTTGGACGAATTTTGGTCAGAAGTTTTTTCTCATCATATTACGAAGTTCTGCCACGGGAAAAAGAAATAAAAAATTTTTTTTCAAAAGTTATGCAATTTTGAAAATTTCACTAATTTTCCTGTTTCTTAAACTTATTCTTTAAAGATCTCGACAACTATTACAATAACTCTAATGATCTAAGCTAGGTTTTAAAGAGGATACTTAAAGGTACCAAAAAAAAATTTTTTCGAAAAAATTTTTCAAAAATTCGCTTTTTGGGAAAATTTTGAAATTTCAAAATTGCAAAAGTCAATGACCGCCATCAAATTTTTCGCTCAAATTTTTTTCTAGAGTACCTCTAATTGATTTAAAAAGATCCTGAAATTTTTAAGTAGGGGTTTTTTTTTGTTCAAAAGATATAAATTTTTGAATTTTAGGAAAAAAAAAATTTTCTTTTTTTGGCATTGACTGAATAAAATAATGATAAATTTACTTGTAATTTTTAATTTTAAGGCTCAAAAATTTATTTTAATGCAATAGAGTCAACAAAAAACTTATTAATGTGATATTTTTGTTTTTCAGCTACATTTTGATTTTAAATTGGATATAATTTTGTTAGAATGATCGTTTTTTCTTAGCCCCTTGCTGTGGTGTTGATTTTGCACTTCTTTTTCTCAATCTGAAAGTAAATAGTATTATTAGAAAGCTATTTTTCAATGGAAATTTTATATGAATCGAATATACATGTATACTAATAATACTATTTACTTTCAGATTGAGAAAAAGAAGTGCGAAATCAACACCACAGCAAGGGGCTAAGAAAAAACGATCATTCTAACAAAATTATATCCAATTTAAAATCAAAATGTTGCTGAAAAACAAAAATGTCACATTAATAAGTTTTTTATTGACTCTACTGCATTAAAGTAAATTTTTGAGCCTTAAAATTAAAAATTTCAAGTGTATTTATCATTATTTTATTCAGTCAATGCCAAAGAAAGAAAATTTTTTTTTTCCTAAAATTCAAAAATTTATATCTTTTGAACAAAAAAAAACCCCTACTCAAAAATTTCAGGATCTTTTGAAATCAATTAGAGGTACTCTAGAAAAAAATTTGAGCGAAAAATTTGATGGCGGTCATCGACTTTTGCAATTTAGGAAATTTCAAAATTTTCCCAAAAAGCGAATTTTTGAAAAATTTTTTCAAAAAAATTTTTTTTTGGTACCTTTAAGTATCCTCTTTAAAACCTAGCTCAGATCTTTAGAGTAATTGTAATAGTTTTCGAGATCTTTGAAGAATAAGTTTAAGAAACAGGAAAATTAGTGAAATTTTCAAAATTGCATAACTTTTGAAAAAAAATTTTTTATTTTTTTTCCCTTGGCAGAACTTTGTTATATGATGAGAGAAAACTTCTGACCAAAATTCGTCCAAATCGAAAGGGGTTGATTCCAACTATTGGTCGATTTGACATGGAATGACCCATTTATAATATTTTCTTCAATTATTCAGATAATTACTAGGTACCATGGCAATATAATTAGAACTTTCACCCTTGATATAGATTACTAAGAATGTTATTCAAAGACGTAGTTGCAATAATATGTCGTTCTGCTTTTACTTTCCAGATGTGAGTCATAACCACACCATTTACAATTATTTTTTCAACATTATATAATTTGACAGTCAAAAAATTTTTCTGGTTATACAAATATATTTCCTGAATTTGAGCGAATTCACCGGATTTAAGTTGTACGTAACTATCATCCCACTTATCCGTTTTGTTACAATACACACTAGTATAAGCAATTTTTCCATTAATACGTTTGTTGTAATATATTTTATTGGGATCATTATTAATTATATCGTTATTGTGATCGCTATAAATTACACCGTTTTTTTTTTGTACCCGTTACTGGCTGACCAGAATTAGAAAAAAGATTCTTGCAAAATATTTTCACTTTTTCATTTTTGGTTCCATTATTATCGTTTAATTCCGTTTTATAACTTGTTACATTAATAGATTTTTGAACAATCTGAAGATCAACGCCTTTAGGGCCATTGACTAACATTTTTAAGAAGTGAATGTTGCTTTCATGAGGATATGTGTAATTAGCCCATAAAGGACCGCTCTTACGCGCAGAGTCTACTGCGTGTAGTAACAAGTGGACATTAAATCTCATAGCTGATTCACCAAAAAAATTCTGAAAATTTCCAACAAATATAATTAACATTTCTTCACAGTTATTTAATTCTTCTTCGGTTATTTCAAGTTGTAATAAAATAAACAAACTTTTAGATAGCAATACTAGTAAATATAAAATTTCGTCACAAAATAAATCAATTCCAATAGGTATGCTGTAATATAATAACAGAGCATTAAAATATTTCGCTTTGAAATTATTAAAGTCAGCAAGTGCTTTTGGTAGAGTCCCAACGGTCCGAGGTGGTTTTATATTTTTTATTACATCATCAAGTCTTCTTTTCTCATCTTTATGTAATCCTTTTATTATCAACTCCCATATAAACTTAGTGACGCCCAGATCCTACGTGTGCATGCTATCAAATGGAAAATTCCATACCATGTTAAAGTTGGGCAAAGATGACAACGCCGAGAGTCTTTTTACCCCACGACATTCAAGCTTAGATTTCATCTGAATACTTTCCTCAACATCAATCATGTGTGATTTATTGGTTCTTAATTCTTCAATCGTAGCAGTGAATGGGAAATGTCTAGCTCCATCAGTTGTTTTTCCCATTATATAACAGTAGCTACAAGCGAAATAGCCACTGTGCTTTACTCTATTTTGACATAATGCTCGCGCTACAGAATCAGCGGAAAAGTTCGAAACGGTAACTTTAATGGTATCATCTTTCATCTCTTGATTATCGTTGGTTAGACTGAACCCAGTTTTATGTAATTTACTAATTTGTTGAACAAAGCTTTCCATATATAAGTTCATCAATTGTGGAGTAGGCTTATGTTTTACAATCATTAGACCGGCGATAATTACGTTTTTAAATCGAAGCCTTGGTGGTAAATTATTTATCATCATTTCTAAAGGCCACATACTTCTTTTGGATTTTCTAAAAAATGGTGCTCCATCCGTGCTGACATTTAAATAAATAGTTTTTTCATGATGATTGGCAAATTTAACAAATAATTCTGAATCTGTAACGTCGGTAATTTCTGAGTTTTATGATACTCCACTTGAAAACTGTCATGTACTGCAGAATAAACATTTTTTAATTTCAATATTTCCTCCAGTTGATACTCTAGATTAATTGATAAAAAGTAATTTTCGTTCAAAGAATTCAGTAAAATATCTTCCTTACATTGCTCACACTACTTTTTAAAAAAGAAAAATTTCATTTAAATGATGAGTAGATATAGATAACCGGCTAAATTTTGGCCCCGCACATAGTTTAAACATTTCCACTAATTGCGTTCTAGCTTTATTACATAATCCGAATCGCAATGTATAACCAGCTACCATTGTTAGAACATCATTTATGGTACACTTCGATTCTTCAAACATTATCCGTTCATAACTTAACGAAGATTGATTTAATATTTTAGCGTAATCTTCATGTCGAGAAGTATTTCCGGTTTTTGTTGATGTTTTTAAAGAACCCGTCAACGATTCAACTCTTTCTTGACTGTTGGAATGAGGCCTTTTATTGTTGGGTGAATTGTTTTGACTTTACCGTCTATTGGATCGTTGACTTGTACGTTACGATTATCAACCATATCTACGAACGCATTATCAGAAGACAAAGGGTTATTGGGTGAATGTTGAGCGTTCGATATTGTAGAATTCATGAAATTTGTGACATCAAATGCATTTAATGAACGACCCGCGTTATCTGTAAAAAATTATTTTTAATACGAAAGCATTATAAATATTATTTACAATCAGGTTTTCAATCCGTTATTTCATTTTAATATAAGTTTAAATGAATCTGTACACTATATTTATGTATAAATATTGATAATGATCATTATAATTTAAACTCAGATTGAAAAGCTGGCACTTTTTTGTTTAGTAACTTACATTTTTCCTTATATTTATGCACAGCTTTTGAAAAAGGAGCGTTCCGTTCAACCCATTTTTTATGAGTTGATTTGCTTACCATTTCAGAATTATAATCAGGTTTTAAATAGAGCTTATAGCACTTTGGTGGTTGCTCTGTCATTTTATCTCGTCTGTAAAGAAAAAAAAATTATAACTAGTTAACGAATAAAGGTAGTATTTTATCAAAACGGCGATTCAAAATTATTGATAAAATTAAACTTTGGATTTTATCAGTATTTTAATCATTTTTCATTTTTTTTTATTTTTTTAGTATCCTTGTATAGGCTTAAAATATCGAGTAATGGTAAATCTGCATTAAAATTTTATAACTTATTGAAAAATTTTCCCTTAATTTTGAGAAGTTTTTTTACTACCGTTAACGACCAATGAATAAAAAAAAAGGTACATAACAACAGACATAAGTGAAAATCTTAACTGGATTTTTAATCCAAAAAAAATTAAATTAAAAAAATTACATTTTTCAATGTAACGCAAAACTGGAAAAATTAAACGAGTATAATTTTCAAATTTTACGATTTTTCAGATTTTAATACTTTAAAATTAAATATTTATTTTAACTTCGTTGTGCTCAAACATGTGATTATGGAGACAATATACATGTATATAGTCTCCATACATGTGATCTATCATAACCTACAACTATCATGCATGTGAGAACTCTCGAAATTTATTTTTTTTTAGTTACATTAATAAAATTGCATACTTACAATTCATTTATTCCCGTATATTTTTCACGCTTAGCAAAAAGAATTAAATTATTAAAAATATTACACTGCAGAATAAAAACGCTCAGTATTAAAACAAATACAATTCACAACACTCCGTGTAATAACGCCACGCACCTTTCTATCTTCACTTTACTGTATACTGATCTCCCAAGAACCTAAAACGTTTGAGGTTTGAGGTCTCTTCCGAGGTAGTGGTGGAAAGGTTCGAACTACACACTAATGGCCCAGTCGATGCGCCCGAAAAAATGGTCAAAGATCATTTTGTCGGTGGGTAAAGATCAATTTAAAAAAATTTTTTTTTTAAAATACTAAAAAAAATTTAAGGACAAAAATTGACATAAAATTGGAAAGAGATCATTTGTTTTTTATAAAAAAATTATATGTAAAATGCAATATCTCCGAAACTATTGAGAAGTTATCGAGACAAACTAGTATCATTGTTTTTGCGATTTAATAACGAAAAAAATTAATTTTGAACAAAGTCTCAACGACGAATAGTTGCTGAGATAAAAATTATTTAAGCGCGAAAAACATAAAAGTGCGTCATTTTGTCCGCGCGCGGATAAACAAAACAGTGTAACTCGGCAGGAAATCGATATTTTTACAAATTATTTTTTATTCTCTTAGAAAATCGTTTATCAACCATACCAAAAATTTATTAACTTCCAAAAAAATTTTTTCAAATTGTAAATTTTAAATAAGTAAAAATCACTTTTTGTTAAATAAAAAATAAAAAAAATTAAATTACCCAATGGATAACGGAAATTACCCAATGGATACGTCTTTATTTATAATGAATTAGTTAACAAATTTGAAAAAAAATTTTTAAAAAAAGTTATCTACACGATAAGTTATTTTTCCGATTCAGAAAATTTGCAATCTTTTGATACCTATATTGTACAAACGATTTTTTTTTTGTTTTTATGACATATTATTTATAACAAAATAAGAAATGCGAATTGATGAAAAAGAGAGTTTCAGTCGTTGGAAACGAAAAAAATTAAAAAGATCATAATCTGTCCGTGGGGATATGCACGGACTCAATCCTTTAGAGAAAGACACAACGTCTTTTGCCTACTTTCTCTCTCTAACAATTCCCAAAGATATCCGAAGTCCTATTTTTATCAACTCCCGCAGCAAGAAATATTTCTAAGTTTTTATATTGAAAATTATAAAGGATAAATTTCACAAAATCGATCAAAATTAGTATATACCATTCGATTAAGTATTGCGTGAGATGAATTTCTGTCGTATAAAAAAAAAAGAATTTTTTTGTTGCTGATAAATTTCAAAAATATTCAAAATGCTTTTTTTTATGAAAAAAAAATTTTTTTTATCTGTCTTAACCCGAAATTGTTCGGGTAATGGTTCAAACAAAATTATTCATTGGATAATTTAATTTTGTTTATTTTTTATTTAACAAAAAGTGATTTTTACTTATTTAAAATTTACAATTTAAAAAAATTTTTTTGGAAGTTAACAAATTTTTGGTATGGTTGATGAACGATTTACTAAGAGAATAAAAAAAAAATTGTAAAAATATCGATTTCCTGCCGAGTTATACTGTTTTGTTTATCCGCGCGCGGACAAAATGACGCACTTTTTTGTTTTTCGCAATTAAATAATTTTTATCTCAGCAACTATTCGTCGTTGAGACTTATAAAAGAAACGTCTTAGCGTAAGTGCCCGGTAAGTAGCCAAATAGGAGAGACAGTCTATCGAAACATTTCAAAGACTCGTTGACTAGGTGTCACCAAATATTTTGCCGTATCGTCGCCTTCACGCACGACGCGCAGTAATCAAAACTTTGAAGTGTGATATGTAGTCCATGGGTCTTTGAAATATTTTGATAGGCTGTCTCTCCATTTGGCCATTGAACCTGGACTTACCTTAATCCATGATAAATGTATATCTGTATAGTATTCAATTCATATTATTTAAAATCGTTTTACCTATTCAAAATTACTTTTATTCATAAACTGGAAAAAGATGAAAAAAAAGGATAAACAGTTTTAGTTTGATAAAGTTAAATTCTTATTCTATTTTAATGTCTGTTAAAATGAATGATTATTTTTTTTTTTTATTCAAATTATTATAAAGCCAGCTACTTTACATCAAAGGCACTTTTAAATAAAATAATTATAACTAATCACTGAAAAAAAATGCTTGCAGAAACCAAAGATGAAGTCCAGAAGAAAATAAATGACGCAGGGAGACTACGATTTTACCCTGAAAAATTTTTGAAAAGTTCGAGAAACTTAGCAGTGCAGCTCAAAAAGTCAACGAATTCAATCCCAAGTAATCTGACAGTACCTGACGATGTTATACCTGATACTCTATTAAGTACACCTGATCACCAATCTTCAGACTCTATTACTCAGCGGTTAACGCAGTTACAAAATAAAAAAAGAGGTCTGATTCAGTCAGATCCATGTTGTAAAAAATGTTTTGATTACAAAAGTGAAAATAAGGAATTAAAATTACAGCTGCAAGATTTAAAGAAGAGAAATGAAGAGTTATCTGAATTAAATATTCAATATCAATAAAAAAGTTTAAGTATTTTTGACAAAATTGAAAGGGGTGAGCATTTAGATAATATTTTTGTAAGCTTAAAAAAATTACTGAACTTTAACAATGATTTTAATTTTTATTTATACTTTTTATCTCTTTAGATCTTGTACGGACTGTCGATGGCGGTGATAATCAATCTACTGAGTTAGAAAAATCAACTCAAATCGGTGAAATGTCAGAAGATGGCGAACAGGTGATTACCTAAATTTTTTTTAAGTACTTCAATTAGCAATTCTTTTTCCTTCTAAACGAATAGTTAATTATTATAATTGTGATTGTTATTGTCACTCCTGTTATTTATATCATTACTTTTTGTAGGTTCACATCAGAGGGGGCATGTGGTTACCCACACCCACATACTATAATATTACCACCAAGAGTAGTGTTACCAAGATGGTTCATTTATTAATGGACAACGTCTTTGAACAGCAGGAGCTTGAAACTTTAACTATCAGCGGCAAACCATCTAACCGAAAGCGTAAAGGTCTTGAAGATGAAGAAATTTTAATTAATCAATTAGACAGGAAAAAAGTTTGGATAATACAAGGTATGCTGAAATAGAAATCATCTATTACTAATATAATTAAGATTTTAATTTTTACCCGTTGTGTCTCTTCATAAATATTTTTAGTACAGTCAGAGTGCATCAATAAAAGTTGAACTTATCAATTTTAGAAGTAAATCGGTCGATTTTAAGAAATTTTTGTAACCTATTTCGATGCTTTCTTTACATTTGTTTAAAAAATTGTAATTTTTCAACTACCGTTTGAATGTACAATTGTGCAGTTCCGCACGCGTGCTATCTTTAACACACTTCGATGAAACTATTTATGTCACATTAAAAAATTTTTTTTACAACTCAATATTAAAATCAATTTAACTTATTTGTGTTACAGAATTGATACGTAGTTATTAAATTAAAAAAAATTGGAGCAGTTAAATACAGTAAGTACTTCAATGACATAATCCGATTCCTATAAAGGTTTCTTACAATTTTTAAAATTTTCATTACTAAACTGAAAAATATATGACACTTTATGAAGAATGTTTCTTCTTTGTATTTTGCCATAACTTCTAAAATATTAACACGATTTTTTTTTATTTTTATTTTTTAACTCCAGCTTTTAAAGATAAACTACAATAGTAACTTTATTTTTTGAATCAATTTTTATAATTTCTGATCTTTTATGTTAAATGTATTTTTGAGAATAAGCCGTAAGAGATGAGATTATGAATGAAAAATTGTAAGAAATGTTTTTAGTATGTTTGAAAATTAAAAAAAATAAAGATTTTTATAATAATTAAATAATTTTATCGTATTCTATTGTTTACAGAACCTAAAAGAAAATTGAAATTGTTAAGCAATAAAATAATTGAAGATGATAATCGTCTGGAAAATGCAGATTCAATTACCTACGAAGAAGACAGCCGACATAGTTTAAATAATGTAATTATCGAAGAGACGATGATTGTAAACATGTCTGACGATTCAGACACTGAAAATATTCAAACAAATTAATAAAAATAAAATAATTTTTTATAAATTTAGTCTGTTCTCTTTCCGTACCTTTCAAAGATTCATATTATTTCATAATACAAAAATGTTTACTTATATAAATCGAAAAATCAATTTTTAATTTTTTCTGCTCCACTAACCAATGTCAGGTCCAGAAAAATTGTCAAGATCTTACTTTGACGTTTGACTGTCAAGAAATTTTAGTATTTTTTAAATTGTCTTCTCTAAAATTTACGCGGTTAAATTTAATTAAAAAATTACTATTCAATAATCGAATATTTATTTTAAATAAAATTATTTAAAAAAATTACATTTTTACTTGTAATCTAATATTTTTTTAAAATTAACCGCAAAATAACCTCTTTACATGGACGATATAATTTAATTTTATTATAAAATATATATGATGACGGTTATTATTTTTCATTTTATGAGAAGCTTTTGCTTCGAATAAATGACCGCGATAATTAAATAGTAATTCGATTTGATATTTCATTTGAATAATTACTACTTTAACGGCTTATGGTACACAGAAATCTTTGTTGGTTATTCAGTTTGATCTCTAAACTGCATGATCTACGGAATCTAGAAAATCCTATGCGATTCAATACTTTCCAATGCGAAACATAGGGTTTCAAAAATAATATTGAATCGCATTGAAACGCATTGGATCGCATTGGCTTCCAATGCGATCCCGATTGCTGGGTCCTTATTCAAAAAAAAGTTATCCTATCCCTTTCAATATTTTATTTACAGGCTGAAAATGAAACAAAGTACAAAAGAAAATTATATAAAAATTATGTTAATCATTATTGCAGCACGAATTTTTTACTTTTTCATCAGTTAATCTTTGGCATCATCATGAATATAATAATAATATTTACACTTCCAAGATTACATGTGTATTTCAGCGTAGTGGATAGAATCAAGGACTTTGGATCAAAAGGATGCAGGTTCGAGCCCAGCAGTCTTTGGGATTTTCTCATCAATAAAAAACATGTCTATTAATGCTATTAATGCAATAAATAACACTCCCGATCGAATTAAAATTTCTTATTTTTTTTTTTCGCAATTTAACTTTTTTTAAAAAATAATTACTAAAAAGGCATCTTTGATAAGGATTTGATGAAGATATCCTGGTAAGGATTCGATGAGGATATCCTGGTAAGGTTCTGATGAGGCATCCTGATAAGAACCTCATGGGTCTTAAGCGTTACATCCATATCAGTTCCTCGTCAGGATATCCTGATCTGGACCTTATTTAAAATAAGGTTAACCTGGTAATGACCTCATCAGGTCCTTATGAAAAATTTTAGTCGGGAATATTAAAAAAAAAATACAGATATATAATAATAATTAATTTTTTTTTAGTTTTTTATTGATTAAGAACGGTGTAAAATGAAATATAAATTTAATAATTATAAAAGTGATAATGAGTTCCGCTTGTAGAACAAGCTTTATTGTTGTCATTGTTGTTATTATTGTCATTGTTGTCATCGCTGTTATTGTTATTGTTGTCATTGTTGTTATTATTGTTATTATTCTTATAATTGGTGTTACCGTTGCGAGATGTAAATTTTTTCAATTCATGGTAAATTGTTTTTTTCAGCTTCCTCTGCTGACCACCATTAAAGCCTCTTTTACGCTTAATGAATCCTATAAACAAATTTTTTTAAAATTAATTGTAGTAAAGATATGTATACACGAAGAAAAATGCAGGTCAAAATTAAATAATAATTACAACCAGTAGTTAAACAAGGAGGCTGTGGGGGTGAGGTTTATTTCCCCGAAGACTAAAATCCCGAATGAAATTATTATCGACATAGAAATACGGTAATGTAGTTTCAATGTGAATGAATAGATGGCGGACTGCGTGCAATAAATGAATATTGCGGGAATTTATTAGAATAAAAGTACAGATCGAGAAGAGCTATGAGTATGATGTAGCATAACCCTGACAGACGGAGGTGGGGGGCTTCCGGTCATAATTTAAAATCTCGATAGCAATTTATGAGTAATATACAAATAAATTGTAGTCCGGTTAATTTTTTTTCAGAGAAAATATAAGACCGGAAGTAAGGCCCCTGGGACCCATAAAAATTATTGAGCACTAGTTTTAAAATTTTAGAATAGAAGAGAATTAATATTTAAGCAAATAATACTCATGATGATGAGAAATAAATAATAATGCCGAAAGTAGGACTACTAAGGCCCAAAACTGTTTTTAGACAGAGAATGATATAACAAATTGCAAATATAGCTCTAATTGTTATTTAAATAATTATTATCCATGAAGGCCACAAAAAATTAATAATTATTTTGGGGCCTTAAGGCCCAAAAAAAAATTTTCACCTTTTTTAACAAATTAACGTAAAAAGATGCTTTTATGGTACAAAATTTAAAATATAGTTAAAAATTGGTCTATACTAGTAGCCGTTTAGTATGAAACGGGTAGTGTAAAATGTTTCCGAAGTAAATAAAGAAAATTTTAACCGTGTTTTGTAGGAAAAGAAGATGAAATTGCCAAGCGTAAGAGAACGTTGTCATATAATTAATAATTGCATCTAACGAATACCCGTTTACCATAAAACGGGTAGATTTAACCGCTGTAGTAGGGTAAAATGAAATTCTGTGACTAATTTTTCCAAGTATATAAACGTATATAGCCCATTTATGTGAAGAAATGGCCTAGCGTAAAAGTTCATTGACATATAATTATTAATAGCACCGCACAAGTGCCCGTTTACTGTTAAACGTACGACATATAATAAATAGTTGCACCCTACAAGTGTTTTGTATAAAACGGGTAGTATCAACTGCTATGGTAGATAGTATAACAATTCGTTGGATATTTTTTAGAATATAGGGCCGTATAAAGTCCATACACGTGATAAAATGGCCTAGTCTAGGAGTACGTTGCCATGTAATCAGTAATTGCGTCCTACAAGTGCCCGTTTACTATCAAACGGGTAGTATTAACTGCTGTAATAGAGAGTAAAAAAATTCGGTGACTATTTCTCAGGCATATATAGACGTATAAAGTCCACACATGTAACAAAGTGGCCTAGCCTAGGAGTACGTCGACATATAATAAGTAGTTGCACCCTACAAGTGCCCGTTTTGTATAAAACGGGTAGTATCAACTGCTGTGGTAGACAGTTGAAAAATTCGGTGACTATTTCGTAGGCGTATATAGACGTATAAAGTCCACACATGTAACAAAGTGGCCTAGCCTAGCAGTACGTCGACATATAATAAGTAATTGCGTCCTACAAGTGCCCGTTTACTATCGAACGGGTAGTATTAACTGCTGTGATTGATAGTAGAAAAATTCGGTGACTATTTCTCAGGCGTATATAGACGTATAAAGTCCACACATGTAACAAAGTGGCCTAGCCTAGGAGTACGTCGACATATAATAAGTAGTTGCACCCTACAAGTGCCCGTTTTGTATAAAACGGGTAGTATCAACTGCTGTGGTAGACAGTTGAAAAATTCGGTGACTATTTCGTAGGCGTATATAGACGTATAAAGTCCACACATGTAACAAAGTGGCCTAGCCTAGGAGTACGTCGACATATAATAAGTAATTGCGTCCTACAAGTGCCCGTTTACTATCGAACGGGTAGTATTTACTGCTGTGGTAGACAGTTGAAAAATTCGGTGACTATTTCTCAGGCGTATATAGACGTATAAAGTCCACACATGTAACAAAGTGGCCTAGCCTAGGAGTACGTCGACATATAATAAGTCATTGCGTCCTACAAGTGCCCGTTTACTATCAAACGGGTAGTATTAACTGCTGTAATAGAGAGTAAAAAAATTCGGTGACTATTTCTCAGGCGTATATAGACGTATAAAGTCCACACATGTAACAAAGTGGCCTAGCCTAGGAGTACGTCGACATATAATAAGTAGTCGCACCCTACAAGTGCCCGTTTTGTATAAAACGGGTAGTATCAACTGCTGTGGTAGACAGTTGAAAAATTCGGTGACTATTTCGTAGGCGTATATAGACGTATAAAGTCCACACATGTAACAAAGTGGCCTAGCCTAGGAGTACGTCGACATATAATAAGTAATTGCGTCCTACAAGTGCACGTTTACTATCAAACGGGTAGTATTAACTGCTGTGATTGATAGTAAAAAAATTCGGTGACTATTTCTCAGGCGTATATAGACGTATAAAGTCCACACATGTAACAAAGTGGCCTAGCCTAGGAGTACGTCGACATATAATAAGTAATTGCGTCCTACAAGTGCACGTTTACTATCAAACGGGTAGTATTAACTGCTGTGATTGATAGTAAAAAAATTCGGTGACTATTTCTCAGGCGTATATAGACGTATAAAGTCCACACATGTAACAAAGTGGCCTAGCCTAGGAGTACGTCGACATATAATAAATAGTTGCACCCTACAAGTGCCCGTTTTGTATAAAACGGGTAGTATCAACTGCTGTGGTAGACAGTTGAAAAATTCGGTGACTATTTCGTAGGCGTATATAGACGTATAAAGTCCACACATGTAACAAAGTGGCCTAGCCTAGGAGTACGTCGACATATAATAAATAGTTGCACCCTACAAGTGCCCGTTTTGTATAAAACGGGTAGTATCAACTGCTGTGGTAGACAGTTGAAAAATTCGGTGACTATTTCGTAGGCGTATATAGACGTATAAAGTCCACACATGTAACAAAGTGGCCTAGCCTAGGAGTACGTCGACATATAATAAGTCATCGTGTCCTACAAGTGCCCGTTTACTATCAAACGGGTAGTATTAACTGCTGTGATAGATAGTAAAAAAATTCGGTAACTATTTCGTAGGCGTATATAGACGTATAAAGTCCACACATGTAACAAAATGGCCTAGCCTAGGAGTACGTCGACATATAATAAGTAGTTGCACCCTACAAGTGCCCGTTTTGTATAAAACGGGAAGTATTAACTGCTGTGATAGATAGTAGATTAATTTGGTGACTATTTCTCAGCGTATATAGACGTATAGATTCCATATATGTACTACAATGGCCTAGCCTAGGAGTACGTTGCCATATAATCAGTAATTGCCCCCTACAAGTGCCCGTTTAGAATAAAACGGGTAGTCTCAACAGCTGTGGTAGATAGTAACAAAATTTTGTGACTATTTTTCTGAAGTTTATATGCCTATGTATTTGAAACATTGTTCCAGCCTAGGAGTACGTTGGCATGTTTTCAATATCTGCACCTCACAAGTACCCGTTCACTATAAACCGAGTAGTCTGAACTGCTGCGATAAATCGTAAAAACGGTTCTGTAATTATTTATCAGAAGTCTATGAAAGTATAAAGACCATATGAGCAAAACATGGGCCTAGTCTAGGCGTACGATGATATGTAATTAATATCTGCACTTTACAAGTGCCTGTTTACTTTAACATGAGTAGACTTAACTGCTGCGGTAAGTCGTAAAAAAATTCTGTGACTATTTTTTAGAGCTAAATGACGGAAAATATCTCACATATATATAAAAATGGCCTAGTCGAGTAGTTTATTGCCAACTCATTATTAATAGCACTATTCAAGTGCCCGTTTAGTATAAAATGGGTAGTCTAAACTGTTGGGGTAAATAGTCAAAAAAATTCTGTAATTATTTATTTGAAGGATATGGAAGTATAAAGACCATATGAGCAAACCAATGGCCTAATCTACAAGTATGTTGCCATATAATCAGTAATTTCACCCTACAAGTCCTTGTTCTGTATCAAACAGGTAGTGTTTCTTTCTGTAGTGGATAGAAAAAATATTCAGTGACTATTTTTTAGAAGTATATGGACGTATAACGCCCTTATGTGTAAACCAATCGCCTAGTCTAGGAGTACATTGCTATGTTATTAATATCTGCACCTTACAAGTGCTCGTTTACTATAAAACGGCTAGTTTTAACTGATGCGGTGATTAATAAAAAAATTTACCTACTATTTTTTAAAAGTATATGGAGATATAAAGCCCATATACATATAAAATGGCCTAGTATAGTAGTTTCTTGCCATATCGTTATTAATATCACCATCCAAGTGCCCGTTTACTATGAAACGGGTAGTGTCAACTGCTGTGGCTGAAAGGAAGAAATTTCTGTGACTATATTTTAGAAATATATGGACGTGTAAAGCCCCTATATGTGAAAAATTGGCATAGCCTAGAAGTTCGTTGCTATATAATTAGTTATATCACTTTACAAGTGCCTGTTTACTATAAAACGGGTAGTCTTATATGCTTCGGAACTTCAGAGAAATATTTTTTTACTATTTTCTGGAAGTTTGTAACATTTATAAAGCTCATACATGAAAAAAATGGCCTAATGTTGGAGTCATTTTCCATATTATTACTTATTGCACTTCATAAGCGATGATTTATTATAACATGAGCAGTGTTTATTGTTTCATAACAAGTCAAAAAAATTTATAACCATTTTTTGAATGTATTTAAGTGTATTAAGTCCATACAAATGGATAAATGATCTAGTGTAGGATTATTTTCCCATATCCCTGATTCAGAAATCTCTTTTGGAATGATTCAATCCATGCTAAAGTGTATATCTACATATAGTCAAGTTTTCCAACTTTGAATTGTTTCGGATCGTGTTTGAATTATTTTAAATTAGGTTTCTCAATCAAGGATAGTTAATCATGGCTCTATGTCACCTTTTTACAATGTATACTGGTTTTCATATTGTTTCATTTTTTTCAATGAGCTTTTATTTTTCCTCAATATTATCTAAAAATTTTCCCATTATTAATGTTATAATTCAACCAATTCAATGTTACGTGACATGTTTTTATTTATTAAAATTAAGTCGTTAGTATGCAATCACTGCTTTCTTAATTTTTGTGATTGTATAGAAAACTTTAAGTATTTAAAATGAAATTGGAAATGAAAAAAAATTTATTAATTCTTAAATCTAAATATTCCGATGTTAATTGATGCCTTAAAGTTTGTGATTGTCAAGCGTTAGTGCCGTCATTTGTTTATCTAAACCTAAAAACTTAACAGTAAGTAACATATAATTATACGAAGCTACAAACGTAAGTATTTACTTTTCATTATTTCTATTTTAATTAATATTTTTTTTTCTATCGCTACTTTTCTTTGTGAATATATTTTTACTATCGTTGTTACTGTTCTCACAAGCATATCTGTTTTAAATTTTACTTATATACTCTGACATTTCAAAATTTTGCATATTTTTTGCCCCTTGTTTTATTTTTTATTTTGAACGGTTAGCTAATATTCTACAAACTTAATCATTATAATGATAATAAAAATAACAATAATAATATCTCACTGTTGCAAGTCTTTTCTGTTTCTGGCAAAAGTCAGTCATGATGCTCTTACGACTTTTTATGTTGCTGCAATATAATATTTCTGTTTCTATTATCTAAAAATTATATTGCTTCTACAAAACTGTGTCCTGTTTCTGCATATATTTACTTTTGTACCTGTAGTTATAAATTTTTTTTCAGCCGCATTAGTAACACAAAATTTAAACCAATATTCCATGTGATATTTTTTTTTTTTCAACAAATATCAATTTGTTATTTTTCTTGTATATTCCAAATAAGTATACATTAAAAATATTTACTAATCTATTTTATTCCAGCAATTTAGAAATGGCGGAGTATTTTTCACTTGCAAAAAATTATAGTAATACGAAAGATTTTTTGAAAGATATTGACCACTATGAAGAAGAAACTGGATTTGAGTTTTCATCATACGAGACTAGAACAATAAAAAATTGTCGTGATAAAATTGGCAAAATGAAAAATTTTGGTGCAATTAGTATGTCTGAAATGTATTTACAATGCGTATTTGGAAACAAAAAAAAATTAGCATCCCAGCATTCAAAGTAAGCAATTTTTTTTTTTTAATATTACTGAAACTTTGTTATTTATTTTTTTCTCATTTCTGTTTTATTCTTTATTTTTATATTCATAATTTTTATACTTTCACTAAAGATTCTTTTGAAGAATTATGAAACATGTCAAAAACATTTTTTTGTCCGATTTTGTTAATGAGCAATAACTTTTACTTCAATTTAAAAAAAAATCGTTAAACTTTGAAGGATTTTAAAAATCCATTTAATTATAAAAATTATTTAATAATATATATTCAATAATTTTAACTTAAAATAATGGAAATTTTTATTACTTTTTTTATATTTTTCTTCAAAAGTTCATTGGCGATAGATTAGTATAAATAAATATTGATTGGATTATTAATTATGTTTCTTTGACGAAACATAGGATCGACTGTCCCGTGAGACTGATTGGTAGGCTGCAGAAGAAGTCCAGAAAGTTTGTTATCACAACATGGATTCATGAGCATAACCACCAGCCAGCTGAGGTAAATAATAAATTATTGTAATCTTTACTGCGAGCACTTTCAAATATCTAAACGGAGAAAAGTACATACGAATTTAGGCCATCGCACATCGCATGTAAATCTCAACAATATGCAATTTTATGACTTTTATCCAATTTTTTACGAAAAAATTTACCTTTTAGCGATATTTTATATTTCCGTGATAAAATGCATACCAAAGTTTAAAAGTTTGAGCTTCTGTGTATCTAATTTAAACACTTTCGAACGCTATGTCGCTCATTTCGATCGGTTGATTCATTCTAAAGATAACGTACGATAGAATTTGATTCACATACATACATACATACATACATACATACATACATACATACATGCATACATACATACATACATACATACATGCATACATACATACATTCATACATACATACATACATACATACATACATACATACATACATACATACATACATACATGCATACATACATACATACATACATACATACATACATACATACATACATATACATACATACATACATACATATACATACATACATACATACATACATACATCCATACATACATACATACATACATACATACATACATACCGGGAATAGTCAGAATGGCTTCCTGGGACCTTAAAACGTGTAGATCTGATGAAAACTCGCATTTCCATAATCGTACCGAAATTAATTACTTCCTATTTTTGAAAATGATGCATTGTCAAAGCGGGAAAAGTTATAAATTTCATAGTTTCTTCTCTCGTTTCAGAGACAATGTGATCAAACTTGGGTTAACAGATATAGAACTCCTGGACAAGCGAAAAAAGCTAAATGGGCACTGAAAAAGACGGAACGTAACATAAAAATGGTAAAAACTATTGAAGAAGAAGCAGTTGATAAATTGTGGATAAAGATAAGCAGAAATATTTTGAAAAATCCTGAAACTGTGAAAGAAAAGTTATTGTTGCTAAGCAATTGTGCGAGAGAAATTATTAAAATTGATGATCATAACTTTCCTGATTCTATTGATAATGAGTCTATATTATCAATAGAATCAGAAAATAATGACTTTGAAATAGCCGATAATAGCACAATTAATCAACCCGACGTAATGGAACAAAATTCAGATCAAACTATGAGTGAGCCTGGCAGATTTGAAATGGAAGTAACATCAGTCAGCGACATGACAGACAATGATAATGAACGGAATGGAGAAGTAGTAACGATCAACAGCACAAATGGAAAATTGGATGAACAATTGGAAAAAGAAAAAGATAACTCTATTAACAACGTTGGAGCGAAAAACTTAAAAGATTTAAATAACTTGACGACTGAATACTTCATCGGTGACATGACGCGACTTGACGAAGCCAAAACTTCTCTGAAAGAAAATGAATATTCAAAAATAATTGAACAATTATTTACAGATGTAATCGCATAAACGAAAAGTTTTTATTAATATTTGGAAAAATTGTTTTCATTATCATTACTGTAGTCATCATTAAATATGAAAACAATTTACTTAAATAAATGACAGAAAAATTTTTAAATCAATAAATTTGAAGAAATAAAAAAATTTTTTTCAGCCAAGAAACAATTTTTAGTTCAATTTTTTTTTTGCCCATAAAAATATGAATTTCGTCTAACATGATTTCCGTCTTCCAACAAATTTTTTTGGTTCCATAAATTTTTTATAGGTTCAAATAAACCTTTTTTTTATCCAAACTTTAAATTTCATATCATAATTAATCGGCCCTAGGCTTTCAGTCCATGTTCATATTTTCGTGCCTTTGCTCAGCTTTATTGAAAATAATATTTGTTTAACTTTCTCTGCTATTTATTATTAATTTCGTTAATAAACAATTAAGGTTTATCAATCATATTATTATTCATTACCCGATCGGCATGAATATCAGAAAGATATATTTTTTACATCGGAAATATAACAAAATTTATTTAAATAACTTCATGATACCAGTAACATGAACTTCTGACATTTATGCCGAGCAGGTAATTATCATCTTAGAAAAAGTGTCATTTTATATTTTTAAATATAATATTATTTAATATCGAAATTTATACAGGTTAACCTCAAGAAGTAACTAACAAATTTATTTAAGCTTACAATAACTCTGTAAAGGTAAGTTTGAGTTATATATTTTTTCAACACGACGATAATGACTAGAGTAAATGTTTTTTTTTTTTTTAATTTTATTTTAGTTTTTCCATATATTTATGTTTAACGATTATTCCGTATTGTTTATTTTCTTGACAAATACGCATTTGTATTTTGACGAATTTACACACATACATATGAACATATATATATGTATATATATATATATATATAAATGTTTATATATATATACATAAACATATCTATATATTTGTTATTGCTTCGCTATTGTTTTTTATAAGCGGCTAGTTTCAGTCTTATTCGTATGCTTCAACAAAGTTAATTTATTATTTTCTTTAAATTATTCTTATTTTAATTGACTGTTACTGTTTATTTTTAAATACAAGTATTGAGATCAATAATATATATTTTCATTAAATTATTTCATTAAATAAATTATTTTCATTTGCTGTAAATTTTATTTTTTTATTAAAAAATGGAGTATGGTGATTATAATTATCACCGTAATCAAGTCATTAGGCTTGATGATGGGACAATTTCCGCTATGTAAGTAATTTTATTGCAATACTCTGGTTAAAAGAAACGATTCTAAATTATTCGCAATGTTAAAAGCTTATAAGAAGGGTGATTCAAAAGTATTCAAGGTTATCAAAAGCATTGAAAAGTATTAAAAAAATTTATTTTTTTCCAGTTGTTTTAAATCGTTTCTTTTTATAAATGTACCTTAATAACAATTAATTTCAATTCATAGTTTATCAAAAAAATGATATCTAAAATTTAATTTTTAACTTCCTACTACGAAATCAATGATTTTTAATAATTGGTACTCTTTGAGTTTCTACTACCCGGGTTAATAATCAAACTTGATTCAGGCTCGCTTCACCTTATTTTCTTTTTAAATTACAAATTTGCCGACGATTTTTCAATAAGCGATCGACTTTTTCGACTTAAATAAAATTTTTGGCAACTCTTAAAACTTTTGTCATCTTAGCTTCAACTTACTCGTCTTCACTTTGAGCACGACAATCGTTCCCCTTACTTTTGACTTGCTGATTCAAGTCGAAAAAAGTTATTTACTAACCTTACTTTAGACTTAATCAACCAAGTTAAAAGCAAGCGGTATTTTTTAGTGTAAAACTTGTTTTTCACATTTCATCTTAGCTATACTAATAAAGAAAACGTTTCCTTCAAATTATTTTTTTTTTTTTGGAATTTGTAATTGATATAAAATTGTTTTAAGTGTTGGATCGGTAATGCGCGTTTTCATCCCCCGACAAAATATCTTTCGATATAATTTTCACAATTTTCCTGAAAAAACTAGCATCTAAGCAGGCAGTTATTTTTTATTTATAAATTCCCACAATTTTCCTGAAAAACAAGCACCCAAATTAGTTGTGAATAGTACAAATAAGCATTAAATTTTTTTTGGGGGACATAATATCCTCGACAAAATATCTTTCGATATAATTTTCACAATTTTCCTATAAAACTAGCACTCTAAATAGGCAGTTACTTTTTGTTTATAAACTAGACACAATATGCTCGCTTCGCTCGCCTTCATTCTTTCAAAAATCCCGCCACTATCTCAGTCGACCAATCGACAACCGAAAAAAATAGTCACAGAAGTGACGTAAAACGATACGACATCCGGTCATCAACTTTTTAGAAGAGGATTATCACAATTTCCCTGAAAAACAAGCACCCAAATTAGTTGTGAATAGTGCTAATAAAACATTTAAATAAAATAGAGAAATTTTGCTGATAGGATATTTTGTCGGGGATATTATTTCCAGAAATATTTTGTCGGGGAATGAAAACGCGCGAAATCGTTAGATCCTGTTATATTTTTATACTGAAAATCAATAAATATTTTTTCTTCTTTTCGTAGATATTACAATTGTCACTATAAAAAATTTAAAGGCAATGATCACTGCACCGGAACGTTAGTTTGGAGAGATGGTTGGTTCACGGAGAATCAAAAACATAGTTGCTTAAAAAATAAAATGCTTGGGGCGAAACGTCGATTTAGGCAGGCATTAAAAGAGAAATGTTTGCCTAATTGTGATAAAAAATTGATTTACTCCGAAATCGCTAAAGAGTTAGTATCTTTATTTATTATAATGAAAGTAATTACCCAAGTAACACGTGTTTGAGCAAGATTCTGTATTAAGTATCTTGAGCAAGACCCCCTGCTGCTAGTGTCTTTTACTACTCATGTGTCTTTGACAAGATTTGGCAAGATCGTGTATCAAGAAACCTACGTCAAGATTTGTGTATGTCTTGCTCATGTTCTCGTACACAACTATATTAAAGATATTTTGAACACGTGTAATGAAAAGTATCTGACGCATTTTCTGCAACAGTAACTTACAGTAGATACTCCCGCATGACTTGCTCAAGATCTCCCAAGGCTAACGGTCAATTTTGAAGCTTGACCATATCTTAAGCAAGCCATGCGCAACTATTTTCAACTATAGTCTTCCTCCAGAATTGAGTTTTCATCTGGCACGAATTTTTGTGTAAGGCTTACACTAGGCTTGCAATTTAAATCTGTTCACTAGTATCTGCAGCAAGACACATACGTAGAAAAAGACACTAGCACCTATCGATCTTGAGAGTAGACCCGATGAAAAATAATTTAGTATAATTATATGTGACTCCATATATAATCAGATCTGAAAATTGGCCAGATCTGATCATATATAATCATAAATGATTATACATAATCATGCATGAACGAATATAGTCATTTTTAAAATCTCATTGAAAATATCTGTAAATTATTAATTAAGTAATTAAATTCGATTTTTTTGTCTTCAGTAATATATATGTCGGTTAAATTTAAATTGAAAAAAAAAAAAAAAAAAAAAAAAACATTTACTCTCGGTTAACTATTATTTTACTACGGGTCACCTGTGTAGATAATATCCCACGTCAATCCTGCTTAACTGGTTATTGCTGGATTGTAGTGTGATCCTCTAGTCGGCTATACACTGATAATTAAAAAAAAGACATGGCATAACTTAACTCAAATAATCTAGTTGATACATCCTACGCAAATAATGCACCTAATGATGAATTTGGTTTTGTACATAAATTACAATAGCATTGATAAGATAGATGCAATCAAATCTTTTTATCTATAAACATAAAAAATCCATATATAAATCGATATTGATTTATACTTTTAAATTGCTGCCGAAACCTTTCAATAATTTGTAAGTAATGGGGATTAAAGTTTGATTGATAGTTGACAAAATAAAAATTTAATAACATTAATACTAAAATGGTCATATTATGTTATATATATATTAGGGTGGTCGTTAAAAATTAAATTTTCTCAGGTGCCCCATAAAAAGCTTCTTTTTAGTGAAAAAATACGTGGGGAATTTAGTTTTTTCGTTTTAAGTAAAAAGAACACGTGTCGAAGGAAGATCAAAGTTCATTTTTCGATACAATCTTGGTTTTTTTTAAATATCTCATGAAATATGCAGTTCAGAGGAAAAAACTAGTGTGCCAATTTTGTAGGGAATTAAATTGTTGACAAAAAATGTTGTTTTCAATTTTTTTATACAACGTGTTTTTATGAAGATATTTTAAAAAAAATTTTTTAGATTAGCAATTGGGCATTTTAAGGATGATGAATGTTAAAAATAACGTTTTTTCTTAAATATAGACAACTTCGTTACTCGTAACATATCAATTATTAATGCTTGTTACAGTTTCTATATACTTAGAACAATGTTATTTTCAAAATTTGTAATTCTTAAAACGCTCAATTCATCAGATCTAAAAAAAGTTTTTTTTTTAAATATCTTTATAAATACACATTTTATGAAAAAAATGAACATGACCTTTTTTGTCAAGTATTTATTCCTACAAAATTGTTTCCATGTTTTTTTTTCCTCTAAATTGCATATTTCATGAGATATTTTTAAAAAAACGCGATTGTATCGCAAAATGAACTTTGATCGTCCTTCGGCACGTGTTCTTTTTACTTAAAACGAATAAACTAAATTCCCTACGTATTTTGTCACTAAAAAGAAGCTTTTTATGGGGCGCCTGAGAAAATTTAATTTTTAACGACCACCCTAATAGACTCATATAAATATAAGTAATTCTACGTATAACTATGTATAATCATATATAATTCCATATATGATTATATACAGTTATATATGATCTCATATATAATTATATATATTCATATATAATCAAATAAAATCATTTTTTATTGGGGACTTGCTTAAGAATTGAAAAAGATTGTTATATAGGTGATTGATTTAAAATGGAATAACTCATGTATAAAGATGTTATTTTTTTCTCAAATAAAGACATTCTGAAGCGGCCGTTGAAATTCCCTATTCATCAATTAAAAGTTCAATGAAGCGTTGGTCAGGCACTGGAAAATCCTTTCCAATGATTAAAAATGGTTTAAAGGAGTTTTATGAAACCATTACAAAAGATGAATTTTTGGATAAGCTGGAATATACGGGTGGGCGATTAAAAGTGGACTATGTAATGGAAAATGGGAACGAATCTGTCATTCTGTGGAATCCACAGTACATGGCCAAATTTAAAAACTGTGAAATGTTGTGTGGGGATGGCACATTTTCGAGATACCCAGACATTGGCCCTAAAATTGACATTAAGTACCACCAATTATATGTCATTAATGCCATTTACGAAAGTTCGGTGAGTAAATATTTTCCTTCAAAATTTCAGTGCCATTGCTAAATATTCGAATTAATACTTAATTTAAAAGAACGTGAGCACAGTTTGATTATGATTCTGTTTATAATTTTTAACAATGTTATTTACTTCATAGGCATTTCCTGTGGCGTGGATATTAATGGATCATAAATCAGAAGCTGCTTATAATTCTGTATTTAAAATTATTTTCAAAGATTTTGGATCATATAAAAATGTTATAATGGCTGATTTTGAAATCGCTTCACGAAATGCATTTAAAACAGTTATGCCTGCAGCCGACATACGGGGATGTTACTTTCACTATGCCCAGGTAGAATTTCTTATATCCTATCTTATCATATCTTATCCTATCCTATCCTATTTTATCTTATCGTAACCTATCGTATCCTATCCTATCTTATCCTATCCTATCCTATTTTATCTTATCCTATCCTATCTTATCTTATCCTATCCTATTCTATCCTGTCATTTCCTATCCTATCCTATTATATCCTAACCTAAACAGCATTCCAGTCGGAATGACTGATTTACGATGCGTTTTTGAAGGCGTTCTCAAGAAGTTACGACTCCTTAAAGGTGTAATTTTTAAGAACTCTTAAATAAGAGTTCTTCAAAACTCCATAAATACGACATCAGTTTTGTGACGGCTGAATGTATTCTTTTTTTCAACTTATTCGTGAAGTCTAAATTAGGGACTCCTCAAGACGTCATTTTAAATTCATACTGAAGTCTTATTTGCGCAGTCAGAAAAAACAACTTCTTGAGAGCTCTTTTTAAAATCGTCTTACTGAATTCACTAGGTGACTCATTCGACATCTTGAAAACTTCTTAAAGACTTCTTTAAAAAGTTTATAAGACGTCCAAATTATACATAGGAACTCATTCAGAACTTATCAAGACGTCATTTTGCTATCTGGGCAGTATTTCAATGGAAAATAATCGTGATATGGATTTAAAAAAGATTCAAAACTTGAAAATTATAGTTTTCATATCTTTTGGACATAATTTTTTAGGAGTTGCAGTAGTTACAAAATCATAGGCAGTATCGCAAGGGTTTCTATCTCGTGGCACGTTCAATTAAGTCTAGGGGCCAGTATTGTGAAACATGACCACATTTTTACAGGCTTTGTTCATTTGGCACTACCCGGGGAAGAACTGGTTAAATTTAACCTACTGATGAAAACCACTTTTCTCCTCAAATGCCTATCCTTTCGTTCTTTCAATTATTCCTCTCATTCATTACATCCCAACTCCTCATTTCCTTCCTAGGCTATCCAAAAACAAGCGGGAAAACTTGGAGTCTGGAAAAAAATAAAAAATGATGATGATGCTCGACAACAATTGAGGAAATTGATGGCAATTGCTTTCCTGTCTGAAGAACGTATTGAGGAGGGCTACCGAGAATTCATTAAAAACTTACCCGAAGATCAACATGATGTTTTCGAACCTCTTTTGGATTATTATCAAAAGTACTGGATTGAGCAAAGAGGCCCAAAAGATATTAGCGTGTATGGTTTGAACTTCAAAACAGACAACTTTTCAGAGTCATATAACTCAAACCTTACACGCAATCTAAGAAAGAAACCAAAACCTCTACAGCTCGTTGGTGAGTATATATCTATCCTATCCTATATTATCCTATCCTGTCCTATCTTATCCTATCCTATCCTATCCACTCCTATCCTATCGTATCTTATCATATCCTGTCCTATCTTACCCTATCCTATCTTATTCTTTCCTATCTTATCCTATCCTGTCCTATCTTATCCTATCTTATCTTATCATATCCTGTCCTATCTTACCCTATCCTATCTTATTCTTTCCTGTCCTATCTTATCCTATCCTATCCTATCCACTCCTATCCTATCTTATCTTATCATATCCTGTCCTATCTTACCCTATCCTATCTTATTCTTTCCTATCTTATCCTATCCTATCCTTTCTTATCCTATCCTCTCCTATCCTATCTTATCTTATCGTATCCTATCATATCTATCTACCTAATTATCTCTTTAAATTCTTAAATACACTTATTTCGTTCCTAAGATTACATCAAGCAGAACTTGGAATCTGGAGAGAGGAAACTAGCGTCGATTAAAGCTGGAATAAGAGTCGACACTTTGGCCGGCGATACTCTTATAAAATTAAGAGAAATTCGGCAGGCGTGGGATGAAATCGACGAAGGAACAAAGTCCATAAACTTCTTCCTTTGTCGAATAAGTCATCTCATCCGAAAGAGAGCTCCGAAATTTGCGGTTCCGAGCGATGACTCAGATTCAGAAGTTGATATTGGTACAGTATTAGAAATTTGAAAAAATTTATCATATTCCAGATTAAAAAAACTATTTGGAAAATGATACCATTTTTTAGCTTCCCGCTGAGAAAATCGACGATTTTCAAAAAATTCGGGAAGTTATTGGTTTTACCTCGATTTTCAAAAATCGGGTTTTCATCATATGTCGACGTTTGAAGGTGCTAAGATGCTATTCTGACATTTTCAGAGCGAGTTCTGTATGTATGTATGCATTTGTGTGTGTGTGTGTGTGTGTGTGTGTGTGTGTGTGTGTGTGTGTGTGTGTGTGTGTGTGTGTGTGTGTGTGTGAGTTCTAAAGCTGATCGAATTTTGAAATTGATTTATTTAGTCGTTTTTGAGAAATTTCAAAAAAAACAAAAAAAAAATTTTTTTTGAATTCTTTCATCAACGGTTTCTCTTGAACGAATAAACCGATTTCGATAGTTGAGGTGGCATTCGACGCGGCTTATAAAGTCTTAGAGGTGATTAGATTTTGGAATCAATCCACCGAGCAAATTAAAAGTTATCCAAATAAAACATTTTTGAAAAAATTTTATTTTTGAAATATCTCCGAACGCACCCTACCGATTAAGCTCAAATTTTTACAGCTTCAAGATATTAACAAGCCGCGTCGAATGACACCTCAAAGATCAAAATCGGTTCATCCGTTCAAGAGTTCATGCACTCGGACATCATCGTGAAATTAGTCAAGATAGCTTCCTAGAACTTCAAAACGTCAACATCTGATAGAAATTCGGTTTTTGCAAATCGGACCGAAACCAATAACTTCCCGAATTTTTGAAAATTTTTTATTTTCTTAGCGGGAAGTTAAAAATATTCAGAATATCGAAATTTGAAGTTTTTTTAATACTTCTAAATATTTTCAATACTCTTGAATTTCTTCTGTTTATGGAAAATTAACATTTCCAATTGTTTTGAGTTGTTTTTTTTTTAATCAGAGATGTAAAAAATTACAGAATAAAATAATGTCAGATTAATATTTTTCAAAATAGCTAAACTATTAGAAAGCTTTTGTGAATAATCGAGAGTATGATAGTTGATATTTGTTGATTATTCTGAATACCGTATATTCAATAAAATTTCTGAAAGTTAATAATGTATGAATTACATAAGCTTTAAATTGTCTTAGCTGACGAAAATGCAGAAAGCAACAGTAAAAATGGCCAAATGAAAAGTGTCTCTCCAGTCATTTTAACAGAAACACCGCGAAATGGTAAGTTAACCATGCATAAAAAATTCGATAGATTCTTATAGCTGTATATGTAAGGCCCTATACTTAACTATAGCACTTTTCATAGAACTCATTCATTCTTATAAAATCTTTATGGGAATTTATGAGAATCTATTGGATTCTATGAGATTTTTTAACCAGGGTTATTATATAATATGATTACAGATCAGCCTTCAACTTCGGGAATAAAAAAAAACAGGTCACCTCCAACGCTTTCCAAACCTGCACGAACACCTCTGAAAGGACTATTAAAAATCGGTAGAATTTTGATAACTATTTTCTGTGAATTAAGAATTTGCTTTTCCCTGCCCGAATGAAAAAAGTGATTTTTGAAACAAAGACTTGACACTTGACTAATCTATTTCCCTTGCATACTTCTACTAGTTAAAATTCACATAATAAGTATATTCGAATGTATTATATGTTCTTTATATTTGTTGATATTGTAGCTATTGTTCGTTAAAAGTTCAAATGTGCTATTGTTATGCCATCCATGCCATCTATGCCATCCATTATGATCCTTATAGGAAAAAACGATAGGCCCAAGCTTGGCCGAGGCTTGGCGAAAGATTTATAAACTTTGGGGAAAGCTTGAAATCCAAGCTTGGCCCGAGATTCGTTGAGCATCGAAATGATAACACCCAGGCAAGCTTGAGTGACAGTATTGTGCCAAAACTGCAACTAAGTATTGGCCCAATATCGAGAGTCAGTATTGTGCCAAGACTGTAGCTAAATAAGCACTTACACTTATTAAAAATAAATAAATTAAAAAAAAACGTTAGTAGACATGTGCGTGGTGGTAACATATGAGAATAAATTTGTACAATGGAGAAATCGGGTAGATCGATGAATCTAATTATTTTTTGCATTTGCTGGGTCTCGAACCTGATCCTTCACGGCTGCTAGGCAAGTGTCTTATCCACTAGGCTGTTACACTATGCATAGAAGCCTGAGGTTTATATGTACGATTTGTTATTTAGCCTGGTAAACCAAGGCTTGTTACTTGAGTATTAGCTGAATCTTGGCTCAAGACTTACAAGCCAAGGCTTGTTACTTGATTAGTGGCTGGATCTTGTCACAAGACTGGCAAACCGAGGCTCGTCACTTGAACGTTGGTCGGATCTCATACCAACCTTTAGAGTCCGAGCCTGGGAGGCCAAGTATTGTGCCAAGACCAGCCCCGTTGTCAATATTTGTTTTTCTACAAATGGAGATCTGAATGACGAACGTTAAAGTAATATTAATCAATTTTTGTTAAAAGACCTCGTTACAATAGGAATGTTGAATAAAACTGTAGAAAACTTATAAAAATTTGAACTCTTACAGAGACATCGTTGGCTGCCACTGAAGCAGAAAAAATAATTAAGCGCACGAGAGGTAATTGAACCGTAATTCAATTAAATATACAAAAAGAACAAGTTAATTCGATTGAAAAAAAAAATATATCAAAAAATAAATAGTATATTACACACCTAGGGCAGTAAAGTAAGAAATGTCTCTGCCAAGGCGAAGCCTAGGTCGACAAACATGTGATGTGAGGCTTTCTTCTTTACTGCCCAAGGTGTGTAATATACTATTCTTGCCTCCGGGTGGAAAGCGTTAACTTACGTCCCGCTGTGCAAAACGAAGTTGCTGTTTTCCGCCTCCGTGGGAAGAGAAAAATAGTATACCCGATAAAAAATGTTTAGATCCAAGCATATATGATTGGATCCAAATTTTGGCGCGACCCAAGCGGATCCAAACAGATCTGACAATACCCAAAGAGATCTCACTATATCTAAGTATATCCAAACAGATCTTAAAGTATCAAAAGAGATCCAAACAGATCTCAAAATGTCCAAAGAGATCCAAATAGATCTCACTATATCCACGTTTATATAAGTTTATCCAAGCAGATCTGCGTAAATGTCGATCTTTAAAGAAATCTACATAGATTCAAGCACATATATCTAAAGAAGTTTCACTGCATTCTAATGAATGTATGTATTATATTATACTTTAGACCATTCTAAAAACAATGTCTACTCACATCTCGGATCTTATTGCTATAACCTCTTATGCTTTTAATGAACCTATGTATAACATAGATCAAAAGTCAATTGATATTTAAGTGAAAAAAATAGATGAATACTTTAGAAACATTAGTCAAACTGATTTATTTTATTTATTCATTACAATATCAAGTATATGATTTAAATATTCTTATTCGCAGTAGAACCCTGACAGTTCGACGATTCAGGAGCCTTACCTGTATTTAAATATTATTGGATCTGACCAAATATGACTACATTTAGACACACATTTTTGGATATAGTCATAAATTATTGGATATACGTATATATCTGCTCGGATATGAATTATTTTTGCATCTATATACCCACCTACATGCAGTTAGGTCTGAGCAAATATAATTATATGTAGTTATATATGCTTGGCTATAAGTATATTTGCTTGGATATAAATCTTTATATCTGCTTATATATAGTTGGATCTGAGCAAATATACTTATATATGCTGGGATATGCGTATATCTACTTGGATATTAATCTTAATACATCTCTATATCTGCTCATATATGATTAGATCTGAGCAGTTATAATTATATATGCTGACAGCTAGCTTGAGATCAAATATTTGGATGCATTTTGATATAAACAGATATAACGAGATCCAGACATATCTGGTTGGATCCAAACGTTTTTTATCGGGTACACACCTTGGGCAGTAAATAAGAAAGCCTCAGATCACAAGTTTGTTGACCTCGGCTTCGTCTCGGCCGACAAGTACATGGGATCTGAGACATCTCTTACTCTACTGCACTAGGTAAGTAATATACTATTGAGAAATTTTTTTTTTGGAATCGATGAAAAAATCTATAACCAAAATTTGGATAATAGATGTACAAAAATTTTGTTTACAGAGCCCGTGAACAACGAGAAACACGAAGGTGCCAAGAACACTGAAAAAAAATTTAAACTCTCGAGTATAAAAATAACCAAGGAAAATATATTGTTATTAAAAAAAAAATAATATTTACAGTTAATATGTCCAGTAAAGATTATGTTTTGCTCATATAGTCTGTATCCTTCCATATCCTTCAAATAAATAATTACAGAATTTTTTTTTACTATCAATCACAGCAGTTAATACTACCCGATTGATAGTAAACGTGCACTTGTAGGACGCAATTACTTATTATATGTCGACGTACTCCTAGGCTAGGCCACTTTGTTACATGTGTGGACTTTATACGTCTATATATGCCTGAGAAATAGTCACCGAATTTTTTTACTCTCTATTACAGCAGTTAATACTACCCGTTTGATAGTAAACGGGCACTTGTAGGACGCAATGACTTATTATATGTCGACGTACTCCTAGGCTAGGCCACTTTGTTACATGTGTGGACTTTATACGTCTATATACGCCTGAGAAATAGTCACCGAATTTTTTTACTCTCTATTACAGCAGTTAATACTACCCGTTTTATACAAAACGGGCACTTGTAGGGTGCAACTACTTATTATATGTCGACGTACTCCTAGGCTAGGCCATTATGTTACATGAGTGGACTTTATACGTCTATATACGCCTGAGAAATAGTCACCGAATTTTTCAACTGTCTACCACAGCAGTTGATACTACCCGTTTTATACAAAACGGGCACTTGTAGGGTGCAACTACTTATTATATGTCGACGTACTCCTAGGCTAGGCCACTTTGTTACATGTGTGGACTTTATACGTCTATATACGCCTGAGAAATAGTCACCGAATTTTTTTACTCTCTATTACAGCAGTTAATACTACCCGTTTGATAGTAAACGGGCACTTGTAGGACGCAATGACTTATTATATGTCGACGTACTCCTAGGCTAGGCCACTTTGTTACATGTGTGGACTTTATACGTCTATATACGCCTGAGAAATAGTCACCGAATTTTTTTACTCTCTATTACAGCAGTTAATACTACCCGTTTTATACAAAACGGGCACTTGTAGGGTGCAACTACTTATTATATGTCGACGTACTCCTAGGCTAGGCCATTATGTTACATGAGTGGACTTTATACGTCTATATACGCCTGAGAAATAGTCACCGAATTTTTCAACTGTCTACCACAGCAGTTGATACTACCCGTTTTATACAAAACGGGCACTTGTAGGGTGCAACTACTTATTATATGTCGACGTACTCCTAGGCTAGGCCACTTTGTTACATGTGTGGACTTTATACGTCTATATACGCCTGAGAAATAGTCACCGAATTTTTTTACTCTCTATTACAGCAGTTAATACTACCCGTTTTATACAAAACGGGCACTTGTAGGGTGCAACTACTTATTATATGTCGACGTACTCCTAGGCTAGGCCATTATGTTACATGAGTGGACTTTATACGTCTATATACGCCTGAGAAATAGTCACCGAATTTTTCAACTGTCTACCACAGCAGTTGATACTACCCGTTTTATACAAAACGGGCACTTGTAGGGTGCAACTACTTATTATATGTCGACGTACTCCTAGGCTAGGCCATTATGTTACATGAGTGGACTTTATACGTCTATATACGCCTGAGAAATAGTCACCGAATTTTTCAACTGTCTACCACAGCAGTTGATACTACCCGTTTTATACAAAACGGGCACTTGTAGGGTGCAACTACTTATTATATGTCGACGTACTCCTAGGCTAGGCCACTTTGTTACATGTGTGGACTTTATACGTCTATATACGCCTGAGAAATAGTCACCGAATTTTTTTACTCTCTATTACAGCAGTTAATACTACCCGTTTGATAGTAAACGGGCACTTGTAGGACGCAATTACTGATTACATGGCAACGTACTCCTAGACTAGGCCATTTTATCACGTGTATGGACTTTATACGGCCCTATATTCTAAAAAATATCCAACGAATTGTTATACTATCTACCATAGCAGTTGATACTACCCGTTTTATACAAAACGGACACTTGTAGGGTGCAACTATTTATTATATGTCGACGTACTCCTAGACTAGGCCATTTTGTTACATGTATGGACTTTATACGTCCATATAGTTCTAAAAAATAGCCACCAATTTTTTTTATATCTACCACAGCTGTTTAGACTACTCGTTTCATACATAACGGGCACAATTACACCATAATTACTGAATATATGGCAACGTACTCTTAGGCTAGACCATTTTTTACATGCATGGGCCTGATATAGCTATATACTTATAAGAAATCTCCACATAATTGTTTTACTATCCACTACAGCAGTTATAACTACCCGTTTAACAGTAAACGGGCACTTGTGCGGTGCTATTAATAATTATATGTCAATGAACTTTTACGCTAGGCCATTTCTTCACATAAATGGGCTATATACGTTTATATACTTGGAAAAATTAGTCACAGAATTTCATTTTACCCTACTACAGCGGTTAAATCTACCCGTTTTATGGTAAACGGGTATTCGTTAGATGCAATTATTAATTATATGACAACGTTCTCTTACGCTTGGCAATTTCATCTTCTTTTCCTACAAAACACGGTTAAAATTTTCTTTATTTACTTCGGAAACATTTCACACTACCCGTTTCATACTAAACGGCTACTAGTATAGACCAATTTTTAACTATGTTTTAAATTTTGTACCATAAAAGCATCTTTTTACGTTAATTTGTTAAAAAAGGTGAAAATTTTTTTTTGGGCCTTAAGGCCCCAAAATAATTATTAATTTTTTATGGCCTTCATGGATAATAATTATTTAAATAACAATTAGAGCTATATTTGCAATTTGTTATATCATTCTCTGTCTAAAAACAGTTTTGGGCCTTAGTAGTCCTACTTTCGGCATTATTATTTATTTCTCATCATCATGAGTATTATTTGCTTAAATATTAATTCTCTTCTATTCTAAAATTTTAAAACTAGTGCTCAATAATTTTTATGGGTCCCAGGGGCCTTACTTCCGGTCTTATATTTTCTCTGAAAAAAAATTAACCGGACTACAATTTATTTGTATATTACTCATAAATTGCTATCGAGATTTTAAATTATGACCGGAAGCCCCCCACCTCCGTCTGTCAGGGTTATGCTACATCATACTCATAGCTCTTCTCGATCTGTACTTTTATTCTAATAAATTCCCGCAATATTCATTTATTGCACGCAGTCCGCCATCTATTCATTCACATTGAAACTACATTACCGTATTTCTATGTCGATAATAATTTCATTCGGGATTTTAGTCTTCGGGGAAATAAACCTCACCCGGCTGTGGGCCCCGGAATCAAAACAGTGCCCTACTTTAACGATCTAGGATAAGTACCTGATGTCGGCAATGAAGATTTGTTTTATTGACATTTGAGCCGGGTGTTGGTAATGTAGATTTATTTTATCGATTTTTTGGAGCTTTTTTCATATATATGACAATGCAGATTTGTTTTTATCGATATTTGGTGCAGTTATCAGTAATGTAGATTTATTTTATCGATATTTCAGACCTTTTTTCAGTATTTAACGATATTTTTGGGGCCTTTTCTCTTATTAATAATAATGTAGATTTGGTGGGGGACTTGCTCATGATAATGCAGACTTGGTTGAGGCCCAAACATGGTAATGTATAATTGACCGAAGCCTGATCATGGTAATGTAGATTTCTTTTGGGAGCCTATTTCCTCTTATCGATAAAAAGATTTTGGGAGTTAGCTGATAAATGTGGACTTTTTACTATATATTTTCGAATTTTGACTGTTTTAAGTAGGATTGGGCGGGAGACTTGGTTGGAGGTTGATTATTTGAGAATGTTCTCGGATTTTCTATGCGCATATTGGTGGGGGTTTATTTTTAATCCTAATTATTCTAAATTTTTTAACAGCTGTAAGGGGGGCGGGTAATGGATAAAAATTTGAAAGTTTTTCTAAGAATATTTTTTTTATTAGAAGTAGGGGATTTAACGGTCGATCTAACCGGTTTTGAACAAATCATCTTTTTCTTTATATCCCCCAAATATTTTTTTCGTAGAAATTCCCACAAAGGAAATTTTTTTTAAGTGGGGATCATCAATATAATAATAAATGAAAATAATACACTTATCCAAAATATTGAAGGAACAAGAAAATTTTATAAATTTTTTAGTGATTTTTGGAAGGCTGTATTTTTGTGAAAAATGATCGTATCGAAAAAATAAAAAAAGCAAATTGAAGCTTGAAATCTCTAGTTTGAAGATCTTTCAGCAAAATATTTTTTTGAGCCACGGTTTTTGCGGAATCATAAGAAAAAGGTCGAGACAAAATTTTTCTAAATTTTTTGGTTTCGTTTTTTAGGTCTACGGGGCTGGGAAAGATTTTTTCAAAAAAACGAATTCATGGCTCGTTTAGAAAATTCATTCAGCTACAATTTGCTTCTTTTTGTTTCTCAGTACGACAATTTGCTGCTGAGATATCAGCCTTCAAATGAAAAAGGAGCCTTTTGTCTTTGATTATTGATATCTCAGCAAGAAACGGTCACACAGTAATTTAAAGGGCAGTTTAATAAACTTGAATAAATCTCCTACAAGCTCCATTTTCGATTTTTTCAAAAAAAAATTTTTTTTTATCCTTGATATCCATTTAAAAAACCTTTAAAAAATGGCCATTTTCTGGTTTTTTAGTCAACTCATTGCTACTCTGCAAATATTGATAAACAAAATAATGTCGCCAGGTAATTTTACAGCTTAATGTACCCCAAAAAACCCTGGAAACTTTCAGATTGATCCATTGAACCGTTTGTCCGGTCCGATTGCTCAAAGTTTTACAAAACAATTAAAGGAACAAGTTTTGTTCCTTAATTTGTGTAATCATTACCAAAATGAAATAATGAATTTTTTTTGGATTTTCTTTCATTTTTGCGTTAGTTATTCAGTAAATGTAAGGTAAAGAAAAGAAAAAATTTTTTGTTCGAAAAACGAAAAAAAAATAACCCTCCGAATAAAACGTAAAAAAATGAAAATGTGAAAAAAATTCTTGTTTAGTCTCGTTTTTTGGAAAAAATTTTTTTTTTCCTCTTTACCTTACATTTACTGAATAACCAACGCAAAAATGAAAGAAAATCCGAAAAAAATTCATTATTTCATTTTGGTAATGATTACACAAATTAAGGAACAAAACTTGTTCCTTTAATTGTTTTGTAAAACTTTGAGCAATCGGACCGGACAAACGGTTCAACGGATCAATCTGAAAATTTCCAGGGTTTTTTGGGGTACATTAAGCTGTAAAATTACCTGGCGACATTATTTTGTTTATCAATATTTGCAGAGTAGCAATGAGTTGACTAAAAAACCAGAAAATGGCCATTTTTTAAAGGTTTTTTAAATGGATATCAAGGATAAAAAAAAATTTTTTTTTGAAAAAATCGAAAATGGAGCTTGTAGGAGATTTATTCAAGTTTATTAAACTGCCCTTTAAATTACTGTGTGACCATTTCTTGCTGAGATATCAATAATCAAAGACAAAAGGCTCCTTTTTCATTTGAAGGCTGATATCTCGGCAGCAAATTGTCGTACAGAGAAACAAAAAGAAGCAAATTGTAGCTGAATAAATTTTCTAAACGAGCCATGAATTCGTTTTTTTGAAAAAATCTTTCCCAGCCCCGTAGACCTAAAAAACGAAACCAAAAAATTTAGAAAAATTTTGTCTCGACCTTTTTCTTATGATTCCGCAAAAACCGTGGCTCAAAAAAATATTTTGCTGAAAGGTCTTCAAACTAGAGATTTCAAGCTTCAATTTGCTTTTTTTATTTTTTCGATACGATCATTTTTCACAAAAATACAGCCTTCCAAAAATCACTAAAAAATTTATAAAATTTTCTTGTTCCTTTAATTTTTTGGATAAGTGTAATAAATGCCCACGGCGCATATTGTGCGGCCAGCGGGGGTTCTTTTTACCCGGTGGCGCATCGTGGGTAAAGTAGGCCGGCTTTCCATCTGCTGGCCTACCAAGCGCACAACAAACTCTACGTTGGGTTAACTTCCCAACGTAGATTGTAACTGAGTTCAAGACGATACTGAACCAGGAAGTGCTCCCCACAACCGGCCCTTCTCGGATAAGGGCTACCCACTAGCTGGGTGGAGCACCAAGATTCCGAACGATGACGACCTTGGCGAACAACGGACTGCATTTAGGTGGACGGAAGAATTACGAGCCGATCTCCTGATGTGCCATAATAACAGGGAACCGGAGCGGAGAGGCTATATGGCTAGGATGCATGCTCTCTGGAGCGATATGCACCCTAACCATAGCCATTTTTCACAACAACATCTGCGTGATTACGCCTCTCATCTCTGGCGAACACGATGATCACTGTTACCTAACAGACGAGTATCTCATTGTCTGTATTTTCCAGCACAGCTACATCAGGAGAGACGCCGTTCTTCCAAAGACGCCGACAATGATTTTGACACACGGAAAGTGTGTATGTCTAAGAAGATACACTACCCAAAACATCTACTTGACCCGAAAAACCACGAGCTATCGACTCGGATTCAGGAGGATTCTACTCTACTCACCATCAATCAAGCTGTCTATGATGCTGCTTCCTCACTCTTACCTTCGGCAAGAAATAATACTTCTTCTCCTGAGGCTAAGATGAGAGGTCGCATTGGGCAGCTTTCACTGAAGATTGATGATCTCCGGAAACATGTCTCCCGCATTCAGTGTGTGATTGAGTACGTAAATGCTTGTAAAGCGTTTACGCCGAAAGTCCGCCGTATTGCGGCTGGACTACGATATCAACATCACACACTGAATAAGGAGAATCTTCTTAACATCAAAGAAGGTTCACTTAACAGGTTGCGGGCTCTGGTGACTTCTAAGAAGTTACTAGAGAAAAAGATAAAGCGGCTGACCGATAGCTCTTTGTTCCGGTTAAGTCCTTCACGCGTTCTGACCTGTTGCGTAAATTTCAAATGTTCGCGCCAGAACACTTGACAACTCTACGCTCTACTATACCAGAGGTGTTGCTATCGACGCGCCCTCTGATACTCGGAATTTCAACTCGATAGCCAGCTACGCGGCAACTGGCATTATTCTACAACACATGTTATAGAACACCACGTGCAACAAGTTTATTATAATTTCCAATTACATCTTGCTAATTATCGTGCTTTGTTAATTAATTCAATTTGATTACCACTCGCAAACTCATCAGGTATTATTGTTCCTCTATATTTTTTATTTACATTCTCAATTTGATTTATAAAGTCTGTGATCATTTTTGTGTTGACCACGTGTCAGGGTAACCTGCCGGCTATATATATATATATATGTCGGAGATGAAAGAATAAAACGGGGTTTTCCAATAGGACGGGAAATTCCCAACAGTCGAGACTAGTTTTTATAGTAACAATTAAATAATAAAATTTAAGTTCTAGTTGTTTACAACTTAAGCAGATTATGTTTATTACGGGAGGCTTAGGCTCGCCGTGACATCTGTTCACTAAACGTAGCCACGGTCACAGGATGGGTATAGTAAGACACAGAGGACAAGATAGTAAGATAATATGAGACGGTTGTCCTTCTTTGAATATTTTGACAGAAGGTTTTTAACGAAAAGTACAGAGTTTGGTACTAGTTGAGTCAGTTAGTTCTGATTGAGCATTCGTTGTGCGAGTACAAGTTTTCCTGTCGACCGTGGATTCGTTCTCGAGCCTAGTTTACCGTAGTATTTGTAAATTATTCGATTAGGTTTTATTTGAATATTATTGGACTGTCGTGCATTGCAATTATTATAATTCCCTGCGTAATCAATTATTGCATTAATTAGTATTTAGTGTATTTTGATATTTGTGCGATACTATGTTTATTCTTTTACTTGTCTAAGTATCGTTACTTATGAACAATACTTTTAATATTAAATCATTGTGTTGCATAATTAATATTCGTTCATATTTTAAATAAAAATAAGAGATATTAGTATTGAGACTAATACTCGGGATAACGCCCAAGGTTGTAATGACTTTCCGACATCAGAAGTGGGATCTGAATCGTCAACAGGAATTTCTGCTGAACAGCTTAGTCTTCTGTTAGAAATTCAAAATCGTAATTCTGTAAAATCAATCTCGGTCTTCAATAGTGAATATGTGTTTAGCTAAATGTTCGTTAGGAGGTAGTGCGCTCATTAGTGAATATTTAGCTGTATATTCAAGCCGTATTTTGTCAGTGTTTGCATCGAAATGAAAAATCGAGTTTCGAAGAAATCGCTGTATCAATTGTGCTCGTTTATGTTTTAAGTATAGCATGTGTGGTCATATTGCTTTAAAGTGTTCATTTCCAATTGGAAACGAGAATACCAACCCCACAATGAACGTCGTGTGAATGTTTGCACTGTGGCAGCTCCATCAGAATTTTTAAGAGAACTTGGTGAGTCGTTTTCATTTTGTTTTGATTTTTGAACAGATTGTTCATTAATTAAAAGAGAGCAATGCTGTTTGATTCTTAGAGAAAAGAGAACATAAAATAATAAATTTAAAGTGAATAGGAAATGCTATTGTAAATTGTACGATACAAATTGTATCTACTGTAACCGTCAATGGTGATATATTAGATTTTTTTTCTATGTTGTATGAGATGATTATTTAATGAGTGACGTCATGATTAGTCGTGAAATTTTTTAATCAAAGATTTGACATTACCATAATTTTAGATCACTTTACGATTTTTTAAGAGTAAAACTATTTGTGCATTTCATAAATCGGAATTAAATGATGAAATCGATTCAAATAACGTAGATACAGATGTAACCGGTAATTACAAGATAAATGAATACTTATGAATATTTACAATACGTACATTGTAAACAAAAAAAAAGTAAGATCAAAATCTCTTGAAACAAACTTGGTTTTTTTCGATTAAGAAAATTGTTTTTGAATGAAGTCTTCAAATTGTTGCACCGGAGGTGTATTGGATTGAAAATTTTTAATAGCATAATTTATTGTGCTGGATTTTGCTTTACTTTTTTTTTTCAAATATTTATTTCTTAAGATCCCTGTTCATTATCTCAGGTATGAGATTGTCCGGTGAAGTTCGACCAAACCTTTGTAACATGTTAGCACTAACAGAGCTACCTGCATCCCAGCGTCTCACTCAACTGAGACAATTCACAGACCTTTAATCTCATTTCCGTAAATATATACCTGAATTTTTACAAATATTGATATCTTTTATATTACATTGATTTATGATATTTAATTTGAAGTTTCTGATAGAATTGCACACATACGCTAGTTCCGATGATTATGATGCATTTCTTATGCAAAGTTTAACGGATCCAAATCGAGTTGTCGAGCATTATAGTAAAGCAACTAGTAAAGCCGAGTTAAAGTACCAATCATACGAATTTGGGACATAATTGGTATTTATTTCTGTTAAATTCTTTCATAACTATTTATACGGTTGTAAATTCACGATAATAACTGACTGCAACTGATCGAAAGTATCTCATAGTAAAGTTGAGTTGACCCTAAGAGTTCCTCGAGGTAAAATACTTTGCTTACCGATCGTACCCCGTGTCTTCAGGTGGTCAGTGATTAGTCATGTGCATGTGAGTCAGTTATGCACTTGGGATGGGAGAAAACACTTGATAAAGTTTGCAAGTACTACTGGTTTGAAGGAATTACGAAATATGTTCTTAAATTCATAGACAACTCTTTTGCTTGCAAACTTTTTAAGTTGAGCTCAGGTAAAACTCAAGACGAGCTACATCCCATACCCAAGACCAGCATACCTTGGCATACTGTGCATATAAACATAGCAGGTAAATTAAGTAGCAAAAATAATTCGAAAGAATATGTTATTGTTATGATAGATATCTTCACTAAATTTGTCTTGTTACACTAAACACACAAAAAAAAAAAAAAAAAAAAAAAAAATGAACTATATAAATTGAGAAACGACAGGTAATACATTGATGGAGTGATCAGCAAATGCTTTCATTCTGAATAGTGATTCCTTAATTTATAATTGAAGCGTGAATAACTATAAGATGAAGATTAAATTTTGTTGTCTATGCGGGAGATATTGATATTTGTATTTAAAAAAAAAAAATAAAAAATAATAATAATGATAATAATGACGATGATAATAATCGTAACTTGAACACAGAGAAAAATTTATGACACGTACTATAAAATTTATTATTTGGAATGTTGGAGTTCCCTATGCTGACACCCGGGTTCCGGGTTATAATTTTAAACACTAATTTTTAAAGTTTATTTTTCCGGGCATACTGGAAAAGTAGATACAGCAAATACTATCAGACCCTTGAATCGCGCTGTATTCTCGTTTGGTCCATTCGCTCGTGTAATAGCAGACTACGGTAGATGTTTTAGAGGCAACGAGTTCAGAGATTTTTGTACCTCTCAAAATATTTAATTACATTTACTAGTAAGGAGTGCCAATAGGGCCAATGGTCAGGTTTATCGAGTAACGAGTACTCTTAAAAATATGTTTATAACAGTTGGAAGAAAACGAACACTCATGGCAGGCGGCCATTCTTGAGGTTTAATTAGCGATGAACAATTACTAATCGCGTTACAAAGGCTAGTTCACTGCAATTGTCAATTGGTAAAGTAGCACGGTTGTTTTGGGTTAATTGTTGATGATAAAAAAAAAAAAAAAAAAAACTGAAGTCTCTGAGATAAGACAGAATGGGATTGAAAATATAAAAAAAAAAAAAAAAAAAAAAAAAAAATGCTAGATATAATAAGTATGGATTTGAGAATAATAAAACAAAGATAGTTCGATTCAAGTTCAGTTATTTTGTTTTAATTAAGAATAAAGAAAGACATCAAATTTAGCTTGGTCCGAAGTTCAGGGATCCATTCGTGGTCACAGAAGTTCTCTATAACAATCGATAAACTTTAAATCTTTAAGCTGTAACAGAACTTATAAGAATAGTCATGAGAACTTAAGAAAATGCCGAAGAGTCATATTCCTAGCGAGTTGGATGTTTCAGATGGGAGTGTTGATGCAAGAGACTCTGTGGCAGAGTCTTGAGCCACCAGGGGAAAGATCAAGCACTAATGACAGAAAAAAGATCGCACCACTTGCACCAGAATGTAGGTCGTAACTGCAAACCTGGAGTGGTTTGATCAGGGGGCGATGGGCATCTGGTGAAGTGGCGGGGGTCTGAAGTTTTTGAGAAGTCGCACCATACGTATCATACTGTGGCAGTTGATAGTATGGCGGGGGCTTGGATTAAAGATTGCATAGTTGAGGCTGTGGCAATATTGGACAGAAAAAGATCGCACTACTTGCACCAGGTTGTAGGTCGTAACTGCAAACCGGGAGTGGTTTGATCAGGGGGCGATAGGCAACTGGTGAGGTGGCAGGGGTCTGGAATTTCTGGAAGTCGCACTACACGTATCATACTGTGGCAGTTGATAGTGTGGCGGGGGCTTGAAAAAGTGTACCTAGTTATGACAACTGTGGTAGTATCGGACTGCACGTGGCATGCAGGGGTCACTGAGTGTAAGGATCTATGGTGGACGAAAATACGAACATAGTGAAACGACTGCTGAAGGGAATTATGAAAGGCATACTTAAGAGATCATATAGTAAAATTAAATATAATGTTAATGAAATACTACTGAAAGCTTTTAATACTACTTTGGATTTCTGAACTGGATAATGAAATAGAAAATTTGTAAATTATGTTTTGTTGTAAAAAGTAGTAAATACAAAAAAAATGTTTCATTGTAAATAGTAGTAAACACAAGGAATTTATGTGTGGTTTAAAATAAACGTTTTAGATTCACTCGAGGACGCGTGATCGTCAGGATGGCCGTGTCGGAGATGAAAGAATAAAACGGGGTTTTCCAATAGGACGGGAAATTCCCAACAGTCGAGACTAGTTTTTATAGTAACAATTAAATAATAAAATTTAAGTTCTAGTTGTTTACAACTTAAGCAGATTATGTTTATTACGGGAGGCTCAGGCTCGCCGTGACATCTGTTCACTAAACGTAGCCACGGTCACAGGATGGGTATAGTAAGACACAGAGGACAAGATAGTAAGATAATATGAGACGGTTGTCCTTCTTCGAATATTTTGACAGAAGGTTTTTAACGAAAAGTACAGAGTTTGGTACTAGTTGAGTCAGTTAGTTCTGATTGAGCATTCGTTGTGCGAGTACAAGTTTTCCTGTCGACCGTGGATTCGTTCTCGAGCCTAGTTTACCGTAGTATTTGTAAATTATTCGATTAGGTTTTATTTGAATATTATTGGACTGTCGTGCATTGCAATTATTATAATTCCCTGCGTAATCAATTATTGCATTAATTAGTATTTAGTGTATTTTGATATTTGTGCGATACTATGTTTATTCTTTTACTTGTCTAAGTATCGTTACTTATGAACAATACTTTTAATATTAAATCATTGTGTTGCATAATTAATATTCGTTCATATTTTAAATAAAAATAAGAGATATTAGTATTGAGACTAATACTCGGGATAACGCCCAAGGTTGTAATGACTTTCCGACATATATATATATATATATATATATATACACATACTCGCAATCACGTGACTTTGCAGCCACAAATAATTATTCTTAATTACATTTACTTTCATTACTCATCGATTAATTATTTGCTTGGACACGATGTCGGCTGGTGTGACTGATGTCATCATTCAGTCGTCCAGTAATCTTAATCTTAAAAATCAATATCAAATTTTATTTGTGACTGCAAAGTAATTATTATACGCTCAGACTCGGCTCGCTACGCTTCTTATATTTTTGCTCTTCTTACTCGTACTCTGTGTCGCGAATTAAATTTAATTGTGACTGAAATGCATACTCGAGCTCTTGATGATAGTTGTAAATCATTAATTGTTAATAATTTATTCTTTATTGCGCTCTTCTGTGTAAATTAATTAACGTGTATGGTGCCGTGTAAATTTATAAACTCGTATTCATTAAACTCAACAAACTCGTTCTTCAACTACGCTCTATATGTATATAATATAATGTTCATGTGTACGGTGCCATGCAATTTATATAAAACTCAATTAAACTCAAATGCAATCGAATAATGTTCAATAAGTGCTCTAATAACACTCGTGATCGACTCTTGTACTCTATGCTATTATCTGTGATTTATTTTTATTAAATATGGACAATACACCAAATAAGTGAATTTTTATTTCTTTCACCATCCCGATTCAGCAAACTAAATATTTAATGTAGTTTTTAAGTTAATATTTTACAACACCTAAGACATCTGTTTCTGGCGATCCCCCATCTATCGAGCGAGTAGAGGCTTTCTGGTCCGAGTTGTATGGTGATCAACCGAACGTGAATCGTGACACTCCAGCTCTCCACGACTTCGAGGCATTTTGTCACCACCATCGAAACGACAATGCTGATGAAGAGAGCCCTGAAGTCAGCGTGGAAGAGGTTCGTTTGGCTCTGAATCATGGTAAGAACTGGGCTGCTCCGGGTCCGGATGGCATTAACTTATTTTGGTGGAAGAAACTTACTTCTACCCATAGCCATCTGGCCCGGATTTTTACAGCGTTTATCAGAGGCAACGAACCTATTCCGTGCTGGCTTGTAGAAGGGCGAACCGTGCTCATCCCTAAGAAAGGTGACTTGTCCGACCCAAAGAACTACAGGCCTATCACCTGTTTGAATGCAGTTTATAAGATTTTCACAAAAATCTTGAACAATCGCATTCTACAGGAGATAGATCCTGTATGGCAGCAGATATACGAACAACGTGGCAGTAAAAGAGGCCTGTCAGGTTGCAAAGAGAATCTGTTAGTAGATCGTTGTGTCATTCAAGACGCGACCTACTATCAGCGCAACCTGTCAATGACCTGGATTGAATACCTTAAGGCATTTGACTCAACATCTCATGAGCTCATTCTCTTTTTGCTCAAATGCCTTGGGGTCAATCGCGATACAGTGGGATGCATACACCGTACGATGCAACTTTGGCGAACACGGTTCCACATATCATATGGCAACGACAAACGTGTGACCGAAGTTGTACAGTACAAACGAGGTGTCTTCCAGGGAGATTCCCTGAGCCTTCTGCTGTTTTGCATCTCACTGCTGCCGATATCTGTTGCGCTACGCCGTACCCGTGGATACTCAGTGGGCCCACCAACTGATCGAAAATACTCGATCACCCACTTGCTCTACATGGATGATCTGAAGGTATATGCTCCTGATGAGGAACACTTTCAGACAGCCTTGAATATCGTAGGGGAGTATACACGGGATGTCGGCATGACTTTTGGGTTGGACAAGTGCGCGGTCGTTAATCTGGTGAAGGGTAAGTGCTCTGATTTGCGCGAAGATATCGAGTTACTAGATGGGAGCGTCATTCACCATCTTGACGCTGGAGAGTCGTGCGAATATCTAGGGATTGACGGGAGTCCTATGCAGGACGTCTCGAGAATCAAAACGACTCTCTGCAGCGAGTATGGGCGGAGACTCCGGAAAATCTGGTCATCAGAACTTTCCGGGAAAAACAAAGTCTCTGCAACAAACATGCTTGCTGTCCCAGTACTACTCTACTCTTTCGGTGTCCTTAAATGGACCCAAAAAGAGCTTAGAGATCTCGATATCAAGACACGCAAAGTCATGAACATCAATCGGAGCATGCACCCTAAGTCCTCAGTCACCAGATTATACCTTTCCCGGCACATCGGAGAGAGAGGTTTACAGAGCTTGGAGTGTCTACATGATCGTTTGGTTTTGGGTCTTACATACGAAGTTGTCAATTTCACAGCAGATGAGAACGACTTTCTTATGCAGATTGTTCATAGTCATGAGAATCTGCAGAAGGGAACGTTCTTATATAAGGCAGCAAAGTTCGTGGCAAAATCCCTCGATCTCGGAAGAGTAAACCCTCTTATTGAACTCCCCAAGGAGGAATTTAAGAGTATCGTCAGGAATGCTGAGCAGCGAAAACTGCTCAGTTCACACATGGACAAGACCATGCACAGCGTGTTCTTTAAACACGGGCGTGACCATGGCTTGTCCACCCAGCTGACGTTTTCCTTCCTTAAGTCAGCTGGCCTGATGTCCGAGACCGAAGTATATATTTTTGCCAGCCAAGATGGTGTAATCAATACCCTCGAATACCGTGCGAAAGTATCCAAGATGCAGCTACCCGACACACTGTGTAGGGTGTGTAAGCAACATCTTGAGACGCTTATGCATCTCTTGTCAGCATGTCGTGTTCTGGCAAGAAGTGCATACATCCAGCGTCATAATGCTGCTCTGCGAGTACTTTACTAACACCGTAGACATACGCACGGTATCGATAAAACACCAGTGCTGCCTTATCTGCCAGTAGATATTCCGCAAGTTGTTGAGAATGACCGTTGCCGTATTTATTGGAATGTGCCATTCACAACAACTCGGAAAATAGATCACAACAAACCTGATATTGTGCTCGTCGATAAAACCACTCGAGACATTTATGTCATCGAGTTCTCAGCACCTGCTGAGTATAACATCACGGTTAAAGAAGAGCACAAACACGAAATATATCAGGATCTCCTGTTCGAAATTGGCAAACTTCACCCAGGTTACCGTGTCAAACTTGTCGTCCTCATTGTTGGCGTCCTAGGAGGGATGGAACAGTCGTTTGTGTCTGCATTAGCTAGAATACCAACTTGTTCAGCGCAAGTTGAGTTTCTGGCATCGCGGATGCAAGAGGCTGATATACTCGGGTCCCTCCGTCTCCTAAGGCAACGAAACTTGGTCTGCTGTGCATGCTAATCATCTTGTTGATGATGCATCGCAGCAGTAACGATTTGGCGCTCAGCTGAGGCCCTCGGTAGAGTCGGGCTACCAGGGATAACCCCCTTAGCAATTAATTAAAAAAGAAATAATAATGATAATAATAATAATAATAATAATAATAATAATAATAATAATAATAATAATAATAATAATAATAATAATAATCATCATCATCATAAAATGATAATATAAAAAAAAATAATAATAACAATAATTATAATAATAATAATAAATATAATCATATTAATAATTTAAAATCATTTTCCATACTCTCATCATACATATTGACGAAATTGTTTTGTACAAAATGTTAGTTGTGATAATAATAATAACGCCCATTATTATCATATTGCTGTGGTCGTCGTTGTTGATGCTGCTGTTGCTGTTGTTGTTGAAAATCCTGATGATCATTATAATTTTCGTGGTGATGTTGAGGTTGTTGCTGGTATGATTCAGATGGAGCTGGTACCTACACCGATTCATTTGGGTGTTTATAATGAATATTATTATTATCCCCCCATGGCATCAGTGGTTGTAGTGGTAAATATGTCGATGGTGGAGAAGGTGGCGGCGGCAAATATGATAGCTGCTGTGATGATGGTGCCGGTGGTAAATATGATGACCATTCTGAAGGTGGTGGCAACAAATATGGTGGCTGCTGTGATGATGGTGGTGGTAAATATGCTGGCGGTGATGGTGATAATGGTGGTTGTGGATACAATGGGTATGATGATGATGACGATGATGGTGACAATGATGGTGGTGCATGTGATGTGCCTGATGATGGTTGTGACTGCGAAAATGATGCATATGATGATGATAACTGTGGTAGTGATGGCGACGGTAAATAAGATGATGTCAATAGTGCGTACACTGTTTGTGGTAGCGGGTAAATCGGAAACAATGACGAGTATGAAGGTGGTGAAGAATATGGTGGTGGTGGTGATGGTGTTCTTGGTGGAAAGTCATTAATATCTTCATCATTATCCTCGTCTTCATCATCATTATCCTCGTTCCATCATAATCATTATCAATGATGATTTCATCATCATCATCTATGGTGATGACTTCAATGTTCTCATCCACAGTCAGTAGCTCTTCACCAGGTCTTAAAAAATTAACTATTTCACCTGGCCACCTTTCGCCACTGGCTGCAAATCTTATGCAGCGAGCTGTTATGGTATCTAGGTAGAAATAATGTGGATCGTGAGCGATTTCCCGCAGGTCTGCGTGCAAAATTTCTTCGTCATCATTGTCGGTCACCATAAAATAACACCAGATATTTGCCCTCAATTTAAGCAGCCTGGTCTTCTGGTCGTCAATTAAATAAATAATTTCCGACCAATCTTCACCACACTCTATATGTCGCCAAACTTGAGTCATTATCGTTTGCCAGAGTATAGCCAAACCATATTTTTCCACCCACTTCAATGGCATGTAGCATGAGTCATTAAAAATCTAAAAAAAAATCTGGGCGTCGGTTAGCCCTGCGGGCCAGCCCCAAAACTTCCCGCTGTTCTCGAGCTCAGGGAGCTTGAAAACATCACTGTGAATATATTTTCGAGCTCGAAAATGCTGTTACATGCAATCATTTTATTATGAGCCTTTTAAGCTCTAACAAGTTACGTTATATGCTAGAGTTTGAAATGTTAAGAATCGAAAATCATTAATGAAGAAGCGGCTTTTAAATTTTTATTATCGATTATGTTCTCTGGAATAAATGTATTGAGGCAGAAATCAATGTCAGTGATCAAAATCGTGATTTGAATAAGTTTCGACTTAGGTCGGAGCAATAATAGATAGAATATCCGAGAAAAACATTAACGACTGGGTTTTTTCAATTTTTTGCTGACGATATCTTTAAAACTAAGGAACAAGTTATATGACATTATCTGATAATCGAAAAAAACTATAATGAGAAAGAGTTGGTATAATTTCAGACACATTTTAGCACATTATAAATTGATTTATCCGGAAAAAATAACATTTTATGTTATTTTTTTAACTTTTCAGCGCCTATATCTTTTGAACTAATCAACCGATTTTGACGTTTGAGGTGGCAATCAGCGCGTTTTCTTGAACTCTACAGCCGATTAAATTTTGAAATTCATCGGATTAGTCACTTCAAAGATAATCGAAAAAAAACGTTTTTCACCATTTCTTTCGCCATCGATATCTCTCGAACAAATTGACCGATTGAGATGATTAAGGTGGCATTCGACGCGGCTTACAAAGTTCTAGAGCTGATTAGATTTTGAAATCAATCGTTCAAGCCGTTTCTTAGAAATCACTAAAAAACTAAAAAAAAAAATTGGTCTGTCAGTTGACCCTGCGGGCCAGCCCCAAAACTTCCCGCTGTTTTCGAGCTCGTGGAGCTCGAAAACATTATTGTGAATACATTTTCGAGCTCTTCGAGCTCGCAAATACTTTTGTATGCCATTGTTTTGTAAAAAACGATTTTTTAGCATTTCCTTCTCCCACGATATCTCGCGAACGAATTAACCGATTTTGTTGGTTGAGGTGGCAATCGACGCGTTTTATTAAGATCTGAAGCTGATCAAATTTTGAAATTGATTTATTTAGCCGCTTTTGAGAAATTTCAAAAAAACCAAGGAAAAAATTTTGTTTGAATTCTTTCGTCAACGGTTTCTCTTGAACGAATGAACCGATTTTGATGGTTGAGGTGGCATTCGACGCGGCTTATAGAGTTTTAGAGCTGATTAGATTTTGGAATCAATCCATCGAGCAAATTAAAAGTTATCCAAATAAAACATTTTCGAAAAATTTTTATTTTTGAAATATCTCTGAACTTACCCTACCGATTAAGTTCAAATTTTTACGGCCTCAAGACATTAACAAGCCGCGTCGAATGACACCTCAACGATCAAAATCGGTTCATCCGTTTAAGAGTTATGAATATTTACATACATACATACGTACGGAAGTACACTCGGGCATCATCGTGAAATTAGTCAGGATAGCTTCCTAGGACCTCGAAACGTCGACATCTGATGGGAATTCGATTTTCGTAAATCGGACCGTAACCAATAACTTCCCGAATTTTTGAAAATTTACAATTTTCTTGGCGGGAAGTTAAAAAAATTTTTTTTTTCATTAATTCGCCAATATCTTCGAGTCTACTTAATCAAATGATCTGAAATTTTCAGGAAAGTTGCGGGCCAACAAGCTCTTTCGATTGCCACACACCCACTCGGACATCATTCTGAAAATAGTCAGAATAGCTTCCTAGGACCTCAAAACGTCGACATCTGATGAAAACTCGACTTTCGAAAATCGGGGTGAAAACAATAACTTCCCAATTTTTCGAAAATCGTCGATTTTCTTAGCGGGAAGTTAAAAAAAAGAAATACACCGATAAGATCAAATGTATACTATAAATTGAACTAAATAAAAAAAAATAATAATAATATTATACTTACATTTTCGATATCCATTTTGGTTTTCTTTTAATATGACTTCTGATTAAAAACGTTTACGTATTCACACACTCACACACACACACACACACACACACACACACACACACACACACACACACACGCACACACACACACACACACACACACAATGTACAATTATTACTTTGAATAATAAAAAATTTTTATCGGATAGATATGAAAAAATCTATGCTCGAACACAATGCCAGTAAAATTCAAAGCTCGAGTATTTTCACAAGATGCTTTGTAATGAGCTCTGCAGTGTTTGTAGCCGATATTTATATGGTCAGTAGCAAATAACAAAATTTCAGCCAGCCTACTCCATTAGGGCAATAACCTATCACTTAAATTTTTGACCAAATAACGGGTGGAGCATCAATTTCTTAACTATTTTCTAAGTAAGGCCCGTAATCCGCCCTCGCCATAAACGTTCATTGGAAATCTCTAGGAAGGTTGTAAAATTTTGGCCATCCCATCTCATTAGGACAATGCTCAATTGCCAAATTTTGACCATGAAAACGGATGGAGCGACAGTTTTTTTATCCATATCTCGTTCCAGCCCACGCTATGCACTTGTATATTACATACCTGTAAGAAGGGTTGTCTTATACATTTTAGTATACATCTTTTCAACCCCTACCATGTACTCATAAGTACTATTCCTAGGAGGTGTATGTCTTATGTTTTTTCGAAAAAGTTTTTTTTTAACCCTACTACATACACTTAAAATTTAAAAAAATGTCTATAACTATTTTAATATAAGTAAATCTTTAATGAATAGAAATTAATTTTTTTCATGGATGTAAAATCAAAATCATTATGAAAAAATATTCATGGAGGTTTTTATACATGGAATTTTTCGTATTAATCGTTCACTCGTATAAAAAATGTGCCTCGTATAAATAATTAAAAATTGCTTAACGAAAAAAAAAAATTACTTTATAGAATAGTTAAAATTATTCTTTATTTTATATGTTATAAGAAGTTTTTCTTTAAAACCTCTAACGCATTTAAAAAATAAATCCATTTATTTACACATCTAAATTTTGTCTTAAGAATAAATTTATATTTATTCATAACAGCTGGGAATTTATACTAATACATATGTTTTACTTGTTTTCTCTAAAACTGGGTCCCGCAATCTTCATTTATTTGCGCATTGAATATTTTTTCGGTTGGACACTAAAATTTTAGCTCTAGAAGATTTTACATTTACTTGCAGTTGGGATAGATTTATCCTAATGCCAATATTTACCTGCTTCAAAAATGTCGTTCCTAAACCGCTTAGCTGTAATTTGCATTCGTTTATCTCAGGGATAGAGAGTTACTCCTCAAAAGCCGCTCGCTCCTCGATAACTCCCCACTCCTTAGGAGTGAAACTCATTGTAGGATTCGGACGCATGAGAGTATAGATGACAAAACTCTCCCTACTCATCGCTCTGATTATGAGTAACTCTAACGAAGAGCAAGAGAATGTAGCTCGTCACAAGTAATACTCCTTCTACGAGTTACTCACTAAGGAGTTTTTCAAGAGAGACTCTTCTAGCAAAAACTCCTTAAAGGGGCGAAACTTGGATGCTTAAATCTAATACTCTTTAAAATTGTGGTGGGGTAAAAATTGAGAAAGAGTTATTTGGGAGCGACTTCTACTTCATCTACACTGAATTCTACTATATCTACACTGATAAAAATTAAAAATAATTTTCTTAATAAACAGAAAATAGTTTTTAATATATTTTTTTTTAATTTATGAGGCGTTGCAGTTAATAAAAAAAAATTGTTTTAATTTTGAAGTATTTATTTATTTATTTTTGTAAAGAAAAAAATATTAATTTTAAAATAAACGATAAATCATACATATGTTTTTTAAACTATTAAATATATTAGAAAAGTGGAATAATTTTATTTATCAAATTATCGTTTAGATAAATAGGTAATTCAATTTTGTTATTTTTTAATAGTTGATAAATACAAATTGTATGATGTTTTTTTTAACGTCTTTTGTATGTTGGCTTGACAGTAACATATAAAGAAGTGTTACTTTCGTAGAAAAAAAAATTGTTGTATGTTAAAAAATCTATTAATTGCGACTGTTTAAACAAGATAAATACTGTGTGTTAAATTAACACACAAAAATGTTAAAAATCCAACACTCAGAATATTAACATATTCTTTTTTTTACACTTTGACGATTTGTTTATTACATTATATGGGGCATTCCATGCCAAATCACCGAGGTTTTGAACCGTTCCCCTTCGATTTTGCTGAAACTTTTTTATCATTTTTTATCCTACCAAGGACATTGTTCTGAATTTTAGCAGATTTTTTTATCCAAACCAAAAAAAGTTACGGATTTTTGAAAAAAACCGCTCTTTTTTTTTAAATTGCTATAACTTTCTCAGAAATTAACCTTTCGGCATTTTTTTTTTTTTTTCAAAATTTGTTTTTTTAAATTAAGTTTTTAGAACAAAATACAAAAAATTTTTCGGAAGTCACGATATATGAAATATTTCAGTTTTTTCAAAAAAACCGTCATTTTTTCGAAGTCCGAAACCTTCGATTCTCAATTTTTTTGTCTCAAAAAAAACTTCAACTGAGACAGTATTTAACCCCACTATTCCCATTTTGTGCCGACTTTCCTTTATATTACCGTACGATGGACGGCGTGGCTCAATAAGTTATAGATCAAATTGAACGGTATATAGTATAAGGCCGGATAGCTCAACTGGTAGAGCACTCGGCACGATACCGAATTGGTCTGGGTTCGATTCCCAGTTCGGGCTATCTATATTTTTCTCAATTTATTTGCATGTTTGCGTGTTTAGGTTTCCACTATATTTAAATTAGATGATCTGATGCTGTAAACAGTTTTTATTTTAGAGCTATTTATTTCCGCGGTCACATCGTGGAACGCGTTTTTTTGTTAATAAAAAGTAGTCGCGTAGGGTTTTTTGTCTGGTAAAAAATTTTTTTTCCCGTTGAATTTGTGGTTTCAAATGACCTCACAGAATTTCAGAACGTTTATGACCTCATGAACATAAAATGTTCGCAAAGTAAAATTTTTTTTTTTATTAACAATAAATTAATAACTTTTTAAAAAATCATCACGAGAACGTTTTCAAAATGAAGTTTTTTTTTTTTTTTTCATTACAGTAAGTCAATAATAAAAAAAAATCGTCTTGACAAGTTATATATGAATCAAATGAAAATTCCGATTCATTTATACATTGTCGGGTCGATTTTTTTATAAAAGTTTTTTTTTATTGACAATAATATTAATAATAGAATAAGTAGTTTAATAAATGAATGATCGAAAAAAAAATTAATTTTAGTTGCATAATCGTTCTTGACACGATAAGTTATTTATCCATTTAACGAAATTCGCAACTTATTAATAAACACATTGTCGGATCGATTTCTTAAAAAATTTTTAAATTATTGCTCATTCAAGAAAAGAAAAAAAAATTTTGTGAATATGATGAGAACATGAGAAAGAAGTTGAAATTTATGACGACGACAAGTTTAGGGCGCTAGCATATGGCGTTTCATTATGGTAAAGCAGATACCTCTCTCCGTATAGAGAGCTTCGAGAAGAACAAAGGTGGAGGGAGTTTTTGGTCAAGCGTCTTGGACCGACTCGCTCCTCTCAGGAGTAACTTTATGAGTTCTTGCTCTCACTCGACTCGTGAGTCGAGCATTTCTAAGGAGTCGACGAAAAACTCCTGAGTGGAGCGAAATACCAATAATGTCTTTCGCTCTTACTCGGAGCTCAACTACATGGAGAAGAAGTGGGGATCGCTCGCGAGTGAGTTTAGGCTATTTAGTTACAGAAGTACTAGCTAAAGGAGTTTTTCGTAAAAAGAGCAAAACTCCTACTGCATATCCCTGGTTTATCTGTTAATAGATTCTTTCAGCTGCTCAAGAGTTTCAAAGTATTTTATAAAAATTATTTGATCCTACAGTAGTGAAAAAAAAAATTTACATTTATTTATAAATGTTTTAATCTCACAGATTTACTCTTCTCAACACCCTTTTGAAAACTTATATTTACTTAAAACTTTACCTTCGAAAAATTTTATACATTTTATTCTAATTTTGTTTATCACCAACTTAAAAGATTTAAGATGTTTTTGAAAACTTCTGCCACCTGTTTATGCAATCTGTAAAATAAATTATGCTATAGCAGACCTTTATAAATCTACTTTGTTATTTTGAGGAATCTTAGATAAATTCTTGAAAAAATATATGTATGTATTTGCTCAAGACTTTATCTTCAAAAATTTTATATATTTATTATAATTTTGTTCATTACCACCATAAAAGGATTAAGATATTTTCGAAAACTTCCGCCGCCTGTTTATGCAATCTGTAAGATACATCATGCAATAGCAGACCTTTATATATTTATTTATTATTTTAAAGGATCCTAGATAAATTTTTGAAAAAATAAACGTATTTGCTCAAAACTTTATCTAGGAAAATTTTATATATTTATTCTAATTTTTTTTGTTACCGCCATAAAAGGATTAAGATACTTTTGAAAACCACCGCTATCTAGTTATGCAATCTGTAAAATACATTATGCAATAAAAAACCTAAATTTATATTTGCTATTTTAAAAGTTTTTAAAATTTTTATATTTACTCAGATGAAAAACTAAAATAATTTTAATCAGCATAATTTATACATTTACACGATTTTAGAGAAATTTTTTCTCAGAAAAATAATCGTAAATCTTAAAAATTCAAGGAAAATTTTTATCCTTTCATAGTCGGTTTTTCTTTGATGCATTTTATATAAAAAGAGGTGTTTTAGGAGATGATGCATTAGTTCATTTCTGCTCGTCATAAAACGAGTTTGGTATAATTCTGTGCTTTACGAAAAAAATCTTTATTTTTCAACTATGGCGATACAATTATATTCCAACGTAGTGAATACAATTGCTCAAACATATGAAGATCTTTTAACACACAACCGTTTAAGTAATGATATAAGTAATAGAGCTTGTAATGTTTGCAGTGATACTATCACATCATTTAATATCACCTATTAAATCCGCGAGTAAGTGTTCAAGAGAGACGCTGTATACAAGCAAATATTACACTATTACATTCTCATTATGAGAAGTTTCTACGATTAAGTGAGCAAGTGGTTGGTGGAGATTTGAATTCTAGAAATTTAATTCAGTGGCACGATATAGAAAACGCTTTTCAGAATCGAATAACAACTGGCTGCATTGTAAATATTGGTCATATTGATTTAAGAACATTTCTGACTGATAAAAAAGTTTAACGCAAATTTTGTGGCAGTTATTCCATCAAATTAACGACACCTACAACTTGGTCTAGTCCTAGTTGCAGTTTCATTATCTTACAGGCAAATAAAAAAAATTCCAGGTTGAGTAAAAAACTATTCCAATGTCTAATTATTTATTACTTTAAGATCCATTTTGGCAAGTTATTTTGATCTACAGTTTTAGAACGTTTAAACTTATTACTAAGCTATAATTGTATATTATTACACTTTATTTCTGTCGTCGATTCTATTTACATTTCAATAATTTCTAAATTTCCTTCTTGATTTCCATCTATATCACGATCTATATCTTTATTATAATAAGTCAATATATGCTGTAACGGGTTTTTCACCACCGGGGATCTACCGGAGTAAAGTCCGAATACACTTACGATCCTTGGCAACCTTGTTCAAAATTATTAAGTTGGGCGCCAGGTGATTTTATAATCACCAAATAAACAATTATAAAAATATAACTCGGCTCAGGGTGGCGGATCGGGGAAAGGTCAGGCACTTAAGATTACGATAAATAATTGATCAGAATTAACACAAAATAATTAGTCGTATATTAAATACAAAATGATTGATCAGTATCACAAAAATAATCGGTTACAACAAAATAATAAATTGCCGTGGTCGGCTTGACTCGATATAAACAAAACAAAATTTCTCGTACTTGATCAGAAAACAAATCAGTTCATTGCTTAAAAAAAAAAACACAGTCGGTTGACGAAATTAAAAATAAAATAATTTTATTGTCCGGAGACACACATACAGCGGAAGTATTAAAGAAATACTTGACGAGTGACGTCAGAGTATTCATACACGGCGAGGTGACAAGACTACTGTTGCGAATGAGACACGGATAAGCCGTAATTCTCAGAATTGCTCGAACGAAATAAAATACAATATAAAATAATATTTTATTTCGGTAACGCGTTCAATTTCACGATCACAAAGTTATTACGCGAAATCAATTATTTCATTAATTAACTATTATTGCACTTCACTCGTTTATTAACCAATCGGTTATACACTTTGTTCAGTTTCGGGCCGAGGCTTCGGCTTGTTCACTTGTTCACGAACTCGGTTATTGTCGGTCGTAAATAATTGTCGCGAATTATTGTTCGTTGATCAAACTCGGATTGATCTTACATGTCGTAATTCAAATTGTTCGTACGTCGCAATCGAAAATTCGTTTGGTCGGGTCGGATTGTTCAAACAAAAAAAAACGTGGCCGTTCAGTACGGCGTCTATCCCGGATCTCTCGTTTCAATCCATGCGTTGGATCGTTTGCTCGGTCAAAGTCGGAATTTTTCGTCATAGATGTCACCAAAAATTGCTCACCGGGTAATTATTTATTATTTTAAATAATTTTTAAACCACGGGTCGATGTCGAATTTTCCTTATGTTACAATGCTTGCACAAATTTTCGAAATTCATTCGTTGCCTGTTTTTCCGATAATATGCCTTATACAAGCTGAATGACCTTTCAACATCAACACATGTCAATGGTGCATAAGTCATGCTTCTTGCATCATTAATGTTCCATCCATTTAGAAGATTTTCGAATCCGTTACCTTGAAGACATCTGTTAATGTTAATGATTTCCGTCAATCCAGCATTATCATTCAATATTTGGTGTAGTTTTTCGGTTATTTCTTTCGGAATGTCTTGGTCTTCTTCAAATTCTTCCTCCAAGTCAGGCTAAGCTATGCCCTCTCTTCTCTAATCTCTTCATAATATAAAGAAGGCATGAAAATTTAATGGCTACTTCTTCAAATTCTTCACTGTTTTCTGGTCTTTGCAAAGATTGATGTAATCGTCTGACAGCTTCACTGTTGCATTCAAAACCCATTACTACATCTTTTACCTCATCATAATGCACACAATAGTATTGACAAGCTTCTATCCACGTACCTCAGCGAGTCGTAACCGGTCTTGGTGGCAATGGAACTTGTGGAAGTGCATTTTCAAACTCTTCAATTCGTGTTCTTGACTTTGAAAATATTTCTTTCACATCAGCAATGACATTATTTATATCGTCGTAAAATTCTCGAACTTTTTCAGCTACGTTATGGCACGCATGTGCCAAACATGTGACATTGATAGCTTAACGGTATGTTCTAGATAGGATTCTTGCAGATGCCTTCATGTATGGTGCTGCATCAGTCAAATAAAGTAGCACTCGATCATGATCAAATCCTCGCGGTCGGAGTTTGTTCAAGCTCTCGATAACATATACAGCCATGTTCTCTGCATCAGCTGTATCAACTTTGCTACACTTAATCAGACGCCCAGGAGATGGCCCATCCTCACGTAATGCTCCAACAATGACATTTGTTATGCAGCGACGATTTGAATCAGTTGTTTCATCAACTGAAACCCAAATGAAATGATCTCCTATTTCTTCACGTATTTTAGAAAATGTTTCTGTATGGTCGATTGGTGCATATGTTTTGGCTAAAGTCATAGGATCCGGAACTTTCAGTTTAAAATGTCGTTCTAAAAAATCTTTAAATTCTGGCTCAGGTAATTTCTTAAAGGGTATATCTGACTTGATCAGAGTGGCAGCAAGATCCAGCCATTTAAATATAGTGAAAACCTAAACATGCAAACCTCTCAATAAGATAATTTATAGATAAATTGAGAAAAATATAGATAGCCCGATTGGGAATCGAACCCAGACTAATTCGGTGTCGCGCCAAGTGCTCTACCAGTTGAGCTATCCGGCCCTATACTATTGTAGTAACTGGTATCTTATAAATTAATATCACTTATACACTACAATAATAACACACGTATATTAGAAATAACAACACCACAATTATCAGCAGCCAAAGAAAGGCAATCAAAGATATAGTTTATTGATACAAGACGTATGCTGTTTAGTTGTCAATATATGACTGACTGACTTTTGTCGCGTATCTATAAAACAAGAGAAGAAGGCATTTTTTTTCTAGCTATTCAAATATTTTAAAGATCAGTTTCACGTCCCGATAAAATTTGTGTTGGAAGAATCGAACTTGATTAAAATTAAAGCCATTTGCAATTTTGGTTCGATTCCGCTATGGTCCCAACACACCCTATCTATCATCCTACAGGGAAAAAAACACTATAGCCAAAAAACGACCCTGTAGGCTAACGCAAAGATAATACAAAAATAAAAAAAAAGTCTATAGTTTAATTGAGCTAAGAATTGATAATAAAAAAATAAAATATTCTGCTTAAAAGTTAATCGATACGTGTGACTCTATTTTCCTATTCAGCGAATCAAATAAATAAAATTTAAAAATGTAACCCTCCTCTTGATTGAATGGACCTTCAATGGGAGTGGGAACAGGTACGGGATGGGAACAGGAACTCCTTCCTTTCCTCCTTGAAGGACTAGAAATGGACTCCTTCTCTCCTTCCCCAATGAAATTGGAAATATTATCTGCACATAATAAAGAACAAAACAAGTATCTCCAACATTTTATTAAATTTTATAGCTAAACGTATTTCATCGTTACATCCTATTATTTATCAGTTGTTAATTATAAACTTTCATTATCGTGATCAATTCAATAATTTCGATCTTAAATGCTCAATGTTCTGCCGTTCGAATCATCCAGACCATTCTCCGATATATCATCTATAGCTAACATATCAATGATACTGAATAACGCACGTTGCAACGAATTTCATTTTTCTCCCTAAAAGCTCCTCGGAAACTCTCCAGGGCATCCATCTATTTCTCAGAAGTCGTAGCCATCAACAAAAGAGAAATGTCGACTGTGTCAACTCCGGATGGATCCCAAAGCTCCAGTCAGGTTGCTCTTAGCCATTGATAAGTCCTCAGAATCAAACTTTTGATCCTCGTTGAGCTCACTTGGATCAAAAGAAATATCCAGTCTCCGATCAATGACTGAGGAATCCCGGGAACCCCGCAACGATTAATCGTTCAGGGCCCACGGCCAGACTTCCCTTCAGCTAATATACTCAAACCCAGAACATTTTCAGTCCTTATAGAATCCCGGGAAACCCTCGAACAACGTTACCACCGAGATCGTTCAGAGCCCTCAGCCAGACTTCGTTCAGAATCTCGGGAACTCTTTAGCAACGTCTACAGTGTGGCTATTCAGGGTCCACTGCCAGATTTCTCCTAAGGACTATACCAGTCTTTAGCAGTCGTTCAGACATCTTCAATTCTATCAGTTTGCAAGATATCCTAGACTTACTAATTGACTACAGAATCCCGGGAACCCTTTACAACGTCTACACTGAGATCGCTCAGGGCCCCAGCCGGACTTCTATTGTATTTCCTCTTATTGATCACAATATGGTATATGACGATTTACATGCATGATTTTATATTTTCATTTGGTATTTATCTAATTTTATAAACTACGTTATTTAACCTACTTTCAATTTCATAATGATCCTCCCAATCGCATTGAAGTAAATAAATTTTTTATTTATTTCCGTTAACATTGATTTTTCTTCTTTTTTTTTTTTTAAATTTAACTCATGATAGTAATCTCAGCAGTTTCATAAAACTTTCCTATTCATACGTAAAAAAACCATGTTCATTAACTCGATAAACACTTGAGGTATATTATATAGCCCAGGTAAAAATTTTCAAAAATGACTATCTATACAAAATTTTTTATCTATTGTTCTTCAACACAAAATGATTAAATATACCCGGTTTATTAATTACGATAAAATGATGTTTCTTTTATTTTTAATTTTACCCAACTACTATTATTATTAAATAATGATACATCACCAAATTTATCCGTTCCCAATTCTAATTTGTTCACAAGTTCAATTTTAACTCGGCAATCAATTCTACGAAAATTTTTACCGTCTTTACTTCTTCCTATTTAAAAAAAAAATAAGATTATCCGTCGGTTGATGTTTCGATCACTTTAATTTTATATTTTCATCACACGCGTAATTACTCAGACTCGCATTTTAACAAAAATTGATAATATTTTCACAACACTAATTCATTAATCCCGAACTTTTTTTTTTTTTTCTATATTGTATATCACACAAATAAATTCAAATACGCACTTTGACACCGATTAAGAAAAATATTTTCACAAAACTTAATTATTTAATCACTGAATTCGTTTAAATTATTACACGCACTTGAAATCTATATTATAAAATATATTCACAAATTTTAATTAATTCATCACCGTATTTATTTATATTACTACGCGAACTTTAACACTATAACACATATCCACAGAACTTTTTTTTTTTTTAAATTCATCACCGAATTTACTTATTTTACTACATGCACTTTAATATAATAACACATATTCACAAAACTTATTTAATTCATCACTAAATTTATTTAAATTCACACGCGCACTTTATCACAAATGATAAAAAAAAAATATGTTTTCACTAAACTCGTTTAAGGGGGGGGGGGGGGGGGGGTAGGGGTTTAAAGGCGAAAAAGAAGCATATTTTTGTGATTTTTTCCCGGCGAGATGAGTAATATCATTTCATTAAACTTAATCACATATTATTGTACAACTTTTAAAGAATATCAGAAAAAATTTTCAACGAAAAATATTGATTAATAAGCTGGTGACGTTGAATCTCCGGAGGCGCCTCGAAAAAAAGTTGTTTTGCGGTGAACATCATAACTCGTTACCGGATCATCGGAAAAAAAAAAATCGATATGCATTTTAAAGTTGATGTATTTCTCGAGGTAACCACGAAGAGTTTTATTTTTTTTTTTTTTTTTTTTTTTTTTCGATTTTTTGCAGCACTTGGAAGTGAAAAACGCGATTTTAGCTCAAAAAATCGCGGTTAATTTGTTATTAAAAAATAGAAAAAAATGAAAAACAAAAAAAAACTCTTCGTAGTTACCTGTTGATTTATGTGAAGAAGTAATGTTCAAATTTTCAAAGGGATCGGTTCAGTACATTTTGAGTTATGATGTTCACGGACTTTAAAAATAACGTTTTCGGGAAAATCCATTTAAAGTTTTTTATTCGTGAAAATTTGAAATAAACTATCAATCAAAGAATATGAATTTTTATACTTATATTGAATCATCAGTTTACATCCTTTAAAAGACACACTGCCGGAGAAAGGGATTCGGAAGAACAAAGAAAATTGCAGCTGATTTCTACTAGGGGTATGTAGGGGCAGGTCCGGCAGGTATAAAAATCAGGTATCCCGGCCAGTCATTTGAAACGCCGTAACTCCGTTAGTTTTACTCGTATTGATTTAAAATTTGTACACAATATTCTTGACATATTGTTCATTCAGAAAAAAAATTAAAAAAAAAAATTTTTTTTAATAATTTTAAAACCCTACCCCCCCGCCCTTAATTGATCACTGAATTTACGTCTTTTTTTAATATCAAAAACACGATCGTTTCAAACTTTTGCCTTTCCCATTGCGTCACGATATATTGACAGATATGTATATTTTTTTTTTAATTTTATATTTGTAAATACACACGAAGGTTACGCGTACTTCTGACACCAAATTGTAGTAATTGGTATCTTATAAATTAATATCACTTATACACTACAATAATAGCACACTTATATTAGAAATAACAACACCACAATTAACAGCAGCAAAAGAAAGGCAATCAAAGATATAGTTTATTGATACATGAAGTATGCTGTTTAGTTGTCAATATATGACTGACTGACTTTTGTTGTGCATCTACAAAACAAGAGAAGAAGACATTTTTTTTCTACTGGCGATTGCTTAATCTTTCGCTGTTTTGCGGGGTGGGAAAAATCGGTATGTTTTGTCTCCGCATAGCTACTTGGTGTTTTGTAGCCCTCAAGTGACGCTAAAGAATCCATTTTCTGAACGTTCCTAACCCAGTGGTACATAGCAAGCAATGAACGCAATTATTCTCAAGCCTTAAACCATTTTCGGGTAACTGTAGTTCTCTAACATATCTTAAAAAACTCCCTGCACGATAATTTCCGTCTCCCATTTTCGTTCCTTGAGTTATTCGGAAAAAAAGTACGTAATTTGAAAAATAATTTGTTATAAATTTAAATTGATAAAATTTCAAAACTTACCTTTTTGAACAGACTTGTTAATTAATATTGACAGATATTAAAACAAATTCAATGAATACAACTAAAAAAAGTCAGCTAATAATTTAACTTTAATGAATTTATTTAAAAGTTATTAAGTTTTAAATGCCATTCGTTAAGTTCAATTATTATAAATCTTTAATTATTCAACTCAATATTTTACTGTCGAATCTTATTTTAAAATGACGGCTTGTCAAAAATATCAATCAACATTATAATATTGACATTAGCAACAAAATGGAAGTAAGAAAAAAATTTTCTTGAATAACAATTTATTTTTTTATTTTATTTTTTTTTCTTCATTGCTTACTAAACTAATGCTTTAACTTAATGGCGAGTTATAATCTCTGGAGTGATAGTTTAATAATTACAAGTATTTAGAAATGTGTTTTGATAAAAAAATACTATTTAGACTGAAAATAATTATCTCTCTATGATTTAAATCTGTTATTTCAAAAAAAGAACTATGTTTTGTTTTTTAAGAAAAATAAATGTATATACACTAGCAACGTAAATAAATTTTTTTTTCGTGTTACTGTTCATTTGTTCTATTGTTCATTTAATGCTTTTTATTTAATAAAAAATATTAAATAAACGTCAAAAATAATTTACTTCGTAAAAAATATAATATTTATAATGTATGCTTTGTTCTTCTGGATTAAACAAAAATCTACTTCAGTAGTAAAGTCTAGTGATATAAATAAACGGTTGGAAGTTAATCGTGCTACTATTTGGTGGAGGCGTAAATTTGTATCCGTAAATAAAAGTAATGACACTAGTAATAATGACAGCTGTGATTATAGCACTTGTAATAATGAATTAAATAAATCAGATGGTACTAGTGATGATACTACTGATTTTGATGATAATAATTCTTAAGATGATGTAGGTGGAATTGTTGAAAGAGTTGTTAATGATGAAGCTATTGCTGGTGATCAGTTGGACAATGGTGAGGCTGTTAATGGTGATCAGTTAGGCGATGTTCAGGTTGTTGCGGGTGATCAGTTGGGTAATGTTGAGGCTATTGCTGGTGATCACTTGGAAGATGGTGCTGTTGATGAAAAAGTCGATGAGTCTGATGAATCTGCTGATCAAGCAGTTGCTTTAAATAACAAAGTCATGGGACAAGATTGTGTTGTAGCTGATAAAGTTGCTGCTGCTGTTGATCATCAATCTGATAACGGTGAAACTATTGCAAATGATGAAGTCACTTCCAGTGATGAAATAGATAATAATATCAACGAGAATAATAGGAACGTTACTGACGACCGTGTTGAATTAAATGCTAACAGTGAATGGGTAGAACTGATTCCCGGAACTAATGTCTTTTTAGAGAAAATAGTTTGCAAGAAATAATGGAAGATTATCGTGATAAACCGAAAGAGATTGTACGAAGATTGTTAATCTATCTTGTTGGGAAAGACAATTTGAAAGAAATGACCAGAGTAGGAAGAAAGCAGAGAAAAGCTATTCTACAGAATGTGCTTGACACAATAGAGAGTAAGTGTTCCTTAAGACGAAATTATGACTCATGAAATGTACCATTTATTTACCCATATGATTTCTAGAATATACACTACAAAATACACCTGCAGATAAGAAATTGACCAACCGGAAGTTTAAGAGATGCGTGACGCTATTTTTGGGGAACTTGAGACAGCCACGACGACACTAATATTAATTTCATTCACTTTAGTAATCATTTGAAAAAAAAAATTGTTTTAACGTTAGCATTCTTTGATTTGATGACAAAAAGCCATTGTTCTGATCAAATTATGACAATGGTATACACATATAACAGAAAGGAACTCCATAATTATGGGATCGAACATCCAAGATGAAAAAAACCGCCCCTGTAATGTTTTTTCATGTTGTTGAATAAAAATTAAATCAACTATTATACTGTCTTCTACTTTATCACTTACAAATCAGCAATTATTCAAACGAACAGCAAAAAATAATCTTAATTAGACATTGATAATTTTTTGTAGACCTAAAATTAATATTCTATAGAAGCTTTTGTCACTTCTAGACTACCTGTAGGACCTACTTCAGACCTAAAAGAGAGTGATCTTCTACAAAAACTACCACAAGATTTGATAAAATGTTTTACTTGACCTGAAATTCAATTGCTTAATCGTTGTCATGATTCGACTGCAACTATGACTGGACCGAGTCCTAGATGTCGTTAATGTGTGGAATGAACTGCCAACAGATTTGGTACAGTTTTTTACTCAACCTGGAATTTTTTTTGCCTGCAAGATAATGGGACTGCAACTAGGACTAGACCAAGTTTATTTGATGGAATAACTGCCACAAAAATTGCGGCAGCCGTTACTCGACCTGGAATTTTTTTTGCTGAATCTTGTCATGATAAGACTCCCCCTAGGACTGAACCAAGTTCTAGATGGCGTTAATCTGCTAAAAAAACTAAAACAATATTCCTGACAATTGTTTATTTGACCTGTAATTTTAGTTATTTTTTATCTTTGACACTATAAGAACGCTCATTGTCTTGCTGATTGTCTTGCTAGTTGTCTTGCTGACTGTCTGGCTAGTTGTCTTGCTTATTGTCTCATTAATTGTTTTGCTGATTGTCTTGTTAATTGTCTCTGTGATTGTCTTGATGATTGTTTTGCTAGTTTTTTTTCTAATTGTCTTGCTGTTTATCTTGCTAGTTGTCTTGCTGATTGTCTTGCTTCTTGTCTCGTTGATTGTCTTCTTACTTGTCTCTGTAATGGTCTTGCTGATTGTCTTGCTAATCGTCTTGTTAGTTGTCTTACTGATTGTCTTGGTAAAGGTCTCGCTCATTGTCTTGATAAAGGTCTTGCGGATTTTTTTGCTGATCGTCTTGCTAATTGTCTTGCTCATTGTATCGTAAATTGTCTCGTTGATTGTCTTGTTAGTTGTCTTGCTGATAGTCTCACTAATTGTCTTGCAACTTGTCTTGCTTATTGTCTCTGTAATTGTCTCGTTGATTTAGATTTAGATTTAGATTTAGATTTATTTATGCCAAAGCTTAACTAGCCAGATGGCAAAAGAAAAAATGGTTACATTACATAAGTGTATTACATATTTGGTAATTAATTTTAACGAGATCTTTGAAACTTAATATATACTTGAACATAATGTACAATAGAGTATTTGTATGACTGCAATACATAGATTATAGTATAAAAAAGAAAAAAAATTGATGTGATAAATAACTCTAACATATTATGTATTTAATGATTTTGGTTTAAATGATTTAACTGAAATTTAGTGATTTCGCTGAATTTTAGCGATTTTACTGAAATTTAGTGATTTAACTGAAATAAAGAGACAAATTAGAGATCAAGATTAAATAGGTAGTCGAACATTTTATTTTTAAAGATTTCAATACTAGATGAATTTATCAAGTCAGCTGGTAATTCTTCCCAGAGACGAATACAGGTAACAACAAAAAAAGATTCAAACGCAGTCGTAGCAAAGTTAGGCATCTTAAAATTTACATAGTTCTTTTTTGCTGCTAGTCTCTCAGAACGTCTAGTCTCGATATCGTCAATAAATAATCCACGTAAATAGCACGGCTTGCCTATACTTAATAGTTTATAAAAGTAGCACGCTAAGAAATAAATTCGGCGGCTATTTACCGATAGCCACCCAAGTTTACGTCTATATGGTGTGATATGCTCATTACGTTTTAAATTATAAATAAAACGAATAGCTGAGTTTAAGGAACGCTGCATTTTACAATTTTCTTCGACAGTAGAGCTAGTTAATACTATAGAGCAATAATCAATAAGCGGTAATATAGTTGCTGAGACTAATAACCTCCTAATGTCTTTTGTATAAATGTTCTTCCTTAATTTTAGACTATATAACGTCGAATTTATTTTGCTCACAGTTTTTGAAACATGTAAATTCCAAGATAATGTATTAGAAATATAGAGACCCAGACATTTAGTTGACTCTATGTAAGGAAGGGCTATCCCGTCAATAACAATTTCAGGTAGAGTTTCATTTTGTAACTTTTTTAATTTGCGACTTGAGCCCAATACCAAAGTTTTAGTTTTAACTAAATCTACTTGTAGGCCATTTTCTCTTGCCCAATCAGCAACAGCTTGAGCATCTAGGGTCATTTGTCTAATTGTCGATGATTCTGAAATAACGTCTTAAAAATATTTGTAAATATGATTCAACTCAAATTACTTTTTGCAATAGTAAAACTTGCTGTTCAAATTGCAGTATTGAAATTTTTATATGAAATTTAAAAAATGTATTACAAAGTTTTTTGATAATATTTATTTTCAACATGTTCCGATAAAGCGTAAATAATCTAAAGGTATCCGATTAAAATATTTTCATTCGTAAAAATAAAATATTATATTTTGTTTTAATCAAAATAAATTTAATGCAAACAAAATAATATCAGGCCATTGAAAATGATTTTTGTACAAATAAATTATTTTGTAGAAGAGCAAAAAGCAAGGAGTTTCTTCTAAAATATTCATTTTTAAAATTGTTTGAATTTGCAGGCCGTATAAAGTCATAATTGCATATTAATTTAATTAGCAATTTTTGTTTTTCACAAAAATAATTTTATCTTAGTACACATAGACCCAACCTTAATTTCGATGTTCTTTTATGACATTCGATATTCGAATATATCTTTCTATTTAATTCACGTGAATTTGTTCGCGATCGTCATTTTCATACAGGGGAATTTGCGCGAATTCTTTTTTATTATATTCTCATTGTTGAGCACCAACTTCTGTACCCTGATGATGATGATGGGCTTGAATTTTTATTGTCTATTATTTTGGAATCCTTCTTAATATCGATGGGCACCAATTTAATTACATTTTTGTTCGATGACTGTGGTTGATAATCACAATTCAAAATCACCCATTTTCTGTTGGTATTCAATTTTGACTGCTTAATGTTTTGATTAAAGTTGGTTTGTTATCAGGAATATTTCTTGTTTTTATTTGTCGATTTGAACTAGCATTGAGAGGCTTTGCGTTCGATGCAGCAAGTTGTGTAGTGATTGATTCAGTGACTGTTGTTAAGACTGATGAGGTGGTTGTTATAATTACTTTTGAACGAGATAATGAGATATTTGTTACTGTAACGGGTGTGATAAGTCGAGAAGATGTTCGTGAAGTGCCTATTGCAGTAACTGGAGTGATGACACGCAAAGTGGATAATGAAGTGGTTGATGCATTGACAGGTGTGATTACTTGAGAGTGGTATAATGAAGTGATTGTTGCTGTAACAGGTGTGATGAATGGTAAAGACGTTCGTGAAATGTTTATTGTAGTAGCTGGTGTGCAGGCTTGTAAACCAGATGAGGTGATTGTTACAGTGGCTGGTGTGATAACTGGTGCGATGACTGGTGAAGTACCTGATGCAATAACCCTCGTGGTAGTGGACCAAGACACTTTTTTTTTATTCAATGTTTTAGATGACAGAGCTCTCTTATGTAAAAAAGGATTAGAAGATTTAGCAGGTATTAGTTATTCTACTTCATTTAATAAGGTATAATAGTCCTTTTTTTTATCATTAATGTCTTTCTGGGATATCCAGACTTTCAGGAGCTAAATTGTCTTCAATAATGTTACTGACATCTTTGCCAATCAATAGTCGTAAAGAAAATTTCAATTCTTCTAATGATTTTGGTACCATTCTCATAAAATTTTTAATGTCAAATCTGCTGCTATTGTTTTCAAACTCATGTTTTAAACTATTAATGTAATAACGCCTATTTATGAAGTGTTTCGGGGTAGATCTCTTCAGTTTTTTGCCATTTATCGCCATTCTGGTATAATTTGATTTTTCATAGATCCATACTTATTCAATACCATCTGAAAATATAAATACAAAAAATATAAAAATACTCTTAGACACTGACATTTTCTTAAAGTAGAAATACGGAATAGCGATAAACAAATAATAAAAAAAAATCATTTGTAAATATTTCTATCAATTATCATGGAACATAATCAAGAATAAATAACAAAATTTTTATTTAAACTTGAATAATATTATAAAGATCAAGAGAGAAACGGAAATTTTCAGTTTCAATATAATTTGAAAAATAAACTTTATTTTAAAAAACTGTCAACATTATAACATATTTAGAATTGTTTTCAATCATAATTGGGTACAATTACCAATGTATGTGTAAGAATTTCCAATAAATGAGAGTCAAAAAAAAATAATTTGATTCTTTGCTGTCGAATAATAAATTCAATTCAAGTAATGATAACAGTGTTTTATTTGGTTAAAAGATAAAAAATGTGTATTTATTTATATATTCAAGCTTTTCGTACTGCTAAGAAATGGCAACAGTTCTATTTAAAGACTAGCCTACAGTTTTGATGGATTTTCTTTTTTTTTTTATTAAACCCTAATGAGCAATAATATTAAACTTATATAATCTTAATTCCAAATGAACTAAATAAACTAAAAACATATAAGTTATTTATAAATATAAAGGAACTGAATAAAAGTGATGGAAATATAATAAATGAATGAATATATTGTTGACTTCATTAATCCGAATGTAATCTCGAAGATTTTAACAATAAAAAATTTTTAAATTAAGATAATTTCGATAGTGCCTTATTTTAATTATATTAAATTTAAATTTCCAAACTTAACTTTAACTAAAAAAGTGGATTTAAGAAAATTAAAAATTATTTTAATATTAATTTTAAGTAAATAAATGAAAGAATTTATAACTGTAACTAATCTCAATTTTTGAAACTGCTTTAATAAGATTAAAACAGAGTTTTATTCCTAATAATAAACTTATTTCATGTTTAATGTTAATTTTTTCTTGTACAAAGTAACTACTACAGAATGAAAAAAAAGTTGACTAACTAAATCCCAAACGACTGGCTGTATACCACCTAATTTTTTTGGGATGACGATGAAAACTTTCGGGTCCATCGTTAACTAAATTTAAGCACTCGTAAAGACTAACATGATTTGAGTGGGATATCCACGTTTTGTGAAAATAGTCCATGAACAGCAATATATTAGTATCTTTAGCAGAATAATTATTTATCAAGATATCAACTTTTAAAATTTTTTCAGCTCCATTGAATTTTTTACAAGGTAATAATGGTACAGTCAGTATCATTGACAAAAAAATATCGGGAATATCAAGGCGCATCTTTGTCCATTTCCTAATAATAGCCTAAAAAATTAAAAAATTAAACAAATTTTGATGCGTCAAAAATTATCAATTATAAATTGACTTACGTGCACATAATGAAAATAGCAGCCATGGATTTTGGCTACGGGAAAGCTTTGCCTTAAAGCCTTAATGGTTGCTTTTTCGAAATCACTGAGAAAAATCAATTTATTATTTGTTTCTAAAGATAGTGCTTGACTTTTAATCCATTTGAACACTTCATTGTAAATTGCAGTATCCCGATTTTCCATCAATACAAGAAATGCCGCAACATACTGAAAATGCATGTATGTAATACGTTAAATAAATCAAATTCGAAACAATAACGATGTGCAGTAATACAAAATTAAGTGAAGCAAGGAAATACACAACAATAGATACACGAAGTACGATGGAAAAAAAAATCACAAAATATTTTCGCATTTGGGAACCTCGGTATCTGCTCTACTAGAAAAGTACATTTTCAAATTTAAGCAACGTCAGCACAATTAACGTACATGTGGCAGTTTTTTCATTTTTAAGTTAACAAATTTAACATTAAGAGGCAATAATTTGAAAAATTGTTTACGAAGACCTTCAAGAAATCTTTATGTGTATATTTTAAAATAATTTTCAAATAATAATATTCAAATATTATTAAAAAAATATTTTTTTATATTTACCGTATCTCGGCATTTAATGTAAATGGTGTAGAGTTGATGTATATTGGGTTTAGATGAAATATTCTAAAAATTTTTATCGATTTATTTTTTACTGACAATATGGAGGAGAAAAAAAGAAAAGTGATTAAAAAATGTAGAACCTCAAAAGTGCCATCCATAAATACATCGTCACTATCATTAGAAGCCGCTAATAACGTATATGTTGTAAACATCACAGCAGATTTTCCGATAACTCCGATACAAGCTTTTGCAATTTTATTTGCATCTGAAATTTGACCAAGTTCTCGTAAGCTATTTGGGATTTTAAGTCGAAATTTTTGTCGTTCTCTACACAAAATACTCGAGCAAGGATCAAAATTATAGTTTGCACTTATTTGTGGAAATCTAAAACCAAAAAGTAGATAAAATTTATTGTAAGATAATGACGTAGTTAAAAAAATAGATCTACTGTTACGTTCCCGTAATATTTTATTGATTAAATTAAATTAATTATTTTTAATAAATTAATTTTTTGCAATGTAACGGAAATCGGTTACGATAAGAGAGTCGCCGTGGCTCGCGGGCAGTCAAAACAGATGACGATGCATGAGACCTGGGCCACGACGATTCTCTCACAGAGAACCTGAGATGCAGCGTCAACATTTTGTCAACTCTGTTGACTTTATTATAATTTTATAATGACTAAATAGTCAGTCCTTCGAGAGAGCTCATAGAGCTCGATCCTCTGCTCTCTATATAGTTAATAAACGTAATTAATTCTAAATTAATTCAACCTTATTTTGGGGTGCCAATTGGCACCCCAATATTTTCACCTACACTATGACCTATCCATTCACTATCCAAAATAAATAATTACAATAAAATAATCGACGACCAAGGCCCACCGGGGGTCTGTCGATACTCCAATGAGGCCAAACCTGAATTAAATTTAATAATTAAAAATTATTTTTATTTTTAATTAGTTTGGGGTAATTCTCAAAACGTAACAGTGGTGCTGTGACTAGGATCAGTGACCATTGTTTATAGACTATACAAATAATTATTAAATAATTAAAAATTAATATTGGGAATTATCCAAAACGTAACACTACCTTAGAAGCAATGACAGTCGAGATTTAAAAAATACAGTATGTATTGTATTATGCTCGAATTTTTTTAGATTTGCTCAAGCCTTAATCAATACAGCTATTAGGGTTGATGATATTAACTTTTAATTAACTAAGCTGCTGGAAAGTAAAATCGTAATAAAAAGGCATAAAAATTTACACAGAAATAGTATAATTCACGCTAAGTGATGAAATTTATTGTCAGTTATAAAAAAGACCATTCGGCAGCCGAAATGGAAGTAGATTTCTGCTGATTTTTTGATTTTTTTCACCTTTCAAATGAAAGTTAATAACGAAATAAAATTTATTTTGACATTTTCTTAAAAATTCTCAAGATAATGAAACAAAAAAAACAAAAAAATTTGAACTATAATGCCAAAAATTGAAGCTAACTAAATGAGCTTCAGAGGAATTTTTGATGATAATGCACTGTATGTTTTGATTTGACGTTATTTAAAGATACCTATGTATATATTAAGACTCTCAAACCAATGGTATTTCGGATCCTATTCGAAGAATTATGATAGATTATGGTTTTATTCCTCGAAAATTCTACCATAATGACAAAGGCAATAATTTGCTTTCAAGAAAATCCACTGATAAAATAATCTAAGATTAAAATTTTATTGTGATATATCAAAGTGTCATACTTGAAATTAAAACTAATATTTGAAATGAAAAGCCTATTAGAATATCAAACGACGAGTAGAAATTAAGGATATTATCATCATAACTAATGTTAATCTTGTTATTGATATATAATATCATTTATACACTGTCGATAAAACAAAATTGGTAATACCCACTGAATTGAGATGTTTGCATTTTATCAGTGTCACACTGAGGTAATATAAATTTAAGTAGCTCCATAAATTTACTAAGAAGTAGGAGAACTAATGCAATATCAAAATTTCATTAAATGAATAGTGTAATAAGTAACTTCATTGGTCTGGGCACATATATAGGCATGAAAATGACAGCTTATTTGAAGAGCTTTCCGATAAATTTGATATTAAGTCGATAAGTTATCACATCCAAAAAATATTGGAGAAAGAATAAGTAAAAATATGAATTTTGGACATTTTGAAAATTTTGAAATGCTATTTATTCTAAACTAATCGACCGATTGAGCTCATTTTCAAACTCAATCAAGGTAGTTACCCTCAAAATACGTATACCAAGTTTCAAAGCAATAGGTTTGAAATTGTGGCTATAATCAAAGTGACAAACTGTATAAAATTAGTTATTATAATATTTTGTGAATGTTGAAAACCATTTATCTATTAGAAAAAATGGTTAAATCAATAAGCTGTATAGTGATAATTGTAGGCAATCGAACAAGCTTTCACATAGACCAAACAAAAATAAGCTTCCGTTGGAAAGTTACATGCAGTTGAACGAGTAAACAAATTTTTTTCGGAAATTTTACAAAATTTCAATTAATTATAACTTCTCAAATTATTGGCCGAATCGGCTCATGTTTGAACTTATCCAAGGTAATCGTTCATAGAATAAGTATACCAAGTTTTATAAAGATCGGTGTAGAATTGCGGATGCTATCGTTGGAGAACGGCGCATTAGATTGTATATATATATATATATATATATATATATATATATATATATATATATATATATATATATATATATATATATATATATATATATATATATATATATATATATATTAGGGTGCTTCATTTCGGAGCCAGATTTTTTTTTTCAAGTGCATGTGGAAAAAACCATAGTTCAACACTGAATTTCGCGCAAGGAAAAAAATTCTATGTCGATTACAGACCTAGCTCATTGGAAAATTCGATTTTCCCATTTAAATAACATGGGAAAAATTTTTTATTTTAGCTTCAAGTATTTTTAACCCCGTTAACAAATTAATAGATCATATAGACTAATACACATTTTAGTAGGAAATTAAACGCTTTACAAAAAAGGTCTCTTATTATTTTTCAATAAATCCATCTGTTTCAAAGTTATTAGAGCTCGAAGTAAAGTTGGAGATCGTTTTAGTTTTCCGGTGAAACTATCAGACCTATCACAAAATGTTATTAAGTCTTTTTTGTTGCCAATTTCATTCTCTACAAATTATCATTAGTGAAGTTTTTTCAAATTCCGTATTGTTTTCTAGTTATTTGCATTTCAATTTCAAGCTCTGAAAAAAGTATTTCTGGTCGATTTCAAGAGCTCAACATTGAAATGATAATAACTAGAAAACAATGCGGAATTTGAAAAAACTTAACTGACAATAACTTGTTGAGAATAAAATTGTCAACAAAAAAAACCATACAAAATTTTGTGATAAGTCTGATAGTTTCACCGGAAAAGTAAAAAGGTCTCCAACTTTACTTCGAGCTCTAATAACTTTTGAATAGGTGAATTCATCGAAAAATAATAAGAAACCTTTTTTGTAGAGCGTTCAATTTCCTACATAAGTATGTAATAGTCTATTCGATCTATTGATTTGTTAACAAGGTTAAAAAGACTTAAAGCAAAAAAAAATCTGGGCGTCAGTTGACCCTGCGGGCCAGCCCCACAACTTCCCGCTGTTTTCGAGCTCAAGGAGCTTGAAAACTTTACTGTGAATATATATTTTTGAGCTCTCTGAGCTCGAAAACCTGGGTTTATTTTTTATGAGCTTTTCAAGCTGTACCAAGTTACGTTTTTTGCTAAAGTTTGACAAGTTAAGAATCGAAAATTATTAATAAAGAAGCGGTTTCCAAATATTTATTCTCGATTATGTTCAATGAAATAAATGTATCGAAGCAGAAATCAATGTCAGTGATCAAATTCAAGATTTGAGTGAGTTTTGGCTTAGGTCAGAGCAATAATATATGAAATATCCGAAAAACATATTAAAAACTGGGTTTTCTCAATTTTTTGCTGATAATATGATTTAAACTTAAGAACAAGTTAGATGACATTCTATGATGATCGAAAGAGGCTATAAAGAGGAATAGTTAGTATAATTTCAGACACATTTAGTACATTATATTTTGATTTATCTGAAAAAAATAACGTTTTATGATATTTCTTTAACTTTTCAGCGCCGATATCATTTGAACTAATGAACCGATTTTGACATTTGAGATGGCAATCGGCGCGTTTTTTCAAATTCTAGAGCTGATATAATTTTGGAATCGATCCGTTCTGCCGTTTTGAAGATATTTGGAAAAACCCGTTTTTCACCATTTCTTTCTCCCACGATATCTCTTGAACAAATTAACCGATTGAGATGGTTAAGGCGGCGATCGACGCGTTTTATCAAGTTCTAGAGCTGAATAGATTCTGAAGTTGATCATTCAACTTTATTCTGAGAAATCAACAAGAACTGAAAAAAAAAAAAATTTTTTTTGAAAATTTTACAAAATTTCAATTAACCATAACTTCTAAACTTATCGGCCGAATTGGCTCATTTTTGAACTTATCCAAAGTAATCGTCCATAGAATAAGTATACTAAGTTTCATTAAGATCGGTGTAGAATTGCGGACGCTATCGTTGGAGAACGGCGCGTTATATATATATATATATATATATTAGGGTGGTCCTTATTTTGGACATTTTCGAATTTTTATGCTCCCAGAGGCTTATGTGGTTCGAAATAAATAAAAAAAAATATCCTCAAAGTTTCAGGTCTCTATCTCAATTTTAACCCGTGCCGCACAGCGATGTAAGTTTCCCATTTAAATAACACGGGGTTTTTGGCATTGAACGATTAAATTTTTATTCCGGCTAAAGTAATTGTTCGAAAAATTTGAAACTCTGTAGACTTTATCCTCATATAAGCAGCTACTCCTCAGAATTTTTACAGATTTTCAGCTACTATAATTTTGGGGGTACAGCATGATGAAAAAAAAGAAAAAAATTATTTTTTTTATTTTTAGCTAATAGTTTTTTCAAATAACATATCAAATCAGTCTGCATCCTTATCAGAAGTTCTTACTTTTTTTCATTCTCGCACCTAAGTGGGTGAACGGTATATCTTTGTTGCACTAATACAGTAATCAGGAACTTTGCATTAGTTTGCAGTAAAGCGTTCCTTAAAAGGATTTTTTAAATTTATTACGATTACCTCACAAACGGTTTCAATTACGACAGAAAAAAAATTGTCATAAAGTTTGAGCTCTTAATTCCAACAGGACCACGTGCCGCAAATTTCGTTTCCGTGATTTTTTAAATTCATTATATTTATTTATAAAAGAGATCTATTTTATTAATAATTTATTATAGTTAGAAAATCGTAAATTTATTATAGTAAAGAAAATAATTATTTCGATATTATAATGCACAAAACTATCAACCTTTTGTTTATTATTTATTGCTTAAAACAAATAATAAACTTAAAGGTGACCAACTTATTTAAGCAAATATTGAAAGAAATTTAATTTATTGATAATATTTATCAACTGTTAAACTGAGACATAATATGATTAGTGGCATTGATATACCGATCTCAGATATCAATTGAATGCATTATGTATTTTTGAAAAAGACACATTGTCAAATAACATAAACAAAATATTTCTTGAAAAAATCACAAAAAAAATTTTGCGGTAACTCTTCCCGTTAGAATTAAGAGCTTAAACTTTAAGGAAATTTTTTCTGTTGTAATTGAAAAAAAATGCTCCTGATTACTGTATTAGTGCAACAAAGATATACCGTTCACCCACTTAGGTGCGAGAATGAAAAAAAGTAAGAACTTCTGATAAGGATGTAGACTGATTTGATATGTTATTTGAAAAAACTTTTAGCTGAAAATAAAAAAAATAATTTTTTTCTTTTTTTCATCATGCTGTACCCCCAAAATTATAGTAGCTGAAAATCTGTGAAAATTCTGAGGAGTAGCTGCTTATATGAGGATAAAGTCTACAGAGTTTCAAATTTTCCGAACAGTTACTTTAGCCGGAATAAAAACTTAATCGTTCAATGCCAAAAACCCCGTGTTATTTAAATGAGAAACTTACATCGCTGTGCGGCACGGGTTAAAATTGAGATAGAGACCTGAAACTTTGAGGATATTTTTTTTTATTTATTTCGAACCACATAAGCCTCTGGGAGCATAAAAATTCGAAAATGTCCAAAATAAGGACCACCCTAATATATATATATATATATATATATATATATATATATATATATATATATATATATATATATATATATATATATATATATATATATATATATATTGTGACCGGTTATTTAATTCTCCGGGAATCCTTCCGGCGAACTAATCCCCTCACAAATATTTGGCTTACCTGTTTCGGGTTCGGTGGTTGTTGAGCGCCAGGTGAGTTCCACTCACCAAAATTCTTACTGATCGTTAACTCAGGGCGGTGGATCGGGGTAGGATAGGCACTTAAGGTTTCGATAAATTACGTACTCACAATTGTACGACAAAAATAATTCGTATATTAAACAAACAAATAAACTAATCGATTTTACAGTAAGAGAAAGCAAGAAAAAAAAAACGTTTACTTCAACAAACTTAATACTAATGCCGTTGTCGGCGAGCCTCGATATAAACAATAATCAAGAAAACGCGGAATAAGATACCCAGTAACAAAATAAGTTCGAACCGTAACTTGACGGCAAGGTGATGTCAATTTACTTGACCTCAGCCACAGTCGGTAACTTAACGGCCGTAATCGAATTACCGTCGGAATGTTACCCGTACCAATAACCATAAACAAATTAGTACGGTAATAATCCGGGTTCGGAGAAAATGAAATGATACAAAAAAAAAAAATAATGAATAACGAGACCCGAATACGCAGTACAAATAAAATAACAAAAACAAAAACCATAAAATAAAATAATAAAAAAAAATAAAAGTAATAATAATGATGTGAAGTAACAAAACAAAAAAAAACTCTATAGGTCGATCAGACGACTGTCGTGACACCAAGAAAAGGTGACGATTCACCGTACAATGCTAATTTTTACGTGTACCAGTAGAGATAAATTTGTAGGACTCGCTCACCGGTCGATGATCTCGGAGTATGGGCGATCCGTCTCCACGTGGTCGTTGCCTCTCAAAACTCTAGCCGGGGTCGGCGTGGACGTCCTTACAATATAATCGGCCTGTCCGATCATGGAATGGTATTGATGTCCCCAATTAATTGCTGTATATTCAATTTAGTATCTCCGCGCGCGGAAAAGAAAATGCCGGTATTACTGGCTTACGGAAATCTCCAATAATTACTTCCCGAATCACAAATACTTAGGTCCCTCACGGACAACTATATACCAAAATATAGTCCGACTCTCGGTACAATCCGTCTTTATCAGATCTGAAGTACTTTTTATTAACGATAAGCACGAAACGCAACTTAATTTTATATTTTCGGTAAACACGTGTACTTGACAACAAGGTACGATCCAGAATGGCGTTGGTCGTTCCTTTTCCCTCCTCGTCGATCGTAGTTCAGGGCTTCCCCAGTTGGCGGCGCTTCGATCGCTACTAATACAGAGCTCGGTCATGCGTGGCGCGGACAATTGCTCCCCGGATCCCTCGATGTCGGTTCAGTTTTCCAAAATAAATCACTTGGGCCGGTATACCATATGTCGTATAAATCTTTGTTACGACTGTTCGTGGACATTGGCCAAGTCGTTCGGGTGTTTTAGTCGTCATACAGGCTAACTCGCTAGACGATGTCAACTTCAAAAACTTTCCGCTGGCGGAATTATATACACTCCGCACTTCGGGTATTGTCGGCCGTTGTCGTCGGATTTGACGTGTGGATCGTAGCAGTGAATCCTCTTGGGCTCTGGTGACCAGCAAACGAGTACCTAAATTTCTAAAAGTCACGATACCAACTTAAGCTAGCTTAATTACTAAAGGACTTATTACTATTATTATTATTATTAAGTATCTCGAGTCTCGGATCCTTCTCGTACCAAGCTGCCAACTGATCGAAACAAATTATCATACGCGGGAAAATTGTTCAAAAGTTATTCAAACTCGTGATCGGCCAAGTCAATATACAGCAGCTGTCAAAATATATATAACCTTACATTATTAAATAATCGTAATGTACGGATTAATAACTAAATGGCCACGTGTCGGCGTCGAATTAGAAGGTGCAATTTCAAATGTCACAATATATATATATATATATATATATATATATATATATATATATATATATATATATATATATATATATATATATATGTACACTTGATGGTTTAGTATAGTTCAATTGTTCAAAATAAATTATATTTAGGGTCAGTTTTTTCAACCGGGTTTTTCAAAATCCAAACTTAAATTATAACTGCTGGTAGATCTGATTTATAGGTATATTAGCAATATTAATTTAAACCTGGATGAAAAAAAAACCCCGTTTAACAAACTAGCCCTGAGTCCATAGTAAGATTAGATTAGTAAAATATGCTTTTCTTACTATATCGTGACAACGCAATACAACTCAATCTGAGTGAAGCTTAAAGAAAAAAAAAAACAACTAAAAACATCTGAAAAAAGAGCCTTAGCAACGCTTACAAATAAAATTGAAATCAAATAATTATTTCGTGTCCTTCAATTACATCTAGTAAATATTTTCGATGGAATATTTATTATTATTAAAGTATTATAAATGCAGGATAATTAAAATTTTATTATCAGAAGTAGATTTTATTAATATGAACTTTATATTTCACTTATTAGTTGGAAATGAACATGGAAGTCGATGAAGAAGCTTTACTGGAACGAATGATTGGCAACGTTGACTTGCAACTCCCAAATCCAGCTCAGAATCATCGTGCTAATATTGCAAATGGAAATCAACCTAACAGGGGTAATAATATTAATGCTCGAAGTGGAATTCAGAATGCTCAAGCTGGTGGAATTGAACCAGGTGTAAGATTAATTCCAGCCCTCGGTAATCCTCAAGGTAATGGGCTTAATCAAGTTGCTGCTGCTCATAATTTGCAAGTTAATGGCCAAAATCAAGTTGGTGGTGTTGGAAATCCTCAAGCAGGTGAACAAAATCAAGTTGTTGGTCTTGGTAATCCTGGAGACGGTGGAGAAAATGCAGGTGGTCTTAATCTTGCACATGATGGACAAAATCGAGTGATAGGTGTTAATCCTCAAGTTGGTGATCAGGCTCTGCTCAATGGAATCGACGCTATAGTGGACGGTAGAATGGCTGAACGTTTGAAAAAACTAATCCAAGAATCATTGGAACGAGCTGAACGGGCAAAACGGGTATTTGAAAATATGTATGGACAATATGAAGATGTTGGACATGGTAATCGGGAGCATAATAGTCGTCGCGGTGGTCGTAATTTACCAAATCGGAATGCATCGTAAGATAATTAACAACTTCCTTAAAATTTCGAAAAAGTCCTTATTGTAAACTAAAAATACAAAAACAATTTCCAGGTACTGGAAGGGGCAATACTTTAAAGCCAAAAACCAACAAAATAGCGGAAAAAAACATATATTTTCAAGAATAATTAATTTCCAATGGTTTTGTATACCAAAAATTTTGATTGCTTTTGGCAAGTACAATTAGGGCCAGTTTTTCAAACTGAGTTTATTTTTTAATCCGGGTTTAAGTTATTATTACTGGTATATCTTTATATCATTAATGTATAGACATCCTGATAATATTAACTTAAACGCGGGTAAATATAAACCTGGTTTGAAAAACTGGCCCTTTTAGATTTCCAATTAAATTCTATTTCATTAAATGCCATTGAGTAATATACAATCAAGATTGCAATTCTTTTTCTTGAAATTAAACATTATTTGACATCAGATAATGAGTAAAAAATCCCGTTTTGTTAAGTTTCATTTTAAAAAAAAAGTTATTTAATAAGTTTTCGTTTTCTTTTCTTTTCATTTTTTAAAAATAAAATTGATTAAATTAATGTAATTGTAATTAAATAATTATATGATAGATCTGTGTTAGTGAATTTATAAATTTTATAAAAAAAGTTTAAAGTTATGTAAAAAAAAAAAATACAAAAAAATACAAACATTTTTAATCAAAGTATTATTTCATGTTTTGAATAATTTAGTTTAGGTTATACTACAATTTCTGTTTTAATGACAGTATCTAGTGCATAACTATAAAATTTTTAATTCTGGTTAATATATGCACATGGGGTCATCGAAACCGAGTTAAATTAACTTAGTTTTAGTAAATGAGTAAAATATCAATCTTCAGTTTGTTGACAGATAGATGTGACAATTTAGTAGGTTAGTTATAAAGTTGAATCGTTACAATAATAAGCAGGCTGTTAATAGATTTCTCATATCATGGCTTAGTAAGTTATGAATCGTATGTGAAATTTTTCCAAGTAATTGAGAGCCAGTTTTTCAAACTGGGATTTCTTTATTCGAATTTCAATTAATATTGATAGTATATCTATATATATATGATAAATATACTATAAATTATAAGTGATATAACAGCAATAATAACTTAAACTCAGACTTAAGAAAATCCGGTTTGAAAAACTGGCTCTGGAAGTCCTCAATAAACTTAGTTTACTTATATGGGTAAGCTTAAAAGTTTACTCAGGACTAATTTTGACTGAACGTACCAATAGTGAAGGACTCTGTTGTTCAACTATTTCTTTACTCAATTAAGTTGAGATTATTCTTGTTGATAGTACGTGTAATAAAATAGTTCGTATCATATTCATTACAAAATTCAATAATTTTGTTACAAGAACTCTTTAGGTGATTATCAATCAATATTTTATTGTATTTTTATAAAATATTTTATTCTTTGAAAGTATGCTAAAACATTTATATCACAATGCACTAATATATTAATATATAATAACCTATCATGCAGAATGGTATTAAAGCCACAAAATAAAATGTCTAACGATTCTGCAAGGCTGAAACAAATTTATGAGGAGGCACAGTTTTACCATAAAGATTATCAGACTCGAGGAACCTTAAAATCTCATTATTTCATTTTATGCGATTATAATGGATAGTATGTATATACTGATTAAGTTTTTATAGATATGATAAATCATTAAATTTGTAATAAGGATTTCTTAATTTTAGTTCTGGGGAAGAAGTCAAGGAACCGGTCAGTAAAAGATCGAAAAATGAATAATTAATTAAAGCTATGTTTTGGTTTCTGTTCAGTGCTTTGTCAAATTTAATGTCATAATAAATTTATTTGAGCTTGTCTTTAATTAGCTTTTAAAATTGCCTTATTCATAGATTCAGAAGATCGATAATTTAGATTTCTAACCCTATAAATATTTAGTATATAACAGGGCTATGCTGCTACTCTGGTCGTCCTTTATCAAAGGTGCCACTGGAAGTGATAACGGCCTCCCAGAGCCGGATCTTTGATCATCAGGGTCGTTGTAAATTAATTAATTGTAAGAGAGAGGAGAGGAAGGATAATTTATAATAATTTCAATACACTTTTCAATTAACCTTTTTACCTTTTATTTATTTAATAAACCTTTTAACCTTATAAACCTTTTTAACCTTTATAAACCTTATAACAATTTGTCAATTACCTTTGACGACCTTATAAACCTTATAAACCTTATGACCATATACCTTATAAACCTTATACCTTATAACTACCGTCAACTACCTTTGACGTTTTAAAACCTTATTCTCGTCAACTACCTTTGACGATTTCCTAGACCTTAACTAAGCCAACTACCTTTGGCATCACACACACACGCACACGACTTTATTATTACTATTAACCAACTACCTTTGACCTTTATTTAAAACAATATAAAATTGTCGTACCTGACAAACCTTAATTAACAATAATAATTATTTAAAATCGATCCCCTGGATCTATACACACGCACACTCACACTAGTCCCCTGGACTTATTTCCACACACTCTGATTTTAAACAATATTAAAATGGCGTCCGGCCATTACTTTCCCGCCACGACTTTTTCAATAAATTAATTAATTTTAGAATAAGAAAATTTATTAATTAATTTAATTTATCAAATTTACTTTTACTTCCTTTCAACCAACAATTATCTGTATCCACAATAAATTTACATCAAAGATATCAATACCGCGGTAATCCGATACTTCAAAGTATGCGTTACTGACTACTTTAGATCTCCGACTTTTATTTCTCTTGTATTGTTATTAATTCTATTGCGGTAAATTATTAACTAATTTTATTTAATAATTTTAATTGTTAATTAATTAAACAACTATAATTAACGCGGACTCGACCACGAAATGTCTGGCTTGTGTTGTTACACAATAGGCCTAGAATTTTCTACGACGCAATAATTCCGGCAATGGCCTGGAATCATGAACGACGCCCTGGATCCGGCTAAAGGGCCTGGATCCGGTTAGACAACGTCTGGCTTAAATTAATTTTAACACAATTATAACTAATTAATTTATTACGGGCCTAGACGTGGATTACCCGACGAACGACTAAGTATTTTTATAGAATTAAATTAATATTCTGGCTTGGGCCTAGAACAATTAATTTAATTAATACCTGATGTTAATTTCTGATGCGTAGTTTTCTCTGGCTTGTCTCCGTTTCGTTTTGTTGGGTTCCTTTGTCTCGTCTTGTTAGGTTCCTTTGTCTTGGTCTTGACTCTCCTTTGCTCTCGTCTCTCAAAAATTCCAATTTTACTCGTACTCTCCTTCACCTGCTTTTCCAGTATAATTAATTAGATGTTATGAAGGATACCGGCTAATGGCCTGGTATCGATAATATTTAGAATTATTATCGCTTGGTTCCACAATTAGAATCCAAGTCTAAATTAATTAATTACCTGAGTAAGTGCAGCGTCTCAATCCTTCGGAGGTCTGTCCGGTTGTCTTCTGGTCTCGATTTTCTCACCGACACTTATCACTGTGTACCTACTCGATTAGATTCGGCAACTTCCGGAAATCTGGAAACTCCTACTTACAGCTAAGAGGGGGATTGACGGACAAGCCCCTACAATTACCACTCCTGGTGACAAGTCGCGCTCTACCCCGGATAACCCTGGAGTAGTTATGGTTTTTATCGACGGCGCGCATAATAGATAATTATGGGAATCTGAACGCGGAAAATTCAAATTTTCCTTGTTACAAGTTTAGATCTAACTAACTTCAGAAACAATCATACTTTCACGTATATTTCAATTAGTTTTTGCCAGAATTTTTTCAAAAACTAATGGATTCTAGAAAAAACAGTTTTTAAAAAATTCAGAATATTTTTGTCTAATCATATATAATTATGGATGATCATATATGAAAGTATATATGATCATTTATAATCATTTCAACCTTTATATATATATATATATATATATATATATATATATATATATATATATATACAGGGTGATTCAGAATTACCTTTACAGCGAAAATATTCCGATAGAGGAGACAATTTTGAGCAGAAAACTCCTGAGTCGTGATTGAAAATTTTGAGTGGTTGCGGAGTTATTGAAAATTTTAGTTGACCAATCAGATGCGAGATTTAGCATTTAAAAAAAAAGCAAAAGAATAAATAATAAATTTGGCTGCGTTGCGACTTCCAACTTCAAGCTTTACTTTTGTTTTTTTATTTTTTTAAATAATTCTAATTTTAGAGAATTCAAACGAATGTAACCTTCAAAATAAAATTAATTTTTTAGTTAAAAAAATAATTTAAAAATTCTAGAAAGTAATTAAATAAATTGACAATGTAGAAAATAAATTGATTCGATGTTTACGATTGAGCGGACAAATTTCAAACTGCTCATTATGATAATAATAAGGACTTTTATCGGAAAAATAAAAAGAATGAACTCTCAGCTGCTGTTCAAGGTAATAATAAGGACTTTTATCAGGTGGAGCATCAGGACAAACTCCAGGCTGCTTATCAGAATAATAATAAGGACTTTTATCAGGTGGAGCACCAGGACAAACTCCAGGCTGCTTATCAGGATAATAATAAGGACTTTTATCAGGTGGAGCACCAGGACAAACTCCAGGCTACTTATCAGGATAATAATGACTTCTATTAGGTGGAGCACCAGGACAAACTCTAGGCTGCTTATCAGCATAATAATGAGGACTTTTATAAAAAAAAATAAAAAGAACAAACTCCAGGCTGCTTATCAGGATAATAATAAGGACTTTTATCAGGTGGAGCACCAGGACAAACTCCAGTCTGCTTATCAGGATAATAATAAGGATTTTTATTAGCTGGAGCACCAGGACAAACTCCAAGCTGTCTATCAGAATAATAATCAGGACTCTTATTAAAAAATTAAAAAGAGCGTACTTCAGGTTGCTCATCAGGATAATCATAAGGGCTTCTGTCAAGTGGAGCACCAGGACAAACTCCAGGCTACTTATCAGGATAATAATGACTTCTATCAGGTGGAGCACCAGGACAAACTCTAGGCTGCTTATCAGCATAATAATGAGGACTTTTATAAAAAAAAATAAAAAGAACAAACTCCAGGCTGCTCGTCAGGATAATAATAAGGACTTTTATAAAAAAAAAATAAAAAGGACAAACTCCAGGCTGCTTATCAGGATAATAATAAGGACTTTTATCAGGTGGAGCACCAGGACAAACTCCAGGCTACTTATCAGGATAATAATGACTTCTATCAGGTGGAGCACCAGGACAAACTCTAGGCTGCTTATCAGCATAATAATGAGGACTTTTATAAAAAAAAATAAAAAGAACAAACTTCAGGCTGCTCATCAGGATAATAATAAGGACTTTTATAAAAAAAAATAAAAAGGACAAACTCCAGGCTGCTTATCAGGATAATAATAAGGACTTTTATCAGGTGGAGCACCAGGACAAACTCCAGGCTACTTATCAGGATAATAATAAGGACTATCAGGTGGAGCACCAGGACAAACTCCAGGCTGCTTATCAGCATAATAATGAGGACTTTTATAAAAAAAAATAAAAAGAACAAACTTCAGGCTGCTCATCAGGATAATAATAAGGACTTTTATCAGGTGGAGCACCAGGACAAACTCCAGTCTGCTTATCAGGATAATAATAAGGATTTTTATTAGCTGGAGCACCAGGACAAACTCCAAGCTGTCTATCAGAATAATAATCTGGACTCTTATTAAAAAATTAAAAAGAGCGTACTTCAGGTTGCTCATCAGGATAATCATTAGGGCTTCTGTCAAGTGGAGCACCAGGACAAACTCAGTACTTTTATCTGATGAAATACGAGGACGACTTTCCGACTGATCTTTAGAATCATACGAAGGACTTACTGACAAGACAAGTTATAAATCTTCATTTAGAGACATAACTGAGATCATGCTGAAGTGAAGAAGATCAAATTAATTAAATCATATTTCAGGGTACTAACTCAATTAATCTATTAACTTATCCTAAAGTACGTTATCACAACTGGGTTGTTTTGTTCAATATAATTCATTAGCATGCAAAATTCATGTGATTGAACATAGCTACAACAGTTGTTCAAAATGCCCTCCATTATTTTGAACGCAACACCGAAGACGCTTAACAAAGTTTGTGGCACAGTTATCAATCATCTCCCGTGTGATTTCATTGAGGCAATCAGTGACTTTTTCTCGCAATGTATCTTCGTCATTGACGGGATGACGGTAAACATTAGCTTTAACATGACCCCATACGAAATAATCCAATGGATTGAGATCTGGTGATCTGGGAGGCCAATTAATTATCCCGCCTCGACCGATGTAGCGATTGCCAAAATGTGCATGAAGCCATGCTTGAGAAGCTCCTGCTGTGTGAGCCGGAGCGCCATCTTGCTGAAACCACATTTCTTGATAAATTCTCTGTGGGATTCCTGCATCTCGGCATTCTTGTTGCAGATGTTGGTCGAGAAAATCTACATATAATTCAGCTGTTAAATTTTCTTCAAATTCATAAGGGCCGACCTATAATAAATTTTTAAACATTAATGCCACAACGTCACGAATCAAAATTTGGTAAAAGAAAATTATCATAATAAATTTCATTTACAATAGTGCGTTGGCCAAAGTGGATTCCTGCCCAGATGTTGATGGAAAATCGGTCTTGGTGATTACGAACAACCGTGCAATGAGGATTTTCTTCAGCATACCAATGGAAATTTCGGGTATTCCAAAACGAATTCCGGCCAAATTTACTCTCATCAGTAAACAAAATTTTATTTAAAAAATTATCATCGTTTTCAATTCGATTCAAGAGCTCCTGACAGAAAGCAACACGAACTGGATAGTCTTCGGGCTTCAACTCTTGAACTCGTTGATAATGATAAGCGTGGCGTTTTTCGTCTTTCAACGTTCGTTGAACAGTACCATACGATAGATTTAGTTGCTGAGCAACTCCGCGAATACCAATCTCTGGATCTTCTTCGACAGCATCAATGATGGCCCCCTCGTTGTCATTATTTCTGGCATGACGTGGTGCACCAGCTTCTCTATGATTTGGTAAGACACTACCTGAAGCACGTAATCGGTTGACGGCACCAAGAATTACTGGAGAACTTGGATGTCGTCGATTCGGAAATCGCTCTGCATACCTGCGTCTCGCTTCAGCAGCAATACAACCAGCCATGCCATATAAAAGGACCATGTCGGCATACTCTTCAGCAGTATATTCAGCCATATTACACTGATATTTTGGAAAAATCGATGAACCACTGTGTAAACTTCTAAGTAAGTAATTAAAAGCAATGACACAAGCAATCTGCAGCAAATTAATTAATGTGACGTGAATAAAAGACAATCAATCTCAACATGAACATGGTAACAAGCCTACTCTCCTGTTTTAAATAAACAAATAAAAGATAGAATAAAATTTAGAATACATTATTTTCTATATCGTCTTCACCCGAACTGGCTGTAAAAAAACACCCAGAGCTACTGTCATCTTTATCTAGGTTGCCAGTAGTAGTAAAATCAACCGCAGCGGAGTTGACTTCATCAACAATCACATCAAGGATTAAATTAAGAATATTTTTAGGGGTTATATCCTAAAAAAGTAGAAATACCCAAACCAGTATGCAGAGTAAAATTGAGAATATTTTTAGTGTTAAGACATAGGACAATTTAGGTTGATTAAAAAGACGGTATGAATGGCATTAACTAGATGAATACTTTATTGGTTAAATAAAAATACAACAACTGCGTGAGGTTAAAGTATTATCATACTAAATAATGAATACAGAGGTTAAAGTGTGATACATAGTCGGTTTTCCAGCATCGTGACACTCTGTGGCTTTTTGGTCGGATAAAATTTTTGAAACTTTGTCTGTTGTTTTAGATTATCTCAAAATTGTGATCTAAAACAACAGTCAAAGTTTCAAGAATTTTATCCGACCGAAAAGCCACAGAGTGAGTCACGATGCTGGAAAACCGACTATCTCAAAATTATAATTTGTGTATTAGTGATAAATACAATACAAACTATTTCAATTTAGAAGCAGATATTAAACTCAAAATTAAGACTTCACTGAGTTGGTTGTGAGGCTCGAAGGTTTGTCAAAAATTTTGTAATGCATTTCTTGTGTTCAAATTTTGTGAGTCTCAGTTCCTTTGGCGTTATCTTTGAAACAAATTCTGTAAAAAAAATATTCATTGTTAGTTCTTTCCGGTATAATTGTAATAACTACTCTTAGAAATTTACTTCTTATCGTTGTGTCAACATTATTAGGAATGGCTTCTTTTTCATTTCTTCCTTTTAGAGTCATTTTCATTAAATCTTCTCAGCCGATTATCTGCAGTAAAAGTCGACGTGTAGCTTCTCTTGGGTTATTTTTAAATCGGTCAGTGATGTCTTTTAAGTCTAGAGCATCAACATAGATCTTACTGCCAGGTTGAAGCTCGACGACTTCATCATTGTCATCACTACTCGATATCCCAGAGCTAGCCGTAAAATATGACTCAGAGCTATCATCGTCTTCGTCGTGATTAACAGCTATCACGGGGTTATTTGCAACAAAAACAATTTCTTGATGATGATCTGCACCACTTTCGATTTTACTTCTGTCATCCTCCTCGTCCGTGTCAGTAGAAATCGAGTCAGCTGCACCAACGCCTACTTCATTATGATCTAAATTAACAGCATGACCCACGTCTTCGTCGTTTTTGTTGATCATTCCTTCATCTCCGTTGTTTCCACTTATTTCATCACCGGCATCTTCATCAACGAATCCAGTAATGACACCGTGTATATCAATAATGAAGCGATTCAACCACTCAACGTTCTCTACAAAAAGAAATTTTTGCATTTTGGATTTCATTGAAAACTTTATAAAGTAAAAGATCCCATTAGTGGCACTTTTTCTTTCAATGAAAAAATGTTCTACTTGGAATAAAAATGAAAAATTTCTTCGATCTAAAGGTCTTAAAGATTAGAAATAATATATTCATTGTTGAAATGAATGATTTCATTAATTCAATAAGTACCAAAATCGAAGAAAGTGTCAGTAATGGGGTCCCCGCCAATAATGGGGTCTTTTACCCTACCGTAGTTAAAAAAATACATGTGTTCTAATCAAATTTACCACTTTCAGCTATAATAAACCCATGAACAACTTTACGATCCCAGCGAACAGTTACTTCATTTCCTGAACGACGCTTAATTAGAGCACATTTTATGACACTAATACTTTTATCAGTTGGCCAAAAAATTAAGACGTGCTTCATGATCACTTCAATATTTTATTACTGCCGACGTATATATTAATTCCGACTCGTTAAAAATTTATGGTTGGAATGACAATGATTATTAAGAAAAACAACTTGAACTTAGCAGCAGTTGTTTATAATAAAAACTCCAAGTTAAAAAACTCATGAAAATATGATCGAACGTATTAATTAAATACATTGACACATAGAATTAAGATTTTTTTACAATTATACTAATCGATGTCTTCATTAGTATCCTAGAAAGCAGCGTTAAGTTTGTTGCAAATTTTTTTTATAAAAGTCCTTATTATTATCCTGATGAGCGACCCGAAGTTTGTTCTTTTTTTTTTTAATAAAAGTCATTATTATCCTGATAAGCAGTCTGGAGTTTGTCCTGGTGCTCCACCTGATATTAGTCCTTATTATTATCCTAGAAAGCAGCCTAGGGTTCATCGTTTTTATTTTTTTACAAAACTCCTCATTATTATGCTGATAAGCAGCCTGGAGTTTGGCCTGGTGCTCCACCTAATAGTAGTCCTTATTATTATCCTGACAAGTAGCCTGGAGTTTGTCCTGGTGCTCCACCTGATAAAAGTCCTTATGATTATCCTGATGAGCAACCTGAAGTACGCTCTTTTTAATTTTTTAATAAGAGTCCTGATTATTATTCTGATAGACAGCTTGGAGTTTGTCCTGGTGCTCCAGCTAATAAAAATCCTTATTATTATTCTGATAGACAGCTTGGAGTTTGTCCTGGTGCTCCAGCTAATAAAAATCCTTATTATTATCCTGATAAGCAGACTAGAGTTTGTCCTGGTGCTCCACCTGATAAAAGTCCTTATTATTATCCTGATGAGCAGCCTGGAGTTTGTCCTTTTTATTTTTTTTTATAAAAGTCCTCATTATTATGCTGAAGAGCAGCCTGGAGTTTGTCCTGGTGCTCCACCTGATAAAAGTCCTTATTATTATCCTGATAAGCAGCCTGGAGTTTGTCCTTTTTATTTTTTTTTATAAAAGTCCTTATTATTATCCTGATGAGCAGCCTGGAGTTTGTTCTTTTTATTTTTTTTTATAAAAGTCCTCATTATTATGCTGATAAGCAGCCTAGAGTTTGTCCTGGTGCTCCACCTGATAGAAGTCATTATTATCCTGATAAGTAGCCTGGAGTTTGTCCTGGTGCTCCACCTGATAAAAGTCCTCATTATTATGCTGATAAGCAGCCTGGAGTTTGTCCTGGTGCTCCACCTGATAGAAGTCCTTATTATTATCCTGATAAGTAGCCTAGAGTTTGTCCTGGTGCTCCACCTGATAAAAGTCCTTATTATTATCCTGATAAGCAGCCTGGAGTTTGTCCTTTTTATTTTTTTTTATAAAAGTCCTTATTATTATCCTGATGAGCAGCCTGGAGTTTGTTCTTTTTATTTTTTTTTATAAAAGTCCTCATTATTATGCTGATAAGCAGCCTAGAGTTTGTCCTGGTGCTCCACCTGATAGAAGTCATTATTATCCTGATAAGTAGCCTGGAGTTTGTCCTGGTGCTCCACCTGATAAAAGTCCTCATTATTATGCTGATAAGCAGCCTGGAGTTTGTCCTGGTGCTCCACCTGATAGAAGTCCTTATTATTATCCTGATAAGTAGCCTAGAGTTTGTCCTGGTGCTCCACCTGATAAAAGTCCTTATTATTATCCTGATAAGCAGCCTGGAGTTTGTCCTTTTTATTTTTTTTTATAAAAGTCCTTATTATTATCCTGATAAGCAGCCTAGAGTTTGTCCTGGTGCTCCACCTGATAGAAGTCATTATTATCCTGATAAGTAGCCTGGAGTTTGTCCTGGTGCTCCACCTGATAAAAGTCCTTATTATTATCCTGATAAGTAGCCTGGAGTTTGTCCTGGTGCTTCACCTGATAAAAGTCCTTATTATTATCCTGATAAGTAGCCTGGAGTTTGTCCTGGTGCTCCACCTGATAAAAGTCCTTATTATTATCCTGATAAGTAGCCTGGAGTTTGTCCTGGTGCTCCACCTGATAAAAGTCCTTATTATTATCCTGATAAGCAGCCTGGAGTTTGTCCTGATGCTCCACCTGATAGAAGTCCTTATTATTATCCTGATAAGTAGCCTGGAGTTTGTCCTGGTGCTTCATCTGATAAAAGTCCTTATTATTATCATAATGAGCAGTTTGAAATTTGTCCGCTCAATCGTAAACATCGAATCAATTTATTTTCTACATTGTCAATTTATTTAATTACTTTCTAGAATTTTTAAATTATTTTTTTAACTAAAAAATTAATTTTATTTTGAAGGTTACATTCGTTTGAATTCTCTAAAATTAGAATTATTTAAAAAAATAAAAAAACAAAAGTAAAGCTTGAAGTTGGAAGTCGCAACGCAGCCAAATTTATTATTTATTCTTTTGCTTTTTTTTTAAATGCTAAATCTCGCATCTGATTGGTCAACTAAAATTGTCAATAACTCCGCAACCACTCAAAATTTTCAATCACGACTCAGGAGTTTTCTGCTCAAAATTGTCTCCTCTATCGGAATATTTTCGCTGTAAAGGTAATTCTGAATCACCCTGTATATATATATATATATATATATATATATATATATATATATATTAGGAAGCTTTTCTTTGCGACTATTTTGTTTTTCCCTCCCATCCCGAAATTTTGTTAGAAAGACCCCCCAAGAAATTCCCTGAGAGTTTGAGCCCTTAATATTCAGTACTCGTCCACAGAGTGTGAAGATTTCCCATTTAAAATACACGGGAACTTTGATTTTTTTTAATTTTTATAGCTCAGCGGTATTTCATGGTATTATCTTGTCCAAATACGGGATTTTATCAGAATTAAATGCTCTTTAAAAGTGCCCATTGTCACAAAGTCGTAACTCATACGGGTGGGGTAGTACAGACCGCTAAACCGAATTTTTTCATTGAATTCTTGTTTTTTCCCTCATTATCTGCTAAACAACAAGACTTATAGAAAAAATGCAGATGTCAATTTCATAGGAAATTTAATTTCATACAAAAAAGGTCCTTATCACCAAATCACTAAGATTGATATTTTCTAAGATTTTAATTATTGAAGTTAACGTAGCATTAACTTCCCATAAAATGTCGAATTAAATTTTAGAAAATATTGATTTTTTTTATTTGACTAATATCTCAGAAAATACCAATCTGAGTGATTTGGCGCTAAGGATCTTTTTTGTAGAAAATTAAATTTCCTATGAAATTATTATTCACATTTTTTCTATAGGTCTTGTTGTTGAGAAAAAAAACAAGAATCCCATGAAAAAATTCAGTTTAGCGGTCCGTCCTACCCCACCCGTATGAGTTACGACTTCGCAGCAATGGGCACTTTTATAGAGCATTTAATTCTGAGAAAATCCCGACTTTAAGCAAGATGATATTATTAAATGCCGCGAAGTTACAAACGTTTAAAAAATAAAAACCCAAGTTTACGTGTATTTTAAATGGGAAATCTTCACACGCTGTCGTCGAGTACTTAATATTAATATTAAGGGCTCAAACTTTCAGGGAATTTTTTTGGGGCTATTTCTAACGAAATTTCGGGATGGAAGCGAAAAAAAAACATATTCGCAAAAAAAAAGCACCCTAACATATATAGTAAGGTGCTTCGTTTGAGACGACTATTTTTTTTTTTCAAGTCCCGTGTCAAAATATCATTGTACACATTGAAAAAAAAATTCTCACAAAATTTTAGCTCTTAATTTTAATTTTAAGAACTCGCTATTTATATTTGAAATTTTCCCATTGATTTAACATGTAAATTTAAGATTTTTGTATTTAATTATCTATAACTTGCCTACATTGTGTGTTAGTCCATTGTCCATAGGCTGTAATTATAGAAGATTCTTTGCTCTTTAAAAGTTCCTATAGTGGCATTTGTGTGACTTGACTGATTCCCCCGATAAAAAATCCTTAAATCAATTTTTATTGATTTTTCATGGTTTTCTTCGTTTTTCCAGTAAACAGTTAGACTTACAGCAAAAATTTAAATGAAGATTTTATAGGAAATTTGATTCTCTACAAAAAAGGTGTTCTAAGTCAAACTCGTATTATTAATAGTTTAGGAGATATAAAGAATTTAATGTGTTAAAACTTAAAAAATCTTTATATTATCAAGCTTATTGTTTCGAAAATTTGATTTTTTAATGTTTAATAATTATCGTTTATATACTTTACTTATTTGTGATTAATGGGTAACTTCAAAAAAAAAGTCAATGAGGGATTAACGCTACAACATCAAATATAAAATTTATTAAATGATTTGTATTATTCGTCTACGTAGGTAATTATTTAAAACATACAATTTGTTGTATTTTTTATGAATATATATTGAGGAATTTATAACAAAACTTTGTTTGTCAAATATGATTTAGTTTATTCTAATTATCTTTTTATATTTTTATTTATCCGTTTAAATTATCCATTTAAATATAGTGGAAACCTAAACATGCAAACACGCAAATAACCTTCTCAATAAGACAATTTATAGATAAATTGAGAAAAATATAGATAGCCCGAACTGGGAATCGAACCCAGACCAATTCGGTATCGCGCCGAGTGCTATACCAGTTGAGCTATCCGACCCTATTTATATCTTTTTGTAATTATTTTCAAGGTCAATTACCACCTAAGCACATCCTGTATCAAAAAATATTAAAGTAGATCGGAAAAATTCTCGGAATCTTGTACGAGCTAAAATATAGATAAGTCATAAATTTTTTAAACACACTAAATACATATTTTTCTTATTAGTTTTGTTTTTATATTTGATGTTGTAGCGTTAATTCCTCATTGACTTTTTTTTTGAAGTTACCCATTAATCACAAATAAGTAAAGTATATAAACGATAATTATTGAACATTAAAAAATCAAATTTTCGAAACAATAAGCTTGATAATATAAAGATTTTTTAAGTTTTAACACATTAAATTCTTTATATCTCCTAAACTATTAATAGTACGAGTTTGACTTAGAACACCTTTTTTGTAGAGAATCAAATTTTCTATAAAATCTTCATTTAAATTTTTGCTGTAAGTCTAACTGTTTACTGGAAAAACGAAGAAAACCATAAAAAATCAATAAAAATTGATTTAAGGATTTTTTATCGGGGGAATCAGTCAAGTCACACAAATGCCACTGTAGGAACTTTTAAAGAGCAAGGAATCTTTTATAATTACTGCCTATGGACAATGGACTAACACAAAATGTAAGCAAGTTATAGATAATTAAATACAAAAATCTTAGATTTACATGTTAAATCAATGGGAAAATTTCAAATATAAATAGCGAGTTCTTAAAATTAAAATTAAGGGCTAAAATTTTGTGAGAATTTTTTTTTCAATGTGTACAATGATATTTTGACACGGGACTTGAAAAAAAAAAAATAGTCGTCTCAAACGAAGCACCCTAATATATACATATAATGGCTTTACAAAAAGATTTGAAATCACACCAAAAACAGCACAGCTGTAATAGATTGCGCCAAGTACACGTTCAAATTGCAATAATATATGTACTGTTCTATTCTACAAAAATATTTGAAATCACTAAATAATGCCAAGTTAAGATAGAACATTCTGCAATAAAATAGTTGATAGATCGGTTCAATAGATATGAATGTACTTAATATAAAAAGGAAATTGCTAAAAAAGGCGAAAATCATAAAAATATCAAGTATTTGGAATTTTCTTTAATTAAAAAAAAAAAAGTATTAGAAAATATATAAATGAAAAAAAAAATTAGTTGAACGTACTTGGTGTGCGTTAACGCAAACAACTTGTTACGTCATAATTCAGTTATTTCATAATTTGTAAATGTTTTACAATCAATTGATATACTTATTTCGCTTTACTAACGCACACCAAGTACATCCAACTAATTTTTTTTTTTCATTTATATATTTCTAAAACTTTTTTTTTTTTAATCAAAGAAAATTCCAAATACTTGATATTTTTATGATTTTCGCCTTTTTTAGCAATTTCTTTTTAGGTAGATTTTTCTAAAATCTAACTATTGTATTTGTCCTCATGGTAGATTTTTCAAGGAATTTTGTCACAACCTATCATAATTAGTTGAGTAAGGTTCGAAAATACCATCCGTTAAAAAATTTATATATGTATGTATATATATATATATATATATATATATATATATATATATATATATATATATATATTTATATATATATATATATATATATATATATATATATATATATTTATATATATATATATATATATATATATATATATATATATATATATATATATATATATGGGATATAACGCAGTTTTGAGGACACGATTACGCCTACAATTCTTATCAGATCTTAATGAGATTTTTCACACTTATTCTATGGGCAATTATCACGGTTAAGTTCGAAGATGGGCAAAATCGGTTGATTAGTTTAGAAGTTATGGCTTTTTGAAATATCCATGATTTTTTGAAAAAATCAATTTTTTTCCACATTCAAGTTCATATAATTTTAAAACTAATACTCATAGACAATTTCCGTAAAAAGTATCTGAAAGCTTATCTAATAAGCTTTAATTTATGACCTCAAACTTTATATGTCGGCCATTTCTTCCCATAATTTGATGGCCTTGAAAATTTTAATGGAATCAAAAAATGTTGAAAATATGGGTTTCATTCCACATAACTTATGAATTTCCCATTATAACCTAGTTTCATCAGTTGTATTTTATTGTGCACAAAATAACCTGTAAATTCCACTGCTACTTTATATTTTAAAAGTATTTCTTTTATTACTTATGATGTATCAAATGTACCTCTACTTCCTATGATTATCACTGGGCTTGTCATTACGATAGCACCTACAGTTCTTATCGCATCTTAATGAAATTTTTCACACTTATTCTATAGGCGATTATCTTGATCAAGTTCAAAAATGAGCTGAATTTTTCGAATAGTTTTGAAGTTATGGATGTTTAAAATTTTCACGATTTTTCGAAAAAATCAGTTTTTATGCACTTTTAAAGTTCATATAACTTTAAATCTAAAACTCATAGATAATTTCTGTAAAAATTATTTTAAAGCTTGACTAATAAGCTTTAATTTATGGTCTTAAACTTTATATTTTGACCATTTTTTTTTAAATTGGATAGCCTTGAAAGTTTTAATGAAATCACAAAATGTTGAAAACATGGTTTTTATTCCACATAACTTATGTATTTTCCATTATAATACAATTTTGTCAGTTGTATTTTATTGTGAACAAAATAACCTGCAAATTTCACAGCTATTTTATATTTTAAAAGTATTTCTTTTAATATTTATGATGTTTCAATCGTACCTGTAGTCCTATAATTATATCTGATCTTGCCATCGTAATAGCAATTACAATTATGATTCATACTAATTAAATTTTCTATACTTTTTTCACGTGAAGGTTAGTTTGGTAGGTTACCTATATAATGTTTTGTCAAATCAACTATCTGAAGTTCTCTATCGAAAATAGTCGTTGTCTTTTTTTACCCTCACTCTTAAAAAATGAGCCTAATTCCATATCATGACTATACACTAACATGTATCACAAGAGATGTATGTATTAAACTTTTTATATAGATCAATTCGAAAATCTACCTTCCATTTCGGCTGCCGAATGGCCTTTTTTTATATTAAGTACATTCATATCTATTGAACCGATCTATTAACTTTTTTATTGCAGAATGTTCTATCTTAACTTGGCATTATTTAGTGATTTCAAATATTTTTGTAGAATAGTACAGTCCATATATTATTGCAATTTGAACGTGTACTTGGCGCAATCTATTACAGCTGTGCTGTTTTTGGTGTGATATATTATTACGTGTCTGAAAGAGTATGAATTCAGAAAGTAGACAACGAATACAAATTGCTTTAGAAGTTTCACTTCTTTGGTGAGCTCATGTGGATGATACTGACATGTTTTTTTTTTTTTTTTTTTATATAATTAAAGTTTCATTTTTGCTTATGAGACTTATAAAAAATAAATTTTTTTTCTTTGGACATCCTACTGTTGAAGTTATAGTTTTGTTTGAGTAGCTTTCCTTTGTATAAAATTATAATTGTTGTCATGTATTGACAAAATGAGGATAATTTTTGTTTTTTATTGATTTCAGAACAATGACCAAACAAGCAATATGGATGTTGACCACGATAATGAAGACTCCGAAAATGAGCCAGGTTGCTGCTATGAGACGAACGATAGCATTCCCGAGGATTATAGTAATAACATTGCCGAAGATAATTCTAGTGATGACGACGACGACGACGACGACGATGATGATGATGTTAAAGATGATGATAATGATGATGTTAATATCGATGATGATGATGATGATAATGATGCTGTCGTTTATGAACATGAAGATGTCGCTGCTAGTAGTGGCACTGATGGTGATGATAGTGATAATGATGATGAAAGTAGTGATATTGGTAGTGATAGTGATGACAACAGCCGTGATCAAGATCGGAGTAATCATGATCCTAAAATCTTTGAACATAGTCCATTTCTTAGCGTAAATAATATACCAAATTCTGATGTTCCCTTGATTGCTAAGCGAAATATTACTATAAAAGATCATTTACTCGCTGCAGTTGCTATGTCGGTTAGACATCATTTAACATATGAAGCAACACTCGATAACTTAAAATGGATGAAGTCTATGTATCATGATAATTCAATACCAACGAATAAAAAGAAATTATGGGAATGTCTTAGTCGTAATAATGATTGCTTAACATATCATTATTATTACCGAAAGTGTCGTGATTATTTAGGTCCCAAATGTAAAAAAGAAAAAAAATTACAAAGACAATGCCATTGTAATTCATGTGGTCCAAATGATGAGTTGGAAATTGATTTAAGTTACTTCATATACATTAATTTAAGTGCACAAATTCAAGAACTACTATCAATACCTAATATCTGCGAGTCATTAAAATATAGATTTCATAGAGTAAAAAAGGATTCTAATGGTATTGAAGATATTTATGACGGGCAAGAATATAAAGTTCTGAGTGCACCTGGAAATATTTTAGAAAAATGGTATAATTTTTCGTTTACAATTAACACCGATGGATGCAAAGTGTCTAATTCTTCCAATTCAAGTGCATGGCCTATTTATGCAGAGATCAACGAACTACCTCCACATATGCGAAAAAAACATATGCTTCTTGCGGCAATATTCGTTGAGGAAGAGCATCCATTGATGAATAATTTTTTAAGGCCATTTACCATTGAAATGCAAGCGCTTTATACCACAGGAATCAAGTGGAATCCTTCGGATACATCAGAAGTTACTTCGAAATTCGTTGTAACTACATGCAGCCTAGATGCTCCGGCTAGAGCAGCAGTGGCTTGTTTAAAACAATATAATGGAAAATACGGATGTTTATATTGCTATGCAAAAGGAAAGAGCTTAGGGCCTGGTAAATATGTGTATCCGTTAAGTCAGTGTTATAAAAAAGAACGAACTGATGCTGAATTACGTCAAGATATGGTTCACGCTTTTGATACAGGAAAAATAAGACACGGAGTTAAAAATATCTCAGCATTAATATCGTTGCCATTATTTGACATAAGTAAAGGTGTCGTTGTTGAAGCCATGCATGCTGTATTTCTTAGAGTAGTTCGACAACATACAAAACTACTTTTAACGAAAACAAAAGCTCCTTATTATGTTGGCGACCCCGATCGTAAGAAATCGATAGATAAATATTTATTGCCAATTAGACCTCCATCGTGTCGGTCGCAAAAACCACGAACTATACTAACCCACCTACAATGGAAAGCATCGGAATGGCGGAATTGGCTTGATTATGCTCCCATCTGTCTACAAGAAGTATTACCTACGGAATATTTCAATCACCTAGCACTTCTATCGGAATCAATTTATCTTTTAAACAGTGACTGTATAACACCGGCTGATTTAGACTACTGTGAAATGCTATTAAAAAATTACGTGAAATTTTTTCAAAAGTATTTTGGTATTGCAAATATGACCTCCAATATTCATTTACTGACACATTTAGTACAAGTTGTACAAAATTGGGGTCCAATATGGGTACACGAGGCATTTGTATTTGAGGCATGGAACAAAAGAATTATGGATTTTGTAACTAGCTCTCATGCCCGGCCTGATCAAATCGCGATACGTTTACTCATGCAAAAGTTCATTATTACTACTTTACATGACGATACCGTTTCTCTAGAAACAAAAAAGTTTATCGCTAAACAAATAAAGATACCAATAGAGAATTATGGTATTGAAATTAAAAATCGTTTCATAGGATTAGGAAAATGTATAACACGTTCACCAACAGAAAATGAACGCGATGCATTGAGTAGAGTTAGGTATGAACCTACGAACATTATGTGTTTCAGAAAGATGAAATTAAATGGAATAAAATATGAGTGTAAGAACGAAAAACATTTGAAATTTTGTAACCCTACAGTTTTTGATGGTGTTGGAATATTTGGTATAATAGTGACGATGGTAAATTTTTGTTACAATGATGAAACAATCGGTGGTGTTCTTATTCAACGATTGCAGCTAGTCAGCCATGCATTTAATACCCAATACATCTATGAAGTAACACCCGTATTAAATGATTTAATCTTCATTAAGGAATCACAATTTATAAAGCCAGCAATTCGGATTTTTGGATCAAAAAAACTATATGTTATTAAACAAACCAATTGCTGGGAAACAGATTAATAAAATATAATTTATCTTACCTTAAAAAAATTGAAAAATTTTTTTATTCAATATTTATCAATAATTAGTAAATATGTAATTATTGTAATTTTCTTTTGTGAATAAAAAATTGAATGTAATATTATTAATTCAACAAATTAATTAATTTTTTTATTTCTTCATTGTTTCTAAAATTTTTTAAGTTTTTAGTTAAATGTATTAAAAATAATAAGTTTAAAAATATCTGATTGTAGAATAATTTTTGAAATATCTCATAATAATAAATACTTATAAAAATTTTTCTTTTTTTAATTCTCCGTTAAAATAAACCAAATTTTAAAATATCTTGATCATTAAATTTGCGAGTTAATGAAGAAATTTATCTTATTAAATTTGAGTAGTAATGAATATGAAAAAAAGATTCTAGAGTAAATTTTAGAGTGGAGAATTTCATAAACAATTACATTCAAATTATATTTAATAAATTTGGCAGTAATACTCAGGCAGTCACTACGTGACTGCAGGTTGTTCGTATTTTTTTATTTTAATAATGTTCACTGCTAAAATTCCTTTGTAACGTTATTAAATAATAGTGATAGCGAATACGATTAAAAAATTCGAAAAATTTATTTTAAAAAATATCTGGCCAATTTGACGTATTCATATTTTAAATTCAAATTTTAATACCTTTACGGTCGATGTTTAAAAAATTACGTAATGGATCGAAACTTTCGAAAAAAATGGGTTTTGTTGGTTCTCGAAATTTAAAAAATTCTAGAGCGAGTTAAAATATTTAAAACTTCCAGAAATTATACTATTTTTTATTCTTAACCAACTTTTTGAACTGTCCAAATTTTTTACTTGATGTCTATTAAATGATATTACACGACGTGTGAATATTATGGGTGCTCTATAAAGTCACTGTGGTTACCTTGGGAAACCACGGTGTACACGCTATACAATTTCAGTGTATCCATTACGGACATTGACCGTGTAAGCACCGTGGATACACCAAGCAATCACCGTGGAACTATGGCGTTTCCATTGTAGATATACCTTGAAACCACCACGGGTACACCGTGAAACTACTGTGTAAACACGGTGGGTACACCGTGTAACCACCGCGGATACACCGTGGAACCACTGTGGATACACCGTGTAACCACCGTGAAATCACTGTGTAAACTATGTGTAAACACCGTGTAACCACCGTGGACACACTGTGAAACCACTGTGTAAACACTGTGAATACACTGTGGATACACCGTATAACCACCGTGGTTACTCGGTGGGACAATGGAACAAACACACCGTGGAGCCACGGTGGAATCCACCGTGGTCCCACGGTGTTTTCTCTTTCACGGTGATTCCACCGTGGTCTCAGAACTGAGAGGGATTAAAATTTATTTATTCAAACTATTCGATAGTCATACCAGTAAAATAGGAAATATATAGGATGAACAGTGATAGATGGAATAAAGGAAATAATCAGAAAATTATGCAAGTTTATTGCCAATTATAATAATAAAAATTACTTAAAAGGAAATGCAAGCGCTGGATATAATGTAGAGAGATGCGTGGCACAGTATAGTTTTATATTGCGAGTATATTGCCGGCAACGTACAGTAGTATTTAACTGAACTAACTTTATTTATAGTAATCAGTAAACTTGGACAGTAAAGTATAATCGCAAGAGAATTGCTAGTAATACAACTATAACGCAAGCTAATTTCCCGATTTACAAAGTAGTTATCCGTATTAACAAAGTCGCAAATAAATTGCTAGTTTATGACAGTAGTACTAAATTATACGTCTTATTGCTAATTGATCCAGGATCGAAATGATTGACTGATAATTTAGGGCGTAGGACTAGCCTCGGGACTGTCCTCACTTTACCTTTACGGACATGCGTCGACGTGATAATTAGTCATGTGACCACTGCACTATGACTTGTGTAGTTTCAGACGGCAACGAGACGGGGAAAATCGGGAACCGCAAGGCTGAGGACGAAGATGACAATTCACATTGTTTTAATATTAATATCTTTCATTTTTATTTTAAATATAAACGAATAATAATTATGCATTCACAAATAATGATACTTAGACAAGTAATATAATGAAGATAGTGTCGCACAAATATCAAAATACACTAAATACTAATTAATGCAATAATTGATTACGCAGGGAATTATAATAATTGTAATACAAGCCAGTCTAATAATATCCAGATAAAACGTGATTGAATAATTTACAAATACTACGGTAAACTAGGCTCGAGAACGAATCCACGGTCGATAGGAAATCTTCTACTCGCACAACGAATGCTTAATCAGAACTAACTAACTAACTAATACCCAACTCTGTACTTTTCGTTAAAAACCTTTTGGTCAAAATATTCAAAGAAGGACAACCGTCTCATATTATCTTACTATCTTGTCCTCTGTGTCTTACTATACCCTTAGTAGAAATGTTCAATTTTTTACTCGATTAAGTCTAGTATCTGGCTAGCGTTCATATCTAGTAACTGGCCAGCAATCTTATCCAGTAACTGGCTAGGGAAACTAGGTAAAAACTGGAAGTTGCGCCACCTATAACTGAATCGTAAACATTGGTCACACTGATGTTCTCCTTATACTAGTGTATGTGTATGTTTATTTTTTCACTTTAACCTGTAAGTTGAATAATATTTAGTAAACATCAAGAAACAATACAAATAATTATCAAAAAATAAAAATTGTGTCTTTCAAAATAAAAATAATCGGTAATATATTTTAAAAAATTAAAAAATAACAAAAAACATTGTTTTATGTTATTAATGCTTCTCGTTTTATATTTAAAAATATAATATAATAAATTAATAAATAAATTTTATAACTTTTCCGTGTATTATTATTATTATTGTGGTTGTTGTTATTATTATAATTTTTAATTGTAATAAAATCAATATTTAATACTTGTTGCGTAATCACAACTACATTCAAATTTGAATGTAGTTGAACTTCCGGCAAATAGAGGCAGCACCTACTGGGGCCTAGTGTCCATCTATGAGAACTTGACTTGCGCTGTGCGACGCATGCGCATGGATTTTTCCTGCCTCGTGGCAAGAAGACCGACGCCATTATCTATTCGTTTATACAATTCCAAGTGTCACCACGTGTTTTGTATAATCTATTCAAATTGCGCTCATCTCGAGTAAATCATTAAAAGTAATCAATCAATTACATTCAGAGTTCATTGCTCTATATAAAAATATAATTATTTTTATAATCGCGAGCTCCAGAGCTCATAAAATAATTAATAAATAACATCAAGAAGTCCAGTGTTCTACAACCTGTTCCTGACGAGGTTGTTTTCGACGGAGAAAGCAACAGGTGCATTTTTTATTAAACATTTGCTTGCCATCAGTGCTCAATTAATTTAAAAGACTCAGTTTTATTATTTATTTAATTATCATTATGCTCAATTTCTTAATTAATATAAAGGTTATGTTTCGCTCAGTAGCCTCTGCTATCATGCTACCACGTGTTCAACAAATAAATTAAAATCAGTGTAATCTATCATGAGCTCATTAAATTCAATTCAATTAAGTGATCATCACTATTAAAACTCAATAACAAAAATATTTATGTATTCAGTGCTATTAAAAATAGTAATTAATGTGTTCACTTCGCTCAGTAACCTCTGACATCATGTTACTTATTATCATGACATTTTTGCATTCAACTCAGTGTTCAATTAAACTCAACTCGATTATTTTTAATTCATTATTTACTCGAGCTCAACTCAATAATTTGCATTCAATTATTCACGTATTCATGAGCTCAGACAATTAACAGTATTGATAAATTAAATAAACTATTTAATTTGCAACCCAGTGATATTTTGTGCTGTGACAAATAAAAATATTGTTATATTTTTAAATATGCGTATTTTTCAAACATCCCAACCACCAACCAGTCCTGGCATGTCTTTATTTAATTAATATTACAACAAATACTCAATAACCTCAAGATCAACAAGAGTCGCCATGTTTTATTTGCTATCTAGTAAAACTGGCCAGTTACTAGACAGTTACTGGATATTATACTAGCCAGTTCCTAGCTTAAGTCTAGTTAAACTCGCCAGTTATTGGCCAGATACTTGATTACGTTTCTACTAGGGACCCATACTGTGACTGTGGCTACGTTTGGTGAACAGATGTATACCACAGCGAGCCTAAGCCTCCCGCAGAAACATAATTTGCTCAGGTTGTAAACAACTAGAACTTAAATCTTATTATTTAATTGTTACTATAAAAACTAGTCAATACATCTATAAACTTTTGAACCAATGGTATTTTTGGAACCTACTCGATGAATTATGATAGATTATGGCAAAATTCTTTGAAAATTCCATTATGAGAACAAATGCAAAAGATAGATTTCTATGAAATCTACTAAAAAGCTGTTATCGACGAAAATAATTGTGATGCTACAAAACTTAGGAGAATAATACTTAGGAAGATATAACGTTCACTACTATTTTTCACAACCCACGGCGGAGTGTGGTGTATGCAAAATAGCCGTTATGGGCCACCGATGGTAAAAACTGAAAATAAAATAATAAAACAAAAAAAAAATATCCTTTGGAAATGCCCACAATCCCCACTAGACACGCAGCTCTTCTCAGGCTGGGTTAGAAAACCGAATTGGGCGCCAGTTCGTGTACCCCCACGAACAAAACTTACTCAATGACAAATTAAAGAAATGAAAATGAAAATGAAATAATAAAATCAGAGAGCAGTTTCAGATGTAGGAAAAGGATAGCAAGAAAAAGATAGTATGCAGTTCATAAACAATATAAATTAAATAAATCCCGGGTTGGTAGCCATTTATCAAACCAATATATTTAAATTATAATATCAGTCCCATCGGGTATTAACAAAAACAATAATGCAAATAATAATCTTTTACTTCAAAATACACGCTTAACCACTGGTCAAGTAACGCAAATAATAATTATAAAGTTGTGCAACTTGACATCACTCGCACGTGATAGCAAAATAAATATAAATAATTATAAATAATAATATTGTGCACGCTAGATATAATTTGACCACAATTTATAATTATATAATACGCATAAATTCATTTAATACTTTAAATAATTGTAACTATTTACCGCCAATAATAATGATCGCTAATAATAATCGTAAATAGTAACAGCAAAATAATGAATACTCACAAATAGTATTTACGCAAATAATCACCAGTGTTCACAAATAATAATTAAATAATTGTAACTAATCGACGCCAAATAATGAGAAATGATCACTAATGATAATTACACCAATGTAAATATTTACCGCAAAGAATAAGTGATCACTGAGAATAATATTAAATATTTACCGTAAAAATAGTAAAAAATCACTGATGATATATAAATGATTGTAAAATATTTGACTAAAAATGATAAAGAATAATCGCAAATAAGGATTACATACCCGTAGATATTTACCGCAAAAAATAATAATTAAACAAAAGTAATATTGTCATGTTATGTCCAAAATAGTAGCTTGTACCGTAATATTGTGGACAAATTATTATTATTTTTATTTTCGGCCCTAGTCTTTCAACCAATAGACCGGGATCACACTGAGTGTAATTATCTGGGAGGTGTGTTGAAATAAAAGATTTTTGATGTACAAATTAAATTACTATATATTATAATATGAAAAAATTCGATGATATGAATACAATAACCTTGATATTATTTTATGAAAGTATTGGGTGGCTAGTCAGCCGACTCTAATTTACAATAAAATTCGTTTTGATAACTAGAGAGGACTATAGAATTTTGAATACAATACAACTTTCACGATATTTCCGTGTGTTGGAAATGTTTTTGTTTTTAATACACCATAAACTTAAAATTTACAGTACCTGTAGTCGCAGCAACTGGATGTTTGTATGATCGTAGTTTTCACTGACTCTAGGTAGTTCTTTCGCTAACAATTTATTTTAACAGTTGAATTTAAACTTATAGAACCACTAATTTTAATAAAACTCTTAATAATGTAAGTGTGCGGCCACTTGTATAATATAAACTAGTACGGAACTAGTGTAAAAGCATGAGAACGCTGTATAAAACTGAACTAGTATGGAACTAGTGTAAGTAAATTTTTGTGAAGACACTATTCCTTTAATATTTGAATCTAAGAAATATTATGTTTTAGAAATTATTTATTTGGTTATTAAATATTTTTTTGAGAATTTCATTATTTGAATATTACGATTTAAAAATTATTTGTTCGATTGTTATTTATTATTTTAAATTGTTTATTTGAATGTTTTTTATTTTAAGAAGTACACTTATCCAAAAAATTAAAGGAACAAGAAAATTTTATAAATTTTTTAGTGATTTTTGGAAGGCTGTATTTTCGTGAAAAATGATCGTATCGAAAAAAATAAAAAAGCAAATTGAAGCTTGAAATCTCTAGTTTGAAGATCTTCCAGCAAAATATTTTTTTGAGACACGGTTTTTGCGGAATCATAAGAAAAAAGTCGAGACAAAATTTTTCTAAATTTTTTAGTTTTGTTTTTTAGGTCTACGGGGCCGGGAAAAATTTTTTCAAAAAAACGAATTCATGGCTCGTTTAGGAAATTTATTCAGCTACAATTTGCTTTTTTTGTTTCTCTGTACGACAATTTGCTGCTGAGATATCAGCCTTTAAATGAAAAAGGAGCCTTTTGTCTTTGATTATTGATATCTCAGCAAGTAATGATCACACAGTAATTTAAAGGGCAGTTTAATAAACTTGAATAAATTCCCTACAAGCTCCATTTTCGATTTTTTCAAAAAAAATTTTTTTTTCATCCTTGATATCCATTTGAAAAACCCACAAAAAATGACCATTTTCTGGTTTTTTAGTCAACTCATCGCTACTCTGCAAATATTGATAAAAAAAGTAATGTTGCCAGGTAATTTTACAGCCTAATGTACCTCCAAAAACCCTGGAAATTTTCAGATTGATCCATTAAACCGTTTGTCCGGTCCGATTGCTCAAAGTTTTGCAAAACAATTAAAGGAACAAGTTTTGTTCCTTAATTTGTGTAATCATTACCAAGATGAAAAAATTAATTTTTTTCGGATTTTCTTTCATTTTCGCGTTAGTTATTCAGTAAATGCAAGGTAAAGACGAAAAAAAAAAATTTTCCAAAAATCGAGACCAAACAAGAATTTTTTTACATTTTTTTTTTTTTTACGTTCCATTCGGGGGGGTTATTTTTTTTTTCGTTTTTCGGAAAAATTTTTTTTTTTTTCCTCTTGACCTTACATTTACTGAATAACTAACGCGAAAATGAAAGAAAATCCGAAAAAAATTAATTTTTTCATCTTGGTAATGATTACACAAATTAAGGAACAAAACTTGTTCCTTTAATTGTTTTGCAAAACTTTGAGCAATCGGACCGGACAAACGGTTTAATGGATCAATCTGAAAATTTCCAGGGTTTTTGGAGGTACATTAGGCTGTAAAATTACCTGGCAACATTACTTTTTTTATCAATATTTGCAGAGTAGCGATGAGTTGACTAAAAAACCAGAAAATGGTCATTTTTTGTGGGTTTTTCAAATGGATATCAAGGATGAAAAAAAAATTTTTTTTGAAAAAATCGAAAATGGAGCTTGTAGGGAATTTATTCAAGTTTATTAAACTGCCCTTTAAATTACTGTGTGATCATTACTTGCTGAGATATCAATAATCAAAGACAAAAGGCTCCTTTTTCATTTAAAGGCTGATATCTCAGCAGCAAATTGTCGTACAGAGAAACAAAAAAAGCAAATTGTAGCTGAATAAATTTCCTAAACGAGCCATGAATTCGTTTTTTTGAAAAAATTTTTCCCGGCCCCGTAGACCTAAAAAACAAAACTAAAAAATTTAGAAAAATTTTGTCTCGACTTTTTTCTTATGATTCCGCAAAAACCGTGTCTCAAAAAAATATTTTGCTGGAAGATCTTCAAACTAGAGATTTCAAGCTTCAATTTGCTTTTTTTATTTTTTCGATGCGATCATTTTTCACGAAAATACAGCCTTCCAAAAATCACTAAAAAATTTATAAAATTTTCTTGTTCCTTTAATTTTTTGGATAAGTGTATTTGAATATTTTTTATTTGTTTTAAATTATTGAATTTTATTCAATGACTATTTTGTCATCAAGATTTAATTTTTCTATTGTTTAAATTATTGAATTTTATTTAATGACTATTTCGTCATCAAATTTTTAATTTTCTATTTGTTTTATGATGCCAAGATGTCTCGACAAAAGTGCACTCAAAGAGAAAGTGAGGGATTAAGATTATTTTTATTTGTAACTAAAAATATATTCCACGTACACTTTTGTTGATAAATATTTTTGGTTTTCTACGAAAAGTGTTTCCAGCTGGCCTTTGGGCCTTTACCATTGCCCGAGGGGTCATTAAGATTACATGTATGTATGTATGTATTTATTTAATATGCCGAGGCAAATTAGCCGAATGGCAAAGGTTTGTACATAGTTTTATAAATTTTCACTTAAAATTCAAGGGGGTATTCTGGTCTAGAAAAAAAAAAAAAAAACGATTTTTTTTTTTTTATGTTTTCATAGTTTAACTATTTAAGAATATGTCTACGAGAGGATTTTTCAAAATTCAAATTATTTTCGGAGAAATAAGTATTTTGCTGAGCTGGCATCCAAACCAGTTGGGCTGCAACTAATCGAACAAAAGACATAATGGATTCTCCGACTACCTGAATCTATATTTCTTAGTAAGCCCTTTTGTTCCTATATATATGTCGGAGATGAAAGAATAAACGGGGTTTTCCAATAGGACGGGAAATTTCCAACAGTCGAGACTAGTTTTTATAGTGACAATTAAATAATAAAATTTAAGTTCTAGTTGTTTACAACTTAAGCAGATTATGTTTATTACGGGAGGCTTAGGCTCGCTGTGACATCTGTTCACCGAACGTAGCCACGGTCACAGGATGGATATAGTAAGACAAAAAGGACAAGATAGTAAGATAATAAGATTGTTGTCCTTCTTTAAATATTTCTGACTAAAAGGTTTTTTATGAAGAGTACAGAGTTTTTGGACTAGTTGAGTCGGTCAGTTCTGATTGAGCATTCGTTGTGCGAGTACAAATTTTCCTGTTGACCGTGGATTCGTTCTCGAGCCTAGTTTACAGTAGTACTCGTATATTATTTAATCATAGTTTATTATTAATATTATCGGGCGATTGTATACTACGATTAATATCATTTATTATTATTAATTTATTGTTATCATTTTATGTGTAACAAATATTGTGTTAGTTGTAATTCTGTATGTATTAACAATTGTGAGATATTATATTCGTTATACCGTTAGTTTAGTTACTACTATTTGTGAATAATACTTTAATAATAAATTACTGTTCTGTGTAATTATTATTCGTTTATATTTGTAATAAAATGCCAGACAAAAATAATAAACCCGATGGTCAGGGTGATGCCCATCATGTTACTGGTCTTCCGACATATATATATAACGAGGAAGGTCCGATGTATGCAGCAGGAATGGCAGATTGAATAAATGTAAGTTAAAAATATAATTTTATGACTTAACCTGCAAAAATTTTACTTGAAACTTTAAACGCGTTTTTCTCAGAACTGTCTTCTTGAATCTAATACCCATGATTTCTCAGGTTCTACTGAACCGATTTACTTGAAATTTTAAGAGAGTCTTCTTTAGGGACTTGTCTATAGTCGGAACTACGGCCATCCCCAAATTTTCATTTTTACTGTTTTTAAAAAATCGAAGAATGTCCAAAAAAGTGGTACAAAAATTTTGTTTTTCATTAGGCAGTCGCCATTTTGTCACAAAATTTTTTTCCAACTTTTCCGTAGTTCCGGCCATTGCGACATTATTACAGATTAATAATCTTCCTTATTTTTTGGTTTCAGATCGCTAGGAGAGTTAAGATCGTGGGTATGGTCAAGCACCAAATTTTTGAGACTCCCCACTTCATCAGCTGATAATTAACTGAATTTTGAATTTTTTTTACTTTTTAATTTTTTTTTGTATGCTTCTCATGTGAATAAATAATATATAAAAAAATTTATAGTTAAAATATTGCTTGCTTTTTTTTTACAGCACTTCAAAAATTACCTAAAATTCATGCCTCTAGACCAGAATACCCCCTTAATACAAAATAATAAGCTTAGGTGTAGGTGTACATCAGAATCTTATTTAAAAGATAACAGTTATAATTTTATTTTAGATTTAACTTTAATTTTGATTTTAGATTAAATTTGATTGAATAAGTAACAATGTAATATTTATTCTAATCCACGCATTTGACAATATAATGGTAGTTGTTTTGACTAGTAAGTAGTAGTAATTTGTAAGAGTATTTGTATATATACAGAAGCCAACGTAAAGGTAATTTACTGAAAGTCAAGGTCCAAGAAATAGTCATAGATCTTTGCTTTAAACACTGCAAGACTGCTTGCATTCGCAATTTCTGCAGGTAAATTTTGCCACAAACGTATTGTAGTTACCACAAATGAATTTTCAAGATAGTTTGTAGAGAAATTTGGCAATTCAAAACTTACATTATTTGTTTTTATAGCTAATCTTTCAGAACGTCTAGCTTCATCTTCAACGAATAATTCCCTAAGGTAACTAGGTTTTCCTGTTTGCAATAGTTTATAATAATAAGTGATTAAATAATATAGACGTCTTGACTTCACAGATAACCAATTTAATTTACGTCTGTAAGGGGTAATATGTTCATCTTTCTTCAGATTATAAATAAATCGTATTGAACTATTTAATGCTCGCTGTAGTTTTAGATTATTGTCAGCTGTAGCATCAATAAGCACTACAGTACAATAATCAATAAGGGGAAGAATAGTTGCAGTGACTAGAAGTTTTCTGATAGCAGTAGTATAGATATTCTTCCGACTTTTTAATGTATATAGAGCAGCATTTACTTTTCTAACAATTTGTGAAACATAATTTTTCCATAAGAGATCATTATTTAACGATAAGCCCAGACATTTTGTTTGGCTTACATACGGCAAAGCAACATTGTTTATAATAATGGGTGGTAGCGATTCGATGTTTAACGATTTTAGTTTACTGTTTGACCCTATTATCAAAGATTTTTTTTTATTTAAGTTTACCTGTAATCCATGATCTTTAGCCCAATCAGCGATCCCCTGTGCATCAATTGTTACTAATCTAATTGCTTCAAATACTGAAGTAGGTTTAAAGTGATAATATATATATTTGTCGTCGGCAAACAGACCATATTTACAGTGAGTAATTTGTCGTACTACTAGATTTATAACTATTAAAAACAATATAGGCCCTAAGACTGAACCTTGGGGTACTCCCGATGTTATATCAAGGAACTCTAGTGGGTGGTTTTGATCGATTAATATTGATTGTGAGCGATTTGACAAGTAAGAGAAAAACCAAGTCACAGTTTCAATCGAAAAACCTAGTTCAAATAAAGCCACTAATATCACCTTTGGGTTGACATAATCAAAAGCCTTGCTCAGGTCAAATAATACCAGCAGAGTTAATTCACCTCTATCCATTGCACATCTGATATCCTCAGTGAGCTTAAGAAGGGCTGATTGAGTACTATGGAACTTTCTGAATCCAGATTGATATTTGTCAAGTAAATTATTTTCTTCTAAATATTCAACTACTTGATTTGCTATAATACGTTCAAAGACTTTGCTTAAGTGCAATAAATTTGCAATTGGACGCGTATCAGACGGAGACTTTGGTGGACTAACTTTGTTTAGCGGTATTATAAAAACCATTTTCCAAATATCTGGAAAGATACCTGACTCAAGTGAACGATTAAACAAAGAAGTTAAGAATAGAGATATTTGTGGTATATGATCACGTAACCAACTCAGATTTAAGCCATCAGGACTTTTCCCTTTTGTCTTTTGAAGTGTTAGATGTAGAGCTTTTGTCACATCAACAATATCTATTTGGTGCCATTTAAAGGAGCATTCAACTTTTTTTTGATATAGGGAAGATAATGAATTTACAAAGTTTATATTACAAGGTGGATGTTTCCTTACTATATTTGCAAAATGCTCATTTCAAAGACTCGCATCAAAGTAATTCAGAGGTGAAGTTTGTTTTGTCATTATTAATCCTAGGCGTTTAAGTTTATTCCAAATTGTTTTACCAGGTGATATAATAGTTAGTTGACTTTTTAAATAATTTTCACGAGCAATATTTAATTCTAATTTCAGTTTCTTTCTCATATCCTTGTAAAGAGCAAGTAATTCTTGATTATTAGTTCTTTTTGCTCGCTTATAGAGAGAGTCACGCTCATGACATTTATATTTAAGATCTTTGGTAATCCAGGAGTTTGAATTTCCAGTCACTTTGATGGTAATTTGAGGGGCATATTAATTTAATATCTCTAAAACTCGACTTAAAAATAGATCAAGCAATTCGTTTGGATCAGAATCTTTTATAAAAATATCATCAAGTTTTAAGGCAATAACTAGGGCATTTGCTAGAGCATCATGATCACAATTTTTGTAATTTCTAAAAGTTATAAATTTATCTGGTAGTTTAGGACAGTTTAGATGATATTCACAATACAGATAATCATGACCTGCTATAAAGGGAGATGTTGACTTATGAAAGGTACCTAATTTACTAATATTATCTACCAGGATTACATCCAACCATGAATCGCCATGTCCACTGTGATGCGCAGTATTATAAGGTATACAATATAGGGATGATTCATAAATGAATGTCTTTAGATAATTTGCTGTCCAAGTGTTATATAACAGATTACAATTTAGGTCTCCTGCTATAATTACATTTGTAAAATTTGTTGAATATTTCGTGAAGATATTGAAAAATTCATGCAGCGTATGGCCATTTGGACGTCTGTAGACACCAGCTAGTAACATATGCGAACCACAGGTCAACATGACATCTAACATTATATATTCAGGTGAATTTATATCATCAGAGATTGAAGAGTACAATAATTTAGCTTTTATTGTTTTATGGATGTAGCAAGCTACACCCCCACCCTGTACATAACGACCCGTGGCTGGATGTATCAGGTTTCTATCTCTTCTAAATAAAGAATAATCGTTAAAAGTGAGTAGATCATTATTTATGCTAGGTTTTAGCCAGGTTTCCACTAAAACAATAATATGAGGATTTTTCTCAACAATTTGCTGAGTTCATTGGGATATATGGCCAACAATACTATTTATATTAAAACTTAATACCCTTAGAGACGTAATTTATCATTAGTAACATTTATTAAATGTTTCTTATGTTAATCTAAATTTTCTAAATCTAAATTAGATCTGATAATAATACGTTCAGCTTCATCAGTTTTCCTTACAAAAATTAAAGCATTTCGTACCCAAACATATTTATAATTTAGAGATTTTGCTTTAGCTTTAGTCTTGAGAAGTAATTTATAAGTATCGGAATTTAGAAATTCATTTACGTGAATCAGACCTCTAAATGTTTTCTCAACCAAAGTTGGGAAAACATACTTTATATTTACAGTTTTTAAATATTTTTTGGCACTAATTATGAAATCGCGAACTTCAGTAGATTTTAATTTTATTAAGTAGGAAGAATTTTTATTATGGGGCTTGTCATTCGCACTTTTTGTTTTATTATTATTTTCGAATTTGCGGATTGATAAAATATCACTTTTTAAATTATGAACCTTTAGTGTATCAAAGACAGTTTCGGTGATCTCCAATGGAGATAAGATAGCAGCTACAACATCTGGGATTCCCGAAATCACTAATTCTGATGATGAAGAAGTTCTTGTAGATGGTGAGCTATCTGGATATAGCGTAGCCTGTGTCTTGAGCTTTGATAAGCTGTGTCTAGCGTTTCACGAACGTCAAAACAAGCAAGCCAAATCTTTTAAAAGCATTCTTTAAAATTACATTATACCTTATCGCTTTAAGTTTATTCAAAAAAAAGAAAAAAGAAAATCTGGTCGCTGCATAAGTTTAATTATATATAAAAAAAAAAAATATATATCAATAAAATATAACGTTCAGCATTTAGCTGGACGTAACAGTCACAATAAATCCCAAGTATTCACAGACAATAAATAAATAGTTGTAAATATCTACCGCAAACAATAATATATTACCAATAATACTCAAATGTTGGTGTATAATAAATGTAAATATTTTTAGATATTTACCGTCAAAACATATGAACGGTCACCATATAATTAATCAATAATAAAAATGATAAATATTAGTTTTCCAAGTTTTGGAAAAAATATTTACCGCTGGGACAAACAAGTACGCAAGTATATATATGTATGTTGGACTTTACTTATAAGTATTGCGCTCTCTCTCACTCACACTCGTGAGATATACAAATGGCCACCAACGCGGGAAAAAAATTACACGCCAATGTATAAAGCACAAAGGTACTTACAGTCATCATTGTAATAAAGAATGCGTATAGGTTCCATTGGTCTCGATTATTATTCTGGCAATAATTATTGCAACAACTCAAATCAATTTCAATTGCCAAATGGCCAATACACTTTATAATTTTCAATTATTTCCAAATGGTGTTTCAACAAAAGTATTTTACAGCAGGAGGCACACACCCTGCTCGTACAGAAGATTATCCACGTCTGACCACGGCAGCGCGTGTTTTTCACACCGGCACTTCGGCCGACGCCATTTTGTGATCTATCTCACTCTATTCAATGGAGAAATATATCTGTCGCATGTTAATTTTTACAACACACCAACATAATGCATGACTTGTTTTTCGTGTAATTTGGCCCATTCTCGACATTAAATGACCATCCACTTATCTCAGAGCCAATTATTAATATAATTTACAGATAAATCTCGCACTGATTTATTAATAAAATACTAAATTTATTTAAAATAAATAAATTTACCGATGCCAACTGTTGCGTTTACGCGCATGCGTCAACCAACTAAAATAATCATAAGCATGTAAATAAAATGCGCGATTATTCATCCCAGCGTCTATAAAATCCATTTATATGTTTATAAAAATCAGTAAATTTTACTGATTCAGACGCAATTTACATCTAAGAAATCAAACAGATAATAAAGATACAATAATTAACACGAAATAGTACATAAAATAATAAGGGTGGATGTCAAAATCCCACATAGCCAAAATCCCACGCAACCAAAATCCCACATCGCCAAAATCCCACACAACCAAAATCCCACATCGCCAAAATCCCACACAACCAAAATCCCACATCGCCAAAATCCTGTATGTCTGTATGTATGTTTGTGTTTGTGTATGGATGTAAACTCTTCATATCTTTTTAATGAATTGACCGATTGAGATGGTTGAGGTGGCAATCGAAAGAGTTTGTTGGCTGTCAACTTCTCTGAAAATTTCTAATCGATCGATCAAATGGACTCTAAGATATAGAAGAAATACAGAAAAATAAAATACAACGATAATATGGATTCGTATAAGCAGAAACGCCTAGAATATGCAATATAAGTATATCTTTCATCCGATAGAGCTAGTACTGAAGAAATCATCAGAGGATTTGACAAAGAGGTAATTGTTACTGGTGACTTAAATGCAAAATCTACTGAATAGAGAGCCAACCTTTCAGGCACTAGAACTAAAGAAGTAGCTGAATTTGCAGCTAGAATGGATCTTATCGTCTTCAATACAGCCACTATCTCCATCTTCAAGAAACCAGGGTATTTGCCAAATAATCCTTGATATCATGTAAGGGACGTCAAAAACATTAAGGAACATTCATGATAAATCACTATGTAAAAAGTATACTGGTAGCGATTATCTGTTTATTTTATTCATGGTCATCGACACTCTAGATATCGATTCGCACAGTGACTTTTTCATTGTTAGAAGATGAAGCCCTAGCAAGTTGAACTTGAAAGTACTTAGAAAAACTTTGGTCCATAAGACTCATATTTTAGTGCACCATGAACCTCCCATTACCAGTAGAAGAGCAAAAGAACTGGTCTAAAATACAATAGAGGTGATTACCAAAGCTTGCAATGAATTCATGTCCAAATGTAACCTGCGCTGTTTTCACAAACTTACTTACTAGTGAACGTTTTGGAATATAAAGAAATCTTTTATAAGATATTAATCTGGGAGAATAGGTTTTCGAATAAATTATTTTACCACAAACTAGGCCTGGTTTAAAAGATAGAAGCTCTGCGCGTAGCAAGTGCATTCCACATAATGTCTGAAACAGCAGTATTAGTAGTTTTAAACGCTATTTCAATTGACTTTTTGGCAAAATAAAATTGAAAAAGATACAAGCTAAGAGTTTTCGGGCAACTGGTTGCTGACAGTAAGTTACTGCTCCGTAAAGAGTCTTGAATCTTAACCAGCTACATTGGAAAACGAAACAGCTGAAAGATGGGGTGCGTACCTAGTCCTTGACTTACGACTATAGTACAGAAGTATGCATGATGAAACGAATCACTACGTGACGCAGTTTCTTAACAGACATGGATCTTTGTGCAAGATGAAAATACGTAACAACTCGATCTATTGCCACGCGCAAATCAACACCGCAGAGTTCACAAAGTTCGATTGCAATCGTTGGATTGCTTTGAAGAGAGTCGGCCTGGATCGAAATTATAATGAACAGCGAAAAGGAGATATCTTTAGTAGCGACACGAACCGGGTTGAAGCAAATGCAAAAATAGTTCAAAACCAGTCTCCCTTTCTTTGCGGAAGAGAATGAGAAGGGAGGGGAATGTTTTTAGTAGGTGGAAATCCCACATACCGCGAACTTGATGGTATTTTGCCATACATGGCGGTAAATTCAGCGTAAATTACAACGATTTTATCATAAATTACGGTGGATTTACTAAATTTTATGGGACATTTATTATATGATAATGTAAATTTTTTTTTTTATTATTTTCAAAAAGCTAACTTACTTGCTCTGTAATTTATATAATTTTGTACCAATTCTACGAACTCCATTGGACTAATTAATTTCCCATTCAATTGATCATTCAAATTCTCAATTTTTTTCATTTTTTGCATCGTTTGCGTGTTAGTTTTTTTATGAACTTGATTTTTTTTAATAGAGGCAAAATTATTATCGAATCTGTTTTCAATCTTGACTAAAATTCCTGTAATGTACAGAGTGACTTATATTAGAAAAACATGATGTACTTTTAAGATGTCCATCAATATATTAAATTATTGAGTGACAATATTTATATAAGTGGAGGCCTGCCTATGTGTGCGCATATTTGTTTAAATCGGTAAATAGGCTTTTTTTTTTAGTCAACTTGACGTCAAGATTGGACCGCAGAATCCCGTCAAGGTGGCTATTAGAAATCAGACTTCAATGAGGCGGATATAAAATATTATATATGTTTTCATGCTATATAATCTTACGTAGAAATAGTATATTACACACCTAGGGCAGAAAAGAAAGAAATATCTCAGATCAAATGTAATTATTGGTCGAGGTAAAGGTGGCTGGAAAATTGCAACTTCGTTCAGGGCAGCGGCCCGAAAGTTGCCTCAGACAACATGTGTGTTATCCTTGACCAACAATTACATGTAATCTGAGGCTTTTCTTATTTTACTGGTCAGGGTATGTAATATACTATTTATGAAAATTACAGCACTATTAAGTATTAGATTTTGAGAGATATTTGTAAAACTAATCAAATCGAAGGTGCTATGAATATTCTATACAACAGCCGCAAAGTAACGATTCACCAATATTAGATTAGCACACAAATAAGCCGTAAGTTCCTCAAATTACACGAGTTTCTGTGAATGAATGTAATAAATTGTTCAGAAAATGATACTGATAATAAAAGATGCTGAGTAATTACTCTTCGTCAAACAGAAAAATAGTAAACGAACCGCGGCCAATAAAATAGAAAATCTCAGACCACATGTTTGTTAGCCTCGGCCAACAATTACATGTGATCTGAGACTTTTCTTATTTTACTGGCCTAGGAATGTAATATACTATTAAATCATAAGAATATTCAACTTGCGTGTGACAAGTAAACTTGTCACACGCAAATTTTCTTCTTGTCACATGCAGATTATCGTATAACCCACAAAAAAATTCCTCTCAAAAAATCTTGAAAGTTATTGTAAGGAATTTATTAATGTTTTTAACAAAGCCTTTAAATATTCTAAGCAATTATTGACTACTGAGATATTGATGATCAACGATTAAATGATCCTTTTTCATTTGAAGACTGATATTACAGCAGTGAATTGTTGTACAGAGATAGAAAAAAAAGCAAATTAAAGCTGAATCAATTTGAAGTCTGGCATATGCATTGGTTTAACTGAGTAAACTTCTTTTGAGCTCGTGGATCTTTTGAAAGAAAATAAAATTTGTGAAATTTTTCTCTTGCATTACTTTTCATAATTGTGTGAGAAACGTAGCTAAAAAAAATCGTCGAAATATCTCGAAAAAAAAAGAAATTTCAAGCTTTAAAATGATTTTTTTATTGTATCTCGATAGAACCATTTTTTACGAAGTTATGGCCTTTTGAAAATCTCTAAAAAATTTATAAAGTTATTTTGTTCGTTTAATTTTTTGCATCAGCGTAATTATTTTGCTTGAAAGAAATGGAACATGCAATACTGCATTGAAGCCTGTGGAATCACTGTTTGGATGGCGTTTCTCTTAGCAAGTTCGAAATCCGTGTGAAAGATCAGACGCTTCTCGGATATTTGTCTGAGATATTTTTTAAATATAATCCTTAATAGTGCTGTGTATGCTATCTCAGTTTTCTTTTCCATTAACGCATAACACAATGGTATTGCCTGTTCAAAATAATATAGATAGATAGATAAATTATTTTATTCGAAAATCAGATTGAAATATCTCATGGCCGTCCAAACAAAAATAATTAAATTTTAAGCATAAATTTCAAATGTAAATCTAGTTTATAAAGATAATACACACAACAATTCAATAATTTAATTTATATAAAACTAGATAACACATGTTTAATAAATCTACAACATCAAATACATTTCAAACAATCATTTCTGAATCACAAAAATAGTTATCACAGCATAATGAAATTCAGTGACTGTAGTGTGACATATATAACTTGCGCAACGCTGTAGCCGATGCGCTACAACAAAGTGTTCAAGTTCGCATGATGTCTCGGAAGGTAACTATCGAAATAAACAATATAGATGAGACAACTACTACGACAGAAGTTTCAAATTCTGTCAAAGCTCAGTTCGAACATGCGTGTGACGACGACGTTAGCATCAGAAGTCTGTGAAAGAGCTATAAAAGTACCTATAAAACAATCCTTGCTATGTCATTGGACGTGGCAGACAAATCACTAAAAGTAGGAAAGGTAAAGATTGTCTGGCTCTTGTGTTGCGTCAGAAAAAGAGTCCTTGTTACGCGGTGCTTTTAATGCTAGGGATCCCATCACACTGCACAAGACTGCGAAGGACAGATCTGAAAAATGTCAACTATGCAAGACAACGAGCCAAAGAGTGCAAGGGAAAGCACTTTTGCGTCATCTGTGACGAAAGAAAGGTAGATTATGGTTCTGCACAGATTCTAGACAGTGCTAAATATTAAATATCCCTTCTAAATATCAATATAACTCTGAAGGCAGTTAACGTTGAGAGCCCAACATCGTCTGAGTCGAACTAGAAGGTCTCAGAATATACAGCTGCTACTATTTACCGAATATATCATTCGATGAGTTCACAAAGCTACTAGATAACCTTGAAGCCAGCATCAGAACTATGAACGTTGACGTTCTGGTAGTGCGAGACTTCAACAGTAAATCATCAGAACGGGGCACCAAGGCACTAGACAGGAGAAAGACATATCTCTCTGAAATAGTAGCTTCTTCAAACCTATACGTACTAAATGAAGGGAGCACATACACTTTTTGCTGAGGTTACACAGGATCCATTGTAGATCTCACTCTGGCATCTCCGGCAGTAGCAGCGATAACAACTTAATTGCTCTTACAAAGACAATTTGGTCTTTAAGAAGGCTGATCGACAATTAACGCCATTAGAACAGTTACGGACGTCGACACCGCAGCAAAAAAGGTCAAAATAAAGACCAAAAGGGTATTGTACAGTAGTAACTCTGGATATTCAGAATGCGTTCAACACAGCAAGGTCAGATAAGACCATTGACGCACTAATTAAAAAAGGATTCCCTGAATACCTGATATGCATATGATAGAAAATTATCTGTTACGCAGGATTATAATCTATAAGACGGATAAAGGAACGATAGAATATAAGATCACACAGAGATCTCAGCGTACAGAACGATCTACAGCGGCAGCCCAAGTGAGTGCAGGTATACCACTTATAGATCTACTGGTCCACGAACGAAAAGAAGTCCACCTAAGCTTAGAGCAAATAGAGAAAAGAACACATCGGCAAAAAAAGAAACCAATAGTCAAAACAGAAGCTCCTGAAAAAGTGGCAAGAATGTTAGGACAATAAGTCGGCAGGGCCCTGGACACATAAATTTATCGTTAATGTTTCTGAATGGTGCGAAAAGAAAGGTACGGTAGATTACTACCTCACGCAGGCATTATCTGGATAAAGGTGCTTCAATGCCTACGTAGAACTATTTAAAGTACAAGAAACAGCTAGGTGCAACAATTGCTCTTGTGAAACAGATGATGCGAGGCATGGAATTATTTAATTTCTGGTCTACGAAAACGAGCGGCAAAATCTAGAGGATACCCTGTCAATAAAAGTAGTGCCAGATACTCTAACTGACACAATGCTCAGCAATGGAGAAGCGTAGAAAGCAGTAATCATATGCATAACAACGATCCTGAAGAAGAAACGAACCTCAGTGGAAACAAATCGGAGGACATTGCCTAACCCGGACCCATAAACTCACAGAACTTAGAACCGGTGACGTGGAGACAATGCTAAAAGGATGGTGTTAACGGCAAATGAACAAATTCACGCTGAAGTAAAAATAAGGCAGTTACAGCATGGTGCTCTGGTGTCAAAGAGCTCACTTGAGAATGCTTGCGTTCTTTACACCCGGCAAAACACACACACACATATTCAGACATCATTCCGAAAATGGTTAGCGTAGCTTCCTAGGACCTGACAAACGCCGACATCTAATAGAAACTCAATTTTAAAAAATCGGAGTGAAATTAATAAATTCCTGAATCTTTGAAAATTTACAATTTTCTTAGCAGGAAGTAAAAAATTGAATGCTTATCTTAACTTATGAGAACACAAATCTCAATTTTAATGCCTATTGGTTTCCTAATTGAAAGCAAGTTATTTTAAAATGTGTTTTTGTCTGATTTTGACCAAATTTGAACAAATACGCAAAACTATTAATAAGCTATAATGTTTGAAGGCTCTAGAGGTATAAGCATGGTGAATTTGCCCCCGAAAGGTATCGGCTTGATACTGCGGGGATTTTTAGGTACTAATAAGATATTAAGATCCTGAGAGTTTCAGCTTTTGAAACCAATCGGTCTTCTAGAAAAAGCCAAATATGTAAAAATCAGATAAAATGAATATTCTCAGAGACTATTTTATCGATTGACTTATACTCGGGATATGTTTTGGGTGTCGATAGTAGCTCCTCGGAAAAAAATTGGGAGCTTGATCGGTTAACAACAACCTCGAAAAAAATGACTTTTTAGTTTTTATTTCGACTTTTCACGATGTTACGGTTCTGGTACAATTATGTAATAATTTTTTTTGGATTCCTCATCTAATTTCCTATAGATTTAAGTGCTTTTAAAATTTTTAAAAAAGGTACGCCATATAGAAAAAAAAATCAAAACCACTTTTTTAGCAAATATTTACTTCATTTACATGTTTAAAGTGTGAATCATTATTTTTCTAGTTTGTATATGTTCTTGAATGTTATTTGCAAAAATAATCTCTGCATCAGCAGTTAAATTTTGTCATATCATATAATATCAACTAAAATATTATAAACATTATACACATATAAAACAGGAAATAGATTTTAGTTTGTAAATTATAAATACATAACAACAAATGAAAGATATACTTGAGGAAAAAAATGTATAATCATATTTTATCAGTCTTCATCACTATCCTTTTCAATCACAGGTGAAATACTGTCTCTATCAAATAATTTGCTAAGTATTTCAGCAGGCCTTAAAATCTTTGTTAAATATCTCCCGTGTGATAAATAGTAAACAACAGCAGCAACATGAGAGCAACATCCAATTGTTCTCAGACCGTTTGCACACTCACAACTATGCCTCAATATGCTTTTTGGACCAATAGCATTTTTTTATACTCAATAAAACATCTATAAACCTTTCTTTTAATGTGTCTGGATTGAACTTGAATTTTTAGTATATTTGACTGTTCTTTCACATATTGAATAGTGAGATTACGTTTCATCAAGCATTTCTGCTAAATAGGAAACAGCCTGTTTCAATTGATAGGAACCAGTGAAAAAAATACGCAGATCATTTTCTGTCATTTCTGGAAAGTCTTCAAGAGTTTCAGATGAAATTGTTTGAAACGGCAATTTTTTTCGCTGCCAGCCATTTTTTTGAACGTCTTCAGCTAACGTATTTACTACATTATTTTGCGATTTCATTGTTTCGATGACTTCATCCAAAAACTCTGAGTCGGAAGTAAGATGCTTACTATACATATTATGCAAAAATGAGGCAATCTTAAAAAAACTTCCAACCCTAGGAAGCATTTTGTTGTCAATTCTTTGATCGAGTAAATGATATTTTTGTTTTAACATCCCATGAACTGCTTCTACGGCCCAACGAATTTTTGTTACATTTCTTGAAGCGTTAGACTCAGCTGTTGTTAACTGATTTTGATTTCCTTTGAGTGCTGGCATTAATACTTTATAATTTTTTTCTTCCAAGTATCCTTTCACATCACGGAATCCTCGATCTACCACAAATGCATCGCCAGGTTCTAATAAATGACATATACCATCAGGATTATCTATGATATCCCGCATTATAGTAGCATCATTTTGGTTAGCATAATACGGTCCCAACATATCAACTATGTATCTATCAGTTGTGCAAATCGTGAATGGCTTACATAGTGGTACTTTTTTTTGACCAGAATATGACTTTCTTTGGTACTCATTATTAGAACTTTTCTCATGACGAGCATAAGTCCCATCACAAATTAAAATGAGTTTATCATTCAAATCATTGTGAAGTTTGTTAGCAACTGAAGATGTATGATCCTCAATAAGATCAGCCCTAGATACTGCATTTAAACCAAAACGCGAAGGTAAAATGTCTTTTTCGAAAGATTGGATGACTTGCTCACAATACTTTGACACTAACTGCTCTTCGTTAATATCCAAGATTGTAGATATTAACTTATTTGAATTACCTGTGCGAAGCTTAACCAAAAACACTATTATTGCTTGATATACACTTCGAGCATCAGTATTTCTCATTGAAACTAACCAATTCCGCAACTCAATCACATTTTCCCATTTTAAACCAGTCAAAACACGAAGCTTTTCATCTGATAAACGATAATCCTCCATTTTATTCAGTAATGTTGAATCGCATTCAACAGCAAAATTTTCCATCATATTACTCAATTCTACAGATGAAATTAAAGTCCAGTTAGAATAAACTCTGATCAAACTTAGAGATTCATCATAGAATCGTTTGTTTATTAAATGATTTCGACAGCATCGATTTCCATCTGGTATGAAGACTCGTCGCTTAATGAATGACTGCATTCGGGCTTTTTGAGGAATAATAATTAAGTCACTAGTATTACCGCAAAGACAACAGTATCAATGAGTTGAAATAGTTCTTTTCATACGAATCTCAACGTACTCTGTACAATCGGTAGGAGTAATGTTGACTCTAAAAGAAGGATCATCTGAAATTGACCGAGACAATGTCATGTGTGACAGACTAGACTCCGTTCGTTCTAACATTCCACTAACGATAGATTCAGATCCATCTTCAGCATCAAAAACCACCGGTTTAACTTTTCTTTTTTTATACATCTCTACACGACATTTACCACAAACAATATCACCAGCAAAAAATTCACCATCAAATACTGCAGAAAACTCATCAATGTCTTGTTCTGTTAATAAAGTTTTAGGAGTTCCCGGAACTTTCTTTACTACTTTTGAGCAAACGCAACACTTATCATTGATTGTTTTATTTGGAGTCATTTTATTAGCTTAATAAATAAAATGTGAACAGACAATCTCTCAGATTCAGATCATAAACAACACTTTTGTCAGCTGTTGTATATACAACCAAATACGCCAGTAGGCGCGTCGGTCGTGCGGATCTTTTTGCACATAAGACGACTAAGTCGATAACATACCATATTCAATGACTAAAAGCGACAATTTGAAAATAATTTTAATATTACTGCAAAAAAAAACTACATAATTAATTAAAAAGTGGTTTTTATAGTTTCTATATGGCGTACCTTTTTTAAAAATTTTAAAAGCACTTAAGTCTATAGGAAATTGGATGAGGAATCCAAAAAAAATTATTTCATAATTGTACCAGAACCGTAACATCGTGAAAAGTCGAAATTAAAACTAAAAAGTCATTTTTTTCGAGGTTGTTGTCGACCGATCAAGCTCCCAATTTTTTTCCGAGGAGCTACTATCGACCCCCAAAACATATCCCGAGTATAAGTCAATCGATGAAATAGTCTCTGAGAATATTCATTTTATCTGATTTTTACATATTTGGCTTTTTCTCGAAGACCGATTGGTTTCAAAAGCTGAAACTCTCAGGATCTTAATATCTTATTAGTACCTTAAATTCCCCGCAGTATCAAGCCGATACCTTTCGGGGGCAAATTCATCATGCTCATACCCCTAGGGCCTTTTTAGAAAAAATTTTATTTCTACAAATTTGGCCAGGTTTGATCAAAATTAGCAAGATTAAAGCAGCAATATGATTTACAACGATTGAGGAATCAAAACTTACATGGTTATATCGACACACAGAAATTTTCAAAAGCTGGCGTGTCTCAATATTAGATGGCATACTATCAAATGTGGAATCCATAAAAAATTCAGCATCATCTTCAACATTCTCTAGGACTTCATTAATAAAGACAGGGTCACCGAAAGCAACAGAGACATACCCCGAAGAATCTCTAACTCGCAATGTACGCATTTGTCCTTTATTATACCTCAAAATTTTTCGCCATTGTGGAATCTTCAAGTATTTGTGGATCTCAATTAATTTCGAGGGTATAGGGGGATTAACTTTTTCCCTTAAACGGTTCATAGTTCGAACTTTTTTTGAAAAAGATACATGTGGAGCATCCGGGTGGCTAAATTAAGAGAAAGTTGAGTAAGTGTATACAAGCAATCGCACATGTTTAGTATAGTTAGGTGTAGCTGTGTTTATGGTATGCAAGTGCGCGCGCACGCGTGTGTGTGTGTGAATGAGAGTAATCTAAAATAAGATGTCTAGCTTGGAAGTGGATAATGGCCAGAGCAACGAGTCCTCGAGACAGTGATAATTACCACGCATAGAGCCAACTCCGATGGGTGATGTGGTAACCGTAGAGGAACATTTGGAAAGTCATCGCCCGGGAAAAAATCACCATGTACATATTATATTATATCCATATCCTAGTATGGGCAACACCAGCGCAGAGAATAGGCTCGTTAGAGAGTTGTTGTTTTTGAAATCTCTGCATGTTCGGGTGATTAGTCCAAGAACTCTATACGCCTGTATATTTATTTTCTCGATGTATTTGTGGGAAGTTAATTTGTTATTAACAATGATTCCTAAATCTATGATGTCCTCTGCTTCAACAATGATCTGGCCATTCAGTTTATAATTAGTTGACGATTGCATATGTGCACGGGAAAACGAAATTACAGCTCATTTCTTTATATTAAAGTCAAGTTTATTTATCCGACACCAGTCGCAGAGATTGTTCAGATCGTTCTGGAGGATGTAAGAATCCCGTATGCTGGTCATTATCCTGAAGATTTTCAGGTCATCAGCATGCAACAGATAATCCGATTGGAAATTCATTCCAATGTCGTTGACAAAGATGTTGAAAAGTATCGGATCTAGGTGGGATCCCTGAGGAACACCAGATGTAGCAGAATATTTTTCAGATATATGTTCATTGATCCTTACTTGCAGTCTTCTACCAGATAAATATGATCCAATCCAGTTCAATGCATTTCCAGCCACTCCGTAATCACCAAGTTTTTTGAGAAGTATTTCATGGTCCACTTTATCAAAAGCTTCGCTGAAGTCGGTATACATCGCATGTACCTTGATGCCACTGTTCATGGCATTAAGGGTGTAATTCACATACACGTATAGATTTGTTGTTGTAGACCTTCCACCCACGAATCCGTGTTGTTTAGATGAGATTACTCGACTAAATGATGTAGTTATCTGTGGCAGCACAACGTTTTCAAACAGTTTTGCTAATGCCGACTGAATACATACTGGTCTGTAGTTTACAATTTCAGACCGAGGTCCCCTTTTATGTATTGGACTGACAAAGGATAGCTTCCACGCAGTTGGAAAAATGCCGTGTTGCAGTGATTTCTTAAATAAATGTGTAATCGTTCATGGAGACCAACATCACAGTTACGTAGAAATAGGTTACGTATACCATCTGGCCCAGCTCCTTTATTGGTATTCAGTGATATTAGTTGTTTATAAACTTGATCGAAGTTAGCGTTGAGATCACACAGATTAACTTTGTCTCCACCACTAAAAGTTCGATGACCACCACCATTTAAATTTGTGGTAGAGAAAGTACTTTTAAAGTATGACGCGAACGAATTACTGATTTTAGCTCCTGAGTCAGCTGATAAATCATTCCATGACATGCTTGATTGTAACTCTGCATTGTCGCTCTTTTTATTTTTAATAAATTTCCAAAATTCCTTTGCGTCAGATAATACCAATTCTTCAATTCTATTTATATAGATTTTATAACTAATTGCAGTTAGTTTTTTACACTCAAATCTCAGCTGACTAAAACGTCTATAATTTTGTTTATTTGCATTCTTTTTGTCACAAGAACCCTTATGAAAATTACTATCTGAATCCTTTTAGTTTAATTGTAATTCATTAACGACGTAAAACTGATCATTCGTGAATAATTTAGCTGAGTTCGGAAGTAACTCATCAACTTTACGCGGACCATGAAGAAGCATCCTACCACATTAACTTCACGCGGACCTCAGATCCGAGTCTTGTTCCCACCTCACAACCCGACGTCTCATTGGCCAGCTCTTAAGTTTTCCCTTTCTCCTCGACTTCGAGATTTCTCATTGGAGCGCAGATACCGACGCCTCCCACTCCGCGGAGAACTTTCTCGAACCCGGCTCTCGGGTTTAAAAGAAGGGACGCTCAGAGCGGCAGCGCATTAATTCTTGATCAGTCTGACTGGTAAGAATATTTCTACAGATAGCGTGCAAGGCTATTGCGATTTAACTCTACATAAACTACTCAAGTGCGCAAGCTTGATTAGGCTCCAGATCTTTCTCAACAACAACCAGTTCTTTTAAGAACTCTCCGTCAAGTTGACTAGCACTTGTCAGTGCTAGCCAACCAGACCTTCGGGTCTAGTAAGAAAGCTTTTTATCCATTACTAGCTCTTTTCAGAGCTAGTATACGATCAACACCGGTTCTTCTCAGGACCTCTCAATTGCAGACAACGTAACCAACTCAAACGGTCTTTCTCAAGACCAAATCGGTCTTTCTCAAGGCCACCACATAATTTCTACGTAAGAATTCGCTTCAATACAAAGCAATCTACCGGCAGACAACTTGTCTGAACAAGCTGCTATTTTTTTACTGTTGTTATTATTTTTTTCATTGTTTCTCTCTATCAACTACTGGTGGCAGCACTAGCGTATCAATATGTTTAAAAAAAAAAAATATGTTTAAAAAAATTAAACTGAAAATAAGAAATAAAAAAATCAAATTGATAATTTGTAAGTTGAATAAAAGTTCATAATAAAAAAAATACATTAATATAATATAATAAAAGTAGTGATTAAAAATAAAATGAGCGATTGAGGTGTGCACTTTTGGATTTTCCAACATTTAATTTTTTTTTAATGCTACTAAACTTGGCATCACATTTAACATTCACTTCTTTGGAATCCGAAGAATGTATAGGCTCAATATTTAATTTGTAATCAGTTGTGTCTAATTTTGCATATGAATGATCTTTCAATGGAGTACTAGACAATAAAGGATCCCTTGATTTCGTAATATCACAGTCAATTTGTTATTCAACATCTTTTATCAATAAACAATTACTATCATTTATTATACTGATATTATTATTATTATTTCTCTGTTAGCCCAATGCTCATGGGGTTATCCCTGGTAGTCTAACTCTACCGAGGGCCTCACCTGAGCACCAAATCGTTACTGCTGCGCTGATCTATCAACAAGATGATCAGCATGCACAGCAGGCCAAGTTTCGTTGCAGATGTAGGCGGAAGGATCCAATAATTGCAGCCCTTTGCATCCGCGATGCCAGAAACTCAACTTGCGATGTACAAGTTGGTATTCTAGCTAATGCAGATACGAAAGTCTGTTTCATCCCTCCTAGGACGCCAACAATGAGAACGACAAATTTAACACGGTAGCCTGGGTGAAGTTTGCCAATATCAAACAGAAGATTCTGATATATCTCGTGTTTGTGCTCTTCTTTAACCGTGATGTTATACTCTGTGGGTGCTGAGAACTGAATGACATAAATGTCACGAGCGGTTTTATCGAAGAGCACAATATCAGACTTCTTGTGATCAATTTTCCGCGTAGTTGCGAATAGCACGTTCCAATAAATACAGCACCAGTCATTTTCAATAACTTGCGGAATATCTCCTGGCAGCTAAGGCATCACTGGTGTTTTATCGATACCATGCGTGTGTCTACTGTCACGATCGGAGTGAGTAAAGGCGACAGGCGAAAGGGTTATTTTAATTTAGCATTCAACATCGAAGTACCGAATTACCTCGTTCTATAACTCAGCCAAGGAGTTCGATTGAACTTCTCGTGGTGAATGTGAGGACATATGGGCAATTGGGTACCGATTATCAATTTATAAATTGAAATATGAAATGATTTTATCCTGTCATCCAACCAAGAAATTTGCGTCACGTGGATGATATAAGAATGTTATAATTCCCTATCGTTTTGCAACTTATTTGTCTATTTGTACCGAGCGGATGTACCCTTCTAATATTTTAGTTTTGAAATAAAAGAATCGAGTTGCGATTTTCGATCTAGGACCCCCGATTGCCTAGACGTGGAGCGTCACGAGAATGAATTTTGAAATCGACTCAGTGAGCCTTACTCGCGGGTTTGAATAGATCCGACACGGGTTTCTGTAGCTGAAGTAATGACTTTTGGATATTTAATGCTAGAATAAAAGAATCGAATTCCGATTATCGATCTAGGAGTGATCTGGAAAAGTGGGGCTGGATGATGTCACATCTCTAAGGCTAAGATGGGTTAAAAAAAAGGAAAATAAAATAGAGGAGTTTTGATTTTTGGACAGCTGAAAGTGAAATATGAGGTTCAAGGGGTCACGGAATTTGATAGCGACTGAATTAAGATAGAAGAATGACTCCACGGTGGACCGTAGGACACCTTAAAACAATGTCACTTTGACAAATATATAATGACATTTAATACCGATATTTTAGATGCCCTCAAAAAAAATTAATTTTTAAAAAACAAAAATCAAGAGGAAAAAAATTTCCTATGGTAAAAAGGGGAAAGAGGAGTTTCGCGGGGTACCGTGAGACTTGGTCTCCATATCAAATATATGATGACTTTTACAATCAATATATTATGTACTCTAGGAAAATATAATTCTTTTAAAAACAAAAATCGAGAGGAAAAATTTTTGGTGATAGAAAAAGGTACAGAGAGGTTCCGCGGGGGACCATGTAATTTATTGGTAACAGAAGTAAAAATTCGATTCAAACTAGATCACGGAAATATCTTAATGAACTTATGTGACATTTATGATGACATTTACGATGATTTGAGGGACTCGCGTTGGACATTTGAAGAACATTGACTCAGTGAGCTCAGTGTAAGAGACCGGCAATAGCAGTGCAGCTGTGCATAGAGGGAGAAAGATACAGAGTTTTCTTACTTGGTTACTCTTATTTTCCTGTCTCTCTTACTCTTTTAACTTGATCATTCGTATTCACACACTCTTTCAGTGAGAATTCAAAGCAAACCCAAAAATGAGCTAGATGAATATAGGTGTGTGAAACAATATACACATAAATAGACCTCCACATATACGTACACGCATTTATATAAGTATTGTTGGGTGTGCTTTGAACTTCGCATTCTAATTCTTATTTTAATAAAAATTTTAAAAAATTAAAAGAATTTCTTGGTGGATGTCAAAATCCCACACAAACAAAACCAGTTAGGTTTTTAAGTCAACGTTATGAAATGGTTAAAAAAAATGTGTTTCAAAAAATGGCGTTATCATTCTCTAGTAAGACTGATTTTACAGTAGATAGCGATATGATTAGCCGTAAATGTAAATTCCATCTGGAATTATAATGAAATAAACCAAAGACAAAATTTTTTTTTATATTTTAATAATCTATTATGATGATATAATATCATTGATTTGATTTCACTCCCAATTCACTCCGGTTCGGAGTTTTAATATTTAAATGAATTTATATCAAACTGTTAAACAGTATGTGTGTGCGAGTATGTGCGTGTGCGAGTGTGTGTGTGTGCGATTGCGTGTGTGTGTCTGAATATGTGTGCGCATGTGTATGTGCGTATCAGTTGATGTGTAATGTAATACGCGAGTTTTTACTTCGATTTTATTTAGTGAAGTTATTTTTTATTAAAAATAATTTCTAAACTCCTCTCCGGAGTGAATTTTACTTCGGAGGGATAAAATTAATAAAAAATTATCTACTTGGCGAAAACTTCCCTGCGGAGTGAATTTCACTCGGAGGGGAGTGAATAATTAAACATTCATTCACTTCGCATTCACTCCGGATTTATTCTGCAGTTACTCCGCGAATTTTTTACAGTGTATACACTCAGCATGGATTGAATCATTTTTTTCAATAAGGGTAATCTTTTATGGGTTGAAATTTTCTGTTGTGAAGAATAATACATTAGAAATAATACAATATTTAATTAGATGAACACATTGAATTTTTTTTCTGAAACAAGAAATGTAAGCAGCTTTGTTAGTCTGCACGACTAGGCCACCGCGCTGATTTATTTTTTTTTATTTAAACTTTCTAAATAAAAAATTCCTTGCCGTTTGTATTTATTTATTTATTTTTCTTTTTCGAACAATTGATGTTGAGTATATCACGCGCTTAAAAAAAAGTGAAGTCTTTTTTTATAAGTTGTGCAACTTCACGACATTGATAGATGTCAAATTGTAATTTATATTCACAAAATTGAATATATATGTTATTTCCATATTTAATATATACCTCATTATAACTATATACAGACATATATAAACTTTCGAACCAATAGTATTTTTGGAATTTACTCAATGAATCATGATAGATTATGGCAAAATTCTTTGAAAGTTCCACCATATGGTCAAATGCAAAAGATAAATTTCTATGAAATCAACTAAAAAGTCTGGATGAATTTGTTGTATTTGTAATAGTTTGTAAGTAATTTTAATAATAAATAAAGAAAAGCAGGCGCGAAAGGTAAGTTTGAATATATAAGAGAATTTAAAATTAAATAAAAATTCGAAAAATCAATTTTTTTCCAAAAACTAATACTGCGCTGTTTTTACTGTATTTTTTAGAGTAAAAAAAATGTAAATGAAAAATTCTGTTGTTTATAACAAATCGTTTGTAGTATAAACAATAGGGTGGTCCTTATTTTGGACATATTTGAATTTCTATGCTCCCAGAGGCTTATGTGGTTCGAAATAAATAAAAAAAAATATACTCAAAGGTTCACGTCTCTATCTCAAATTTAACCCGTGCCGCACAGCGATGTAAGTTTCCCATTTAAATAACACGGGGTTTTAGGCATTGAACAATTAATTTTTTATTCCGGCTAAAGTAATTGTTCGAAAAATTTGAAACTCTGTAGACTTTATCCTTATATTACCAGCTACTCCTCAGAATTTTTACAGATTTTCAGCTACTATAAATTTGGAAGTACAGCATGATGAAAAAAAAGAAAAAAATTATTTTTCTTATTTTTAGCTAAAATTTTTTCAAATAACATATGAAATTACTCTGCATCTTTATGAGAAGTTCTTACTTTTTTTCATTCTCGCAACTAAGTGGGTGAACGGTATATCTTTGTTGCACTTATACAGTAATCAGGAACTTTGCATTAGTGTGCAGTAAAGTGTTCCTTAAAAGGATTTTTTGAATTTATTACGATCACTTTACAAACGGCTTCAATTGCGACTGAAAAAAATTCCCTTAAAAAGTTTGAGCTCTTAATTCCAACGGGATCACGTGCCTCAAATTTTGTTTTTGTGATTTTTCAAGTTTATTATATTTATTTATAGAAGCGATCTATTTTATTAATAAGTTATTATAGTTAGAAAATTGTAAATAAATAATTATTTCGATATCATAATACACAAAACTATCAACCTTTTGTTTATTATTTATAGCTCAAAACAAATAATAAACTTAAAGGTGAGCAGCTTATTTAAGCAAATATTGAAAGAAATTTAATTTATTGATAATATTTATTGAATGTTATACTAAGGCATAGTATGATTAGTGGCATAGATATACCGATCTCAGATATCAATTGAATGCATTATGTATTTATGAAAAAGACACAAAGTCAAATAACATAAAAAAAAAATTTCTTGAAAAAATCACAAAAAAAAATTTTGCAGTAACTCTTCCCGTTAGAATTAAGAGCTTAAACTTCAAGGGAATTTTTCATGTTGTAATTGAAACTATTTTGAGAGGTAATCGTAATAAATTCGAAAAATCTTTTTAAGATATACTCTACTGCTCATCAACGCACTATTGTCTTATTTAGCGAAGTGCGCTTTAATTTTTTGAAAATATTCGTTTGGTCATAAGAAAAAGTCGTCCAAAGCTCCTGATTATTGTAGTAGTGCAACACAGATATGCCGTTCACCCACTTGGGTGGAACTTTTGATAAGGATGCAGAGTGGTTTGATATGTTATTTAAAACAAATGTTAGATAGAAAAAAAAAAATTTTGTTTTCTTTTTTTTCATCATGCTCTACCCCCAAAATTATGGTAGCTGAAAATCTGTCAAAATTCTGAGGAGCAGCTAGTAATATAAGGATAAAGTCTACAGAGTTTCAAATTTTTCGAACAATTACTTTAGCCGGAATAAAACATTAATTGTTCAATGCCAAAAACCCCGTGTTATTTAAATAGGAAACTTACATCGCTGTGCGGCAGGGGTTAAAATTAAGATAGAGACCTGAAACGTTGAGGATATTTTTTTTTATTTATTTCGAACCACATAAGCCTCTGGGAGCATAAAAATTCGAAAATGTCCAAAATAAGGACCACCCTAATAAACAATTAAAATTTGAAGAAAAATAAAAAATTTTTTTCAGACATCGAAGAACAAGATGAATTATGATTAAAAAAAATGGTTCCTTAATTTTCATAACAAGTGGTCAAAAAATCGTTAATTAACAAATTCGTTTTCAAGTAATAAGAAGTAATAAACGCTTTACGAGCAGTTACATTAGGGTGGCCCAAAAAAACCGACTATTTTCTTTTTTCGAGTCTCTAATGAAAATTTGTTGATTCAAGATGTTTTAAGAAACCTCTCCAAAAATCAGCTCGATAAAAAATTTTCAAGAGGTTGCTCACGAATTTTGAAAAAATCAAAAATGATCGAAATTCGGATTTTTTTGTTCTAAATTTCTTCTTTCTCGTGGCAGCTATAGTTTATATTTATGAAATCATGACTACGCTGAAAATTTTAGCCCAAAATTTAAATATTTAAATCACGCTCAAGAATTTTGAATGTTTCCGAGTACTGCCCTTGGACGTTTTCGAGCGACCCTTGAATATTAATAATAAACCTTCTCAATTTTTTCACCATCAATTTGCATGACAATAAATGAACATATAACCCGAGAAATAGAAATAATAAGTTATTTACATACTTTTTTATTTTTTAATTCAATTTTTAGGTTTTTTTGCTTATTCAAAACTTACCCAATTTTATTGTTTAAGACTGTCTTGTATATTTTCGGTTATGCAAAAGTTATATTCAAGTGTAATGACAGTAATTGAGTTATAAAAAAATACAAAAACTAATTCAAAGTATTAGTTACATATTATCAGTTATTATTTAAAATTCTTGAGTGCCGTTTAAATATTTCAATTTTGGGCTCAAATTTTCAGTGTAGTCACGATTCCATAAATATTAACTATAGCTGCCACGAGAAAGAAGAAATTTAGAACAATAAAATCCAAATTTCGATCATTTACGAAACCTTTATTTAAAAATTTTTTTTTTAATTACTAAAAATCTCAGTTACTTGGTGTTTTATGATTTCAGCCATTTTTGTGAAAATATTATTTATTATGCAACCTGAGATCAATGTTGAACGTGTACTTGGCGCAACCATTTATAGAGAATCTGTTTTTTGGGCGATTTCAAATTTTTTTGTAACAGATAATTTTTATTGATTTTACTACTCTTTGGATGATTTATTATTATTTGTATCTATATTGTTAGACAAGTTAAGAAATTATTTTTAACGTTAAATTTTGGTGCGCCACCGAATTAGCGGTAATGCTCCCCCCTGGGCCGAGTTTGACAAAAACGGAACCCCATTGTCGTCAAAAACAGAAAAGTCTGAAGTTAACGGAAATTAGACAAAAATTCAAGGAAACTTTTGTAAGTAAACTTTTGCTAAAGCAAACTGTGCTATTAGGGTAGTAAACTTAGTTGTTTAAAATATAACCACCACATAAGTGTAAATTGACAGAATAATAACCGCAAATTATACTCTAACCCTAATAGCACAGTTTGCTTGAGCAAAAGTTTACTGTACAAAAGTTTCGTTGAATTTTTCTTCAAATTTCTGTCAACTTCGGACTTTTCCATTTTTTACGACAAGTTGTATGCAATTTACTATTGAATTTGAGGTAAATTTACAGCCAGAATTAGAATGCAAATTCACATCAAAAGTTGACTACAAAAAAGTTGTCCTTAATTTTCAGGCAAATTTTATGTCAATTTATCGTTAATTTGATTTGGAAAATTGTTAAGTATATTTTTACGCTCAAATTGTAGACAATTTTACGTATAAATTTGCTTTTTCGTACAAGTTTATTTTAAAATTGAAGAAAAATTAACCGCAAAATTTTATTTTCAACTTTTGCTGTGAAATTGTCTGCAAATTCGGGCAGCAGATTTCAGGTAATTTCAACATCAAATTACCGTCAATTTCAATGCAAAGTGGCCATTAGGGAACTTTTGCTGGCATTTTGCCGTCCAATTCCAGCCGTAAATTTCGAGTGAGCTGAATTTCTAATTTAACATCAATTTGCAGATAAAGAGGTTATTAAAATAGTTCAAGTCGTACTCATATTGTTGTCAAACTTAAATATATTTCATCAGATTTCTGTACAATCTGATAGCAAATATATGTCAACTTGTTGTTCGGTTGTTTTTCTATTTACGATATGACAGAAACTTACGGTCAGAATTCGACGTAAAGTTGACTGCCAAGAGCTGATGCTTTTCTCATAGTTGACACCAACTTTCCTGCAACTTTCCCCAATCAAATAGCCAGGATTTCTGAGCAAGAGATTACTTACATTTTGCCGCCTAATCATAGAAGTAGATTTCCGTCGTTAAATTCTACGTTAATAATAATATGCGGGGAAAATGGTTACTGAAGCAGATAACCAAATTTTTTTTAGTAAACTTTTGCTCACTGAAAGTTTCCTTTCATTTGACGACAAATTGTTGCCAATTATAAGTAAGATAAATTTCAATAATTATCAACTGCCACTTTTGGAAGGTAAGTTTATGGGAGGAGTAGCCTGAAAGTTACGAGAAAGTTACCGAAAAACAACAATTGTTTTCAATTTGACAGGAAGTCGTTCAAAAGTTATGGTTAACTAATTAAACAACAATTCTCTACAGTCGATTCAACGTCAATTTCTGGCAGTTGTATTCCTGATAGCAAAGTTGGCCACAACTTGTCAACAACCTACTGCCGCAACCTGTTGCCAAGTTGGCCGCAAAAGTTGGCATTTCCATAAGTTGACGGCAACTTTCCGAGAAACTTGTCGACAACTTTCAGCTTGTGTAACTGTTGCCAACAACTTGTCTACAAGTTGCTCAGAAACTTGGTGACAGGTTGCGGCAGTAGATTGTCGCCAAGTTTCTGAGCAACTTGTAGTCAACAGTTACACAAGCTGAAAGTTGTCGACAACTTGTCGTCAAGTTGGTCGCAACTCAGGTACACCAACTTTTTGATCAGAAACTCTGGCTATCAGGGATTCCACTCAATCGAAATAACTGTATTTCTTCAGATTCGTTTCCACAACTTTCCATCAACACTTCCTATCGACTTCATATTGTAGTCAAAAGTTGAAATATCTTATATAATTGGCAACAGCTTGTCGTCAAGTTAATGATCATTTTTGCTGAACAAACATTGACTCGGCCAACCTGACTACCTAAATAGCCATTTTAGCTTGAAATTGACGGTAATTTGGTGTTGAAATTACCTGAATTTTAATGCCCAAATTTGCTGACAATTTGACGGCAAAACTTGAAAATAAAAATTTACGGTTAATTTTGCTTCAATTTAAAGGAAACTTTTTACAAAAAAAAAGTCGGTAATGTTCATTCTAACTATTTTAGAAGGTAAGGGAATTTATACATAAAATTGTCTACAGTTTGACGGTAAAAAAATACTTAACAATCTTTCAAGTCAAATTAACAATAAATTGACATAAAATTTGCCTGAAAATTGACGACAATTTTTTCCTAGTCAAACTTTTGAAATAAATTTGCATTCTAATTCGGGTAGTAAATTTACGTCAAATTAAATAGCAAGTTGCATTCGAATTGTCATAAAAAATAGAAAAGTCCAAATTTGACGAACAATTCGATGAAATTTTTGTAAGTAAACTTTTACTAAAGCAAATTGTGCTAATATGGTATCTAAGTATATATATATATATATATATATATATATATATATATATATATATATATATATATATATATATATATATATATATATATATATATATATATATATATATATACCGGGAGGATTACGTGAAATGGCTAATGTGAAGTTGGCTACAGAATTTGGGACTTTTTCCAGTTGGTAGTAGATAGTCTTATTTGGTGGTGAACTATAGCTAATTTGGAAACCCAATTAGTGGCTCCACCATGTGAAAACTACGATCGAGATGGTAAAGAAGTAGAAAATATGAATTTCAAGAAGTGGTACTCAACCACTCTGAAATCACTTTTTACTTATTTATTCATTTATTTTTTTTTAATTGATAATCGTTATTAGTTTGCTTTATTCAATTAATTAATTAAAATTTGAGTTAATTATAATTTAATTTAATTTCCTAATTCAATTAAATTAAATTAAAGTAATATTATTTATGAGAAAATGAAATTTTTGTAATTTTCAGTACAAATTTTTTTTTTTTTTTTTTTGTATCATATTATTGAATTAATTAATTTAATTCTTCGTTAATTTCAATTCAATTCATATTATTGAACTTTTATTTGATTTGTTATAAATAATATTATTTGATAAGAAAAATTACATTTTCGTAACCTTGAAGCGGAACTTGTTGTTTTTTTTTTTTTTCTTTTTTTGAGAGATGAGATTAATTAACATTTGAACAGACGAATTTCAAAATTATGAAAAGTATTTTGTTTTACGTTTTTAAATTAATTTTTTTGTATTCAACGATGTTACGTGTGAGCTTACACCTTAATGTTCTTACTGCGTAACCGATCTTACCGTGCCTAGCTCAGCGTCTCTAGAAATTTAATAGGATGTTATAAAGGGTGTGGGTCGCTCAGTGAAGGAATGACTATATGTGAATTTAATGGATATTTGTTTATTGGGCGTCCCCAAAATATGGGAGTACCCAGAAAAGGCCCTGAGAGTCTCTTTTACAAATCTAAGATAGCATAAATAAATCGGATACTAATACAATATTTTCATTCAACAATAGTGGCATTAAACGTATTCTTTTAGTGATCTGTAATAAAAGCGGTAAAATAAGAGAGATATAATATTTATGCGCGAGCAGACGACTATTCGAATCAGCTTAACTATGGTAACTAACTCTTCTTCTGCAATTGCATCCTCTGCTTCCAAAATATCACTCCGCCGTTTCCCATGAGAACTCTTTTCGTGCTGCATAAGAAAATATCCCTTCGCCGTCTCCAACGGAACTCTTTTCTTCCCACAGTCAAACTGCTGACCACGCGAAACGTCTGCTCATCGCATTGTCTTTATAAAAGTAAGACTTAATGTAACTAATGTAATGCGATATTTATGTGCAGCTGTATAGCGCCTAATGAAACTACAATAAAATGTATTGCTTTCTGAACTAAAATATATCTATCTATTATTTGGTTATTAGTATTAGACGGATGGGCGTCAGCTCACCCGTCACACGCTCCCCCGGCTCGAAAAAGAAAGCCATTCTCCCGAATGGTAAAAGGGACAATCCTATTCACAGGGTAGGTCGCATGTGAACTCCCTGATATCACCCGAGATTACGATTCTCCTTCTCGACCCATTGGAGCTCAGGTTAATTTTCAGCTGCACAACAGTATACGTTGCATACCTGTTCAAAAAAAAATATAATACTCGAGAAAAAAAATAAAATGATTACTTATCTCTTAGGATGCCCTTCGGATTATATGTATATATTTTAACGTAAGCTTATGTTCCCTAAAGAGACTCTCTACATACTAAGGAAAATAGAATATTTGTTGAAAGAACAATGCACAAGAGAATAATAATGATTGATAATTAATGATAATAATAAAAAACTGTAATCTGCATTCCACTGCCTTGCACGTTGTAATTGGGCTTCATCGACCGCCGTCTTCGTGATCCTGAAATCCAATGGACTTGAACGACCCGGCATGCTGGCTGCATCTCCCCTGTGTGGCGTGCCTGCAACAAAACAATTAGGTTGGGAAAAGGGAATAGAAACAGATAGGTTGCTGATGGCGAGCTCCTCTACAATCTCAAGTTCTTATAATGCCAAATACTCCGACGGGCAGTAGTAGCTCTGGTCAAACCTCCTGATTCGCTACTGTGATGAGGAAGCTGTGTTAACTGCATCATCTCCAAATCCGCATACGATACCCCCGCTTGTTCCTGTGCCTCGTCAGTTCCGATAGCGTTGTGTACTTCCTTCAATTGAGGTATGTCTGCTTCCTTTTCCCTTTTTGTCCGTTTCGATTTTGGCGGCGGCATCGGACTACCTAAAATCTTATCCTTTTGCTGAACTGGTTCCATCTTAAGTTCTTCTATAGGTGTCTCTTTCTTGTCTTCCGTCTGTTTCTTGTTTTCCACCCGAAATCTTCCTTTTGTAGATACCCCTGGCTTTTTTGACGTTGTAATTTTACCTTCTTCTGCTTGCCTCTCATTCTCTGCTTGAAGTTTTCGTTTTATGTATAATCTTGAACACAATCCACCCAAAATTAAAAATATAACGACGCCTAGTCCTATGCAGAAATACACGGCCAAGGTCTTGATTTCCACAATTTCAGCTTGTATTCTTTTAATCTCTACCATGTGGCGCAACTCCTGTTGCACCTCTGCTAATCTGACACCTCCTTTTTCCACAGTGGCTCCATCACCTTGCATTTGTCCCACCGCGGCCATTAAGTTATCCAGGGCAATATGAGTTCCTTCCAGGATCTTTTCCAACTCTTCCCTAATCTCTGGCCAGCCCAACTCTCTATCCATAATCTTTGCCACGACGTGTCTTCCTCGAGTTGGAGTTAAGAATGTTTCACCTGTCACTCCCTCACACTCTTCCCGCATCCACATCACTCCCGTTCCGTTCACGGTCATTTCCTCAGTCTTATTTCCAGCGCAACCAATTTTTAAAATTTCGTCGCCCATGGCAACAAACAGCCAGGCATTCGTATTATGTAACTTCGTCCAAAATGTCTTTTCCAACTTGACCACTCTCAATTCACACTCGTTGATATCGACGTTTTTCCCTGCATACAACCTCGCTTCGCAACCCTTTCCACCTTCCAGCTCATGTGCGACAACTCTACTAACTCCAAAGAATCGATCACCGATTACCTTACTCTTTTCAATGTCATCCCTGGTAAGTGATATATATTCACCTTCTCTTATGGCAGTATATGGTGTAGTCGGCATTATGATCATCCCATACATCGGTGCTGTTGATAGTATGGTGGGAAATGAATAGTGTTTGATCAGTCTATATTTGATTATAAACTTGTACCTCTGCATCTACAAAATAACGCCAATGGCCCGCTGAAAATCCGACACCGACAATATCCCATTGAAAATCTGGCCTTCAGTTACCATAAAGGAGGCGAAAAACACTCTTTTCCTAACAGACTCGCGGACTTCTAACTCCCCCTCAAACTGAGTCAAATCCACCTTGTCTTCTTCATTTCCTTTTCCAATGCTGAATTCCTCTTGGTGTCGGAGTATGACCTCGTTATCTCCTGTCCTTACTAAACTATTATTATTTTCCACAAAATTAGATATTTTCTCATAATAATCCATTAAGTCGGGCGTTGATTCCGCTGCTCTCCGCCTACACCAATCGCTACTTTCTTCTATCCAGGTTTTTATCTGGTTAACTCGTTTTTCCAATTCCATGAGGCCCTCCTCACTCTTGACCTGCTCCCTTAATTTGTCCAATTCCTTCACTAACCGATCCGTCTCAGCTTCTTCCTCATACATATCTATAAATGTTATTATTTTCCACTCATGCGATAAAACCCTGTATTCCCCGATATCCTCTGAATACAATCCCCGTCTGTTGTCCAATCTTATCATCCTTCCTGTAGTCCCTTCTCCCGTCCTCATCGTGGCACTGCAACCATTTAATTCATCAAATTTAAAATCATAATCACCCTTCCTTCCTTTTTTTTTTGTTTTTTTTTTTTGTTTACTATTTTTCAAGAGAGAGAAAAAGAAAAATTTTTTTTCAAAATAAAATAACCGATCTTTTAACTAATTTCCCTCTCGTTTTTTCTCGCTTATCTTAATCTGCGGTTTCCGAAACCGGCTTCCCTCTATTTTTACGTTCCCTTGATTTCTTCTTCTTCTTGCTTTTTAACGGTTCTTCCGCCAATTGCAACAATAAATGTGTTACTGACGATAAAATTGCACCCACTAAATACAAACTCCAGCCGTATGCTCGATGTAAAATGTATCCATGTACTACCGTGTCGATTATTATTTTCAGCATTTTTATACTTATCATTATGCCTATCAATCCCGCACTTGCCGTTCCGAATATTAAAAATCCTCCCCAAAATTTATCCCATTGCTTCTTTGCATAATTCTCAATTACTGATTCATCCATGAACTGCGTCATTGATATTCCCGTACTACCAACAATAGTGCGGCCTGTTGCCCCTCTTATTATAGTATTAACCAAAACTGGAGTTTCTACCGGCAGCATTATTCTATTCCTCAACTTTTCCAAATCCTTTTCCGTGTATATCCCACTTGTCGCCAAATATCTTGTATCCTCATAATCCCAAGTTGGTATGGTCGTTGGTTTTAGCATTTGTGGTTCTTGGATATCTTCAAATCCCGGTTTCATAACGATCCATGCCCCATCTACTTCATATCCGACCGATAGTAATTGGTTGCAATCTATAATAGTACCTTGCTTAGTCAACATTCTTGATCTAGCCGTGACAAACCAACTCTGATTTTGATAAATCACCGGTAACTCCTGATAACATTCTTCCACTTTTCTCAATTGGACATCTATCGGTATGCACTTGATTAGGTAAATAATTTCTCCTGCAACTGTTGCGTAGTATCCTGGTCCTTTCATTATCGCATAAGCGAATTCCTCTGGTTTTAGTCCTGATAACATCAGCGCATTTAATATTACTTGCCTTTCGACCTCGCACTTGTGTGTTAATATATCTCTGTAAAGAGATCTCATTTGTCGTTTAATGTGTTTTTCTACATACACAAATTTTGAATTTATGTAAGCAAATATGTCAAGGTCCTGCGTCGAGATTGATTTTACTCTCGCCGTTTCTTCACCTGGTTTGAGTACCTTAATTAATAGTTTGGGATGTTCCGTTTGTATTAAGGTGTAACCGCATATTTTCTTCTCCATTTTCTTCGCTAGAGCAAATGTTATATCCTCTGTATTGATCGTATAAATTTCTGGTTCTCCTTTTTCTCCAGACAATAGCGTGCCAGGTCCCTCGTACAAAATTATGTGACTCGCTGTTTGACATGATTCCTCCCTTATGACTTCCCAAAATGTATTGCCTCCTGTTTGATCTATACACCCTCCTTCAGCCCAGTCGCATCTTGCTCCACTGCTAAGAACTACCTTATTGCTTGCACGTTCCACTGTGGCAAAATAGTTCCTAACTGTTACTCTAACGGTCGCTTCCACAATCACTTGACTCCAAGTACCAAACGGGTCACTATATTGTGTTCCCGCACATTTTCCATCCACCGTGGTAGTTCCTGCCAACATAATTGTCCGATAATGTGTTGCGTTTCTTGTTAATCCCTCCAATTCTGCATTATAACCCAATTTTAAGCTGCCAGTCTCATGTAACCTTTTGCATTGTCTGTACTCTAATTCATAGATATATTCTCTTCTTCCATTTGCCACTACGAATGCATGATACCAATCTCCACAATATGTTATCACTCGATTTATTTCTACCCGGCATTCAAACACTTCCGTGTTACTAAATTCTGCTAACTGAAGTAATTGAAGCGATACTGGCTTTTCCTCTGGATTCTTCAACGGTATGTCACTCTCGCCCACTTTATTTGCTGATATGGTAGTGACGTTCATAGATATGCCCCCACAATCGTACCCCAATAGTGCTTGTAGGGGTTGAGCCAACAGGATTATTGCAAGCAGTACCATTTTATTCTTGCGCTCCGTCCTGTATTCAAACAAATCTTTTTGTAACTTAGCAAAATTCTACAATACTTTGCGATTCACATATATACTTGTCACAATTATTTTATTATTAACTTATCATTTTCACCCTCTGTTATTTAGTAAAACCGATTATTATCATTTATCGTGACTGTGCATAATTCCATTGATTTACCCTATTATTCGAAATATTATTTATTACTTTACTATTTATCTAAAAAAAAATATAATTTCTTTACTCTGTGTTTTTTTTTTCAATGCTCTTTAATTAGCGTCGAAAAGGAGAAAGGAAAGGAGAAAGAGATGGCGAAGAGTACGAGGGAAAAAATTCTAAATCCGCCTAACTGACCTCTTTCGAATTAATCTATCAATCCCACTGATTCGGTTTCTTAATTCGAACAACAACGAAAAATATCATCGATTCAACAATATTTACCACGCATTTATTCGATACGATACTCTAACTCCCTTATACATAAGTGATTATGTGCAATATTCCTAATTACCGTGTAATTTACAGGTAAGTATCTTATTGTATCTCTTACGATCCCAGGATATATATATATATATAGTCCAGGTGCACGCGACTGCTGCATTGTTAAAATTATTTTGAATTTCGTACGTGAAACACCATGAAATTCCGATTGCCTCCCACAAAATTGATTTATCCAGGTATTACTAGAGCTCTAGAGTTTGGTTTTAAAATTCCAATAGCAGTTTCGCTTATTTTAGAGAATTTTTTGAAAAAAAAAATTCCAACAAAAAGTTATTATTTTTTTTTTTTTTTGACTTTCCGGAAAATGTCTATTTTTAAAATTTAACTTGTATATCTCAATTTAGTAAGCGATCTTGAAAATTCATCAACAATTTTGACTGAAAATAAAACTTGTAAAAGGTGTATTTCTTAATTGCTTATAAACTATAAAATTTCAATGTAAAATTCCTAACAAAACATCTCTCAATTGACAATATATATAATGTCGTCGTATTCTAATGAAGGATTTAATATTCTTTTCTAAAAATTTAAAATCATAATAAAAAAATTCCTTTTAAAATCGTACATGTTTTGCCGTCTATTTTATGCAATTTGTTAACCACAATTTCACGCATGTATAATTACTATTTAAGAAAATTTATAATGTATATATATTTAAAAGAAAATAATAGAAGTATGAGAAATAAGGATAAAGAAAAATTGTTCTAATTAATTTTGAGATTTATTCTAATTTCCTTCCGGATTCCTTTCTCATAAATATAAAATACGATCTTTAATGTTAAATTTTTCTAATATTTCACGTGCTTTCTGTGTAACTTACTCGATTTTTTTCAAGAAGAGAAATAACTTATCTGCATATTAATTTCTTTCCTCCGATACTTCATTTTGCACGTGTGCGTCTCGACAATCCGCTTGTCGTTATCAGCCTCCTGAGCTGATGCTGCGGTTTTCGCGATATCTTTTCTGCTCTCTATGTTTTTTACCATTGCCATCATTCATTGTACCGAGTTAATTGTTCTAATACACTGGTGGAGTTTAACAAAAATTTTAACATGGATCAACCCCTTACCCTCGAACAATGTTGCGAGCGATTCGTTCCTGTCGACGTAAGTTACATTTTTATTTTCTTGTTTTTCCTACTTGGTGATTTATCTTGAAAACCTAGCTTCTACTACATATTTATTATTTTATATACTCTCCAGATCATCCTCCGTGTTTTCATTTATCTCCGAACCCTAACTTATGATCGACATCCTCCGCAACGGGGTGTTTTCTTGTGTGACCAGGTTGACCAACTTATTCGTTCGTACCTTCCTCCCGGTCAGCAATATGAATTGTCCGGGTCAGTCATTCGAACGCGGTTATTTTTTTCTGCTCAAACACTACAACCGGGGGCTACACCTCGTCGAACTACCGAGTTCCAAGGTCTGCATCGCTTGTCATCTGACCTTGAAGTTATTGCAGTCAATAAGATTTTTAGCGAACAGTAAGTTTCAAAAAAAATAAAAATAAAAATAACATAGCGAGAAAGACAAAAGTAAAAATTTCAACTCTTTTTTTTTTTATGTGTTTTTCAGGGCCTCGATTTCCCGTCTCGCTGTATTAGACGCAATCGATTAGTTAAGATTCTTTATACATATTTTCTACTTTCTTTGTAAAAAATAAAAATCTATAAGGTTGAAAGAAAATAAGTTTCAGAAAAAGAAAATTCTTTTTGCATCCAAAACGGACACTCTTTGCTTTTCCTTAACTTTTCTTTAAGGTTTTTAGGATGTGATAACTATTAAAATAATTGAACGGCAAGTAATTATTGATTTGAACGTATCAAAAAGGTTTACTCTTAAGATTCATAGTTTGTTAAAAAAAAATTTCCTAATTAAAGTTCTACGTCGCCCGAAAACCAAAAACAGGTGATTCTTATCATTCCCTAACTTTTTAACTCCAGGCCCTAGAATATAATGATTATAAAATAATTATAGGAGAATTAATTACGAGTTAACAAGCATTCAGAAATTCAATCATATCATTCATGATTTACCTAAAAAAAAATTGGTTGAGTTAAAATTTTCCACTGCTTAAAATCTGGAAGCAGCCGCTCATTATTTTTCTTAACTTTTCAATTCGACGTCTTAGAATATAATAACTATAAGATTAGTATAAGGTAATTAATTATTAACTAAAAAGTGTTCTAAAGCTTAACCGTAATATTTATAGTTTATTCAGAAATAAATCATTTAGATAAAAATGCTACACTGTTTAGAATTCAAAAGCGGGTGCTTATTATTTTTCCTAACTTTTTACCCCGAATTCCTACAATATAATAATGACATTAAAAACTTTAAATCACGACATTTATAGTTTATTTTCAAAAAAAAAAAAAATCATCCGAATTAAGTTTTACGCTGCCCATAACTCAAAAACAGGGTGCTTATTATTTTCCTAGCTTTTTTTTCGAAATTCTACAATATACTAATTATAAGGTAATTGCTATATTAATTATTACTAATTAATTTATACTAATTGATTATTGATCAAAAAGCATCTAAAAGTTTAATAATATCATTTATAATTTGCCTGAACAAAATTATTTATTCTAAAATTCTATGCTGCTTAAAATTCAAAACAGGCGTCTATTATTTTCCTTAGAAATTTTTTTTTTTTGACTCAAGATTCTAGAATACAATAATTATAATATGATTTTAAGCCAATTTATTTTAACTAAAAATATTTAAAAGTTTAATCATGTTAATTATGATTTGTTTGAAGAGGAAAAAAATTATTTATGTTAAAATTCAATGCCGCTTAAAATCTGAAAGTAGACACTTATTATTTTTCTCAACTTTTTAACTTAAAGTTCTGTGGTACAACAGCTGTAATATAGTTATAGAATAATTAATTTTTGACCAAAAATCATTTAAAATTTTAATCATATTATTTATAGTTTATTTAAAAAAAATTCATTTGAATTAGATTCTTACGCTGTCAGAAAAAGTAGGTGCTTATTATTTCCCCCAACTTTTTCCTTCCAAAATTCTAAAATACAACAATTATAAAATAATTATAAGACAGTTACTATTACTAAAAAAAAACATCTAAAGTTTTATCATGTAATTTATAATTCATCTGAAAAAAAAATTATTTATTCTAAAATTCTACGCTGCTCAAAACCTGAAGTAGACACTTATTATTTTTCCGAACTTTCCAATTTAAAATTTTATGGTACTATAGTTGTAATATAATTATAGAGTTATTAATTTTGGACCAAAAATCATTTAAAATATTCCTCATATTATTTATAGTTTATATAAAAAAAATTCATTTGCCTTAGATTCCCACGCTACCGAAATTCAAAAGTAGGCATTCATTATTTTCCTTAACTTTTTAACCCGAATTTTTACAATATAATAATTATAATATTATTATCAAACAATTAATTCTAAACTAAAAAGCATTCAAAATTTTAATCCTATCATGTATATTTTGTTTGGAAACTTATTTATTCTAAAATTTTATTCCACTTAAAATCTGAAAGCAGTCACCTATTATATTCTTAACATTTTTCAAAATCCTAGAATGCAATAATTGTGATATTATCATGAGGCAATTAATTTTAACTAAAGAGCATCTGACGGTTTTATCATAACAGTTATGGTTTATTAAAAAAAAATGCACTTAATTTAATTTCCTAAACCATACAATGCTTGCGCCAGTACTCATGTACACCGGAGGTGAACTACTTATAGGACTGCTACTTATCGGGTGGTGTTATTGATCGTTGGATCTTAATGTACATCTAAGTATTCCTTTTCTTTCCTCCGTCGGTTAAGAGATTTCCTCAGTATTTTATTAATCCCCCTTTTTTCTTTAAAAACCGCAAGTTTTATTTATTTATTTGCGTCAATGTAATTTAAAATAATAACTAATTTTTTTTTTCACTAATGAAATATATAAAATAATAGCAAAACCAAAGAAGGAAAAATTGCAAAAGACACGAAATTACGTAAAAAAAAAAAAATTTTTTTTTTTCGTATTCTGTATTATAATTTTTTTTTTTTTTTTTTTTTTTTTTTTACTCCCGTCATTACTATCGAAAAAAAAAAAATTTTCCTCTTTCTTTTTTTCTTTTATATACCTAGATTTGAATGCATATGAAAAAAAAGGTAACCGAAGGAAACATACAATTTCATTAAGGGCTTTACTTATTATTATTTTGCAGTTTTTGGTACAGCAGTAATATTTTATATTGTTGCTATTATAAATATATATTTTATTTTAACTTGTTCGAGTACATACAATTTAGTTTCAATCTCCATCGAGTGATCCTCTTATCTACTATAAGCATATCCTATTACCAAATTCCGAAGTCAAAAAAAAAAATGACTTCATTCAGCCTCCAACTCTCGTTGTTGCGACACTAACTTATATCTTCCATTAGTTAACTAATTTCAGGAAAAAATTATTCTCATAGTTGCATCCAGGTGTGATAGTGTTAGTGATAACTGTGTTTCTGTATCCGTGTAGTTTTAAGTGTAAACCGCAGTGTAAAAACTTTAAATCTGTATTCTACACAGGTGCAATAGCTGTATTCCATACAAGGTAACAATTATTCGTTTTCCTTACTTTTAGAACTTTTAATAAAATCACAATTTCCTCAAATAACAAAAATTTCCCCACTTCAACTACCCTTTCCTGCAAAAAAGAAAAAGAAAGAGAGAGAGAAAAAAAAATTCTATTTAAAATACCTCCCTTTTTTTTTATCAAACTTTAATTTTGCAAGCTGAAAAAAAAATTTTTTTTTTTTTTTGATACTCTCTTTTCCCTCGTTTTCCGAAGAAATCTTCTAAATTTAAAATACCTTTAATTAACATTTTTTTTTTTGACTAATAATTCAAGGTATCCTCTTTTTTTTTTCGAAATTAGAACTCTAATATTTCCAACCAACCAATCTCCCAAAACTTAAAATAAAACAAAAAAAATTACAATTTAATATATCCATAATTAACATTTTAGCATCCCCCTTTTTTGTTTGTTTTTTTTTTTTATGAGGAACCAACGGAGAAAGAGAAGAAAAAAAAATTTTACATTTTTTTCCTCTCTCTTTTTTTTTTTAGATATATTTATCATGCGGGCCTTCATGGGTATGCGGTTTTTCAACCACCGCGTGCTTCATTTTCCGCGGGATGTAAGTATTTTGTTTTTTTTTTCTTATTTTTTCTTCTTGTATATCAAATTTGTCCCCTAATATGCCTCCTTTTTCCAGATTAATCGACGGCTCGTAACTATCCTGGAGATTCTATGTCAAGGTCATTTCCCACCATTGCTGGCCTTGGAGCTGATGGATGAAATTGAGCAAATTTCTGGTCTTCCTCTTCCTGCCATCTTTTCTGACCTATTCAGTCACCTCGAACGTATTAACGAAATACGGATCGTTCAATATACCCGTGCCCGGATTTCGACCGAAGAATGGAATCGGCCGTACCATTACGAAGGTGATCTAGCCCCCATCCAGGATCTATTATATCGAATCCAGGATCTGCTGGATAGGACGGGTTAAAATAAAATTCTAGGGCCAGCGTCGAGTTACCCCCAGATTTTAAAATTTTGATATTTTTAATTATATTTCCTTCATATACCAGTGAAAATAATTCCTTAAATATTATTAAATTCATTTTAAAGGCTTATTTTTTTCTTATTTACCTCCTGTACACATTTTTTTTGTTATTATATTTTTCGAAGTTATTAATCAATAAAGTTTATAATTACATTCTATAGATATTGATTGTTTTTTTTTTTATTTAGGAAATGAGCAGAATTTTTAAATAGAGAAATTCAGTTTTTCTGCTTTCCGCGCCAACAATGGCCATTCTACTTTATACATATAGATATATTCCGTGAGTATATACCTAACAGTGAGAGAAAAGAGTTTAACTACGTTAAATTTTGCTGGCGTATGTATCACTACTAGTTTTATTGAATAATTAAAATTTATAATTTAACATTATTTGTTATTATTAAATAATATCTAATATTATTAGTATTATTAATCACATTTGTTATCTGCTTTTTAATCGTAATAATAATTGATCAATAAGTGAATTATAAGTATGACACAGGGTTTTTAAACGCTTTTTATTTTCAATATATATTATTCATCCTCTTTTATTTTGTATACTTAAATCGGTTTTCGCACAATACCTGTCATATTTTTAAATCAATTCATTCAACCAATTACACATTTTTAATTACTATTTTTAGACGATGTTTGACTAGTATTTTGTTTGTCGAATATTCTATGACTATTTGTTGATAATAGCTAAATAATAATTAGATAATAAAAACAATAAAAAAAAATCCAATCAAAATTTAAGTAATTGCTTCATATATTTTTTTTCATTCTGTTTAAAAAAAATTTCATTTTTCAAAATGAAGTCCATTCAACTAAAAGACTCTAATTTTAATTTATGAACTGAGAGAGAGAAAAAAAAAAACCCTGCAATCATTACTGAGATTATGATCAAATAGTATCATTAAAATAAATTTTCAATAAGGAACAATAAGTTTTTCCTGTAAATATCTAACGAAGAATTCTATTTTGGAACTATTCTTAGTACTTCCGAAAATCGACCGTTTTTTTTAAAAAAAAACTCTTTTTTTGTACAATTTTTGTTGCACCTTTCGAATTATGAACACGGAGAAAAAGAGAAAAAAAAAAAAAAAATCTGGTAACATCTGTTATTTTAAAAATAAAAAAAACCACCATTTCGCCGAGGTTTTGATTTGGATTGCAAAATTCTCCTCGGAAAGTAATTTTTATTTGACAACCACAAATATTATCTAACCTTGAGCTCCGTTTTTTTTTTTGTGAATAATTGATATTTAATTAAACAACGGTTGAATCACGCCAAAACAAAAACATACATAACACATTTTTTTGATTTGCAATGATTCGAAATATATATCCCCAAAGAGAAAACCAATTGATACCAATTATTATTATCCCCCTTTCTTCCTTTTTTTTTTTTTTGAGAAAAATGCATTTTAATAATGTCTCTTACTAAGCGATTTCCTTATCTATCGTACCCATATCCTATTTCCAAATTCCTTCGTGATTTCATTCGAGTTCTGACTCGCAACGCTGCTGTAACAAAGGTTCAATTACTCATTGCTCATCAACACTGCATTTTGGATTAATTAATATTTGCGGACCTGGTTTTTGTTCTATTAGAGTGTTACCGTGCCACCAATTACCTGGACAGCCATAACTCGAAGTGATACAGTGTCACCTATTACCTTTTATCGTGTAGTGTAGGTGTAACATTGGGATAATAAAAAAAATTCCTGAATGCTATATTAGCAGACCATAAGTGATATAGTTTTTTGTGTTCGGCGCTTCATTACCGCAGGTAAGATTTATTTTCTACGAGAATTTCCTATATATAAAAATTTTAATTTATGCTTCCCTTCTGTCTATTATTAATTTTAATTAAATAAATCAAGGAAAGAGAAAAAAAATTCCATTATCTATTTCCTGCATTTTAAGAAGTGGATAAAACATCCTGATTTGATTTTTTTTTTGTTTTACCATTAACAACTTCCGTTACCCATTTCCCAAAATTCAAATTGAAATACTTTTAATTATCCATTTCCTAACTAAAATTGAAACTTCAAATTACCCGTTTTATAACTAAAATTCTAGCTATTGCTCAAAAACAAAAATACACCCTCTCCTTCCCTTTTTTCTCTTTTTTTTTTCTTTTTATACTCGTTACCTTTTTTTTTAAATCGTAATAATTGTTTAACATATATCCCTTTCACAATTTGAAGTACTTGTACAGGATTATGTATATAAAAAAAATCATAACAGCTTGAAATTCAAAATGCTTTACCATACCCAACCCTGAGATTTAAATTTTGAATCACCTTGACGAGTTATTCTTAAAAATTTTTAAATTTCCGGTTAAAATTCGAAATACTCTAAATTGCCCGTTTTCCAAAATTAACTTAAACATTTTGCTTTCAGCAAAAATTGCATTTAAAAGGTTATAGTTTAGAATACCTCTTTTTTTGTAATTCTAATTTACTATAAAATACCTCTAATATTCCATTTGTCAATACTTACAAAATCAAAAACAAATTCCTTTGAATTTAAAAAAAATACATCTTTTTTGTAAAAAAAATAATTTTAAATACCTTTAAATTCCATTTTAAAACCAATAAAAAAAACCCAACTAAAATACCTTTAATAAAATCCATTATTTTTCTCTAAAATTCTAATATTTTCTGTTTTCCTCAAAAAAAATTGTATTAATCGCCATTTGCCTTCTTTCACACAAAAAATTTAATTAACAATACAGTTTCCTTCTTTCAAGATTCATTAAGAAGTCATTATTCTCTCTCTCATTATTTTCATCTCTCTTTCATTTTCCATAATGAAAAAAAATTTTGAATTGATCACTAAAAAACTTCTTAAAAATTTCTTTCTTTCCATGTATGTAATTACGCATATACATATATACACATACTCATCTACATACACTGACAAAAATTTTAGTTCCTATCATGTTTCCTCTAACCATTCCCCATTCATTCATTCATTTCATTTCATTCGTTTTTCTTTTAGCACTATGTTCCAACAAGGCGTAACCTTGACCGAGTTCTGCCGACATCGCGCGTCCATATACGTAAGTTTACATAATTTGATCGTCTTTAAACTAAAAATAAAAATTCGTTCTTCGTTTTTACTTATTTTCTAGATTATTCTCCGGATCGTGGCATATCTTCGGATGCTAATGAACCCACAACCCCCGAATCGTGGCGTGTGGCTATGTGACCAGATTGAAACGTTAGTCCGGTCACGACTTCTTCCCTATGAACGCTATGAGTCAGAGAACTCGCTCGTTCGGACTCGGGCATTTTTTTTTTACGCACGTACCCTTAGCGCCCCGATGCGATCGTTCCAGTCTCCGGACATACATATTTTCTGGCAATTATGGCCCGAGCTGGAAAAGATCGCTGTCAATAAGATTATCGTCGAGCAGTAAGTATCCGCTTTAATTTATTTTTCATATATTTTTTTTTTCTTCTTTTTTTTTCTGTTCCTCTTTCTTTTTCATATATAAGTTTTACTAATTTAATTTACACTTCCAGGATTTTGTCCGAAACGCCGCCTGCCTTCCCGGACGCGGCCGCATAGAGCTTAACAAAAAAAAATATTCCATTTATTAAGTTTTCTTCTTTTATACATAAGAAGAAAAAAAAAGGAAAAGACTAATACGAATATTTTATTTTTTTGATTTACTTTACTTATTACATTGTTATACTCACACTGTATATAATCTAATTGATAATTATCGTAACTATGTGAAAGGTAGTACGCATTTTTCTTATTCATTCAGTTTCCCTTTGGTTCTGTTCATATTAATATTTATTAGAATTTTTCTTTGACCGAAAAATAAAAAAATTTGATTATTTCCTTAATTTGCCCGACGAAAACAAAAAAAATGGTAAGTAATAAAATTAATTCGGCTATGTTCACTCGACACTGTCGTGTGATCACTTGTCTGAATTCCCCCCTTTTTTTTGTGAACTAATCCTGCACAGCTACATATCCGCTACCCTAATGAATTATTGTTCTTAATTTATAGGTGCGAGTAACGACATATTTTGTTTGTGGCATGCACCAATCTGATAAAGGCAAGAAAATTTGGAATCACAACGAGAAAAGTATAAAAACATCAGCAACCAACTAATCTTAATAAAACGTCAAAAGGAACAGGAAGAGAATGGAAAATTTGAACCAATATTATGCATTTATATTGCCAATCGGGATGGTTTTAAGTTTTGGGATAATGGAAAAAGAAAGGTGAGGAAAGTAGATTTCCTCGCACTTGGTAAGTCCATTAACCTCCCTTTTATTATATATTTCTTTTACTTCCTTAATTGTACTGATTCCAAATATTTTATTTAGATGAGCTGGAACCGTCGTGAACTGCAATAATCTGAAAACGTGGGGACTAAAGATAACTGAATTGCAAGATCGAATCACCGTTGGTAAAATCCATCGATTTCCGTACTACCACAACTATAATTATAATTCCTGCAATCTTACTTCTGCCTTCACGTCTATCTTCTTAATAAATTTTTCCTTTATAATAATATAATTCTTTACTTCCCTTTTTTTTCGGTGTTTCCCAACACAACGAATCTCTGTCTTTTATACTTACATTCTTTCTCTTATTTATTTCCCACTCGATTCTTATTAATATCCGGTGGAATTATGCACAGTCATTCGCGATTATATTCTTGACTTAAATAATACTAAAGATTTTAAATATAGATCATTATTATTACTTATTGATTGATTTCTCAAGTCGGAGAAAGAATTTATTAGAGTTTCATTTATATGATCTGAAGCCATGCAATAGAAAGCAGCAGAAAGTAAAAATAGAAGAATAGTTTACCGGTACCGGGTTTTCATGCAGTGAAATTTTAAAATTCCTTCTCCCACTCTCTTATTCTAAGTTTACTTGTTATTATTACCAACAACAAAAAAAAAAAAAATCAGAGGGTGAAATTCGAGTTAATTATATTCTTTATTAATTCCGTACGCAATTATTGATACATTCAATAATCATATTTCATTATTATATATATATTTTTTTCTCTAATTCACGTATTTACGACTATTTCGTTTGTTTTCACACATTTTTTTTCACATTAAGAATTACTGGTCCATGCGTGTCATCTTGATGAGCTCTTCATTATTAATATTACTAATGATTTCATCCAATACATGTTTTGGCAAGTCTTCTAATGGTATCTTGCTGTTTCTTGTCGCACTATTTAACACCCGAATAGCCCGTTTGATAAGCTTCTCCCTGTATCTTGCCACCACGATTTTTTTCAACATTTCATTCCCATAGTGGCCGATCTTCTCTCGTTGAAGATTCTGAACAAAATCCTTATGCTTCATGAATCGCCTCATCTCTTCCGTTGATGCTTTCCATACGTCGATAGGTGTTACTTCTCTTCCCCCTTGACGTATTAACACAGTTTTCTTCATTTTCTTCACTTCCTCTCTACATTTCACTTCATACTCCTCTTCATTTTGTTTCAAGTACAGCAATTCCAGCTCTAGATCCTGGTTTATCATATCTCCCATAACTCTTTTCTTTATGAGGAACTGTCTGATTATCAAATGCGTCCAACTGACATGTCCCTCAGTGGTTGACCATATTTCATCCGGCTCTTTCTCGTATCCTGCAGGCAAATCATCATCTTGTCGCGCGTATCTACAATATTGTACCACATATCTTCCCTTTTTATCTTTTAAATTAACATCCGCCCCATTCTCTAGCAGCACTATTACAATTTCATCATATCCTCTTGCTCCTGCTAGGTGTAATGGTGTTACGCCCCCATTAGTCGTCTGCTGATTGACATCGGCTCCAAATCTTATTAGCATTTCCGTTATTTCTATCTTCCTTATGTGATCCGGACTATACAAATTGTTTTCTTCATACCGGTGAGTCAAAATTTTCTTAAATATCATAAACAGCGGTGTCATTCCATGGGAATCTCTATGATTCACTCTAGCCCCTTGCTTTAATAATGCATTTACTTTTTCCGATTGTCCATATTCCACCGCGTAGAATAATGGTGTTCTTCCTTTTTCGTCCTCAATGTCCATATTCGCATCGTGCTCAATGAATAAATTAAATATTCCCATGTATCTCTGTCGTACGTCTAGATGCGCAGCTGTTACTCCTTCACGATTTCTTGCCTCTACCTCGACTCCATTCTGTAGCATATATTCCATTATTTCCGCCAACCTTGTCCTGTTCCCTCCTGTTTCCTGTCCAACAGCGATGACAAGTTGATGTATTGGTCGATTTCCACTGTCATCATTATCCGCATTGATGTTTGCACCTCGAGCTATGAGTAACCATGCCAATTCCGTGTTCGAATATTTCAAAATTCTGCATAATGGGACTATGGAGTTTGCGTGACTTGGTCCATTTACATTTGCATTATTCATAATGAGAGCTTCCACCGCCTCTTCTTTTTTTCGTAGCAGTGCCCTTATAATTAGCGTATATCCTTCCCTCCATTCTGGTACGTATGACAACCCGTATCGTCTTATTATTGTCGTCACTTCGTCGCTTCCATTCGTATCTATTGCTTCATTCATCAGTCTTTCGCCTTCTCTTGCTCCATCTTTTCTCTTCTTTATTTATCTGTCAACAGAGTAATTTTTATCTATCATTGTTATTGCTATAGTAATTCCTTTCTTCTTTTTTTTCTTTTGCACTTTATTTTAATAATAATATTGTTTATCGTCTTATTTTATCTCCAATTGTGGATTTGCTGAATCAGACTCTGAAGCAATATGCGCCAATTTTATTTTGTCCTGGTGAACTACACGTTTTTTTCCTTTTACCATCAACTCGACGTTTTTGTTGTCAAATATTCTGATTACCTCGTACGGGCCGTCATAATGATCCTTCATTTTATCCGTCCTCGGTTCTTTTAGCAGCCACACCCAGTTGCCGACCTCGAAAATTCTTTCTTTTGCATTTCTGTCGTAATATTTCTTTGATCTTTTTTTCGCTCTTTCCAAATTTTCTTTCGCCAGCCTACGAGTTGTTTCCAGCGTGTCAACTAACTCATCCAGGTAATCATGGTACGATCTTCCGCCCGCCGCTCCTTCTCGTGAAAATTCTGATGGCACTAGCGCGGGTCTACCAAAAACGAGCTCATGTGGAGTATAATTTGTCGCCTCGTGCACACTCGTATTATACGAAAACATCGCAAAGTCGAGCCATTCATCCCATTCTCGATATTTGTCTATAAAAGTTTTTAAATACTCCGTAAGAGAGTGGTGACTCCTCTCAATTGACCCATTGGACTGTGGATGATACGCTGTTGTATTTAAATGCCTTATTCGGAACAAATTACATAGACGCTGTATCATATCACTCATAAAATTTGTTCCTTGATCTGTCAGGATTGCTCTTGGTGCCCCAAACAAGCAAATTACTTTTCCTGCCAATGCCTTTGCTACATCTTCAGCTTCTTGTTGTCTGAGTGGAATCGCTATCCCGAATTTCGTTAACAAGTCTTGCACAGTCAGAATGTATTTGTAACCCCGCCGCGTTTCTTCTCGTGGCCCATAAATATCCATGGAAATTTTTTCAAATGCGGTCTCCGGTGTATCAGTAATCATCATCGGCTTCTTAGGCTTCACGCGTACTAACTTTCGTTGCTGGCAAATAAAACAATTTTTCACAAAATTTCTCACATCTTGCTGCATCGTTCTCCAATAAAATCGAGTTCTTATTCGGCGATACGTCTTTGTCATCCCCTTGTGTCCTCCAACAGCGGACGTATGATGCTCTCTCATCAATGATCTTCTGTTAATAGCCTTGGGTACCTCCAGTTTTCCACCACACACCGTTATTTCTATATTCTGTTCCTTTACAATCTCATGTAATTTCCAAATGTAATAATCTTGCAGCGCTTTATTTAAATGATCACCTCCCGTCGGAACTCTCAAAGTCTTATACTCTTGTCGTTTTATCAGTATCCCCAAAGACTCCATAATCATATCTATTATTTTTTCTGATGTACGACCACTAGCATCGATTGAGTAGACCAACCCCAATCCGTGTCTTTTCCGCTTATTTATTATCAAAATATCACCTTTTTCCAACTGAGTTCCTTGTAAATTTGCCATATTTATCCACTTCATCTCGAGTAGCACGTCCGTTAAATCTGAATTCACATCCCCGTTGGCTGGTACAAAAAAGGCGAAATTGTCGTTAACATCGGTGACATGCTGTCTTGAATGTTTTAATTTTAATTTTTCTTCCGGGTTTGTACAGTAATCATTCGGAACATCCCATTCCATTAATGAGTCTCCCGAATCTGACTCTAAATCCGTGGAGTCATTAACACAAGTACTTCTTGCTTTAAAATCTTCCGATAACAGGAATCGCCATGGTTCGTTACTATTCTTATCATCTCTTTCATCGTAGTTTTGTTGATACTCATGTCCCGTATCCTCTTGTTCCATTGGAACGTCCATATTCGGCTCCAGATCGTGTTGTGTCAACCTGGGTTTTTGCACTTCAATCACTTCGTCTCTCTTTTTCTTTTTCACTTTTTCTCTAACAGCTGGTGGTGTCTTGATTTTTCCTTTCGCTGCTACCCTGCTTTCTTCTGCTGATTGTTGTCCCTTGGTTTCCTGTTCCACTTCTTTATCTTTTTCTGCTTGTTGCATCTTCCCTTTCATTTTTGCTTTATTTTTTCTCCGTTGCGGACGACTACTGGCAATTTGTGGTTCCGCTCCAGGTTCTGACGCTGATCCGGACGGCACGTAATACTCCCCACTTCCATCACTTGCCATTCCCCGTGCTGACTCGCTGTCACTGAGGGGAATTCGTACCACCTTCTTGGGTCGCGACTTACTTCCTCTTGGACGTCCCCTTCGTCGCACTTCTTTTTGTTGTTGTATACCCGACGGGCCCGGATTTGGAGTAATCCCGGCTGGATTCGGCTTATCATTTCTTCTCGTATCATTGTCAGTCCTCATTTCGATGTCAGATTCTCCCGATGATGTATTATATTGATGATCGTTCGTTCTTCTTAATTTCTTCTTTAAATTTTTGACCTTTTCTCTCCGACCTCTTCCGTCAGCTGATGAGTGTGTTGCTGATGTTTCCTCTCTTGCTCTTTTAGCAACATTTACTTCCACCATTGCTAATAATTCACCGTTTTCGTTTCTCACCGGGTTTCGTGATAAAGCATCTGCATTTGTGTTACTCTTACCTGGTCGATGGATAACTTCATATTCATATTCTTCTAATCGATTTACCCATCGCCGAATGTGCTCTCCGGGGCTTTTTGTAGACTTGAGCCACTGCAACGGTTGTTGGTCGGTAACTAATGTAAATTTCTTACCAAAAATATATGGTCTGAACGTGTCAACAGCATACATAATAGCCAACAATTCTTTCTTGGTCACTGTGTAGTTTCTTTCTGTCTTTGATAAAGCTCGAGAAGCATAACTTATCGCTCTATCTTCTCCAAGTTTCCCTTGGCTTAGTACTGCACCCAATGCAAAGTCTGACGCATCTGTAGCGACAATGAATGGTAATTCAAAGTTCGGATACTGCAACATTACATCTCCACATAATTCTTCTTTCAGTATTTTAAATGACTTTTCTTGAGATTCACCCCATGTAAAAATAGCGTCTTTTTTCAATAAATCAGTCAAAGGTTTTGCTTTACTTGCAAAATTCCGGATGAATCTTCTATAATATCCTGCAAGCCCAAGAAATTCTCGTACTTTCTTCTCGTCCGTTGGCCTCTTAAATTTTTCAACTGCTTCCACTTTCGCTGGATTCGGTTTTACTCCTTCCGCACTGATTATATGTCCCAAATACGCAACTTCCCGCCGTAAAAATTCGCACTTTGCCGGTTTTAATTTTAATCCTACTTTTTGAAGTCTATCAACAAATTGCAAATATTTTTGACAATGTTCTTCCAATGTTCTTGCATATATTACTGCGTCATCGACATAAATAAATAATATTACACCTTGCAATCCGGACAATACGTTTTCCATCGTACTTTGAAACGTCGGTGGACCACCTTTCAAACCCATCGCCATCCTCTTGAACTGATAATGTCCCATCGGGACTGAAAATGCCGTTTTATGTCGGTCTTGTTCTGCCAATGGTATCTGATAAAATCCCGAATCGAGATCAAACACAGAAAAATATACAGCATCACCAATTTGATCTAAAATGTCCCGGATATCTGGTAACGGATACGAGTTTGGTACTGTTTTATCGTTTAACCTTCGAAAATCGATTACCAACCTCCAATCTTTAGTTCCATCAGCTTTTGGTTTCTTGGGAACGATCCATACGGGTGAACTGTATGCAGAATCCGATGGTTCAATTATATCAGCATCAATCATTCCTTGTATTCGTTCTTTTAATACGTCTTTTAAATGATGCGGCATGCGATACTGTTTGATATTAATTGGGTTATCATCTTTTGTTCTTATCCGATGAGGTGGAACATTCGCTGCATTCAGTCGTTCGCCTGGTAATATGTAAACTCTTGGTTCGTATTCGATGTTCTGCCGCACTGTATTTAGTTCTTCTTCGTCCAGATGTGTTACCGATATTAAATTTAGTACTCGTTCTGTTCGTTCTGCTATATTTTCTTGCTCCGTTTTTTCAGTGAACCGCACCTTTGCTTCTGCTGTTATCTCTTCAAAATATTCAACTTCAACGTACGGTATCGCAAAATCATGTTCTTTTTCTGTAGTGTTAAATGCGTACATTTTCGCTGCACCCTGGTGAATTGATACTATGGCTTCTCCCAAATATATTCCTGGTGCAATATCACACCGTGGAATGTATCCTTCCGAAACGTTATTTACAACTCTTACCTCTATCATTTTTACACATCTTCTCGGAATTTTTATAATATCCTCCAAAAAGTAGTATTTCTTATTATTAATTGAAACAGTTTTATTACCAAAATCAATTTGCGAATTTTGTGCTGAAAAGAACGGCTGGCCCAATATACCATCTTCTTTTATGTTAAACTCCTCTCCCACGATATCAAACAGTACCCATTGACCTTCTATCTCTAGTTCAACTTGACCTATCGTAGTTATAGTATCAGATGTTATACCTTTTATCAGCGTTCTTCTTGTACTGTCAATTTTTGTTCTTAATTCCAGTGAGTCTCGTCGTATTAAATTTATTTCTGCGCCCGTGTCAATGAGGAAGATACCTGTACCTCCAAGTACTTTATCGGCTCTTAATTTTACATATATATGTGTAGCACCCACTAATTTAACAGATTTTACTTCTTTTTCTTCATTTATTCGCTCCTTATTCGTTTCTTCTGAGTTGGCCGTTTCGACGGAGCGTGTCATCGCACCGGCCTTTTCTAGTTTAAAGGCTGTGTGTTTGGACCCCTGTTGGACATCTGATTTCCCCGGTTCTGCTGATTAACTCCACGTGATCCGTCCCATCTATTGTCGTAATTACCAGGCAAACTGTTCATAAGCCGCTGCGTTTCGAACGCGTTCGTCACCATTGCACCTGAGTTACCATAATTATTGTACCGCCTGTTGAGATTGCCTTGAAATTCTTGACCTCTGCCTCTGCCGTAGTAACCATTATTTCCATAATTTCCCCATTGATTTCCATAATTATTTCCATTTCGATACCCATTATAATTGTTGCCATTCTGTCCATATACATAGTTACCATTATTCTGCCAATTATTACCGCTTCTTCCATAATTATATCTCCCATTTCCTCTGTATCTATCGTTTTGCACATAGTACCGCTCCTGTTGCTGTGGAACTCTTCCCCGGAATTCCTGCTGATTCATTGGTGCCCAAGAATTTCGTTTGCTTTGCATTGGAACTGGACAATTTCGTGCCAAATGCCCAACTTGCCCGCATGTGAAACAGCTTCGCTTGTCTCCATTGTCCGCAATCTTCTCGTTAGTAATTGTATACGTAAATTCCGCGCTGGGTTTTGGTTTATGAACATATTCTGTGCCTTCTTGTTTACTTTCTTCTTTCACCTCTTCTTCAAGCGTTAGCTGTCTTATCCTTGCATGCTCCCTCTCCTTGAACCTTAGTTTTCCTTCTCTCGCTCTTTCCGCTGCTTTCGTCCTCTCGTATTGTATCTCCGCCTCCGTTGCGATCTTTATTGCGTCTGCTAAAGTTCTGGGTTCTTTATTTGAGACTGCGAACGATAATTTTTCGTAGAGTCCATTAATAAAGGTTTCCAGCACTGTCGCCTCCAAATCCTTTGTTCGATAATCTTTTTGTTCTGCTGTTAATCCACTCCTGTTTATTTTATTCTCCGCTTCCGCTTTTATACCCTCCAGACGCGCACCAAATTTTGTTACACTTTCATTATCTTCTTGAATCATTCCCGTCAATCGATGTATTACCGCATGGAATGTTTCCATTCGACCAAAATTTTGACGTAGTTTCTCTATTACTTGGTTGACAGACTCTGCCTTTCTCAAAAACGTACGCATAATGCTTAAAGCCAGTCCCCCGAATCGCGTTGACAATTCAAAAATAAATACCGGATCATCATCAGCCTTTAACCTCGTCGCACTGTACTTAATAGCGTCAATGAATGATTCCACGTCACCCTCTCCCGTAAAAACCGGTATATGCCGCATTAACGATATTATTCGTTTCAATTGAACCTCTTCAGTCTCCGCCATAGTTTTTACCGCTTTTGCGCCTGAAGCCGCACCAGGGCAATTTGAATTACCGTTAGTTTTCTCCCGATTTTTTTCAAAAATGTCTAATAATTCCTCGATATTTTGTTATGTCGGTCTCGTACGAACAATCTTCGATCGATTCTTTCGAACTTATAGAGCCCGACAGGGAGTTACTTGGATTTCCTAACCTCCAGTTAGTCCAATACTCCCGTCGATCCGAATTACTACTATCGTTAAAAGACTCAATTTTTACTACTTACATAGACACCACGATGAATAATGCTACTGCTATCAGCATCCCTGTCTGTTGGCTTTGATTTCCTCTCAGACTGGTGTTGTATCCGATTCTTTGCAGCGGCTTCTTCTCTTAGCGGCACTACAGATCACTACTTTCCTCTTCTTTTTTTTTTTTCGTACACTTTGCTTTTATCACTTATTTCACTTTTTATTTCTCTTTTCTTTTTTTTTCTTTTTCACTCACTTATCTATTTTTCTCACTTATCACTAGCGGGGCAACTTTGACATATAATTTGACACAAACAACCGGCTTCACTAATTCAGAGGATTTTACAGTTCATTCGGCAATTTCTCAGTAATCTCTAATATTTGGCACTCAATTAAATAAATCTTTACAAATCTTCAATATTTCTCAGTATTTCACAATTCAATTCAATATTCTTCAGTAATTCACAATTCAATAATCTTCAATATTCTTCAATAATTCACAATTCAATTCAATAATCTTCAGTATTCTTCAATAATTCACAATTCAATAATCTTCAATATTCTTCAATAATTCACAATTCAATTCAATAATCTTCAGTATTCTTCAATAATTCACAATTCAATTCAATATTTTTCGGTAATTCACAATTCAATAATCTTCAGTATTCTTCCATAATTCACAATTCAATTCAATAATCTTCCGTATTCTTCAATAATTCACAGTTCAATTCAATATTCTTCAGTATTCTTCAATAATTCACAATTCAATTCAATATTCTTCGGTAATTCACAATTCAATAATCTTCAGTATTCTTCCATAATTCACAATTCAATTCAATAATCTTCCGTATTCTTCAATAATTCACAGTTCAATTCAATATTCTTCAGTATTTTTCAATAATTCACAATTCAATTCAATATTCTTCGGTAATTCACAATTCAATAATCTTCAGTATTCTTCCATAATTCACAATTCAATTCAATAATCTTCCGTATTCTTCAATAATTCACAGTTCAATTCAATATTCTTCAGTATTCTTCAATAATTCACAATTCAATTCAATATTCTTCGGTAATTCACAATTCAATAATCTTCAGTATTCTTCCATAATTCACAATTCAATTCAATAATCTTCAGTAATTCACAATTCAATTCACTTATTTTTCCATATTTCCATTGCAATTCGATATTTATCCATAAATCTTCAATATTTCTCAGTATAATTCAATAATTCTTCAGTATTTCTCAATTCAATTCACTTTTCTTCAATATTTCACAATTCGATTCACTTAGTTTTTTTTTCATATTTTCATTTCAATTCAATATTTTTCCGTAATCTTCAATATTTCACAGTATCATCCAATAATTCTTCAATATTTCTTAATTCAATTCACTTTTTTCAATATTTCATAATTTAATTCACTTATTTTTCCATGTATTATCTTCAATGTGTGCACTTTCCTTGCTATCTCATGACACCGTTCACTAATTTATTTATCGGGAAAGGATTTAGAATCTCAGTCTCACAGTTTCCTGTCGCGTTAACTGGGCACTCACCACTAAAATTCCCGAAAATTCACTTCACTCACCTCACTTCGCTGGGCGAAAACCACGTTGGGCGCCAAAATTTCTGTTACGTGTGAGCTTACACCTTAATGTTCTTACTGCGTAACCGATCTTACCGTGCCTAGCTCAGCGTCTCTAGAAATTTAATAGGATGTTATAAAGGGTGTGGGTCGCTCAGTGAAGGAATGACTATATGTGAATTTAATGGATATTTGTTTATTGGGCGTCCCCAAAATATGGGAGTACCCAGAAAAGGCCCTGAGAGTCTCTTTTACAAATCTAAGATAGCATAAATAAATCGGATACTAATACAATATTTTCATTCAACAATAGTGGCATTAAACGTATTCTTTTAGTGATCTGTAATAAAAGCGGTAAAATAAGAGAGATATAATATTTATGCGCGAGCAGACGACTATTCGAATCAGCTTAACTATGGTAACTAACTCTTCTTCTGCAATTGCATCCTCTGCTTCCAAAATATCACTCCGCCGTTCCCCATGAGAACTCTTTTCGTGCTGCATAAGAAAATATCCCTTCGCCGTCTCCAACGGAACTCTTTTCTTCCCACAGTCAAACTGCTGACCACGCGAAACGTCTGCTCATCGCATTGTCTTTATAAAAGTAAGACTTAATGTAACTAATGTAATGCGATATTTATGTGCAGCTGTATAGCGCCTAATGAAACTACAATAAAATGTATTGCTTTCTGAACTAAAATATATCTATCTATTATTTGGTTATTAGTATTAGACGGATGGGCGTCAGCTCACCCGTCACAAACGACCACGCGCATGCGCGTTATTATGCTGCGCGCAATTTTTTAAATTGCTGTAATCAATAAATTATTATTTCGGTTTGTCAATAACTATTTTTTTTGTATAAAACGTGTATTAATGTTCTTTAGTGTATCACTGAATAATATTAAATACGTAAAAAAATTATAAACTCATCATATCAAAAAAACCTTAATATTCTGAGGTTATTATAGTAGCCAAGCGTTTTGAGATGATTACGTTCATAACTATTTACATGTTGATTTAATTATTCATTGAAAGTATGTAAAATATAAAAGTCATAAACTTTAATAGAAAACAAAGTGCAGAATTATCTACTATTCGTAGCAATGACAGAGTCACATTGCTGTAGATTAGGGGAAATACGTCGGGTGTTCGAATCCTGCTAAGGACAGCATTTTTTTTTTAATGATTTATAATTATTCGAACTATAAGTAAATAATGTAATCAAATTTATCGACATCAAAAAATTAATGTAAATCATGTTATTTAACTTGAAATTAATTTTTGACTATTCAAAAATATTAAATATACGTATGTAAACAGAAAAATTGTATGAATGGCGAAGATATTTTTCTTTTCTGTTAAAAAACCCTGATTAAAAAAAATGATTAAAAAGTATTTAAAATGATTTGTTTTTTAATCATTTTAAATACTTCTTAATCCTTCAAATCATTTCTAATCCTGTCTCTTATGGACATTTAACGTGTGAAATCATTTTTAATCATTTTTTTTAATCAGGGAAGGCTTTAAAAGGTTTCTCCCAGAGTCAATTTCATTACTATTTATTTTTTACTTATTTTTACAATTTGTCATTTATAATTAAGTATGAACAAATAATAATAGAAAATATTTCAAATCGAATAATGTCGGCGAGCTCATGAATGATCGAGTTTGGCAGTTAATCAATTAGGTTAACCGATTACCAATTTTTTTTTTTTGTTTTTTAAGTTAATATACTGGTAGCTGTATTAAGGGTTTCAATATTTAAAAACTTTCTTTTATTAAATAATTACATTAGAAAATTCAACGGGTCCGGAGTCTGTCACTCTACTTGGGGTAAACCCAAGAAAAAAAATAAAGACTTACAAACAATAAGTCATAAAATGTAACGATAGTAAAAGGGATTAGGATCTTTCCATGTGCCGGCTTTTTCCTTCTGTAAAAATTATTTTCACAAAGTTTTTTTTTTTAACCCATAAAATACAAAATATAAAAATATTTTAGTTGTTAATTTTATTCTGATATTTATATAAATTGATTCATTTATTTCTAATTAATATTCAAGAATAATGTACTTTTCATTTTATACATATTCTTATATTACTTGCATCTCGGCTTACAATAAAACAAGGATATTTAACTTGTTTCTATTAATTGAGCATTCTGATTAAAATTTGAAATTTGTTTTATTTGTTTAAACTTTTATTTATACAATTGCAAAACACAACATTGGTAAGTAAATTAAGCTTTCTTCGTGAGTACACCCTGATTAAAAATATTGATTGAAAATAATTGAGAAGCGGTCGCTCCATGCAAACTGTATATCTATATATACAAACAAAAAAATTGAAATCAATTGAAATTATTGGAAAAAATTCGAATTTCATCACTTTTAATTCTTTACAATCAATATTTTTAAACAGGGCAATAATACGATAAAAATCTTGTGGTCATTAGCAGGTATAGGTATAATGGACCGTACTTGGGTCATTATGCTTACAATGCTGCTACCATTTTACATTACAAAATATTTATTTTATATAATATTGAAATATTAAAAATTATTAAATATTTAATATAAATTAACTCATACGATAAATAAATTTTATCTCAATCTTCTATAGTATTAAAAAATTTTACATATGATGCAACAAAATTACAATAGAGAGACAACTTTTTAAATAAATGTATTTAAATATAGGAAAACAAACAATCAATTTTATATTTTTAATAATAATTTACGATGCAAAAACGTAAAAGTCCTATGAAGGATGTAAAATTAGATTGTTTTTCGGAATTTTAATGAGAAGTGAGAGAACTTTCAGGATTCATCTCGTACTAAAGAAATGGGTAAAAGAAGACACGGCAAAAAAGACAGTTTGTAAGAAAAGAAAGATAGAAATATAGTAAAACGAACAATAAACAAAGCTAACAAATAGTAATGAAGAGAGACACATGATCAAGGATATGAGTGAAATAAAGGTACAGAATTAAATGCAAGGAAAAAAAAAGATTGAAGCATCCAATTAATTAAAAGATAGGACAAAAAGGAAACGATGTGGAAACTAGGAAAAGCGCAAAGAAGGAATGAAAAAAAATATAGGAACAAGAAATACGAAACTTTTTATAAGGAGTTCTGGTCGGAAAGTTTGTCAGACACACAAGGAAGATAAGAAGATGGGATAAAACAGAGAATGAGAAAGTAGAAAATAGATTATTTTTATAATTTGCATAAAATATTACACAAAAAAAAAATAGAAAAATTATGTTATAATTAAATTTGAATGGAAATAATATCTGTCATTAACATATAAACAACATGTTTAAAAAAATCAATATGATTAGTCGTCTTCATGGTCATTGTCTATTTCTATCATTATTACATTATCATTAATATTATTATCAATATAATATTATAATATTATTAATCATAGGATGGAGAGAATATCAAATTTTTGTCCAAAAAAAAAGTTAATATAAATTATAAAATATTTCTGCGAGACAAAAAAAAATTTATTTTGGAAATTTCTTTGCAACTAATATTATAAATAATGAAATTATGAATTAAATTGATTCAATATTTATTAATAATACATATCTCAAACAACACTATTTGTTAAACATGAAACTATGGAAAATATTCTAAAAGACAGCTCTTAAATTTTTGAATGCTCCTAAACCTCTTGATTTATGACTGGACCTACGGTATCCTAAGTATTACCAGTAAATTTTTTGTATTTACAAGGTAAATAAGACTCCTCCATACTTATTGTTATCCTCACAAGCAATTGCAAGTCTTTTTACAACATTATCTTCAAAAATAGAAAAATTTTTGCTTCAACCATTTCTTCATTTATTTTACGGATTCAGTGCAGGAAGCATCGAGTGTCATCAGAAAAATTCAGTGTTTTTATCAAGTGCAGTGATTAATTTAAACATGCCTAATAACGTTTATACATTAATTGAAAAAAAAGAGTGGGTAGAATTGGCTTTACAAGGCAGAAGTTCTTTGGAAATTCAAGCGGCATTCGCGGGATTTCATCCTAACCGCCCTATCCCTGGGACATCTACGATTTTACGTGCTGTGAGACAGTTTAAAGCTACTGGTGTGATTGGACGAACTGTACCCTACAAACAGCCCAATAAAGCAATTCCCGAAGATTTTCAATTAGCGATTTTGTTGGAACCATACAATTCTTTTGGAATAAACGCCCGACAAATATCTGAGAAGTATGGTGTTTCAAAGTCCACTGTGGTTAAAATTTTGAAAGAAAATACTTTCAAGCCTTATAAAATTTGTGTTCATCAAAAGCAGCATTTCGGTGATCACCAGCGTCGGATTAATTATTGCCGACGTATGCAAAGAATGATAAATCAAGATAGGTCATTACTCCAGCGTACATTATTTACTGACGAATGCACTTTTTATGTAGGCCAGGGGCCTAATCGTCAAAATCAACGAATCTGGGCACAATCACCTCCCCATATCGTTCATGAAGGCAACAGACAAGTGCAGGAGAAAGTAAATGTGTGGGCTGGGGTGGTTGGCAATCAAATAATTGGACCTGTATTTTTTTTCGAAAACATGGATGGAGAAATGTACCATGATTTATTACAAAATCTGGTTATCCCAACAGTGAGAAATATTGAGCAAGAGGTAAGTCAATCTTCTTCAAGAAATCAAATATTTTTCTAATAATTAAAAATGAATTATTTATTTTTTTTTTTTTTTATTGTTATTTTTATTTTTATTTTTAATACTTTAAATAAACAAGAGTGGAGCGACATGGGTAGAACGGTTACAGCATCTAACAATAATTGTAATGATAGAAGAGTTCTGAACAAAAGTATAATTTTACAATTATTATGTTAAACTTCCAGACAGGAGAAGAAGTCTGGTATCAGCATGATGGAGCTCCAGCACACGGTACCAGGCCTGTAACAGCATTGCTGAATCAGTTCTTCCCAAACCGGTGGATTGGTTTAAGGAACAGGGGATTCGAATGGCCACCACGATCACCTGACTTAACAATTCTTGACTTTTTTATTTGGGGACATATAAAAAATAAACTTTACGAATATGAATGTAATACTCGTCAAGAATTGATGAACGCGATAATTCATCTTTTCACACTGATTACGCCAGAGATGTTAGACAGAGCGTGGGAGGATTATTATGCGAGACTCCAATGGTGTATCAACGAAAGGGGCGGTATTTTTGAACATAAATACAAAAGAAGGAGAGCTAATAACAACAACGACTATAATAATAATGATAATAATAATAATAATAATAATAATAATAATAATAATAATAATAATAATAATGATAATAATGATAATAATAATAATATTAATGATAATGTAATAATGATAGAAATAGACAATGACCATGAAGACGACTAATCATATTGATTTTTTTAAACATGTTGTTTATATGTTAATGACAGATATTATTTCCATTCAAATTTAATTATAACATAATTTTTCTATTTTTTTTTTTTGTGTAATATTTTATGCAAATTATAAAAATAATCTATTTTCTACTTTCTCATTCTCTGTTTTATCCCATCTTCTTATCTTCCTTATGTGTCTGACAAACTTTCCGACCAGAACTCCTTATAAAAAGTTTCGTATTTCTTGTTCCTATATTTTTTTTCATTCCTTCTTTGCGCTTTTCCTAGTTTCCACATCGTTTCCTTTTTGTCCTATCTTTTAATTAATTGGATGCTTCAATCTTTTTTTTTCCTTGCATTTAATTCTGTACCTTTATTTCACTCATATCCTTGATCATGTGTCTCTCTTCATTACTATTTGTTAGCTTTGTTTATTGTTCGTTTTACTATATTTCTATCTTTCTTTTCTTACAAACTGTCTTTTTTGCCGTGTCTTCTTTTACCCATTTCTTTAGTACGAGATGAATCCTGAAAGTTCTCTCACTTCTCATTAAAATTCCGAAAAACAATCTAATTTTACATCCTTCATAGGACTTTTACGTTTTTGCATCGTAAATTATTATTAAAAATATAAAATTGATTGTTTGTTTTCCTATATTAAAATATATTTATTTAAAAAGATGTATCTCTATTGTAATTTTGTTGCATTATATGTAAAATTGTTTAATACTATAGAAGATTGAAATAAAATTTATTTATCGTATGAGTTAATTTATATTAAATATTTAATAATCTTCAATATTTCAATATTATATAAAATAAATATTTTGTAATGTAAAATGGTAGCAGCATTGTAAGCATAATGACCTAAGTACGGTCCATTATACCTATACCTGCTAATGACCACAAGATTTTTATCGTATTATTGTACTCACGAAGAAAGCTTAATTTACTTACCAATGTTGTGTTTTGCAATTGCATAAATAAAAGTTTAAATGAATAAAACAAATTTCAAATTTTAAACAGAATGCTCAATTAATAGAAAAAAGTTAAATATCCTTGTTTTATTGTAAGCCGAGACGCAAGTAATATAAGAATTATGTATAAAATGAAAAGTACGTTATTCTTGAATGTTAATTAGAAAGAAATGAATGAATTTATATAATATCAGAATAAAATTAACAACTAAAATATTTTTATATTTTGTATTTTATGGGTTTAAAAAAAAAACTTTGTGAAAATAAGTTTTACAGAAGAAAAAGCCGGCACATGGAAAGATCCTAATCCCTTTTACTATCGTTACATTTTATGACTTATTGTTTGTAAGTCTTTATTTTTTTTCTTGGGTTTACCCCAAGTAGAGTGACAGACTCCGGACCCGTTGAATTTTCTAATGTAATTATTTGATAAAAGAAAGTTTTTAAATATTGAAACCCTTAATACAACTACCAGTATATTAACTTAAAAAACAAAAAAAAAAATTGGTAATCGGTTAACCTAATTGATTAACTGCCAAACTCGATCATTCGTGAGCTCGCCGACATTATTCGATTTGAAATATTTTCTATTATTATTTATTCATACTTAATTATAAATGACGAATTGTAAAAATAAGTAAAAAATAAATAGTAATGAAATTGACTCTGGGAGAAACCTTTTAAAGCCTTTTTTAACAGAAAAGAAAAATATCTTGGCTATTCATACAATTTTGCTGTTTACATACATTATTGTGTATATTTAATATTTTTGAATAGTCAAAAATTAATTTCAAGTTAAATAACATGATTTACATTAATTTTTCGATGTCGATAAATTTGCTTACATTATTTACTTATAGTTCGAATAATTATAAATCATTAAAAAAAAAAATGCTGTCTTTAGCAGGATTCGAACACCCGACGAATTTCTCCTAATCTCAGCAATGTGACTCTGTCATTGCTACAAGTAGTAGATAGTTCGGCACTATGTTTTGTATTAAAGTTTATGGCTTTTATATTTTACATACATTAAATTTACAATAATTATTTGTACTTTAATTGCAATCCAATTCATTAAATACAAAATTAGCGATAGTTATTAAACTATTTCAATCAAGAATAAAAAAAATTTTTTTTTCAATACACTCTTTGGAACGAAAATTTTTTTTTTAAATTGAACACAAACAGAAAATGAATGATCAATTAAATCAACATGTAAATAGTTATGAACGTAATCATCTCAAAACGCTTGGCTACTATAATAACCTCAGAATATTAAGGTTTTTTTGATATAATGAGTTTATAATTTTTTTACGTATTTAATATTATTCAGTGATACACTAAAGAACATTAATACACGTTTTATACAAACAAAATAGTTATTGACAAACCGAAATAATAATTTATTGATTACAGCAATTTAAAAAATTGCGCGCAGCATAATAACGCGCATGCGCGTGGTCGTTGAATACAAAAAAATTAATTTAAAAACGTAAAACAAAATACTTTTCATAATTTTGAAATTCGTCTGTTCAAATGTTAATTAATCTCATCTCTCAAAAAAATAAAAAAAAAAAAAAACAGCAAGTTCCGCTTCAAGGTTACGAAAATGTAATTTTTCTTATCAAATAATATTATTTATAACAAATCAAATAAAAGTTCAATAATATGAATTGAATTGAAATTAACGAAGAATTAAATTAATTAATTCAATAATATGATACAAAAAAAAAAAAAAAAAAAATTTGTACTGAAAATTACAAAAATTTCATTTTCTCATAAATAATATTACTTTAATTTAATTTAATTGAATTAGGAAATTAAATTAAATTATAATTAACTCAAATTTTAATTAATTAATTGAATAAAGCAAACTAATAACGATTATCAATTAAAAAAAAATAAATGAATAAATAAGTAAAAAGTGATTTCAGAGTGGTTGAGTACCACTTTTTGAAATTCATATTTTCTACTTCTTTACCATCTCGATCGTAGTTTTCACATGGTGGAGCCACTAATTGGGTTTCCAAATTAGCTATAGTTCACCACCAAATAAGACTATCTACTACCAACTGGAAAAAGTCCCAAATTCTGTAGCCAACTTCACATTAGCCATTTCACGTAATCCTCCCGGTATATATATATATTAGGTTTCCAATAAGATACACATACTATAGAAATTTAATTTTGTTAAGTTGCTAACCTGAAGAGATTTCGATTAAAAAAAATTTGAGTTAGCTACTTTCATTGCATACTACGATATGAAGTCAGCTGAAAGGCGAAAATTAGACAAAAATCGGAATTTTTCTCTGTGGATCCCTAAATCGGCGCAAGAGAAATTTTTTAAAAATTGTTTTTTTATTAGATCATAAAATTACGAAAATTATGAGTAACTTCGACAGAAATAAGATAATTATTAATAAATAAATACACTTATACAAAAAATTAAAGGAACAAGAAAATTTTATAAATTTTTTGGTGATTTTTGGAAGGCTGTATTTTCGTGAAAAATGATCGTATCGAAAAAATTAAAAAAGCAAATTGAAGCTTGAAATCTCTAGTTTAAAGATCTTCCAGCAAAATATTTTTTTTAGCCACGGTTTTTTCGGAATCATAAGAAAAAGGTCGAGACAAAATTTTTCTAAATTTTTTGGTTTTGTTTTTTAGGTCTACGGGGCCGGGAAAAATTTTTTTAAAAAAACGAATTAATGGCTCGTTTAGGAAATTTATTCAGCTACAATTTGCTTTTTTTTTTCTCTGTACGACAATTTGCTGCTGAGATATCAGCCTTCAAATGAAAAAGGATCCTTTCGTCTTTGATTATTGATATCTCAGCAAGTAATGGTCTCACAGTAATTTAAAGGGCAGTTTAATAAACTTAAATAAATCCCCTACAAGCTCCATTTTCGATTTTACCAAAAAAAAATTTTTTTTCATCCTTGATATCCATTTGAAAAACCCACAAAAAATGGCCATTTTCTGGTTTTCTAGTCAACTCATCGCTACTCTACAAATATTGATAAAAAAAATAATGTTGCCATGTAATTTTACAGCTTCATGTACCCCAAAAAACCCTGGAAATTTTCAGATTGATCCATTGAACCGTTTGTCCGGTCCGATTGCTCAAAGTTTTACAAAACAATTAAAGGAACAATTTTTGTTCCTTAATCTAAGTAATTGTTATCAAAATGAATAAATTAATTTTTTTTTTATTTTCTATTATTTTTGCGTTAGTTATTTAGTACATGTAAGGTAAAGAGGAAAAAAAAAAAATTTTCCAAAAAACGAGACCAAACAAGAATTTCTTTACATTTTTTTTTTTTACTTTTTATTCGGGGGGGTTATTTTTTTTTTTCGTTTTTCGGAAAAAAATTTTTTTTTTCCTCTTTACCTTTCATGTACTGAGTAACTAACGCAAAAATAAAAGAAAATAAAAAAAAAATTAATTTTTTCATTTTGATAACAATTACTTAAATTAAGGAACAAAACTTGTTCTTTTAATTGTTTTGTAAAACTTTGAGCAATCGGACTGGACAAACGGTTCAATGGATCAATCTGAAAATTTCCAGGGTTTTTTGGGGTACATGAAGCTGTAAAATTACCTGGCAACATTATTTTTTTTTATCAATATTTGCAGAGTAGCGATGAGTTGACTAAAAAACCAGAAAATGGCCATTTTTTGTGGGTTTTTCAAATGGATATCAAGGATAAAAAAAAAATTTTTTTTTGGTAAAATCGAAAATGGAGCTTGTAGGGGATTTATTTAAGTTTATTAAACTGCCCTTTAAATTACTGTGTGACCATTACGTGCTGAGATATCAATAATCAAAGACAAAAGGATCTTTTTTTATTTGAAGGCTGATATCTCAGCAGCAAATTGTCGTACAGAGAAACAAAAAAAAGCAAATTGTAGCTGAATAAATTTCCTAAACGCGCCATAAATTCGTTTTTTTGAAAAAATTTTTCCCGGCCCCGTAGGCTGTTACGACCCGGCATCCTTCATCCCTTACGCATGTATATATATATGTGGGTACACATATATATATATGGATAAAAATAAACATACACAATTAGGATAATATATATATGTTAAAATCGGATAAATTTAAACCGAATGAGCATTTAAATAATTGGAAAATAATTTATATACTTTAAATGGAATGAAATATATATTTTAAACTAAATAATGTTTAAATATATATTCCAAATTAAATTAAATATATACAAATTAAATGTATATGTATACATATTTATATAAGGTTCGAAATAATTAAAGTTATAGCAAGTAAATAAATATTCATAAGAATAATTAAGTACACCATCTTGTACGAAAGAGAGCACACGAGTAGATAGAAACATTACATATGAGTGAGCGCGAATACCGTGCTGTAACCTGAGTACCGGGCGGAGCAAAACAATAGAGCGAAGCCCAGATTTACTTAATGAAAACGCCCGCAGCAAGAGTAAACGATCAACTTACTCCTGCTGCTATCTTAATACCAAAAATCAAGAAAAGATCGTTCAGAGGGCTGTAATACCCCCAATTTAATAGTAAATTTATCGGAACATCAAATTTAATAATAATTTCAGTTTTACAAATTTTGACCTATGCATTTTGGAAAATATCTATAATTTTATTATTTATTAATGCAATAAATTAAACTGCCGATGGCAGTACTTTTTATTTTATTTAAATAAATAAAAATTGCTGATATGATATATCAGATTTATTTAAATAAATAAAGATTCAGAGAAAACCTGGATCATCGATAAAATTTCTGATGAACAAACAATAACTATGGGAGAGTGTTTCTGCGTCTTTTCTCATAGCCCCTACCATGGTAGACCATCTTAAAATTACAAAGTAAAATAAAAGTTACTGCATCCGCTAATGAGAGTCAGTCAGAAAAATTCATCAGTACGCGATGTAATTTCGTTACCGTCGGGCGTAAGCCCGTTCTCGTCGGGTGTGACCCCGTTTTGTTTTTTTTTTATTATTTGAAGTTTTCAAGTATAGTACTCGGATGTGATTCCGCTTTGCGTCCGATCAAGGATTACATAAATTCAATTTCAAGGATATTTCAAATTTTATCATTCGTTCAATTTCAAGGATATTCAAATTTTGTTTCTCATTCAATTTTCAAGGACATTTCGATTTTCACCATTACACATTTCAATTCAAGAATCTTAATAAATTTAAATTCATCCCCTGCGTTAAAATAAAAGGGTGCAGTGATTTTTGTTTGTTTGTGAAGTGAAATTTATGGGCAATTAAAATAATTTAATTAAAATTTATTAGTGGAAACTTATAAAATCCAGTGATATTAAAACAAGTTTGTGAAGTTTTATTTTTAGGATTTCTTTTAAAAATCACAACAAAAAGGTAATGATTTGTTTATGAACGTGTGTTCTCTTTCCGACGGTCAATTAGAATAACAATTTATTTAACTTTAATTGAGTGATAAGTGATTCAAATGACAAAATATTATTTTATGAATCCAAATAATCATTTTAACTTGTGAGTTATAAAACCATACTATTTTCAATAGTAGTTTAAATATTAATCTAAATAACTAATTTTGAGTGTGAATTTAAAATATATTACAAAATATTATTTTATGAATTTGAAGAATAATTATAATTTGTGAATTATAAAACAATACTATTTTCAATAATAATTTAAATATTAATCTAAATAATTAATTTTGAGTGTGAACTTAAAATATATGACAAAATATTATTTCATGAATTTAAATAATAATTTTAACTTGTGAATTCTAAAACAACACTATTTTCAATAATAAATTAAATATTAATCTAAATAATTAATTTTAATTTGTGTTTAAGATATGTTACAAAAATATTATTTTGTGCATCTTAATAATAATCTTAATTTGTGAATTATGAAATAATACTATTTTCAATAATCAATTAAATAATAATTTAAATAATTAAGTCTAGTTTGTGAAACTAACTACATTACAAAATATTATTTTACGAATTTAAATAATCACTTTAAGCTATGAATTATGAAATAATAATCAATCGTAGTTTGCGAATTTAAAGTACATTATAAAATATTATTTTATGAAGCTAATTTAATTTGTGAAGTTTGAAAAATTAATATTTTCAATAGTATTTCAAACATTAAATAATTAATTTGTGAATTTTAAAATATTACGAATCTAAATAATAATTTCAAGTTGTGAACCATGAAATAATGATTTTGAATTTAAAATAGTATGATTATTCAAATAATAGTATTAAATTCTTAAACAAGTTATATTAAATAACTGAAATATAAATTTAAATAGTAATTTCTTATGGATTTAAATAATTTTAAATTTGTTAATTTTCATTAAGTATTTAATAATTAAATGTGTGATTAAATAAAATTTAAAACCACGAAATAAAATCTATTATTATAAAATTTCACATCCATGTTTCCCCGTAAATCCCCCGAAACAAGTTATTCCAAGAAATCTATAGATTTCTAAAAATCAAAATATAAACACAATAACCCAGCAAACGGGATCGAATTGAGTCGGATTCAACATCCTATTCACTTTAACACGATTCAATGCGATTTTTAAAAACAGTGTTTCGTGTTAAAACGCATTGAATCGGATAGAGTAAATTCGAGGCAGAGTTCAACTTACCGACCAAGTCGGTAGTCCAGTCGATGCGCACGAAAAAATGATCAAGGATCTAGAAAAAATATAAGGAAAAAAGTTACCATAAATTTGGAGGGTGATCTTTTTTTTTTTATAAAAAAATTAGATGTAAAATGAAATATCTCTGAAAGTATTGAGAAGTTATCGAGACAAACTAATATCATTGTTTTTGGGATTTAATAATGAACAAACTGAATTTTGAACGGTCTCTACGACGAATAGTTGCTGAGATAAAAATTATTAAAGCGCGAAAAACGAAAAAGCACGTCATTTCGTCCGCGCGCGGATAAACAAAAGAGTGTAACTCGGCAGCAAATCGATATTTTTACAATTTTTTTTTTCTCTTAGTAAATCATATATCAACCATAAAAAAATTTGGTAACTTCCAAAAAAATTTTTTCGAATTTTAAATTTAAAAAAAGTAAAAATCACTTTTTGTTAATAAAAATAGAAAAAATGAAAAATAAATAAAATGACCTAATGGATAATTTTGTTTGAACCATTACCCAAACAATTACAGGTAATGACAGTTAAAAAAAATTTTTTTTTCATAAAAAAACTCGTTTTGAAAATATTTGAAATTTATTAACAATTAAAAAAAAATATATATATTTTTTTTGATACGACAGAAATTCATTTCGCGAAATTCTGAATCGAATGGTATATCCGAATTTTTGCCGATTTTTTGAAATTTTTTCTTTATAATTTTCAATATAAGGACTTAAAAAAATTTCTTGCTACGGGACTTAGAAAAAATTGGACTTCGGATATCTTCGGGAATTGCTAGAGAGAGAAAGTAGGCATAAGACGTAGTGTCTTTTTCTAACGGATAACGATTACTTAACGATTAGACAGTAAATTCTCTTGCTCCAAAAAAATTTATTTTTGAAGCAAAATTGAAAATTTCTTGGTTTAAAAAAAAAATTCTTGGCTAACGAAAATAAGTCATCTCTTGCCAAAAAATTAACGTTTTGAACGAAAAAAAGTTTAACTTCAGCCAAAAAACTTTTTATTCTTGCCCCAAGGAAAAAATTTTCTTGCTCCAAAAAATAAACGTCTCGATTGAAAAAAAAAAAACCCTTGGGCCAAGAAAAAATCTCTTGGCCCAAGAAAAAAATTCTCTTGCTCCGAAAAATAATTTGCCTAAGTGAAAATAAAAGTTGCTTGGGCCAAGAAAAAAAAATTTCTTGCTCCAAAAGTTTGCTTCTTCACTAAAGACTTGAATTTTTCTTAGTCAAAAATGTATTCTCTCTCCGACGGGTTGACGTGTTAATTCTTTTTTTTGATCTGAAACGTAATTTTTTGTGTTTTTTTTCCGAGCAAAATTATTCAAGACTTGAATTTCAAGTAAACTTTAATATTAAATATTAAAGTCATGATGTATTATAGGATATACTATAGTACAATTCGAAAGGGTACTGGTAGTTCTGTCGAATGACAGCCCTGATTAAAAAAAATGATTAAAAAGTATTTAAGAGCGTTTGGAATGGTTTGTAATGGGTAAAAAGTCCCCTTACCGACAGTTCTTAGCACCATCTATGAGTTAAACTAATAACGATACTTTTACTCTGGCTTATCGACGTGAATTAAAATTATATATCAGCGACATCTATTAATAAAATAAATGTACAAATGCGAATAATCGCTTTAATTATGAAATTTAAATTATTTATGCCTTCCAAGCAGAATTTCGAGCAATTTAAATTAGTGGATAAAATAAATTGAAAGTTTTTTTAGAAAAAAAAATATAACTCATTTTCCACTGAATTTTTCAGACTCTATTTGCTAGGATAAAATTCTATTCGTTGGTTTTCAACTATTAAATAAGTATATTTTACTTATAGTAGAGGTAGACTTCAGACATTGAAATCCAAAGCTTTAAAATGATACATGCGATTGTGAAAAACATAGTACGTATTACATGGCAAAGCTCAATTTTCGATAAGGCGACAATCTTTTAGATGTAGCTCCCACAACTAAGTAGAAAGTTGTGGCAAAGATCAAAATGACAGGAGGAATAGAAAATCTTTCCTTTTTGATATTCACCATACAATATACTTTAAATACTACCCATTTGAAGAGACAATATATGGTTAAAATATATCAAATCGTATATATTTGCAACAAAATAATATATATTATATTATCTTGTATATTATAAAAAATCATATACGGATTTTGGCCGATTCAATATATAGTATTAAGTATATATAGTATATAGTTTATATAGTATTAAATATATGTATTCCATATATGTAACTTATATGTTTTTTATATTAAGCTGTATATACATTTACAGTTACCTTATAATATATTGTATTGATATATTTCCTTTTATATTCAAAAAACACAAAATTTTTACATGAAATGAAATATATGGTAGCATATAATTTATATTATATATGGCAGCATATATTTCCTCTGTTATATTTAAGAATATAATTTATTCGGTGTATGTATATGTATATGGGTATATATATTCGCATCAAATTAACTAATTTTGAAAATTTTAGCTGCGATTCAAAGAATATATTAAAATTTAGATCTAATTTATTGGATTTAGCCATACGAATAAGAACGTTTTTTTTTCCGATACACAATATAAATATATATTTTTCTTATATGATAGAAATATATATTTTTATGTATGATAAAAATATACTTTTCGTGTATGATAAAAATATATTTTTCATATGGGTATTCCTATCAGTTCCCATGTGGATTTTTATGATGATTTCCCATGGGAATCTGCACCATTTCAAAATCCATATGGGAATCCTGTATGGATTAGGAACTAGGAAAATTAACAAAAATTAAAAATATTGATATGAACAGCATCAATTAATTAATTTTATGTTCAAAAGTATCCTGCCAATAGAATGTGAATCTGTCTTTTTATTCAGACACGCGTATCAGTAGACGATAGACATAAAAATCCAGATACCCCGGATTTTATTGAAATTACTTATATGGGAACCCCGATTTCTATAGGAATTCCCCACAAAGGAATCCATATATCCAAGTACCCACAGCTTCCTAGATGGATTTCCCATATGATAGTTCAGATACACATGGATTTTTATATAAATCCATACACTCCTATATTAATTCCTATGGATACTTACACAAATCTATACTTTTCTGTATGGATTCCTCTGGGTTTCTATGCAATTCTACACTGATTTTTTTGATAGAGAATTAAATAGTTCTATGCCCTACAATATTTAAGAAAACTTAAATGAGCACTCATTTTAGAGATGCTAAACTATTAGTTGTCAGTGAGCTTCACTAATTTTGTAGAGACCAATGAGTTTTGTAAGCTTATAGACATTAGAATATCAAGCATAAATTCGGATTGAGTATGGACTTCATTTTGATCCGAATCCTCTACATCACTCGCAGTTTCAAAATTCATAAAAAAAAATCACTTCACGTACGAAGTAAATAGGGAGTTTTTTTTATTAAAAAAATAAACCGTATTCCAAACTGATATTGCATTTTATATCGTAACCAAAAGTTTACAAAAATACTAGCGACTTTGTCGTTCGGAGAATTAACATTGAAGCACATCATTATTCATAATGGAAATAAAATTTAAAAATATCAATTGTTCTCTGAACAGGGCTAATGTTCATGATAATTACTTATTTGATAAAAAGTAAACCATAATGTAAATTATTGAAAATACTTCATGCGAATCTAGACGACTTGCATATACATATTTATTATATCTATTTTTTTAAAGGCAAATTACTGCTACTTCATCTTTAACTTTCCAGCTGATTTATTGTTGAAATACGATTCACAAAGTTATACAACTGGTCGAATTTAATGTGTATTAAGTAGTAAAATATTATTTTTTACAGGTACAGCATTATCAGCTCCATACCTTATATGCTCTTTACCCGTTAATATATTAACGAATGTACAAGCCGAATCGCTTATCGTCGAGTTCTATACTCCAACGATAGACTTTTCTTGTGCAGCTAAAATATTTCAACGCTTTGTCCCACATGGCTTCGGTGAGCCATTAATATTTAAGTAATTGAAAAATGATAGACAAATATACTTTTTGTAATAATTTGGTATATCCATATAGAGTAATTATGCATTGAAATGAAGTATTCCTTGCCACTGATAAAAAAAACTGTTGCTCGAATAATTCTTGCATTCGATATAAATCTCAAAAATTTATCAACACAGAAAATTGTATAGTTCTGAGAATTATAACAGCAGAGCACAGTATTTTCCACGAGGTAAAAATACAATTAGAAAATATCAACTTTTCAATACGAAAAGATTATAAATAATGACAAGTAGATTTACTTGTTAAATGTCAAATTGTAGCATAAATTATTGAAGCTGTACTTTATGCAAAACTGGTTGTTTTGAAACCGTACACACTTTTAAAAACAAAAATTGCTTCAAATGAAAATTTCGCAGATTAAGAAAAATTATAATCGAAATTCATTTTATTTAGCTAAGGAATAATAATCACATGAAATATTGGAGGTGTTCGTTTTGCAAATCTGAACAATTTGCAATCACACACATATTTAAAAAAATTAAATTGCTCCAATTCGTGATAGTACTAATTTAAAATTCAGATTACAATATTGTTGAAATTGAATGATTTTGACTAAAATTATAAAGTAGTTAAATACTTTATGTTTTTGAGAAACTAATTATACTGGGATCCAAAAATAGTTAGATAATATTGATTTATTAAATAATTACCCCTCCATGTGAGAAGTCTATTCACTTCAACAATATTTATTTACTGAAATGTTATTAGAGATGTACTTAACACAAATCTGAAAGATTTGTAACCGTACTCACTATGTAAAATACAAGTTTCTCTAATATGCAATAATACTAATGCAGAAACAATGACTGTCTGAAAATAATTGCGGTAAGCAACAGCAATGTAATCTTAAACTGTTATTGTCCGCATAATCAAGCAATAAACTACAAGCGGTGACTCAAAAAATACTTTAACTAGTTGATAGCAGTGTTTAGAAAGGCGTTTCACGTCAATAATCCAACCATACTTACAGATCCAATGCATATTAATAACAAAAATGATATATAACTGATACATTACCAAAAATATTCAAGAAATCACGTCATTCTGATACCACTATCTTCTTTTGAAAAACCAATCAGAATCAAGACGCTGGTGCAAAAAATGATTTCTAAAATAAAAAATGGAAAATAAATGATTTAGAAATTTTTATATTTTAAAATTGTAATTATATTATACCTTATTTATAATCTTTTCTAGCTCTTCAGAAGAAAACATAAGTTTCATCTCGGCTTCACCGATGTACGTTGGTTTTGATTTAGTAGCGATTGATAATGCTTTGTAGCTAATAAATTTCATCATTCACTTGATGAAATTTTCAACCCAAATAATAACTTTTTTTTCATGCTGTAAGTACTTACAGTCATTTTATCACCATTAAAGATATCCTTACAGAATTAACAAAGAAATTAAGAAATTTATTGATAAAATTAGAAAAGTCACCAAAACTTTAATAATTGTAATAGATAACTAATTACGATTTTAAAATGACACAATAATTATATTATTTTGAAACAGAACAGGAAAAAATCATGATTGATGACTCACGGAGTAGAAAAATAATAATTATTATTTGAAAGGAAAATTTATTGATTGAATTACGAAATTTAGGAGTGAGTAAGAAACAATAATTTAAACAAATAAATAATAAAAATTGTAGAATCAAAAGAGAAAATTAAATTGCATTTAAGGAGGCATAAAAACAGCATTGATGGGAGAGGAACGAGGCAGTAAAAATTGAAATTATATATGCCTTCCAAGAAAAATTTCGAGCGATTTGAATTACTGGATAACATAAATTAACAATATTTTTAGAGAAAAACTTATAACTAATTTTAATCCACTGAAGTTTTCAGGCTGTATTTTATAGGCTTGATAACAACCGTCACTTTCTTAGTCTCCATGTTATTATAATTTCGTAAATTTATTAACAAATTTATATAATTATTTATTTTTTTTCTTAACGACCACTCTGGACTTGCCACGTCATCGTCGACGATACCCTACTGCCTTTATGAGATATATATAACTACTTTTCAATTCTACAACCACAATTATAAAATACAATCGTAAACTTCTAAGCCTCCATGACTTTGAATATAGTAAATTAATTTAAAAATTTGAATAATTATTTTTTTTTCTTTACGACCACTCAAGACTCGCCACGTCACTATCACCGATACTCCACTGCCTCTGTCAAATTGACATATACATCAGTATTTTTAAATCCTACTACTTCAATTATTCATAAATTGCAATTGCAGCTTTTTCGTCTTCATGTTTTTTAATTATGATACTGAAGTTAGCTGACGTCTTATATTTTTTTGAATTTTTTTTGGACATTAAATTATAAATAAAAAAATTTTTTAAAATTGCGCCTGTAGTTTTTAAAATTTTCTACGTCTGCAAATTTTTAGATTATTTTCTTTTTTTTAATTTATTTGTTCATAAAAAATCAAAAAAATATTTAACTGTCTGCTAACTTCAGGATCGTTCTCTAATTTTGTAAATTAATTAACAAATTTAAAAAAATAATAATTTTTTTGATATGACCCCTTAAGACTTGCCACGTCACTATCACCGATACTCCACTGCCTCTGTCAAATTGACATATACATCAGTATTTTTAAATCCTACTACTTCAATTATAAATTAGAATCGTAACCTTTTGAGCCTACAGGACTTTCAATTTATTAAATTAATTTAAAAATTTAAATAATTATTTTTTTTTCTTTACGACCTTTCAAGACTTGCCACGTCACTATCACCGATACTCCACTGCCTCTGTCAAATTGACATATACACCAGTATTTTTAAATCCTACTACTTCAATTATTAATTAAAATCGTCACTTTCTTAGTCTCCGTTATTTTTAATTTATTAAATTATTTTAAAAATTTAAATAATTATTTTTTTTTCTTTACGACCACTCAAGACTCGCCACGTCACTATCACCGATACTCCACTGCGTCTCTCAAATTGACATATACATCAGAATTTTTAAATCCTACTACTTCAATTATAAATTAGAATCGTAACCTTTTGAGCCTACACGACTTTCAATTTATTAAATTAATTTAAAAATTTAAATAATTATTTTTTTTTCTTTACGACCACTCAAGACTCGCCACGTCACTATCACCGATACTCCACTGCGTCTCTCAAATTGACATATACATCAGTATTTTTAAATCCTACTACTTCAATTATAAATTAGAATCGTAACCTTTTGAGCCTACACGACTTTCAATTTATTAAATTAATTTAAAAATTTAAATAATTATTTTTTTTTCTTTACGACCACTCAAGACTCGCCACGTCACTATCACCGATACTCCACTGCGTCTCTCAAATTGACATATACATCAGTATTTTTAAATCCTACTACTTCAATTATAAATTAGAATCGTAACCTTTTGAGCCTACACGACTTTCAATTTATTAAATTAATTTAAAAATTTAAATAATTATTTTTTTTTCTTTACGACCACTCAAGACTCGCCACGTCACTATCACCGATACTCCACTGCGTCTCTCAAATTGACATATACATCAGTATTTTTAAATCCTACTACTTCAATTATTCATAAATTGCAATTGCAGCTTTTTTGTCTTCATGTTTTTTAATTATGATACTGAAGTTAGCTGACGTCTTATATTTTTTTGAATTTTTTTTGGACATTAAATTATAAATAAAAAAATTTTTTAAAATTGCGCCTGTAGTTTTTAAAATTTTCTACGTCTGCAAATTTTTAGATTATTTTCTTTTTTTTAATTTATTTGTTCATAAAAAATCAAAAAAATATTTAACTGTCTGCTAACTTCAGGATCGTTCTCTAATTTTGTAAATTAATTAACAAATTTAAAAAAATAATAATTTTTTTGATATGACCCCTTAAGACTTGCCACGTCACTATCACCGATACTCCACTGCCTCTCTCAAATTGACATATACATCAGAATTTTTAAATCCTACTACTTCAATTATAAATTAGAATCGTAACCTTCTGAGCCTACACGACTTTCAATTTATTAAATTAATTTAAAAATTTAAATAATTATTTTTTTTTCTTTACGACCACTCAAGACTCGCCACGTCACTATCACCGATACTCCACTGCGTCTCTCAAATTGACATATACATCAGAATTTTTAAATCCTACTACTTCAATTATAAATTAGAATCGTAACCTTCTGAGCCTACACGACTTTCAATTTATTAAATTAATTTAAAAATTTAAATACTTATTTTTTTTTCTTTACGACCACTCAAGACTCGCCACGTCACTATCACCGATACTCCACTGCGTCTCTCAAATTGACATATACATCAGAATTTTTAAATCCTACTACTTCAATTATAAATTAGAATCGTAACCTTCTGAGCCTACACGACTTTCAATTTATTAAATTAATTTAAAAATTTAAATAATTATTTTTTTTTCTTTACGACCACTCAAGACTCGCCACGTCACTATCACCGATACTCCACTGCGTCTCTCAAATTGACATATACATCAGAATTTTTAAATCCTACTACTTCAATTATAAATTAGAATCGTAACCTTCTGAGCCTACACGACTTTCAATTTATTAAATTAATTTAAAAATTTAAATAATTATTTTTTTTTCTTTACGACCACTCAAGACTCGCCACGTCACTATCACCGATACTCCACTGCGTCTCTCAAATTGACATATACATCAGAATTTTTAAATCCTACTACTTCAATTATAAATTAGAATCGTAACCTTCTGAGCCTACACGACTTTCAATTTATTAAATTAATTTAAAAATTTAAATACTTATTTTTTTTTCTTTACGACCACTCAAGACTCGCCACGTCACTATCACCGATACTCCACTGCCTCTCTCAAATTGACATATACATCAGAATTTTTAAATCCTACTACTTCAATTATAAATTAGAATCGTAACCTTCTGAGCCTACACGACTTTCAATTTATTAAATTAATTTAAAAATTTAAATACTTATTTTTTTTTCTTTACGACCACTCAAGACTCGCCACGTCACTATCACCGATACTCCACTGCCTCTCTCAAATTGACATATACATCAGAATTTTTAAATCCTACTACTTCAATTATAAATTAGAATCGTAACCTTTTGAGCCTACACGACTTTCAATTTATTAAATTAATTTAAAAATTTAAATACTTATTTTTTTTTCTTTACGACCACTCAAGACTCGCCACGTCACTATCACCGATACTCCACTGCGTCTCTCAAATTGACATATACATCAGTATTTTTAAATCCTACTACTTCAATTATTCATAAATTGCAATTGCAGCTTTTTTGTCTTCATGTTTTTTAATTATGATACTGAAGTTAGCTGACGTCTTATATTTTTTTGAATTTTTTTTGGACATTAAATTATAAATAAAAAAATTTTTTAAAATTGCGCCTGTAGTTTTTAAAATTTTCTACGTCTGCAAATTTTTAGATTATTTTCTTTTTTTTAATTTATTTGTTCATAAAAAATCAAAAAAATATTTAACTGTCTGCTAACTTCAGGATCGTTCTCTAATTTTGTAAATTAATTAACAAATTTAAAAAAATAATAATTTTTTTGATATGACCCCTTAAGACTTGCCACGTCACTATCACCGATACTCCACTGCCTCTCTCAAATTGACATATACATCAGAATTTTTAAATCCTACTACTTCAATTATAAATTAGAATCGTAACCTTCTGAGCCTACACGACTTTCAATTTATTAAATTAATTTAAAAATTTAAATAATTATTTTTTTTTCTTTACGACCACTCAAGACTCGCCACGTCACTATCACCGATACTCCACTGCGTCTCTCAAATTGACATATACATCAGAATTTTTAAATCCTACTACTTCAATTATAAATTAGAATCGTAACCTTCTGAGCCTACACGACTTTCAATTTATTAAATTAATTTAAAAATTTAAATAATTATTTTTTTTTCTTTACGACCACTCAAGACTCGCCACGTCACTATCACCGATACTCCACTGCGTCTCTCAAATTGACATATACATCAGAATTTTTAAATCCTACTACTTCAATTATAAATTAGAATCGTAACCTTCTGAGCCTACACGACTTTCAATTTATTAAATTAATTTAAAAATTTAAATAATTATTTTTTTTTCTTTACGACCACTCAAGACTCGCCACGTCACTATCACCGATACTCCACTGCGTCTCTCAAATTGACATATACATCAGAATTTTTAAATCCTACTACTTCAATTATAAATTAGAATCGTAACCTTCTGAGCCTACACGACTTTCAATTTATTAAATTAATTTAAAAATTTAAATACTTATTTTTTTTTCTTTACGACCACTCAAGACTCGCCACGTCACTATCACCGATACTCCACTGCCTCTCTCAAATTGACATATACATCAGAATTTTTAAATCCTACTACTTCAATTATAAATTAGAATCGTAACCTTCTGAGCCTACACGACTTTCAATTTATTAAATTAATTTAAAAATTTAAATACTTATTTTTTTTTCTTTACGACCACTCAAGACTCGCCACGTCACTATCACCGATACTCCACTGCCTCTCTCAAATTGACATATACATCAGAATTTTTAAATCCTACTACTTCAATTATAAATTAGAATCGTAACCTTTTGAGCCTACACGACTTTCAATTTATTAAATTAATTTAAAAATTTAAATACTTATTTTTTTTTCTTTACGACCACTCAAGACTCGCCACGTCACTATCACCGATACTCCACTGCGTCTCTCAAATTGACATATACATCAGTATTTTTAAATCCTACTACTTCAATTATTCATAAATTGCAATTGCAGCTTTTTTGTCTTCATGTTTTTTAATTATGATACTGAAGTTAGCTGACGTCTTATATTTTTTTGAATTTTTTTTGGACATTAAATTATAAATAAAAAAATTTTTTAAAATTGCGCCTGTAGTTTTTAAAATTTTCTACGTCTGCAAATTTTTAGATTATTTTCTTTTTTTTAATTTATTTGTTCATAAAAAATCAAAAAAATATTTAACTGTCTGCTAACTTCAGGATCGTTCTCTAATTTTGTAAATTAATTAACAAATTTAAAAAAATAATAATTTTTTTGATATGACCCCTTAAGACTTGCCACGTCACTATCACCGATACTCCACTGCCTCTCTCAAATTGACATATACATCAGAATTTTTAAATCCTACTACTTCAATTATAAATTAGAATCGTAACCTTCTGAGCCTACACGACTTTCAATTTATTAAATTAATTTAAAAATTTAAATAATTATTTTTTTTTCTTTACGACCACTCAAGACTCGCCACGTCACTATCACCGATACTCCACTGCGTCTCTCAAATTGACATATACATCAGAATTTTTAAATCCTACTACTTCAATTATAAATTAGAATCGTAACCTTTTGAGCCTACACGACTTTCAATTTATTAAATTAATTTAAAAATTTAAATAATTATTTTTTTTTCTTTACGACCACTTAAGACTCGCCACGTCACTATCACCGATACTCCACTGCGTCTCTCAAATTGACATATACATCAGTATTTTTAAATCCTACTACTTCAATTATAAATTAGAATCGTAACCTTTTGAGCCTACACGACTTTCAATTTATTAAATTAATTTAAAAATTTAAATAATTATTTTTTTTTCTATACGACCACTCAAGACTCGCCACGTCACTATCACCGATACTCCACTGCGTCTCTCAAATTGACATATACATCAGTATTTTTAAATCCTACTACTTCAATTATTCATAAATTGCAATTGCAGCTTTTTTGTCTTCATGTTTTTTAATTATGATACTGAAGTTAGCTGACGTCTTATATTTTTTTGAATTTTTTTTGGACATTAAATTATAAATAAAAAAATTTTTAAAAATTGCGCCTGTAGTTTTTAAAATTTTCTACGTCTGCAAATTTTTAGATTATTTTCTTTTTTTTAATTTATTTGTTCATAAAAAATCAAAAAAATATTTAACTGTCTGTTAACTTCAGGATCGTTCTCTAATTTTGTAAATTAATTAACAAATTTAAAAAAATAATAATTTTTTTGATATGACCCCTTAAGACTTGCCACGTCACTATCACCGATACTCCACTGCCTCTCTCAAATTGACATATACATCAGAATTTTTAAATCCTACTACTTCAATTATAAATTAGAATCGTAACCTTTTGAGCCTACACGACTTTCAATTTATTAAATTAATTTAAAAATTTAAATACTTATTTTTTTTTCTTTACGACCACTCAAGACTCGCCACGTCACTATCACCGATACTCCACTGCCTCTCTCAAATTGACATATACATCAGAATTTTTAAATCCTACTACTTCAATTATAAATTAGAATCGTAACCTTCTGAGCCTACACGACTTTCAATTTATTAAATTAATTTAAAAATTTAAATAATTATTTTTTTTTCTTTACGACCACTCAAGACTCGCCACGTCACTATCACCGATACTCCACTGCGTCTCTCAAATTGACATATACATCAGAATTTTTAAATCCTACTACTTCAATTATAAATTAGAATCGTAACCTTCTGAGCCTACACGACTTTCAATTTATTAAATTAATTTAAAAATTTAAATACTTATTTTTTTTTCTTTACGACCACTCAAGACTCGCCACGTCACTATCACCGATACTCCACTGCGTCTCTCAAATTGACATATACATCAGTATTTTTAAATCCTACTACTTCAATTATTCATAAATTGCAATTGCAGCTTTTTTGTCTTCATGTTTTTTGATTATGATACTGAAGTTAGCTGACGTCTTATATTTTTTTGAATTTTTTTTGGACATTAAATTATAAATAAAAAAATTTTTTAAAATTGCGCCTGTAGTTTTTAAAATTTTCTACGTCTGCAAATTTTTAGATTATTTTCTTTTTTTTAATTTATTTGTTCATAAAAAATCAAAAAAATATTTAACTGTCTGCTAACTTCAGGATCGTTCTCTAATTTTGTAAATTAATTAACAAATTTAAAAAAATAATAATTTTTTTGATATGACCCCTTAAGACTTGCCACGTCACTATCACCGATACTCCACTGCCTCTCTCAAATTGACATATACATCAGAATTTTTAAATCCTACTACTTCAATTATAAATTAGAATCGTAACCTTCTGAGCCTACACGACTTTCAATTTATTAAATTAATTTAAAAATTTAAATAATTATTTTTTTTTCTTTACGACCACTCAAGACTCGCCACGTCACTATCACCGATACTCCACTGCGTCTCTCAAATTGACATATACATCAGTATTTTTAAATCCTACTACTTCAATTATTCATAAATTGCAATTGCAGCTTTTTTGTCTTCATGTTTTTTAATTATGATACTGAAGTTAGCTGACGTCTTATATTTTTTTGAATTTTTTTTGGACATTAAATTATAAATAAAAAAATTTTTAAAAATTGCGCCTGTAGTTTTTAAAATTTTCTACGTCTGCAAATTTTTAGATTATTTTCTTTTTTTTAATTTATTTGTTCATAAAAAATCAAAAAAATATTTAACTGTCTGCTAACTTCAGGATCGTTCTCTAATTTTGTAAATTAATTAACAAATTTAAAAAAATAATAATTTTTTTGATATGACCCCTTAAGACTTGCCACGTCACTATCACCGATAGTCCACTGCCTCTCTCAAATTGACATATACATCAGAATTTTTAAATCCTACTACTTCAATTATAAATTAGAATCGTAACCTTCCGAGCCTACACGACTTTCAATTTATTAAATTAATTTAAAAATTTAAATAATTATTTTTTTTTCTTTACGACCACTCAAGACTCGCCACGTCACTATCACCGATACTCCACTGCGTCTCTCAAATTGACATATACATCAGAATTTTTAAATCCTACTACTTCAATTATAAATTAGAATCGTAACCTTTTGAGCCTACACGACTTTCAATTTATTAAATTAATTTAAAAATTTAAATACTTATTTTTTTTTCTTTACGACCACTCAAGACTCGCCACGTCACTATCACCGATACTCCACTGCCTCTCTCAAATTGACATATACATCAGTATTTTTAAATCCTACTACTTCAATTATAAATTAGAATCGTAACCTTCTGAGCCTACACGACTTTCAATTTATTAAATTAATTTAAAAATTTAAATACTTATATTTTTTTCTTTACGACCACTCGAGATACGCCACGTCACTATCACCGATACTCCACTGCCTCTGTCAAATTGACATATACATCAGTATTTTTAAATCCTACTACTTCAATTATTCATAAATTGCAATTGCAGCTTTTTTGTCTTCATGTTTTTTAATTATGATACTGAAGTTAGCTGACGTCTTATATTTTTTTGAATTTTTTTTGGACATTAAATTATAAATAAAAAAATTTTTAAAAATTGCGCCTGTAGTTTTTAAATTTTTCTACGTCTGCAAATTTTTAGATTATTTTCTTTTTTTTAATTTATTTGTTCATAAAAAATCAAAAAAATATTTAACTGTCTGCTAACTTCAGGATCGTTCTCTGATTTTGTAAATTAATTAACAAATTTAAAAAAATAATAATTTTTCTGATATGACCCCTTAAGACTTGCCACGTCACTATCACCGATACTCCACTGCCTCTGTCAAATTGACATATACATCAGTATTTTCAAATCCTACAACTCCAATTATAAATTAGAATCGTAACCTTCTAAGTCTCCATGACTTTTAATTCAGTAAATTAATTCAAAATTTTGAATAATTATTTTTCTTTCTTCACGATCACTCGGGATTTTTTTGTTATGACCACTCAAGACTTGCCACGTCACTATCACCGATACTCCACTGATTTTGTTAACGATACTGTCCTGTCCTTCTGAAATTAATATAATTATTTTAGAATTATACAATCGTAATTTCATTTTCTTACAATTGATTTTTTTTTTTTTTATTTTAAAAATGATGTGAATAATTTATTTTACCATTTATTCTTACTTGACACAAAATTAGCATTCTACTCTAACCTCAAGTTTGAGCTTGATTAATGTCAAGTATCCTCCAATTGTCCACATCAGTATATCTAAAAATTTTTATTAATAAATTATTAATGTTTACTTATTTATATTCAATCATTTATTGTTGACTTCTTTTATAAATTATTACACTTACTGACACTTTATGTTTTCCAACTATTTTACTTTCACAAGAACACTTTTTCACTTTTTTTTTTGCTTAAAAAAAGCTCACACTGTATACTTGCAAACAAATAATTTATCAACGAATAATTTTAACTAAATAACTATTCATTTTATTGTTTTATTTATTTATAATAAATTATTTTAATGCACAAAACCAGTGATGTCAAGTACACAACGAATGAATATATGGAGACGTAAACACGACAATAAGTTTGGCGTGCCAGTCGTAAAAGAAAGTAGAGACATCTACAGAAGAGGCGGGCCATTCAAAAAAATAATTTTTTTTCTTATTATTTTAATTTAAAATAAACTTTTTTTATTGACTTAGCACCATTTTTTAAAAAATAAATATTAATATCGAGAAAGGAAATCGATGTTCATGATTTTCACATTTTATTTATTATTTATTATTTATTTACTTTAATTTCCACAATACATGAGCGATTACTCTCTCCAAAAATTTATTATATTATCACGATCTTACTACAAATTTAATCGTTTATTTATTTTCATCGATGATCAAATTTTTAATAATAATCATTTTTGTACCATCATTGAAATTTGATTTCATTAAATATTTTTTGGGTCTGTTTCATGAGCTACTTAAAAAATTTATAATTTTTTTTCGCATTGACTAAAATTTTATTTAATTTATTAGTTAATCGACAATAATAATTTGTTATCATCATATAATTTTGATTTTATCAAATATTTTTAATACCCAATTAATTGTTTAATTACATTTAAAACAACAACAAAAAGTTAACATAAATTTTGAATACATGCCGCCAAAAATTTTCAACTCTTTCAGTACTGCTGCCTTTATATGTATGCACTTTACAGTAATACATATGACAGGGTTAGTGTTTCCGTACACCCAGCCAGTAAATAAACAATTGATGCTTTCCGCGTTGTCTTACGTAGTCATTTGCGTTGTACGTTATTCACAATACGAATCCGAGTGTTTCAACATCACTGTTTTCCTGTTTTTTGTGTCTTCAGTCTCGCTAATTATCTTCATGAATCCTTTGAATTCTAAATCAAATCGAGGTAAGTTATTCTTTGTTAACTTCATATTTAAACTATCTCAATTATTGATGATAAAAATAAATGAAATTTGATGTAAATTTTTTGATTATACGAGCTTATATATAGTTGGCGTCATGTTGCCTATCTTCCTTTTACTTTATTTTTCTCTTTTTTTTTTTTACAACGACGATTTTTTGTCAAATGCTAAAATAATTTTTTCAATGTGAGAAATTAATTGCAAATCATAGTGATGACTTAAATAATTATTTTTTCGTCTGAAGTCTCACTCTTGCACGTTGAAGTCTGATCTTTCGCGCGCTCTCTCTTTATAACAATCTGCGTCGTACCGTCCATAATATAAAATATTCATAAGTTTTTTATGTAAATAAAACCATCGAAATTTAAAAAAAAAATACAAAACGTAGGTACTAATCAATTGTAGTTTTTTGTTGTATTAATTTACTTGTGAGCTGGAATTAATCTATTTAATTTTATTAACAAATTTGATTTTCTTAATTTGAGTTGCGGTCACTAAAATTTCATTCGCTTAGATAATTTCTTTAGAAAAATAATTGGTAACGACAATACTTTATAGTTTCTTAAAAAATTTTATTGGTGGTTATGAATAATTGAAAGTTTAAAATTTTAAATCAGACAACTTTTTTTTTCTTGTCTCAAGAATTTTGCATTCTTCTTTTACTTTGGAAATAAGAATTATGACTGAACTATTGGAAATATGACAAAAATTACTGTTAAAATTTTTGTAGGAAACTTAATTTTCTATAAAATGGTCCTCACAAATTTTTATTTCAAAAAAAAAAAAACCTATTTTCAGGAATTTTTGACAGGATCATTGTTTTCATTTTAAAATTGTTTTTAGGTGGTGCTCGCAAACAGCGTGGTGCGTCAAATCAAGGACGAGGTCGAGGGCAAGTTCAAGGACGAGGTCGAGGACAAATCCAAGGAGGAGGTCGAGGACAAGGTCAAGAACGAGGTCGAGGTCGAGGACGAGGTTCCTACCGAGATGCGGTTCTTACAAGAACTGACCTACCTCCACCTCCAAAATCTGCTGATGGATTACCGTCTTCTACAATTGCTGATCTAGTTCTGCGTCAAACATCTGCTGCTGGATCTTCGACATCTACAAGAGTTGGCCTACCTCCACCTCCGATATCTGCTACTAGATCATCGGCTTCTGCAAGTACTGATCGACCTCTGCGTCAAACATCTGCTGCTGGATCTTCGTCTTCTACAAGTACTGACCCATCTCCACCTCCGATATCTGCTAATAGATCATCGGCTTCTGCAAGTACTGATCGACCTCTGCGTCAAACATCTGCTGCTGGATCTTCGTCTTCTACAAGTACTGACCCATCTCCACCTCCAATATCTGCTGATGGATTACCGTCTTCTATAATTGCTGATTTAGTTCTGCGTCAAACATCTGCTGCTGGATCTTCAACATCTACAAGAACTGACCCATCTCCACCTCCAATATCTGCTAATAGATCATCGGCTTCTGCAAGTGCTGATCTAGCTCTGCGTCAAACATCTGCTGCTGGATCTTCGTCTTCTACAAGAACTGACGCACCTCCAATATCTGCTAATAGATCATCGGCTTCTGCAAGTGCTGATCTAGCTCTGCGTCAAACATCTGCTGCTGGATCTTCGTCTTCTACAAGAACTGACGCACCTCCAATATCTGCTAATAGATCATCGGCTTCTGCAAGTGCTGATCTAGCTCTGTGTCAAACATCTGCTGCTGGATCTTCGTCTTCTACAAGAACTGACGCACCTCCAATATCTGCTAATAGATCATCGGCTTCTGCAAGTACTGATCGACCTCTGCGTCAAACATCTGCTGCTGGATCTTCGTCTTCTTCAATAACTGACCCACCTCCAATATCTGCTAATAGATCATCGGCTTCTGCAAGTGCTGATCCACCTCTGCGTCAAATATCTGCTGCACCGTCTGAACAGATGAAAATTTTGAAACGACGCCTAAGATATGTGGAGAGGAACAACAAGAAATTACAACGTCAAAAGTTTAATACTCAGCGAGGTGTTAATGCATTAACCAATAATCAACAACAATTGTCCAATCGCTCTCGAACATTCAATCATACTCAACGTTCTAATCAGGCTCAAACTTCCAATTCAGTTCAATCAAGTCCGATCCAAGTTGTTCCCGTTCAACCTGCACTTCATTTACAACCTGCGCCCTTGCACCATCTTTCCAACAATTATCAGCTGATTTTTCCTCCAGCACATCAACCACATTACCAGCCTCTGTATCAACCTCAATATCAGCCTCTATATCAATCTCAACCTGTCTCTGTAAACTATCATCCGACGCCAATCCAGTATCAGATAGTTTTGCCACATCAACCTTCACTACCATATTTACCTCTTAATTGATCTTGGAAACTACAACTTCTCTAATTATTATTATTTGCGCTATTACTATTTTTACTTTTAAAAAACTAAACATTTTTAGTTCAAATTAAATAAGTTTTATTTTATAATTTCAACGACCATTATTTTATTTTTAACAAGTGTCGAAAATTTTCTAATTAATTATCTTTAATAATAAATAATTTATATGCCAAAAAATAACTAATTAGCCCGACGAATCCATGGTGACCGTGCTTAGATAAACCCAGCTCCAACTAATCTAACAATCTTATTAAATATTTCAACATTTCATTAACTTCACATAAATTATCATCTTTATTATTATTCAATCTTCAATATTATAAACTTTAAGATTATTTATATAAGTATACATATTTAATTAAACACATTAATTATTCTTAATTTAATCGGTGTCACTGCCAAACACGTATCAATCGGCACGGAGTTGATAAAATGAGCCAAAAAATTATAAATTAAGAGTAAAATTATTAAAATTACAAATCTGTTCATCTTGAAAATTGAAAGAAAAAAAATCAAATTTACAATAAAAAAATTAATGCGCTGTAATTATCTGATTAAGCCAGAGAAAAAAATAATTTACACGTTTAATAACGTGTCAAACAGTTATGACATCACTTTAATTACATTAATAAAAACACAGGTCGCTGATTGATAGCCGATTAACATTTAAATAAACGATTTAAAAAAAAAAATTAAACCAGCATGGTGATATCATCTCTGTTGGCATTGAATCTTTTTGATAGATTTAATTAAACATCTTTAATCACTATTAAAATTTAAATTAATCATTAAGAAAAAGGTTTATATGCACAAATAGGGATTAATATGTATTAATTTTTTTTAGGCAATCAGAGTAAGATTATTATTACAATTATAATTATCAATTATTATTATTATTATTGTAATTATTATTATTAATGATATGTAATCTAGAAGAGAGCCGAGTCCTGATTAAATAATTTGGCATTGCTTATCTCATTTTTGATTCCCGATAAAAAAAGATTTTATACAATTATATATAGACTATATATAATTGGATAGAAAAAATGGCCCGATCCAATTGTATACAATTTTTATACAGTTGTATATAATTGGATCGGGCCATTTTTTGTATATAATTTTATACAATTGTATAAAATCTTTTTTCATCGGGTTATCAATCAATTACTTGAAAATCATAAGAAAAATTTTTAATTTATATCGATCAAACGATATGTTATACTTTAATTCTTATGAAAAATTAAAATTAATAAATATTTCTGTTTAAACAGTTATAACTATTTTTATTTATTTATTTTATTTTAAGTTATCAAGCTTCATTAGCAATAATTTAATTCATGAAAAAATAGACTTTCTTGGCACAAGATATTTTTATTAGCCGCAAAAATTTTTTTTTCTCGCCCTAAGAAATTTATTTTACAATGATAAGAGATCTAGTTGTATATTGCACCATTAGTGAGATTGAGAGTGCCAAAATTAAAAACTATTTTTTCCTATATTAATTAAATGGAAAATAGAAAATTACGATGAGCCATATGATAATAATAATAATAATAATATTAACATTTTAACTTTTAATAATCATTTAGTTTTACCTCCCAGCAAGCATTGAGGCTATTGATAAATTGTAAAAACAGTTGCTCCAAAATGATAGATTTAATATATATATATATATATATTTATAAATGTAGTTGACATTGTTGTTGGCTTGACTATATCTATAAATATATAAACATTTTAGCAATGTCGTAACAATTGATGTTTATTCTTTTGTTTATAGTAAGCGACTCCATTGTAGCAGTTCTTATAAACTATCGTTGACACGTTTACATAATGTGAATTTGTATTTTTTATGAAATATAAAATTATTTTTAAAAACGTAGGAAACTAAACAAATACTTTTTTTTATAAATCAATAATTTTTAACAATTTTTAATAATTATTTTTTTGTAATTTAAATATTAGTCTCGTGTTCAGTGGTAAAATAAATTGTTTCAATTTGTGTATTGTTAGTCTATAAAATTTGTAATAATTACTTATTTTTTATTTGGATATCATTATAGTGTTTAGTGGTGAAAAATTGTTTTCTTTTATTTTGTGATCATAATTTTTTTTATGTCTGGGTGATAATAATGGGAAGACAATCGAATAAAAGAAGACCCCATTCAAGAAATCATTGTCGTATGAAAGCGTACGTATTTTTTATTATATTCATAACTAACTCATTATATAAATATATAAAAAAATGTAAAGCTCTAGCAACCTCTCGGTTAGATTCCTAGAGTCCTTGGGCCACAAGTCAGGCGCTTCAATAGATATTATAGATCGATTAAGTATTGCTGATGTTTTGTGGACTTTAGTGTGAGAAATTAAATTGTTTAAATCGCTCTAGCAAATGAACCAATTACATTATTGAAAAAAGTAAATTGTAGTTATATTTGTTAATTTATTTACTTTAAACTTTGTTTCTGTAAATTTTTCCATATGTTATTCATTTATTGAGTTATTTAATCGAACGAGTTAAAAAATGACTTAACTCTCGTGGCATCCTTCTCACACTTACGCAGCTCCGCTGTCTGTTTTTTACGCTCTCACTGTGTTCGGTTTATATCTATTGTTGGTAGTGCGATAAATGAAAATACGCTCAGCTTTAAATTTAAAAATAAAGAAATTTATTGAAAAAATCTCGAAACTATCAGTAATTACAGAAATTTTGAAAAATACAATAACAAACAGAATAAAGTTTATTCAAACTCTCTCAGACTAATAGCTATTACCATTTTTTTCATTTGAAAAAAATTATATTTATGTTAGGGCTTCATTAAAATAATATTAACTAGCTTGGTTTTTTTTTTAATTTCACCATTATTTTCGAAATTTTTCAAATAATTACATGCTAAAGTATTCTACATTGTTATTAATAATTTACGTTATGATTGTCAATACCTTTTAAATAATTATAAAGATTTTGAAATTTAAATCTGAGCTCCATGCTATTTTTCGTATTCATACACTTATAAAAAAGTTGACTTGATTCAAGATCAAAAATCTTGAACCAAGAATATCATTTTGAAGAAAATGATATTCTTGAGTCAAGAGAAGAAATTCTTGAGCCAAAAAGTTATCCTTGGTTCAAGTAAATTTCTCATCGACTCAAGAATATCATTTTCTTCAAAATGATATTCTTGGTTCAAGATTTTCGCTCTTGAATCAAGTCAATTTTTTTATCAGTGTAACAATAATTACAGACTGAGCGTAGTGAGAGCATACAAGATAGTAGAGCTGCGTAAGTGCGAGAAGGACGCCACGTGAGTTTAATCATTTTTTAACGCGGTTGTTTAAATAACTCGGAAAATAAGAAAAATATGAGAAAATTTAAAGAGACAAAATTTATTCTGTTTAAATTAACAAACATATCCATGTTTAAATTTTTTAAAATAATGTAATTGACAGGCTTGTTAGAATTGGTTAAAAAATTAGATTTTTTCTAAAAAAAAAAGTAATTATCGTTCAAAAAAATAAACTACTTTTTCGAATTCCTCATATTCAAACTTATAAAAAACATCAACAATATTCAATTGGCCCGAAATGTTATACAGAGCCTTATGTGTGATCCAAGGACTATAGTGGTGTTAGAGTAATTTTTTTTTTTAAATTAATAAAAAAAATCAATAAATAAAAAATAATAATTCGACTCAATATCAATCATACTAATCGATTAAATTTTCATTAAATGAATTACTGTTGCCTGAATGAAGGAAATTTTTATTTTTTCCAAGTTTCATTATAAAGTAGATAGAATTAAGTATAGATCGACAATAACCTATATAACAAACTTTTTCAATTCTTGAGCAAGTCTGCTCTTAAGATCGATCGGTGCTATTGTCTTTTTCTACGGATGTGTCTTGCTGGAGATACTTGGGACCAAATTTTAATTGCAAGCCTTACACAAGAAATTCGTGCACGATTATTACTCAATTCTGAAGGAAGACTATAGTTGAAAATAGTTGCGTATGGCTTGCTCAAGATCTGCTCAAGGCTCGAAATTGACCTTGAGCCTTGAGCAGATCTTGAGCAAGCCATGCGTAAGTACCTACTGTTAGTTATACTGGTGCGAGAAATGCGTCAGACACTTTTTTATTGCATCGTGTTCAAGATATCTTCAATATTCTTGCGTACGATACCATGAGCAAGACATACACAAATCTCGGCATAAATTTCTTGATACACGATCTTGCGAAAGACGCATACGTAGAAAAAGACACTAGCAGCTAGGGGTCTTGCTCAATATACTTACTCCAGAATTTCGGTCGATCACGTATTACTAGGGAAAATATCTCAAAATATAAATTTTAGTCAAAGTTAAAAATTATTAAACAAAAGTATTTTAAATGTGTATGTTCAAAAATTTTTTAGAGCTATTAAATTATTATTCATTTATTATTATGGTTACATTTGATCAGCTTAAAAAAAAGACAAAAATGAAAAACGAAATTTATTACTTAAAAATCACGAAAGTTATTAATGAAATATAAGTCATAATTAACAATAGCAATACTTTTAATCCATTAAGGGTCTTGACTTAAACTAACTTTTATAAAATTAGATAAAAATAATGTATTCTAAAAAGTAACAAAAAAATTTTTATTCTAATGTTTTTATACTTATGAACAATTTGTAATGAACCCATTACTTGTCTTCCAAGTCTCGTGTTCATAACACACGTTTAGAACCACGTGACCACTGATTTCTGCGCATCAGCCGCACGCATGATGTCATAGCCTTTTGTGTATTCAAATGCTTTCAAATATTGCTGTCAATGTGGTTATATTACAATATTATGAAATAATTACTGATGTATAAAATCCTAAAAATGATCAATTATACTAATATCAAGCTTTTTTTTAAATTGAATAGAAAAATCACGAGTGAAAATAATTTTTGGATTAAAATTTTTAATTTTTTACACTTTTGTGGCTTCTAATTTTTAAAAAATTATTGGATTAATATTTTAATCTTATTTAAATTTTAATTTTGATGTGATCTTAAGATAACTTTTAGTTGAAAGATAAATTAATTAATTTATAATTTTTTTAACATATATTTATAATGATTTTATTCCGTTATTCTTCTATTAAATTTCAAAGAAAGCTTGATATTATTATATTTGATAGTTTTTAGGGTTATGTACATCAGTAATTATTTCATTAAATTGTTATAAAATATATTAATAATAATATTTGAAAATATTTGAATACATCAAAGCTTCGACATCATATGCTTCGCTGATGCGCAGAAGTCAATGGTCGCAACTAGGTTCTAAACTTGAGTTATGAACACGGGACTCAAATAAAATTAGTTTTCAATCCCACTATTTTCATTTATTTTTTGAAATTAATGTTTCCGACATTTAAAAAATTTTATTGTTACTGGTATTTTTTTCCTAAAAATTTTCTCCGAAGGGAATGACGAAAGCATTAAAAAATTAAAATACTCGAGATTTTTAACTAGAGGACTTAGAGACAATCTTTCGTATAAGTGTTTCGGAAACTTTAAACAATTCGCTATTAGTGATATTTTTTTCGAAAACCGACTCCGACGGGCAGAGATGGAAATACTTTCGTTTGTTAACTGGATCTCACAGACTTGAACTTCGGAACTAACGTTTCTTATACTTAGAGGAGGGTGAGGCAAAACGTAACACTTCGGCAAAATAAAACACTTTCGAATAAAAATAAAAAAGTAGTATGTTGTGAGACATGAGATCAAAGAAGACGATTTCAGATTAGAGTGACGTTGGCTTTTCAAGCCGAAGGCAAGGGCTAACATCATCCGCCGTCTGAAATTGTGTTTCATCGTATGTTACACACTATACTTTTGAGAATTATCTGCATTAGAAGTTTCGAGGTCAGTAGCTAATCAGAAATAAGTTAATTTCAGGTCAATGGTGCGGAGAACTGTTAGAGAATGCGGAAATTATAATTTTCATGATACCAGCATCGAAACTTGAAGTTTCAGTGTCTCTACAGCCCGTCAAAACAAGCTAATTTCAAGCCGATGCTGCAAACAACTGCTTGCGAATTCGTAATTCAAAAATACCTTGATACAGCGGGCAGAAACACGCGTGTTTCTTCCCTTGGGAAGAAACATAATTGTTTTTGCCCGGTGTCACTTATATTTTATGTTCATTTGCAGCCTTATTACTCTCATTTGGTTACTTGTCACTTCAGTTTACTCATTTCATTTTTTAAGTGACAGTTTTAATTAACCAAATAAGATTGATAAAAAATGAGTGGAAATATTATTTTTGTTTTATTTACTATTTCATAAGTGACTATAAATCACATATTTCTCATTCTCTAATAGTTCTCCGCATCATCAGGTTGAAATTAACTTGTTTCTTACTGGCTACTGACACTGAATCTTGAAGTTCCGATGCAGGTATAATCATGAAAAATATAGTGAGTGAGTATTTTCTTATCACACTTTTCAGTATTGTTAGCTAAATTATTATTTGATAACATAATCTGTAGTTGATTAACTTAACTTCAATTCTAAGGATCATTGAAAAGAATTTATGAAAATTAAATACCCAATATCGTAGTAATTGTGAATTCTCGATGAATAACGTAAATTTACACCATTGGCGGAGTAAACGTTATAATTCACTGGCTTGAAAATTTAACACAGCACATCATGTAATTTTACACCGCTAACGTTAAAAAATTTTAAACTAAATCATTTACACCACACCGTGGACTTCAAATTTTTTACAGTGTGTAGCTAAATTTAATTTTTCAGTAAAAATACTTAGATGTCTCATTTTTGTCTCACCTCTCCCGATAAGTCTTTACGAATATTGATATTTTTTCAAAAATCGTCTCTGATGAGGGATTCCTTTAGAATTATATCAACAACTCTAGTGACACGTGTCTGAGCAAGATTCTGGAGCAAGTATCTTGAGCAATACCCCTAGCTGATAGTGTCTTTTTCGACGTATGTGTCTTTCGCAAGATCGTGTATCAAGAAACCTATGTCAAGATTTGTGTATGTCTTTCTCATGGTATCGTACGCCAGAGTATTAAAGATATCTAGGACACGGTGCAATAAAAAAGTGTCTGACGCATTTCTCGCACCAGTATAACTAACAGTAAGTCCTTTCGCATGGCTTATTGTTCAATACTTGCTCAAGGCTCAACGTCAATTTTGACTCTTGAGCAAATCTTGAGCAAGCCATGCACAACTATTTTCAAATATAGTCTTCCAACAGAATCGAGTTATAATCTAGCATGAATTTCTTGTGTAAGGCTTACAATTTAAATTTGGGCCCAAGTATCTGTAGCAAGGCACATACGTAGAAGAAGACACTAACACCAATCGATCTTGAGAGCAGACTTGCTCAAAAATTGAAAAAATTGTTATATGGGAATATGTATGCAACATAATTAGCGCAGGTAAAACCGCAGGTAACAGTTAGTTAATTGTAATTTTAAAAATAAGTTATGAAATGTATATGATGATCTCAATTCAAATACTGTGTATTAATTACTAACTTAATTTATTTGAACTATAAATGAAATCAAAAGGTTTAGGACTAAACTGGTATCAATGACAAAAAAAATTTTTTAGCTGAGAGTGATTTTGAGCTTACAAAATTTAGTTTTTCTAACAAAATCACATCAGAAAAAATTTTTTTTTTGTCATTGATACCAGTTTAGTTTTAATCCTTTTCATTGAACTTTAATTAATTTTTCAATATGAACTGTAATAGATTATACAATACTGTAGTCAAGATCTTGTGATATTAATCGATTGGCTTGACAACATTTTCTTGTGGTTTACATTTTATTTTTTAAATTTTGATTAGTATTTTTGAGATGATTCTAATACTTAATTTATTTTTGTATAATGTGCATAAAAATAAAATTTTCATTTTCTTTATAGACGGGCGGAAAAACTTAAAAAAGAAAAAAGAGTTATTGAAGAAGCAACCAAGAAATCTACAGCAGGAAGAAATGAAAAAACAACAGAAGAAATGCAAACAGAAGAATTGGAGATAGAAGAAATGGAATTAGTAGAAATTGAAGAAATGGAGATAGAAGTCATCGATGAACTACCAAGTGATGAAGCTAAAACAACAGGAAGTAATCAAGAAAAAAATGTAAGTTTTAATGGAAATAACGGTAACAGTAGAGTAGTTAATAGTCGATCTGTTGAATCTGATAGTTTTGGTAATGATTATTGCCAAGTAGACTCTGAGAATTCAGAGAAATGGAATAATCGAGGATCTAACAAACTCGATGGATCCACCCTTGGTGATATGAATCAAAACAGCGATCAACATTCATCTAATTACAACTGTAGTATTGACCAAGTATCATTTGAGTCATCAAAGATATCAGGTAATCAAGCATCTAGAAAGCTCAAAGCACCTAAACTTGGTGATGTAAATATACTTAGAAGCTTTTTAGTACCTTCTGAGAAAGATGCAATGCCTAGTAATGTTATACAAGAAACTTATGATACTGAAAATTTATCTTGTGATGAATTTGATGATATCAGTGACGGCGAAATATACTTTGAGCCATTTAGAATTCACAGAGATGAAGAATTCAATGATCTTGATGAAAATGAAAATGATGATTTTAGTAGCAGCAGAATTCATTCTCATTTAGATACGTCATTTAATTCTAGACATTCTAATAACAATTTTGAATCATTGTTTCAAGATAGAAATGAAGAATCAGAATTTCTTTCAGAGGAAAGAAATTCTTTTACTTTAAATAATGATTCAAACAACATTGAAAATCTGGACCAATCTCTTCCTGCTAATAGCCAAACAAACAACTCTTCTACTATTTCTGGTCGTCGAATAGTTGATATGGCTTACTTTTTAAAAGAAATGCAAAATTTCGGTAAGCGTGAAAATCATGCAATTAACTGTACTAGACGATTAGAAAACGTAGATTTGCTTGAGTATCAAGATATAGGGTTAAATGTTTTGTGCTACTTTAAATGCCGTGAATGTAATTTAATTGGCAAAGTGTACACGAACCCACCCAAACCTGAAAATGATTTTCGTATTAATGAAATTGCTGTATTAGCAGTAATAGGTACTGGTAGTACTTTTACAGCTTTTCAAAGTACGTTAGCAGTATTTGATATACCTTATATTTCGCACAAAACTTACAATAAATACCGAGAAAAATTTACATCCACCATTGATGCTGCTCTTGCTGATGAAATGAAGGTAAATGTATTAAAAGAAGCAGAGATTGCTAAAAAAAATGGTGACGTCACTTCGAATGGTACACCTTTTATTAGAGTTATTCTAGATGGAGGTTATGGCAAAAGAAGCTATCCAGGAGGAAAGTACGATTCTCTTGGTGCTGTAGTGGGTGTTATTGGTCAAGCTACCCAAAAACTAATCGACATTGAAGTCCTTAATAAATATTGTGGTGTATGTACTCTTTATGAAAACCGCAATTTGCCAGTACCAGAACATCAATGTTTTAAAAATTATGATCGAAACCTAAGCTCTGGAAGCATGGAAACTGTAGGTGCTATTAGGATATTTAACCGAAGTGTTGATTTGAATGGGTTAATTTATAAAGTTGTGATTTCTGATGACGATAGTAGTTCATTTAAAGGTATCCTTGATGCTAATCCATATCGAGATTTTGGTATTACCGTAGAAAAGATAAAATGTACGAACCATATGTTCCGCAGGCTGGGTACGAAAATTCGTAAAGCTTCTGAATTTACTCCTACAAAATCTTCGGGTGTTGGAGCTATTCGAGAAAAAATTAAGGCTAGCGGAATAAAATTGCGTAAAATTATTAGTACTCAAGTAGATCGCTTAACGAAAGATTTGGATTTAAATAAATTATCGATGAGCAAAGATGAACTTGAACAGTTTAAGGAAAAGACTGAGGAGTTACGGAATATAATAAAGCTTTCCCCTCATCACGTTTTTGGTAATCACGAAAAGTGCCCTTCAGAATGGTCATGTGATCACTCAAAGCCAAATTTCGTACCAAAATTAGAGGAATACGGTATGTTTGCAGGTGTAGAAAAAGCTGTTGATAAGTTTAGCTTAGATGCTGGACATTTGCTCTATAAATGTACGAATAATCCTATAGAACAATATTTCGCACTTGTATCTAAGTATATAACTGGTAAACGAAATAATTATTATAGCAGAAGTGGGTATCGAGATAGAGTAAATGTATCGGCTATCGATCAGATTTCAGGCACTCCTCTGACAAAAATTTACACTTATTGTAAAAATTATGTGCCTGAAAATATTATAAGATTAGAAAAAGAACACGTCTTACAAAGAGTTCGCAATAAAAAATATCGTGAAGCCAATAAAAATAAAAACAAACGTTCACGACGTTTTCAAGGTGCTAATAAAGACTACGGTCCTAATGCATCCCAACCAGATTTAGCTGATACAGATCATATACTTTATCTACAACAAAAAGAAGCTCATCATGAAGAGCTTCGTAAACGTCAAGAAGACCGTGTAAATCTTGAAATAAAAACAAGGGAAGAGATAGTTTATGGCCAATCTCATCCTTTCGAAACAGATATGATTCCCTCCTTTGTGTTTGGCAAAATTTGTCGAATGGGGGAAACAACGTCTTGCATACCTGTTGTAAATAATATCTGTAATCCGCTTGTTTTTGATGAAGCTACACTTAATTCTATGGACAATCAAAGAGCGAAAGCCTTACAAATCTTACAGTCCGAAATTGAAAGTGAAATTTCACGTTGTGGTATATATATTTCTAATGATAAAGACTGCTTCTACTTATGTGCTAGGCCAGATGGCGTTGTTGAAGATGATTCTATTGTTATTGTTTATAATATCTCAGAAAATGAGCACATAAGTGTCGATGAAGCATTAAACAGCAACAGGAACTTAAAAAATTTATTTTCAACTAAATTTCCTGGACAGATTAATACGATCCACCCAGTGTATTACATTATTCAGGGACAACTCCATGTTACTGGTAAAAAATTTTGTCACTTTGCTGTGTATACACCAATGGGTATAAAAAAAGCTGAATTAATTGAAAAAGATTACGCTTTCTGGAATATTCATATGAAAGAAAAGCTTGAGAGATTTTACAATGAAGCATTGATTGATGAAATAATCGATAGTAGACTAGAGCGAAGCATGCCTATTCGCGAAGCTCGATTTACTATCGATGCAAAAGCTAAAGAAGCTCAAAGGAAAGCTGAAAAATTAGAAAAAAAGACAGGGAATCAGCCACAGCAGCAGCAACAGCCGCAGCAGCAACAGCAAGTATCGAAAACTTTTCGAAATTCTTCAATGGATGATTACGATCAAGTAGCAATTAATAACTATCGCATGGTAGTTTTAAATCAATCAGATTATGAGTATATGATAAATATACTGACTGATAAGAGTTACTTAGATGATATTTCCATATCTTCTTTTCTTTTATTACTTGAAGATAAAGGATTTTCGATTCAATTTCCAATAACAATTTTAAATCCGCTCAAGCCATCAACCTCAAACAATGATTTGCAAATCATTGGTGGCCATCACAGCAAACAGCATTGGTGTTGTTTATATTATGATGGCAAGACTGTCATAATATACGATAGTATGAATCTTGGCAATTTTTTGGATATGTCAGAAGTCGAAAAAAAGTATATCAAAGTACGATATCCAAAACAAGTTAAAGAGAATAGGGTAATTTTTAAGCAAGTTACTCAGCAACCTGATGGAAGTACTTGTGGAGTATATGCTGCTGCATATGCGACAACAATTGCATTAGGCGGTGACCCCACTGCTCTTGATTATTCTCAAGACGCAGCAGTAATGCGACAGCATATGTATTATCAGGTAATTCAAACAAGGAGATTAGTCCAATTTCCTTGTACTCAAAAAAAATAATAGGTTTCAGTTATTGAAAATAACGAAAAAGACAATGCGCCATCTTGTGTCATTCGAGTTAAAATTCAACTTAAATCATTATAATTTTTTCTTTTCACCACAATCAATCACATTTGTTATTTTATTTCTCGTTGGAAAAACAGAAATAAAGGGAAATATGATTATAAAGGTGAGAAACATAAAAATACTTGAGATACTACGTGATTTGGAAGCCTTACTGATGAGTCCTAATAATCGCGTTTAGAAATACCATACTCTGAGTATCATATAACAATTTCATAGATCTGATAGGTCATGTTTTTAATTTCTCTTCACAAATATATATATATATATATATATATATAGTATAATATAATATTGACACTTGCTGCTAATTTTGAACCACTACTATTAAATAAAGTAATATTTATCCGCTTAGCTGCATTTATGTGTAAGCGCAATATGGTGAAAAAATATGTTTTTGAAATAAAAGCAGTATTAGCTTGATGAAAAATCTACAGCAAACATCAATTTAATTATACTATTATAAAAATGAATTAGATTTTTTGATTTTTTGTGACAATAAAAATATGTTAATGATATTCTGTTAACGCGCATGATAAAAAGTGGTCTAAGGCAGGACGTGGATAATAAGCATTATGTGGATTATTGTGTTAGACACGTTCAGGACGAAACCAAACCTAAAAATAATGGCAATAGCTATGATTTTAACATACCAATAAAAATTACCTAGTTGTAATTCTTAACATAGACAACTACTAAGATAAAAATCATACGAAAATATCTACGACAAAATAATCATACACGGGTCATTGTGTTTTATTTGTTTATCATCTAAGCATCATGTATTAGACCGATAAAAAAAATCAACTACGTTTTGTTTTTCAAGGACACACACTCAAAAGCTTAAGTAGGAGAAAAAAAGACGTCTGTTAAAATTTGATCGCTTAATATTAAGTGCTTTCTGATTGCGATTCTTTATTTCTCATTTAAAAAACATGGGCAAAAAATTTTTATGTTTGTAATTTTATGTAAAATCGGATTCCATCGGAGTTATTTAATTAGGAATATATACCTTGATAATGGCGTATCGTACAAATATGCCCATACGGAAAAAAATTGTGGATATTCCAACTACAATATTGTAGTAAAACATTGTAGCAGCGAGTACACCAATAGGTAGTGAAAGATACTAAATAAATAGTACTGAGAAGTAAATATTGTAGTCAACATTAATGATTGTATTTGGCGTTACTGCACGTATGGATAAGGTTAATCCAAGTTGCAGTTGGTATTTCTTTACTCCAATTTGTAACAACCTCATCTACAGATATTGTTGTAGCAGCAACAACTGTTTTTCCTTGCAGGATACATTTTTGTAAGAAATTTAACGCTCTACATAAAAGATCTCTTATGATTTTTCGATAAATCTCTTTGTTCCATAGTTATTTGAGCTTGAAGTCAAATTTAAAGTAAATTTTGAGATGTTTTAACTTTTTTAACGAAACTATCAGACTTTTATCACGGAATGTCTTGCAACTTTTTTTGTAAGCAATTTTGTTTCCTATAAATGATCTTTGATAAAATTTTTTCAAATTCCTTATAAATTTCTAGTTATTTTCATTTTAATTTCAAATTCTTGAAATCAATCAGAAAAAACTTTTTTTTTTCAAGTTCTTTCCATTATAATTAAAACAACTATAAATTTATGAGGGATTTGAAAAAACTTTATCAAAGATAATTTGTAGGGAATAACATTGTCTAAACGAAATATTTCATGACATTTAGTGATAAGTCGGATAGTTTCACTTGAAAAGTAAAAATATCTCGAAATTTACTAAAAATTTGACTTTAAGCTCGAATAACTTTTGAACAAATCGATTATCGAAAAATCATTAGAAACCTTGTTTTTGTAGAGCGTTAAATTCCTTAAAAAATATACCCTGTGCTTATTTGTACAATACACCATTACCGAAGTATGAAATTCCAAGCTTAAAATTTTTTTTTATTTCATTTAAATTGGGAAAAGAAAATCGCAATCAGGGAGTACTTAACCCTTCGTCGGTCGCGCTATGAGCGTAGCGCCGCCTAACAACTACTCAACCTATAGAGACTCGCCACAGTGCGAGCAAGAAACTAAAAAAGACGCGACCGACGAAGTGTTAATATTAAATCTAAGGACTTAAATTTTAACAGGAGTCTTTATTTATCTCATTGAAACTTTTGAGTGTGTCCTTGAAAAAAAAAATAGTCGATTTTTTTTGACTCGGTCTAGTACATTTATATTCTATATATTGACATCCCGGGAAAAAATGATCAGACTTGATCAGACATGAACAGGCATGAGTCTTCAGGCCTGATCAGACATGAAAAATGACCATGCCTGACCAGGCCTGATCAGGCATGTTTAGGTCTGATCAGGTATGTTCATCCCTGTGGAAAAGCTCTCATAAATTCTGATAAGATATTGAATATTTTTTATGAGAATCTATGAGCTTCGAAAATATCTATGAGATTTAAAAAAATTCTCATACGAATTTTTATGAGAATCTATGAGTCAAAGCTTTTGATGTTTTCCTATCATGATTTCCGTACTAGATTTTTAAAAGAATGAGTAAGATTTTTTAATTTATGAGATTTTGTGACTCGAATTCCGCCAACGATTATGAGATTCAATAAGTACTTTCACTTCTATAAGATTGTTACAGTTTATTCTAATGTATTTTCAATAAGAGTTGATCAGGCGAATTCCGATGTTATAATACTTACAAAATCTCAATAAGATTATTTTTTTATACGAAATTTTTAAAATTTATAAGTTTTAGTAAGAGTTATCCTAGGAGATAATATCTTATTGAATATCATAAAATATTTGTCATATTTTATGAGAAAATATTTAACATGTATTTTATGTATTTTTTTTCAAAATTTTATGAGACTGAATCAGGAATCACATGGACAAATGCAGACCTTTTTCTCATGAAAATTTTATGAGAATTAGTAAGAAAATCTATAATCGAATTAACTTGTAAAAACTTGAAAGATTTAATTTTAATTTAAAAGCTATGTGATTTATGAGTTTTTGTAAGTTTTATTTAGAAGGCTATTACTTATAAAATATTATGGAGTACTTATGAGATTTTATAAATAATTTCCATTCACATAAAATATTAATTTTATCAGATCATTTAAAAATAATTGCTTAACTTCATTTTTTTTTTACAAGAATTTACACCAGAAATACTAATATTATCATTTTTTCTTGTACTTTAAATATTTTAACTGTTCGGAGATGAGTGAAAATATAAGTTTTTATGTGATTTTTTACAAACCCAGTAATGTATCTTGCCCCATTTTTGTTTTGGTGCAAGATACATTATTTTTTTGTAGCAATATTGCATTTTTTTGGTTAAAGAGAATAAAATTTCTCGGAACAAGTACTATTCTTTTTACGCAAGTATTTTTGTATTCTCCGACCAAAATAACAAAAGTTGCTTAAGCCAAGAGAAAAAATTTTTTGGGAGAAAAGATCGATATGGAGAAGGGGAAAGTCACCGGTGCTAGCCAGCAGCAGCGGGAGTAGTTCGGTGCTCGCCACGAGATCGCGCCTACGACATGTAGTGTCCCTGGTAAGACATTTATTTCAGAAGTGTTATATTCCAAATTTCAATACGATTTTATTCGAGTACTCCTCTGTCATTTGACAGACCAATAAGTACCTGTTTGGGGTGTACTATAGTATATCCCATAATTCATCATGACTTTAATATTTAATATTAATGTTTACTTGAGTAATTTTTGATGAATAAATAATCTGACTCAATATCATTGATTTTTCGTGAATAGATTGCTATGGATTTTCGGCATAAATACTCATACAAATATTCTTGAGTATACATAATAAAAACTTTTTGAATTCATGCTAAAAAATTCAATAATTAAGCATACAAACCTTAATCAATCTCATAAATTTTTTCGTTACTATATGGAAAATTACTGTAATCACATTGATTAATCAGTATCAAATCTTGTATGATTACTTCAGAAATCGTCTCATACAATCTTATTCATTTCCAAAATCTACTCAATTGTATACTGTACATTTTTCGAAAACTTATAAATACTTATAATCACAATATTACAGCTTCTGTTTCTTATAGATTCTGATGATTTATATGAGAATTTTAAGAAAAAATTTTTTTTGATGCACCATCTATGAGAAAATAATTGTATAAGAATTTTTGAGATTTTTCGTGGACAAATACTGATCGTTTTCTCATAGCCAATTTTTTTTATGAGATTTTATAAGACCTTTTCCACAGGGATGTCTATTCATGCCCATCCGGGTAAAAAAATTATATATAAAAAATGGCCCTATATAATTATATATAATTATGTATAACTATATTCAATTATACATGTATATAATTATTGCTATAAAAATAAAAAAAATAAAAAATTCGGGCGTGTGCCGGATTTGAACCGTGGACCTTGCGCTCGAAAGTGTAACTCGCTACCCACTGACCTAAGAGATTTAGTTGAAAAGTAAGTTTCGTATGAACTTCAAGTAATAAAAATCTTATACGTGATAGATTCTTGGTCAACAAAATTTTAGATCTATGAGCAGACATGAACAGCCATGAACAGACATGAACATATATGACCAGGCATGAACAGGCAAGGACAGGTATGATCAGGCCTGAGCGTATTTAACGCTTCAGACATGACCAGGCATGAACAGGCATGGGCAGGTATGAACAGGCATGATCAGACTTGAGCGTATTTAACGCTTCAGACATAAATAGACATGAACAGCCATGAACAGACATGACCAGGCATGAACAGGCATGGACAGGTATGAACAGGCCTGATCATGTCTAATTTCAGGCCTAATCATACATGAACAGGCATGATCAGGTCTAATTTCAGGCCTGATCATACATGAACAGGCATGGTCAGGTCTGATCATTTTTTCCCGGGATGAGTGCTTATATATCTTCATTAAGACGTCCGAAAAAAAGAAAACAAATTTTTTGTTTTAGTCTTGTAAGCTCGAAAGTTATTTTAAATTATACAAAAAATTCTCTCCGGAAATCAGCCTCGTAAGTTATAAAATGAGAAAGGTTAGGAAGGTCAATAAATACTTTGGTTAAATATTGAACATATATATTTTTAATTATGAAACAATTTTTTATTATAAATGTATTAAATTTAAAAAAAAAATGTTTGGATTTTCAATTTAAATAAAATTAGTTGATTTTTTTTTATCAAAAAAGTGTTGTTGTTTAATGTCGGCACGAGTGAAGAACTATACAATAGTTTGTGTTATGAATTTACGAAGAAAAACGCAGTGTAAAATTAGCGTGATGTTGTCAGAGTTATAGTGTATATTAAAATACTCTTTTGACCGATTAGAAAGGATTGTATTTTAATATAAAATATTATGAAGAAGTCTTTAGCTACTTAGCGGCGTATTTTTTGGCATAAGTTATACAACCATAATTATGAAATTTTACAGTTAAAACAATTTTTATTATCTCTAATTAAAAAAAAATGATTTAATTCATGCTCAGTGTATATATTTGTCGATTCAAATTGTTTTAAATCATTTAAAATAATTTTTCTTAATCAGGGATTAGATGTTGAAAAGTTTCTCACTGTTTTGTGAAGCTAATGCAAAAATTAAAAGGACAGAAAAGTTTTAGAAATATTTTAGTGATTTTTAGAAGGCTGTATCTTTGTGGGAAATGATCTATCGAGATTTAAAAGCTTAAAATATTCAGTTTCGACATTTTTCGATTGAATTTCCTTAAGCTACGGTTATTGCACAATCAAGATAAATAGCCCGAGAAAAAAATCTTTTAAATAGTGCGAGATAAAATTTGCTCCTTTAAGTGTTTTGCAAAACTTTGATCAATCACCTCGGAAAAATGATTAGATGGATCAATTTAAAAATTTCCAGTTATTACGGGCACATCAAGCTGGAAGAGCACCTGGCAATACTAGTCTTCCCATCAATAATGAAAAAAATATTGTACTATAAAAAATAATGAAAGAGTCTGGTAGAAAATTTACTTAAATTTTTAAAACAATTCTCCAATTTATTGTACGACCATTGGTACCTGAGATCGCGATGATCAAAGAGAAAAGGATCCTTTTTCGTTCGAAGGCTGATATCCTAATAAATTTGCTCGCCAACCTATGCATTGGTTTGACTGAAAAAATTTTCTTCAGCCTGTGCACCCTATGAAAATAAAAAAGAAAAAGTTGGAAAACTTTCGTGTCGTGCATATAATTGCGCGATAACCGTAGCATTGAAAAAGTTTGATCAAAAAATTTTGAAACTAGGCATTTTAAACTTTAAAATACTTTTTTCAAATCGATATACAATTATTACCCACAAAGATACAGCCTTCCAATAGTAATAAAAATGTTTCTGTTCCTTTAATTTTTTCTATCAGTGGTCTAAGGTTTTCTATCAGTTTAAACTATTTAGCAGTAAACAATTCAAAATGTTAAAGGTTCTGTGTAATAAGTCATTATTTCTATCTTAAATATAGATTAGAGTGAATTAAAAAAACAGAATATATCGAGTTTAACTTAACACACATTCCTTCATTGGCAAATGAATAACAATAATAGGACAATGTTATAATTTCTCAATAAAATAGTTAAGTAATCAATTGTTATTATTGATTTTTTTTCCTCGCATGTCGGCTTAAAGTAGGTAAGTAAGATATTTTACGATTTAAATTGTGTTGTTTTCCACACACTGACAGTGATTCATGAACAAGTTCTTCTTGACTCATTCTAGTTTCCTCTCCTACGAATTTTATCCAGATCTTCATTTATCCAGATCTTCGCACTTCTAGAATTTATAAGGTGTTACTGCTGATTTTACCGATCCCGGATTTGCTTTAATTTTGAGGTCTTCAAAGATAGTGTTTAGCCGTCCGTCATGATTGCTCACGACGCTACTTTTACCTTGCCTCTAGTCGTCGTAGTAAATAGCATAACCTTTCTTTGGTTATTCGATAAAAGTATCAATTGATTTACTCAATGTACCAGGTCGAATTCTTGTCGACTAGCCTAACTTAACTACCAACTTGATTGTCTGTCAAACAATGCTTGTTTTTAAACCAAAAATTGGTCATTAAGTCAGTGACACTTTTTGTGAAAAAAAATTATACTTATGAATTGACAGCCAAATTACATCGTGGAAACTCCTACCTAACGCCAACAGTACACGAAGAGAATTTTCGAGTAAAAATTACCCATAAAGTTAGGTACTGTAAGGATATCTAGCCGGTAACCAAATTTTTACTACGTTGTTAGTAGAAACTGCATTTTATTTGCATGCTACCGAATAGAATATTTTACAATGTGCATGGAAAAATTTTAGATATTTACCACATGTCCTCACAGTATCGAAATTTTGGAATAATTAAAAAAAAAAATTTCCCTGCGTGTAACACAGCATTGTGATACTTGGAAAATACTTCCCTTATCCGGTGGGTACTGTTTTATTCACTTGATAAGAATTACAATGGTCTAAATTTCCTTACATGGAACCACTCGTTTTATCTTCTGAATGCTAATTCCCTTTAACACTGACAACTAGGGTATACATACCCAGTTTTTTTCATTTTCTGGATTGAAAAAGGTGCTAATGCCTGATTTCTTTATCAAGAAGAACTGTTTCACTACGTTTAAGTGTTTCGGAACTTTGGATATCAATAACAGATAAAGAAATAGCAAAGTTACATCCACCGTCCACGACCTGCTGAAAAAGTTTACAAACGACGCTTCTGGGTCGTTTGCAACTATTATCGCATATGTTGGAACTACAATTGATTTGTTTGTTGCCAACAGATCTATTTGTGGAGTCCCTCATTTCTTGAAAATGATCTCTGTTACGCTGCTCTTCAGGAAGCAGTTTGTCAACGGAAAAATCTTTGATAATCGGTCTACCAAGTAAAACAGGACCAATCTAATTTCAAAGTATTATGCCATTGCCAGGATCTGCTTCACTAAGCTCTGAAGAACCTAGGAAACAGTCTCTTCTTGAATTTACGAAACTATTGTTTTGTCTGATTGCAATAATACTGAATTATGTTCCTCATCACCTGTCTGAATTTCTGAATTGCTATCAAGATCGTAAGAAGCTCTTTGAAATGGACATGGTAATCTATTTGAAACTATTTTAAATAACTAGATAACGCTGGGAAGTAAAAAAGTATGAAATATATATGCAGAACTATATTAGTAGGGTGCACGACGAAAATGACTTCGGTCGAACACATTAAATCATACTCAATAAGCGTTTTGAGAATATGACAAATTTTTATAAATAAATAATAAAGGCGTATAAATGCCAAAAAATATATGTGAAACACCACATATTAAAGACGCAAACAAATATTACACATTGTGCTATAAAGAGGAAACTAAAAATTTTAATAAATACTAAATAAATTTGGAAAATCCAAAAGTGCACGACTCATAATGCTCAATTATTATAAAATAATAAAATAATAATGAAAAAAAGGGGGGAAAGCACGAATAAATTTAAAATATATAGGGGAGGGTGGGCAGAGCGGCCCCCCTAAGCCAATTATTACTTTTTGTGGCTTTCAACCATCAGATCACTTTACTTTTGTCCTATATCGAACAAATTTATGGACATTTTGCCGAAATTCTGAAAAAAAAATTTTTGTGGGGCAGAGGCCCCCCTTCCAACGGACTGGAAATTTTTTTTAAACTATTTTGATGTTTTTTACGTTTTTATTCAACTAAATAAATTGTTGAAAAGTATGGAATTAATCTTCATTAAATTGTCTTCAAAATAGTATGCAAAATATTTTAATTCCGTGAACTAAAAAGGGTATAATAATTGAAATAGTTGCCGAAGTGAGGCGAAAAAAATTTTTTGATCGTAAAGCACACTGATGCTTCGCACCAAGAGTCGTGCAATATACTAATTTGAATGTAGTACACTTACCTTATTTTACTTTAGTTAACCTTGTAAGGTTAATTAGTAATAATAATAACAACAATAATAGTCAAAATAGCATTAGAGTTGAAATAATTTCTCATTTAAAAAACACGAAAAAATTTTTTTTTACTTTTGAATATTTTTAACTCGTTAACAAATCAATGGATCGAATAGACTAATACATATTTTTGTAGGAAATTGAACGTTCTTCAAAAAAGGTCTCATATCATTTTTTGATCAATCCATCTGTTGAAACGTTATTTGAGCTCGAAGTAAAGGTGAATATCTTTTTACTTTTACGGCGAAACTATCAGACTTATCACAAAACGTTCTCGAGTCTTTTTTGTTGACAATTTTATTCTCTACAAATTATTATCAGTAAAATTTTTTCAAATTCCGCATCGTTTTCTAGTTATTTTAATTTCAAGCTCGAGCTCGTGAAATCGATCAGAAGTACATTTGTAAAAGCTTGAAATTAAAATGAAAATAGCTAGAAAACAATGTGGAATTTGAAAAAACTTTACAAATAATAATTTGTAGAGAGTAAAATTGTAAATAAAAAAGACTCGGCAACGTTTTGTGATAAGTCTGATAGTTTCGCCGGAAAAGTTAAAAAATATTCAACTTTACTTCGAGCGTAAATAACGTTTCAACAGATGGATTGATCAAAAAATGATATGAGACCTTTTTTGAAGAACGTTCAATTTCCTACAAAAATATGTATTAGTCTATTCGATCCATTGATTTGTTAGTGAGTTAAAAATAGTAAAAGATAAAAAAAAATTGTTTTGTGTTATTTAAATGGTAAATCGAATTTTTCAATGAGCTGTGTCTGTTATCGACATAGAATTTTTTTTCTTGTACGAAAATTGTCTTTTTGTGTTGAACTATGATTTTTTCATAGTTAATATGACAATTTTAATATTAATGCTATTAAATTTTTATTTTGTCAACTGTCAATCAAACTTAAATTCCCATTACTTAAAAAATATTCAACGGTTTAGGCAGTAATTTAAAAGTATGAGTCGTTATTGATTTATATATAGATATTTATAAGTTTATACATAAAAAGATTTGATTATATCTATGTAATGAATTCTATTGTAATTTATGTACAAAACCAAATTCATCATTAGGTGCATTACTTACGTAGGATGTATCAATTTGATTATTTGAGTCAAGTAATGCCATTTAATTTTCTTAATTATAAGTGTATAGCAGACTAGGGGATCAGACTACCATCCAGCGATTACCAGAGTTAAGTAGCATTGACGTCATATTTTCAATGAGATTTTAAAAATGACTATATTCGTTCATGCATGATTATATCTAATATCATATATGATTATATATGATCAAATCTGGCCAATTTTCAGATCTTATTATATATGGACTCATATATAATTATACAAAATCAATTTTTATCAGGTATGTTTCTAAGCCCATAAAAAGTCGCCGTTGATGGAAATAATACCGTAGGTTGGCTGATGTTTAACTGTCGTCGCTCGGCTAAGCATTAGCAATTAGTAATGATCAAAACCTGGTTAATTACCAGTAACCGTTTAATTTTTTATCAAGATAACGTAGTCAAATCGAAATTAGTTTTTAAAAAAATTTTTGAATGTATATGTTATGGCATTACTGGTTTCATTTTAGAATAAGACTGTCGCAGTTTTGCGTTTTATTTATATATTCGTTTCAACTTTTCTCTATGATACAGTGTATCTATTTTATATATAATCATAAATAAATAGAATTTTGTAGTTCTTTCCAGTGATTAATTATGTGATACCACGAAATTTGAAATATTCTTTATAAAAATAAGTTATTTAATCTAAAATCTTTATGTATGTACATTATACCCAGTGAACACATGACCTTATTTTGACGTCATACGTAGGTCATAGCAATGTCACGACATCTGATGTAAATTTGGTGTCAATCTGACGTTCTACATGACTTTAATATGATGTAAAGCTTGTGACATCATATTGATGTAAGCATGACTCTTGTATTATGTCACAGTTATGACTTATGTATTACGAACGTTTGACATAGAATCTACATCACATTGTTATGTAGTAATAAAGTCATTATCCGTATATCATAATGACGTAATTTTAAAATCATACATTTATGTCAGTAGCAAAGTCACGGTTATACGTAATGTGGATGTCACTCTTAAATCATATCTATACATCAGTGACAAGTCAGTATTGTACGCAATGCTGATGTAATGTCCGAGTCATAGTTTTTTATCATCTATTTATTGAAATAAAACATAGAATAAATGAATTTATTGAAATAAATCATAGAATGAATTTTCAAACATGTGTAAATGTGTCAAAATAACAACTAAACGTCGAACATTTTTGGGGTCAAAGTAATCGATAAACTCGATAATAGATCATTCAGACGTTTTAGATTAAAACATTAGCGTGAGCATAAAAAAATTAACTTTATTTTTTTAAATGATATATCGAAAATATCATTTAGGATGACAAAGAAAATGTAACGACAGTTTGAACTCTTTTGCTATTATGATTTTAAAGTTTAGTATCACAATTTTTCAATCGATTGAATTTCATACGATTTTGTGAAATTATTTAATGTTTCGCAAATTTGATTTAGGATTTTTTAAATTTCACATCACAACAAAAAATTAAAAAATTTGATAAAACTTAATGAAATTTTATACAATTATCATCGAGGTCGACAAATATTGCTTCTATAAAATTTCATATAAGTTCATGGAGTTTTTTAAATTTTGTAAAAATCCATCACGAAAACTTATTAACTATGTCTTTTCCGGCATTTCACTCTAAATACATCAATTAAGCACGAGATTTGAACTCTCGTGATGTGGACCAGTGAGCAACGTTCAGAACCACCAGCCAAGAGGAGCCGTGTTCGAACCCAGCAGACGCCCAGGATTTTTTCATCATTTAACGTTATTTAATCTTGTTTCAGAATTCACAATGCGTTCGCGCGGTAATAATCAAATAAAAAATTCGGTATTTCATTTTATTTTTTTCTTTTTCAAAATATTTTTTCCGAATTGATAATTTTGACATCACCCATATGTCATATTGACGTCATAGAAAGTCACACAGACATCACATTTACATCATGCATACGTCATTAGTTTTACATCATAATCTTACGTAAAAAAGTGGGAAATAATGAGTCACACCTGACTCATTCGTGACTTATACCTTACGTAAATGATGACATAGCGTAACGTCACTCTGACGTCAAATTTACGTCAATGTGTTTACTGGGTAGGGTGATTCAGAAAACAAACAAATTTTTTTTTTCTTCCAAAAAGGTTCAAAAGTTTCGTTTAGATAAAAAAAGACGCCTGTGAAAATAAGAGCTCTTAATATTAATATTAACATTGTCCGCATTGCACTTTTCTATTTCCCATAAGAATAACATGGGAAAAATTTTTTTTATGTCTTCTGATTTTTATAATATATGCGTCATAGAAATAATTGGCAGGCATATTAGTGTAGGGAATTGAATGCTCTACAAAAAAAGATTCTTATAATTTTTTGCGGAATCTATTTGTTCAAAAGTTATTTGAGGTTGAAGTCGAATTCATATTAAATTTTGAGTTTTTCTTACTTTTCCGGCGAAACTATCAAACCTATTACAAAATATCATGAGACCTTTTTTGTAGACAATTTTATTCTCTAAAAGTTATATCAAATAAAGTTTTTTCGAATTCCGCATTGTTTTCTATTTATTTTTATTTTAATGTCATGCTCATAAAAAAAATAGTCTTCTGATCGATTTTAAGAGCTTGACATTAAAATAAAAATAAATAGAAAACAATGCGGAATTCGAAAAAACTTTATTCGATATAACCTTTAGAAAATAAAATTGTCTACAAAAAAGGTCTCATAATATTTTGTAATAGGTCTGATAGTTTCGCCGGAAAAGTAAGAAAAACTCAAAATTTAATATGAATTCGACTTCAACCTCAAATAACTTTTGAACAAATAGATTCCGCAAAAAATTATAAGAATCTTTTTTTGTAGAGCATTCAATTCCCTACACTAATATGCCTGCCAATTATTTCTATGACGCATATATTATAAAAATCAGAAGACATAAAAAAAATTTTTCCCATGTTATTCTTATGGGAAATAGAAAAGTGCAATGCGGACAATGTTAATATTAATATTAAGAGCTCTAATTTTCACAGGCGTCTCTTTTTATCTAAACAAAACTTTTGAACCTGTTTGGAAGAAAAAAAAAATTTGTTTGTTTTTTGAATCACCCTAATGTACATTTTATCTCGATTTTAGTCGTAATTGTCGTTAGTCTTATAGTGAGGTTTCGGCATAAACCTTTTATTGAGTTGTTGGTGGGGGAAGCGCTCCGAGCGAGTTTCAACAAATTGAGAGGAAGAGTCTTATATCGCGTAGTCTTATAACGAGGTCCTACTATATTGCAAAAAAACTGGGCGTCGGTTGACCCTGCGGGCCAGCTCCAAAACTTCCCCCGGTTTCCAGCTCAAGGAGCTTCAAAACATCACTGTGAATATGTTTTAGAGCTCTTCGAGCTCGAAAATGCTATTACATGGAATCATTTTTTTATGAGCTTTTCAAGTTCTAACAAGTTACGTTTTATGCTGTAGTTTGAAAAGTTGAGAATCTAAAATCATTAATGAAGAAGCGGCTTTTGAATTTTTATTATCGATTATGTTCTCTGAAATAAATGTGTTAAGGCAGAAATCAATGTCAGTGATCAAAATCAAGATTTGAATGAGTTTTGACTTAGGTCAGAGCAAAAATATATGGAATATCCGAGAAAAACATTAAAGACTGGGTTTTTCAATTTTTTGCTGACAATATGTTTAAAACTAAGGAACAAGTTATATGACATTATCTGATGATCGGAAGAGACTATAAAGAGAAAGAGTTGGTATGATTTCAGATACATTTTAGCACATTATATTTTGATTTATCTGGAAAAAATAATATAAAATGTTATTTTTTTAATTTTTCAGCGCCGATATCTTTTGAACTAATCAACCGATTTTGACATTTGAGGTGGCAATCGGCGCGTTTTCTTGAATTCTAGAGCTGATTAAATTTTGAAATTGATCGGACGAGTCACTTCAAAGATAATCGAAAAAAACCGTTTTTTATCATATCTTTCGCCATCGATATCTCTCGAACAAATTAACCGATTGAGATGGTTGAGGTGGCATTCGACGCGGCTTATAAAGTTCTAGAGCTGATTAGATTTTTAAGTCAATCGTTCAAGTCTGATCTGAGAAATCACTAAAAAACTAAAAAAAAAAATTTTTTTTCGTAATTCGCCAATATTTTCGAGTCTGCTTGACCAAATGATCTGAAATTTTCAGGAATGTTGAGGGCCAACAAGCTCTTTCAATTGCCACCTCAACCATCCTAATCGATTTATTAGTTAAAAAGCTACAAAGAGTTTACACACACACACATACATACACTCGGACATCATTCTGAAAATAGTCAGAATAGCTTCCTAGGACCTCAAAACGTCGACATCTGATGCAAACTCGACTTTCGAAAATCAGGGTGAAAACAATAACTTCCCAATTTTTCGAAAATCGTCGATTTTCTTGGCGGGAAGTTAAAAAATATTACAAATATATTTTATGAAATATTTTTTACTTAATATTGAAATTTGATAATTTAACAAAATTTCATATAAAAATATAAAAATATTATTTTTTTATAAAAATATACAAATATTATTTTCATATAAAAATTAACAAAAAAAAATAGTTGCCGAAGTGAGGCGAAAAAAATTTTTCGATCGTAAAGCACACCCTGATGCTTCGCATCATGAGTCGTACAATATTTGTTTGAAACGTTATAAGAAAATGTTTTTAAAATATAGATCAACAATGTTTTTCGGCAATTATTTTAAGTTTGCAAAGAAAATATTTTATAAGTATTTCTGCATAATACTGCAACAAAAATTTTGAAAATATGGGAAATATATTTGACATAAACATCCTCAAAAAATATTTTCGAAATTTTATTTTTAAAAAATATTCCTGAAATATTGAGTGATGATAGCGATCCATATTTATTTGGTTATATCCGGATATACTGTATCTTTGGCTCAAACAAATCTTATTTGACGCAAAATTTTTTTTTTCGGGGTATGTTTATGTATGTGTATACGATCGACAGTATATATGCGGCTCTCTGTGTAGTCTCATTAACAAACTATTTTTATAATAAATGATTAAATCTCCTCTCGTAGAGCCATCTTTCAATAAATAGAGTAATTACCCACTTTCGCTTGCTGTCATCTAGCGGAACGATCACCAACACACAAATTGATGTTTTTGTTGACAAATGTCATCAATCGTAAAAAGTTCGGTGAATTTAATTTTCAAACACGTTGATTGAGTTAATTAAATAATAATATAACTATGTAAAGTATGAAAATAATGTATTATGTAATGCTCTTGAATTTGAAGCTGTTCATTTTCCGGGAAAATGCTGTAAATAATTAAATTTTAAGTTTTTTGACGTGCAACCATAACCTTGCATTCGTTGCTTTAAATTTTTTAAATTTTATGATTTTTTTTTTATTTAATTTTTAAAAATAGAAAACGTCACATCCTTCAGAATGATATTTTGAACATTTCCACCAAGTTTCGTAATTTTCCATTCATTTAAATCATCAATCAACCTGTTTGAAAAATTCCATTCTCAATCGGCAATTAACGAACATTCCGCACGCTCTTAAAATGATTTGTTTTTTAATCATTTTTAATACTTTTTAATCCTTCAAATCATTTCTAATCCTGTCTCTTATGGACATTTAACGTGTGAAATCGTTTTTAATCCTTTTTTTTAATCAGGGAGAAGAGTACTCAAACAAAATCGTAATGAAATTTGGAATATAACACTTCTGAAATAAATGTCTTACCAGGGACACTACACGTCGTAGGCGCGATCTCGTGGCGAGTACCGAACTACTCCCGCTGCTGCTGTCTAGCACCGGTGACTTTCCTCTTCTCCATATCGATCTTTTCTCCCAAGAAATTTTTTATCTTGGCTAAAGCAACTTTTGTTTTCTTGGTCAGAGAATACAAAAATACTTGCGTAAAAAGAATAGTACTTGTTCCGAGAAATTTTATTTTCTTTAACCAAAAAAATGCGATATTGTTACAAAAAAATAATGTATCTTGCTCCAAAAAAAATTTCTCTTAATTTAAGAAATATAAACTCTTGGAACAAGTGAAAATTTTTTGATTTAGCGTAAAAATATTTTGACGTAAAAAAAAAATTTGATTCAAGTTTTTTCTGTGTAGAGAACTGTAATTACTAAATTTAGTAGGTTATTCAAAATATTGTAAAATTTTAATTATAATGGTAGTTTTACCCCACACATTCTCAATAGGATTTAGGTCAGGAGATTTGGCAGGATGGGGAATGAGGATGAAATCCGGGTGAGCCATAAACCAGTATTAAGCGTTCCGGGATGTATAGATAGGATTGCTGTCTTGGACGTAATAAATAAATGGAGACTCATCTGTTACGTTTTCGCTGCACGATGTTGATGTTGAGCTCAGCTAGTTCTGTAGTATTTCTAGGTATTGGGTTCTCGACAGCAAATCACCTCACGGTGACCCGAAATAACTGGTTGTATTTTAGATATAACAATAACTTTATTCACAATTGATAGTTATAGAATTTAGAAGTTGAAAGTATACACTTAATATACAAATGATGTATGTTCAATAGTCAAACTTACAGAAGGTATGACTATGGACTTGATAATTTAATAAGCTCTGATATCAAAGATCTGGTGTTCAGAGTCTAAGTGCGTATGAGTCTAAGTCTAATGTGTCTAAATAATAAGTGAATAATGAGCCCCTCCTGCTCTGAGAGCGAGGGTTTTTATTAGGTATTCTAAGCACCAAAAATAGTGGGGTTGAATTGTTGATCAGAGTTCACACTCAGTGGTCATTGAACTCGTCATTGCTTATCAGCGCGAGGCGATTGGGCATGAGACCCATGCGTCGAGCGCGAGAAGGGATTTGATCCTCGGCTGATGTAATATCTGAGAAAAGTTATTTATTTGAAAGTCAAAGTCCATTTTCATATCATCTGCGTTTGTTACAAATTATTACTAATAGTTTATACAGCTGTGTTTTAAAATGATTAAATTATCTCTAGTTGAATATACTTGAAGATTATTAGGAAAAATGTTCTCATACGTGGGATTAAGTACATCCGGTGATAGTTTGTTATTTGATTATTGATTTGTAAAATACACGTATGTTAAAGATATTCTTATTTTATACAATTTAAATGATGGAGTAATTCTTATGATATATAATATTCTTAAGTTATTATAATTATCTACTTAAGGTACTCTAATTGTTGGTAATTAGGGTGCCTTATTTTGGGAATAGACTTTAGGTCGGTAAAATAATCTAGTGAGCTAAGAACGGGCCCTGCTTGACAGCCAGGATATAACACGCCCCACCCCGTTGGACGAGCGCCCCGCTCGTTATTTTTTTTTAAACATAATGGGTCTTACCGACGTAAGGTCTATTTCCTTACAAATGTATTCTATTTTAACTACATGATAAGTTGATAAACAGATGTCTTTCTTGTTTTTTTTCTTTGCTTTATTACATAAATTTTGTTTTATTATTCGTTATATAGTTTTGCTTAAAATTCTACTTAAATCTAACTTACAAAATTAATTATTTTATTTAAAAAAAATTTTCCTTGTTTACATTTAATTATTGATACATATATATTTATGATTTTAGTATCTCCTTTTTTTCTTATGAAGCTTTGAGAATACGTTTATTGATACTATTAGTGGTTTCTCCCTAGAGAAATACAAATTATTTTTCTATATATGTTTTTTTTGACATAGTTATTCGATTTTTTTTCTCATGTATATTATACATACATATATTTTTGTATAAATTTTTTTATATTTGAAATTCGTGTGTTAGTTTGAGTCCTTAGTCAAGGATCGTTGGTAGGAAAGAAAGTAGTCTTCAGTATTGTGTGAATGGGAAAGCGAGATAACTTATTTATATGCTATTTTTGCTCTATCGCAGTGAACTATTTTTCTTTTCCCCGGTTTGTATTCTATCTCTATATCATTCTTATCTGCAAGTACATCAGTAATTTTAAATGGGCCTAAATAATTGTCGTCAAATTTACCGGTTTTTTGATTTTTGATTAAATAGATTTCTTGACCTATAGTAAATTTCACGGGATTAATTTTCTGATCATAATATTTTTTTGATTTTTCTTTAGCTTTTTCTAAATTTTCTTTCGCTTGTCTTTTAGTTTCAAAAAGTCTAAGGGTTAAACTTTGAACGTGATCATCATACGTGAGAATTTCTTCAAGATAAGGAAATTCCGAAGGCATACGGGCTTGTTTTCCGTAGACCAGCTGATAAGGGCTGAATTTAGTCCCTTCGTGTACACTAGTGTTAAATGCAAAAACTGCAAAAGGAAGCCATTTATCCCAATCTTTATGATTTGTGTAATGTTTAATGAAATCTGTAAGAACCTGATGACTTCTTTCTAATGAGCCATTAGATTGAGGGTGAAAAGCTGTAGTTTTAACTTGTTTAATTTTAAATGCTTTCGCTACTCTCCGCATAACTTTACCGATAAAAGCCGCGCCTTGATCAGTCAAAATAACTTTTGGACAGCCATGAAGACAGATGAAACGTTCTATTAAAGCTTCTGCAATATCATCTGCTGTCATGCCGTATAAAGGAATAGCTAAACAATATTTAGAAAGATCATCTTGCATAGTTAATATATATCTGTAACCATTATTTGAAATTATGTTAGGTACTACGATATCCATAGCAACTTTATCAAAAGTGTCTGAAGAAGTATCGGTAATTATCATTGGTTGTTTAGTTTTGATTCTAACTAGTTTTTTCTTTTGACAACTTATACATTTACGAACAAAATCTTCTATATCTTTTTTTATATTATCCCAGAAATATCTCTGTCTAATTCTATTGTATGTCTTAGTCACACCTTTGTGACCTGCGAACGGAGACTCATGATTCTCCTGCATGATTTTTTGTCTCTGTTCTACTGAAGGAATAATGATTTTATCTTTACAAATAGTTATTTTTATTTCTGTTCCTGCAAATACTTGATCTATAATATTTTTAATTTTTAACCACGAAACGTTTTTCAAATTACTTCTACCTTCTGAGATGCTAGCCGTTTTTAAATCCATTCCTAACATTGTTTCTTTTAAATGTAAAAATGCTTTTAAATAATTATTTTCGATAGGCAAATCTTGATCATTATTTTGAGTGACTAATGCAAACACTCTTTTTCGCGTAGTTCCTGACTTAATTACTTCACCTATTTTATATTTATTTGTTGGAGATAATTTTAATAAACCCAATTCTAATAATCTTTTACCGATTTCACTGGATACAGTGCCATCTGCAGAAATAAAACATAAATAATTATCTTTTTTCATCTCTAAATTGTCTCTAGTTTCAATAAAATTGTTAGATTTTTCGATTTCTTCACCGTGAGAAATATTATCAATTACTAGCTGTGAATCATTATTGTTAAATATTGGAGGATTATTATTATCGATTCGTGTTAAAACGTTATTAGTATGTGTCGGAGAGTTGTAAACAGGGTCCGAGGTTGCTCTTATCGGCGCCGCTGGACTACCTGGATCATTTAAAAATGTTTGATAATTTTCATCAGCTGTAATTCTTGCAATGTTATTTTGTGTAATATTTAAATTATCATTAGGATCATTAGCTAATATTGATTCATTTTCTTTTGAATGTTCTGAATTTATAGTTTCTAAATTTACAGGTTCCAAAGTTGCAATAATATTAGGAATTTGTGGATATCTCTGTCTGAAATTACTATTTTTATTCATTTGTTTTGATTTTGTTTTTAAATCTTGATAGCTATTTTTGTGTTGCATAGCATTTTTAATATTTGAAATGTGTTGTTGATGATTATATTTAGTTACGTCACAGCAAGCGCATTTTGTCGGCTTACGTTGGCGTGAAGATCTTCGTAACGGCTGTATATGTTGTGTAGGATTAGTATATTTATTTACTGTATTGTTTACAAATGTATTTTTTGGATTACTTAAGTCACGTGATGGTGATGGAGCATTAACATGAGGAAGATGTGTGTTTAAAGATTGTTGAATTCCGACCGAACTTTTAACGTTATCTATATTTTCTATATTTACGCGTGTTTGAGATGTTTTTGAGTCTCGTACGACATTTTTATCGCTGCTCGATTCTTCTGATGAATAAATAACGCTTACGACTTCCATAGGTTCTATAAACGAGTTTTGTAAAGATATATTGTTTCTATTATTTTCAATTACAGCTTGAGTATGAATAATTTTAGGTACATCACCACCTTCGTCAGATGACCATGGGATTGCACCACCTTCATCTGGATTACCTTTAGGTTCAATATAAGTTGCTTTATTAGAATTATTTAAATTTAAAGTTTTTTCAATTTTATTTGAATTTTTAGAATTATTTTTACGCGGTAAATTTTCGCTAGTTTCGCTATTTGAAATAATCGATTCATCTGAACTGCTTTCTTCTGGAGTTTCTGGAATTATAACATTTGATATTTCTAAATTGTTTTTATTTCTTTTCTTGGAACGTATCATTGGAGAAGGAGTAAAATTAGCCAATTGTGATGTTCTTTTAATTAGAAAATTTTTTGCTAAATTTCTCTGAAAATTATTTTCTTTACTCGTAGGATGAGTTCGCGCAATAATGGGCGTTCTAGGGGAGGGTTGTATGGGAAGGAGGGGGGTAGAAGTGTTTGTAGCTTGAATCTTAGGTCTGAAACTTGGGCCTGGTGTAGGCGTATTCAGAGTTTCAATTATAGGGAGAGGGGATGAATCTTGTAATGAAGTACGAGAAATAGTCATATTCTCGGATAATGATGCATTTTTATTAATATTTTTAATTGGAGTGGGTACAGGAGTAATTCCAAAGTCAGTGGAATCTGTCGTATCCCCGTTATAAATTCCGATTTTCTTTTGCTGATCAAAAATCTTTTTTCGAAGTTTTTGAATATTATAAATATCTGAATCATCCGATGACGAAGTGTCATGAAAGTCTGAAAGAATAATTTCTTCATCATGAATTTTAGTTTTATTTTCGCATGTTTTACCGGGTTGTAAATTTCGCTTTTCTAAATTTAGTTTTTCTGAATTTAGTTGTTCTGAATTTAGTTTTTCTGGATTTAGCTTTTCTGAATTGAGTATTTCTGAATTTAGTTTTTCTGAATTTAGCTTTTCTGAATTTAGTTTTTCTGAATTTAGTTTTTCTGAATTTAGCTTTTCTGAATTTAGTTTTTCTGAATTTAGTTTTTCTGAATTTAGTAATTTAGTATTTCTTGAAAATGGATTATATCGCCTGACGTCAGATTTCTTTTTTCTAAAAATTTTATTTTTAACGATATATCCTGAAGGTTCTGAATTTAGCTTTTCTTTAACTGATCGTCGATCAATCGGGTGATCAATCCTATTGTCGTCGATAGAAATAATTTTGTCGACTGGATCTGTAGGTAATATATCCACAGATTCAACCGCTTGAGGTGTGAGCTCAAGGTTTTGAGTTTTGTCGATTGGGTCGGTCAGATCCATATCTGTTGACTCAACCGCCGAAGTTTTAGAATTTAAGTTTTTCTTATTCTTTTCAACCGTATCTGAACCATTTTCACTATTACCATGAGGAACAAACGTTTGAATTTTAGTTTTTAGAGTTTCCCGCGCTTCATTCTCTGAAATAGAAGTATCAGAAGCTTCAATCGCGGCAAATTTTACTTTTTTTCGTTCGTCAGAATCTGACGATCTTAATCTAGCTAAACCCGTACTAAGGGTTTTACCTCCATAAGGAGTGTTTTTATAGCGCCATTTAACTTTAATTGGATAAGCTTGACGCTCCTCGATAATTGGATTACGAGATAGTGCATCAGCATTAGTATTTTTTTTACCTGCTTTATGCACTATTTGAAATTCGAAATCTGCCAGACGATGTCTCCACCGCATTACACGTGAGTTTGGGTCATTCATATTATTAACCCATACTAGTGGCCGATGGTCGGTCACTAGCGTGAACGGTCTACCGTAGAGATAATGTCTGAAAGTTTCTATACCAAAGAGAACTGCGACCATTTCTTTTTCAGTCGTAGAATAGTTTCTTTCATGTTTATTTAGGACTCTAGAAGCGGCGGCTACCATAGGATCTTCGCCAACCTTACCTTGTGAGAGAATTGCACCGACTGCGTAACCTGATGCGTCAGTCGTTACAATAAATGGTTTTTCAAAGTCCGGATACTGTAATATCGGAGCTGTGCATAATTTATCTCGTAAGGTTTCGAAAGCCACTTGATGATTCGTGGTCCATTCGAACTTCGCATTTTTACTTGTAAGGTCCGATAAAGGCTTCGCAACCTTTGCAAAATCTTTGATGAAACGACGATAGTAACCACAAAGACCGAGAAATTCTCTCAATGACTTAACATTAGTTGGAACTTTGAATTCTTTGACTGCTTTAATTTTATTTGGATCAGGCTTAACGCCATCAGCCGATATTAGATGACCTAAATACATTACTTCTCTTTTAAGAAATTCGCATTTTTCTGTTTGAAGTGTTAAGTTTGCACTGCGCAGGCGTTCTGCGAGTTTTATAAATTTTGTCGCATGCTCTTCGAGTGTACGTGCATAAATTACGATATCGTCTAGATATACGAATAAATCAAAACCCTGTAAACCTCTAAGAACTAAGTCCATCAATCTTTGAAATGTAGCGGGTGCATTTTTTAAACCAAAAGGCATTCGTGTGAATTGATAAAGACCATAAGGTGTTTTGAAAGCTGTTTTCTTTCTATGTTTACGGGATAGTTTAATTTGATGAAAACCCGATTTTAAGTCGAAAATTGAAAAGTATGTAGCACCACCAAGTTGATCGAGAATTTCACAAATTAATGGCAATGGATAGACGTCTTTTTCAGTTTTGTCATTGAGATTTCTGTAATCAATTACTAAACGAGTACGTTTGTTACCTTCAGAGTCAGGTTTCTTAGGAACAATCCATAAAGGAGAACAATATGGTGAGTTCGATGGCTCGATAATGTCCATCTTACGTAATTCGTCAATATGTTTTTCAATTTCATCTTTTAGAGTAGGTGGATATCGATATTGTCGAGTGTTTACCGGTATATCATCGGTTGTATGTATTTTGTGAGTTATAATATCAGTGGATTTGAGAGGCTCACCAGGTATGTGGAAGAGGTCAGAGTATTCCTCGATAAGAGAAATAACTGCTTTACGCTCTTTGTCGTCAAGGTGATTTAGCCGAAGAAGCTTAAGAACCTCATTAACACGGTCATCTCGAAACTGAGTATGATCTCTATGTTCTGTGGCCTTATCTTCCTTTTCCGAAGGGCTACTGTCCTCGTCTACACTTGTATCGAAAGGATACAAAGGAATTACGGGCACATTCACTGTGACGTCCACATCTTGTGTATTGATGGCATATAAGTAAGCTATTCCATGATCATTTTTGACCACGGCTTCACCTGCAAATATTCCATCACCCAACTCTATTTCAGGTACATAACCTTCACTTAAGTTATTTTTGACTCGAATGTATATTGGAGCTTTTGACCTAGCCGGCAGGACAAAGCTTTCTTTTTCTACAAATGGTATCTCTAATTGTAATTTAGTGAAAGTTATGGATTCCTTGGTAGAGTCGATTACACCACCTTGTTCTTTAATAAATTCCCAACCAATGATTCCAGTATATTCGAGAGGAAATTCGTCAGGAATAATATGAAAATCTACTGTAGTATTAAGCATGCATAATTGAATTTTTCCTAGAGTTAAAGCATCCGAAACTCCATTTAATTTAAAGCAGTATGATTCATCGATTAATTTAGAATTTTTAATTTCGCTTAATTTTATTAAATTTAAATTGCAACCAGTATCAATCAAAAATTTAGCAGTATTTAATTTAATGTCATCTGATTTTATTATAATTGATGTAGGCCTATAATTTGGTAAGAGTGCGCCTACAAAATAAGTTTTTAATGGGATTCTTATTGTGCTTGAGTTATTACCTGGCGCTGAGATAAAACGTTGCCCGTCGGAGCGCCGGATCGAGGGAACGTCTGTTCGTTTCCCGCATTTTCAGAATTAGTTGGTTGACTTTTACGTTTGTCTTCGTTAAATATGCGTTTACGACACACATCGATAGTATGATATTGCTTTTTGCAATAACTACATTCTGGAATAGTTTTTCCTGAATTTGTTTTATTATTATTATTATTTTTATGATATTCTAAAACGCGACAATCGTTAACAGTATGATTAGTTCGTTTACAGTAAACACAACTTATTTCTTGTTGTGAATTATTATTATTATTAGTATGAGATCGCATGTTTATATTTTGATTTGGTTTTTTATATTGATTATTATGATTATTATTATTATTAGTATTTCGAGAAAAATTATTTTTATTATCTGATTGAATAGCATAGCAATTTTTTGAAACTGGATCATGAGATTTAAAATATTTGGAAACTGATGTCATTTGTTGCTGACAAGTTTCAATTTCCATCGCTGCTTTTGCTGCGTCATCAAGAGTTAAATAGAGATTTTGAGCAGTAGCTTGTTGTAAGAACATAGCTATATTAGGTCGAAGACCTGATAAGAATGCTTGGACTGCTGCTTCAATTGCAGTTGACTTTTTTGAATCTTTATCATCGATGTCTGATAAATCTATTTCCGCGATCGCGCGCGTTAAATGATTATCTATTCTATAACTGAAATCTAAGACTTTTTCGTTAGGTAGTTGAACGAAATCATTGAACTCTTTTAGCCAAACCGAAATAAGTTTTTTAGGTCTGAAGTGAAGATTTATGAATTTAATTAGGTCGTTAACGTTAGAATAATTTTTTGAACAAATGCGTTTTAACGCTTCACCTTTACATTTTGCTATTAAAAATCGAATAACTTGTTTATGATCTAAAATACGTAATGCAATAAATTCTTTTGCATCTACGCAACTTTGTATGAATGAATCTACTGGATAACCACTAGTAGTACCATCAAAATCTGGTATCGTTTTGAAAAATTCTTTATAATCTGATTTAGTTTGTGTAATAGTATTATTTAAATTTATTGTTTTTTCTTTACTATTTTTTGCAGTTAAAATATCTAATTGTTCTTTTAATTTATTTTCGAGTTCTTTTTGAAAATGTTCATGCATTTGAGATTCTAGTTTGTTTTTTTCTACTTCGCTAATTTGTTTTAATTTTTCTAATTGCGCTTGCAATGCAAGAATTTGACTTTGTTGTTCGGAGATAGTTGTCTCCATTTCATCAGTTAATGTCATTTTTATATTAAAGATTTAAATTGACTTACTCTTAGTGATAGTGATAAGAAATGTTTATTAAATAAGGCAGAAGACGCTGGTATGACTTCTGTAGACTTCGAAGAGTAGTAGGATGTTGGTTGAAGGCTCTGCTGCTGTAGTGTGCGTTGCTGATAAGCTAACAAGGCTCCGATGACGATGATTATGTAGACAAGTATATTCAAAAAGGCTCTGATGACGTTGTAAATTTGAATGTGTGATGGATTATATTATTTTTTCACCACAAAAAAAAATTTTAAATTTAGCACTTTTTTTCTTTATTTTTTTTATTTTATTTGACTTTATTTTTATTTGTTTTTTTTTTTTTTTTACACACAACAAAAGAAATTTTATTAAGTTTTTCTTTATTTTTTTTTTTTTTTAATTATATTAGTATTATTTTTTTTATCAATTTTATTCAGTAAAAATTTTTCTGATGAGAAAAAAAAATTTTATTATTTCACTCGTTACTCGAAACACTGAATTTAAATGTTAATTTCTTATTATTATTTTTTTTTGATATTCACTTTTCACTCAATAAAAGTTTTTACTTTGAGGTTGATTGAGTTTTTTTAATGGGAAAAAAAAAATTTCCAGATTTTTTTGAAAACTCACCAGGAACTTCGGGGCTGTTCGAATCCGATCGCTGCCACCAATTTTAATATATACTAGCTGTTACGTTTTCGCTGCACGATGTTGATGTTGAGCTCAGCTAGTTCTGTAGTATTTCTAGGTATTGGGTTCTCGACAGCAAATCACCTCACGGTGACCCGAAATAACTGGTTGTATTTTAGATATAACAATAACTTTATTCACAATTGATAGTTATAGAATTTAGAAGTTGAAAGTATACACTTAATATACAAATGATGTATGTTCAATAGTCAAACTTACAGAAGGTATGACTATGGACTTGATAATTTAATAAGCTCTGATATCAAAGATCTGGTGTTCAGAGTCTAAGTGCGTATGAGTCTAAGTCTAATGTGTCTAAATAATAAGTGAATAATGAGCCCCTCCTGCTCTGAGAGCGAGGGTTTTTATTAGGTATTCTAAGCACCAAAAATAGTGGGGTTGAATTGTTGATCAGAGTTCACACTCAGTGGTCATTGAACTCGTCATTGCTTATCAGCGCGAGGCGATTGGGCATGAGACCCATGCGTCGAGCGCGAGAAGGGATTTGATCCTCGGCTGATGTAATATCTGAGAAAAGTTATTTATTTGAAAGTCAAAGTCCATTTTCATATCATCTGCGTTTGTTACAAATTATTACTAATAGTTTATACAGCTGTGTTTTAAAATGATTAAATTATCTCTAGTTGAATATACTTGAAGATTATTAGGAAAAATGTTCTCATACGTGGGATTAAGTACATCCGGTGATAGTTTGTTATTTGATTATTGATTTGTAAAATACACGTATGTTAAAGATATTCTTATTTTATACAATTTAAATGATGGAGTAATTCTTATGATATATAATATTCTTAAGTTATTATAATTATCTACTTAAGGTACTCTAATTGTTGGTAATTAGGGTGCCTTATTTTGGGAATAGACTTTAGGTCGGTAAAATAATCTAGTGAGCTAAGAACGGGCCCTGCTTGACAGCCAGGATATAACACATCATCAGGATACATTTCTCGGACAATAGGTTCCATACACTCGTTTAGAAGCTCAACGTATTCTTCACCGTCAAAGTGAGCTGAAAGAGATTGTAAGGCAATCAATCCCCTTCCGGACATGCAGCCCCAATGGTTCGAAGTAACTCTGCGGGACCAGCGATCAGGAAGAACATAGTCCGGATTAAGTCGTTGACCTTTAGGACGCCATACAAGCGTGCGGCTTTCTCCCGATGTTGAAAAGGACTACAGAGTTAAATCATTTTTCAAAGTAAAGTTAATTAGCAGAGGTAAAGACATTAAAACATTGAAAATGACAACAGAAAACTATTGTTTATTACTTACTTTTTCATCGGTAAAAATCACATTTTCCCATTGCTCCGGAGTCCAATTACCAAAATCTACAGCGTATTGCCGACGAGCTGCTCGGTAAATGTTGGTCAGTTCTGGTTTTTTAGCAGGACGTGCTGCGATGTGGTCATTAGCTTTGTAACGACGATAAGCTGACCATCTCGACACATTACAATCTGCTAATCGTAATATTTGATTTGTGGGCAAAAACGGATTATGCATTGACGTTTCAATGAGAAATAAATCATCATCAAACGTTGTAAGTCGTGGCCGATGATTATTTCGTCGATGGTCAAGTAAACCTAGTTCACCGTGTTCGCGAAACTTCTTTTCCCTTTGGCGAACCGTTTTGACATTGCAATTAAGGGTTTCGGCTACCACGTCGGCATGAACATTTGCTTGACGTAATCCTACGATTTGCACCCGGAGAACTAACGACTTATTGGCAAAATATTATTTTGCTGATTCATTTTAACGGCTTAGTGAGAAAAGTAAAACTCATATAAAAATAGCAATATCAAGACAGAATTTTTTTTTGTAGATGATGCAAAGAAACCGAAGATATATACCAAATTACTTAACTGTGAAGCACTGAATATATACTGAGGATATGAATGGATTTCATTCGTTAATCGATATTCATTTACTTGAAAACAAAAAATCAATGTAAGGATGAATACATTTGAATACACCATGAATACATGTTTGTTACCTAGCTATTTACGACTTTCCGTTATTTATTCTCAAAATTTATTTTGTAACAATTAAATTCGCGCTCTTTTATTTTTTGTAAGCAAATAATTATTTAAAATTTCGAACCTATTATGTTATTGTGATTTTGTATTAAAGTAGGATTTTTGAAACTTGTTTTATTTCAAAAGATTTTATTTATCACCACTGGTTTCGGAGTAAATCCAGAGAACACTTCAAAAATCATGAATTCTTAATAAAATTTTCTATAACAGTTTTAAAGGGGAAAAATTTTTTCTTGTAGATTTTTAAAAATTTGACTGGTATTTTTTTCTTAAAGTATGATTTTTGAAACTTGTTTTATTTCAAAAGTTTTTTTGATCATGACTGGTTTTGGAGTAAATCCTGAAAACATGTCAAAAAAGCTTGTTCCAACACGGAATTACCCACCATGAGCAGAAGCCACTGAGCACCACGTGAATGAGTCATAACCAAGGAAGAGATGAACGATAAAACACGATAAAAGATTCTTGAAGGCCCTGAATGGCCTAAAGAACGGAAAAGCGCCAGGAGAAGACAGTTTATTAGCTGAATTCAATGGTCTGCGGGACGGGTGGTTGCCTGGGTACGAAAAACAAATGGACCTACGACGGACAGGAGATCGAGGTATAAAATTAATAGAAATATCTGGATTTCTGGTTCAACAGTAACAGTACGCACGGAAACCATGTGGCAAAACTGGTAGCAAAGGCCAGGTAACTGAAGAAGAAAGGATCCAAGTACAAATACCGAGAATGAGAAAAGTTAACACGTATCAGCTACAGGAGTTGGACAGAACAGAATCAACATCAAATTTTTTTTTTTCAATAACTCCATCTATTTATTTATTTTTATTATTAATATATATTTTTTAATGAAATTAAATGTCTGTCATCACTTTGCATGTATTGAAGTGGCACATTTGGATGTAGCGACGAACTTTATTCCAATGGCTGGGAATAGCCACCTCATTTCGCTGACGGTCCGACATATTCAGATAAACCTGCAAATATTAAAAACAGCTCTATACAATACTTATACACTGGTCACAGAAATTAAGGGACAGAAAAAAAATCCGAAATTTTTAGGTGATTTTCAACATGCTGTAACTCGGTGAAAAATGGTCGTATAAAAAAACTAAAAAAAGCAAATTGTAGCCTCAAGTTTCTAGTTTTCAGATCTGGACCTCAAAATTTTTTATCATGTACGGTTCCGGAGTAATCATAAGAAAACCAACGAACAAAAAATTTTCAAAATTTTTGCTGGTCTTTCAATACCTCTATGGGCGACAATAAATTTTTTTGAATAATCCGACTGTCTGACTTTTCTCGGAAATTTTATGCCCTTTAATTTGGTGGCCTTAAAAAGTCTCTTCGACGATTTGGCGCCGAGTTATCATTGATCAAAGCAAAAAAGTCCATTTTGGCTTTGATAATCAATAACTCCGGATGTATTGGTCGTACAGAGAATGAAAGCAGGGTTTTGAAAACTGGAAAACATTCTCTATAAGGCAAAATTAGTGGCATTTGATAGAAAAATTTTTTTTAAAGCAATATTGTTTGGTAAAAAACAGGTCAAAATTCACAAATTTAAGGATATTCGGAAATCTTGCTATAACTTTGGATATAACGGATGAACAAAGGATATCTTCAACTTTTTTTCAACCTCAAAGTGTTCTGAAAAAACCCTGAAAATTTCAAATCGCTGCGATTTTTCTTTCTTAGTGCCCCGAAGCTTTAAATTTATCGATTTTGTCAAAAATCACTATAATTGGTAGTTTCTCGGTTTTTGTTTATTTTTTCGACTTGAAAATGATTTTTTTACCGATAATCTTCATTTCTTTGATCAGAAAGATCGATTATCGAAAAAAATTGAAAAAAAAAAAATTTTGAAAAAAATTTTTTTTTTTTTCAAAATTTTTTTTTTCAAAAATTTTTTATTTTCAATTTTTTTTTTTTGTTGTATCTGCAATGATTTATCATTGTCAAAAAAAATTCCTCAAATTTTTTTTACCGCCGGCATTAAAGTTACCTAAAGCGTATGTTTGTTAAGTTGACATTTAAAGCAGATGCAGTTACAGCGGTAAAAAAAATTTGAGGAATTTTTTTTGACAATGATAAATCATTGCAGATACAACAAAAAAAAAAAAATTGAAAATAAAAAATTTTTAAAAAAAAAAATTTTGAAAAAAAAAAAAATTTTTTTCAAAATTTTTTTTTTTTCAATTTTTTTCGATAATCGATCTTTCTGATCAAAGAAATGAAGATTATCGGTAAAAAAATCATTTTCAAGTCGAAAAAATAAACAAAAACCGAGAAACTACCAATTATAGTGATTTTTGACAAAATCGATAAATTTAAAGCTTCGGGGCACTAAGAAAGAAAAATCGCAGCGATTTGAAATTTTCAGGGTTTTTTCAGAACACTTTGAGGTTGAAAAAAAGTTGAAGATATCCTTTGTTCATCCGTTATATCCAAAGTTATAGCAAGATTTCCGAATATCCTTAAATTTGTGAATTTTGACCTGTTTTTTACCAAACAATATTGCTTTAAAAAAAATTTTTCTATCAAATGCCACTAATTTTGCCTTATAGAGAATGTTTTCCAGTTTTCAAAACCCTGCTTCCATTCTCTGTACGACCAATACATCCGGAGTTATTGATTATCAAAGCCAAAATGGACTTTTTTGCTTTGATCAATGATAACTCGGCGCCAAATAGTCGAAGAGACTTTTTAAGGCCACCAAATTAAAGGGCATAAAATTTCCGAGAAAAGTCAGACAGTCGGATTATTCAAAAAAATTTATTGTCGCCCATAGAGGTATTGAAAGACCAGCAAAAATTTTGAAAATTTTTTGTTCGTTGGTTTTCTTATGATTACTCCGGAACCGTACATGATAAAAAATTTTGAGGTCCAGATCTGAAAACTAGAAACTTGAGGCTACAATTTGCTTTCTTTAGTTTTTTTATACGACCATTTTTCACCGAGTTACAGCATGTTGAAAATCACCTAAAAATTTCGGATTTTTTTTCTATCCCTTAATTTCTGTGACCAGTGTAATTAATTAAAACAACAAGACTCGATGGAAAAAAATTTCAATTAATATTATATCATTATTATATAGTTTTAAAATCGAGTAGGCTAAAGTACCCAGTAGCTGCTCAGGAACCAGTACCTGATCGCTTCATGTATTTGTATATCTATATTTATAAATATAGATATACAAATACATGAAGTAATCAGGTTCTGGTTCCTGAGCAGATACCAAGTACTTTACCTATTCCATCGCATATCTTTGGTTTAATTTGGGTTCTAGGAAGCTATTCTGATTATTCTACGAGGATATCACTATATGTGTTTGTATGCATCTGTAAATACATTTTATTGATGATATATTAAGTAATTTTACGACCCATAGGGAAAATTCATTCTAAGGCCACTAAACTTATTTAAAAAATAAATATACCTTACCAAGCAGTCATCTAAGAGGTCACCAAATATCTTCTGACACATCTCAGCAGTTTTTGTGCCATTCCTTAACATTTCATGATTGGAAATTGCGCTGTAATAAAAAAAAATATTATTATTATTATTATAATTATTCTGTTACGTCCAGCTAAATGCTGAACGTTGTGTTTTATTGCTAATTTCTGTTTCCTTAATTAATATCGAGCCGATGACCAGATTTCATTTTTTTTTTATTATCATTTTTTATTTTCGATAATATTTAGTGATAAGACATGACGTAGTCGTAAAATGCTTTTAAGGGACTTAGACTTGTTTGCTTTGACATTTTTTTGAAATGCTAGAGCAATCACCCAAATGTAATCTTAATGACCCCTCGGGCAATTGTAAAGGCCCAAAGGCCAGCTGAAAACACTTTTCGTAGAAAACCAAAAATATTTATCAACAAAAGTGTACGTGGAATATATTTTTAGTTACAAATAAAAATAATCTTAATCCCTCACTTTCTCTTTGAGTGCACTTTTGTCGAGACATCTTGGCATCATAAAACAAATAGAAAAATTAAATTTTGATGACGAAATAGTCATTAAATAAAATTCAATAATTTAAAACAAATAAAAAATATTCAAATAAACAATTTAAAAGAATAAATAACAATCCAATAAATAATTTTTAAAACATAATATTTAAATAATGAAATTTCTCAAGGAATAATTAATAACCAAACAAATAATTCTTACAAAAAAAAAAAAAAAATCATGAGTAATTTAAAATTTAAGATAGAGAATATAATTTTTAAATATTGTAAATTAGAGTCGGCTACTAGCCACCTATTTTAAATTCAAATTAGGATTTAATTGACTAACAAAAATAGTAGAAAACTTATAACAATAAATAAATAATATAGGCTCAACGCCAATCAACAAAATATAATGTTAATTGAAATTAATATTTTAAGTTAACAAATCATAATATTACAAAGAATTATAAATAAATTTAAACAATTAAATTCAAAATATTGTTATAAGTAAAATATTGTACATGTGGATGTATTTGTGGGTGCGCACGCACATAGGCCCACATAGGGGTGTGCCCTTACCGCTTTCCTAAGGTGAAAATCATAGAGAAAGGGAAAGGACCCATAGGGACTGTGTTCCGATTAGATACAGTTTTCCCCCAAACAATAGACGAAATAGGATCCGATAAGAAAACATAAAAAGGGTCGCTAAACACTAAAATAGTTAGTCCCGGACAAGAGGTCCATTGAGGCAGTGAAGTTCAAGTCACAGTGTCTTCACGAAAATTAAGTTACACTAGTTCCGTACTAGTTCAATTTTATACAAGTGTTCTCACACTTTTACACTAGTTCCGTACTAGTTCAGTTTTATACAACGTTCTCACGCTTTTACACTAGTGCCGTACTAGTTTATATTATACAAGTGTCCGCACACTTACATTATTAAGAGTTTTATTAAAATTAGTGGTTTTATAAGTTTAAATTCAACTGTTGAAATAAATTGTTAGCGAAAGTAATACCTAGAGTCAGTGAAAACTACGATCATACAAACATCCAGTTGCTGCGACTACAGGTACTGTAACCCTGGCGGTTTTGAATCACCCTGGAAACAGCCTGGAAACACCCTGGGAGTGGAAACAGGGTGGAATCGCGGTGGATCCAGGGTGGTTACACGGTGGGTTTGTGCCATTTTATCACCGTGTATACACCGTGTATACACCGTGGAATCAGGGTGGGTACACCGTGTAACCACCCTGACTCCACGGTGGTTACACGGTGTACCCACCCTGATTCCACGGTGTATCCACGGTGAATACGCGATGTACGTGGAATCGCGGTGGGTACACCGTGTAACCACCCCGGAATCAGGGTGGGTACACCGTGTAACCACCGTGGAATCAGGGTGGTTACACGGTGTACCCACCCTGATTCCACGGTGATAAAATGAAAAAAAGCCCACCGTGTAACCACCCTGATTCCACCCTGTTTCCAGGGTGTTTCCAAGGTGATTCAAAACCGCCAGGGAAATTTTAAGTTTATGTTGTATTAAAAACAAAAACATTTCCAACACATGGAAATATCATGAAAGTTGTATTGTATTCAAAATTCTATAGTCCTCTCTAGTGGTTAAAACGAATTTAATTGTAAATTAGAGTCGGCTGACTAGCCACCTAATACTTTCATAAAATAATATCAAGTTTATTGTATTCAGATCATCGAATTTTTCAATTTGATAATATATAGTAATTAAATTAGTACATCAAACATCTTTTATTTCAACACACCTCCCAGATAATCACACTCAGTGTGATCCCGGTCTAGTGGTCGAAAGACTAGGGCCGAAAGTAATAAAAATAATAATTTGTCCAAAATATTACGGTACAAGCTACCATTTTGGACATAACAATTCATATGAGTATTAGTATTTTCTTTTAAAGTATGATTTTTAAAACTTGTTTTATTTCAAAAGTTTTTTTTTTTATCACGACTGGTTATGGAGTAAATCCCGAAAACAAATAAAAAAATAATGAATACTTAATAAAATTTTCAATAACAGTTTCAATGGGGAAAAATTTTTCCTTTGAGATTTTTAAAAATTTGACTGGTATTTTCTATTAAAGTAGGATTTTTGAAACTTGTTTTATTTCAAAAGTTTTAATTAAATCCATAACCTATTCCAATGTTTACAAGCTGTCACAACATTACACTACTAACCATCATAAATATACTATCTTTGCCATGACTAAGTTCACACTTTATTCCGGTCTCAGGCATTAATGCTCACGTCTGTACTCTCTGACTTATACGACGATCAAACATCGCGTAAACTTTCGCTATATCTAAACTCTCGTGCATATCATCACACCACACACACACACACACACACATATACACATTAAATTATACATTCAATATCTTGTGTCAATTGTTCAACGAGTTACCATCATTATCATATCTCAATCTTCTTAATCTTTCTCACTGTACTTCTTCAAAGGGTTTTATGCCGTAGTGCTTTCCCTAACTTTTTTTGGGTCAAAATATATTCTTCATTTTTGATATACCCAAACCACGACTTTCATTGAATAATACCTATTCATCCTATCCATCCTTATAATTATTTAATTTAAAACTAGATCATTAATTTAATTTCATTTACAGGTAAATTTAGATTTTTAAACAAAGGGAATATTTTCTCACAAACAAATAAATTATTACCCCCTTCGTTTAAATCAGTGCAGTGATTTTTATTTACCAGTGTATGTGTAAATTTATGGGCAATTAAAATAATGAATTAAAATTTATCAGTGAAATTTATAAAAATTGTGAATTTAAAAAGTTTGTGAAATTTACGTTAAGATTTTATTTTCTAGATATCTACAACAGAAAGGTAATGGTTCTTTTCTAAACGTACATTCTCTTTCATGTCCGAGTTCCGACGGATGATTAGATTAACAATTTATTTAACTTCAAATAAGAAACAATAACTGTTGCGTAATCACAACTACATTCAAATTTGAATGTAGTTTAACTTCCGGCATATAGAGGCAGCACCTAAGGACTCAACAAAATTAGTGATCATCGACCACAAGGTTATTTCATCGAGAAAGCAACAGGTGCATTTTTTATTAAATTTTACTTGCTATCAGTGCTCAAATAATTAAAAGACTCAGTTTTATTATTTATTTAATTATCATTATGCTCAATTTCTTAATTAATTTAAAAGTTATTTTTCGTTCAGTAGCCTCTGCAATCATGTTACTACGTGTTCAACAAATAAATTAAAATCAGTGTAATTTATCATGAGCTCATTAAATTCAATTCAATTAAGTGATCAATACTATTAAAACTCAACAACAAAATTATTTATGTATTTAGTGCTATTAAAAATAGTAATTACGTGTTCAATAATTCACTTCGCTCAGTAACCTCTGACATCATGTTACTTGTTATCATGACATTTTTGCAATCAACTCAGTGTTCAATTAAACTCAACTCAATAATTTGTATTCAATCATTCACGTATTCATGAGCTCAGACATTTAACAGTATTTATAAATTAAATAAACTATTTAATTTGCAACCCAGTGATATTTTGTGCTGTGACAAATAAAAATATTGTTATATTTTTAAATATGCGTATTTTTCAAACATCCCAACCACCAACCAGTCCTGGCATGTCTTTATTTAATTAATATTACAACAATAACATTTTCAATAATAATTCAAATTTTAATCTAAAAAATTTAATTTTAATTCGGGAGTTTAAAATATATTACAAAAATATTATTTTATGAATCTAAATAACAATTTTTATTTGAGAATTGTGAAACAAAACTATTTTCAATGTTAATCAGGAGACACGGTAGTGTCTCGCGTCAAGTACACGTTTAAACACATGTATATGTGTGAAGTCACTTTTCGAAATAAATTAAAATTTTTTTTCAACTTTTGGAATATTATTATAATGACAAAAAAATTGTTTTATGAAACTCATTCCTGTAATCAAAAAAAAAAAAAAAAAGAAAAGGAGATGATCAGCAGGAAGGTTGTCCGACGAGAATCCACCAGTTTTTACATTATGTAAAAAACCTCCTAAAAACCAACACAACCACGAGTGGTTCGCAGAGGTTGCTGAGGTCCATCAATTAAAAGTGGATTTAAAGCAAGCTGCTAAAAATATGCCAATTGGAGGGCAATTAAATATTGCGTATCAGCACTCAGTTTTAAAGTACGAACCCTACCATTTCTCTTGTCTTTGTAATGCCGATTTTTTCACAGTGCGATAGACAGCGTATCATCAATATTTACACCCTCTTAATTCCTCTATTATTTTCTTTTTACGGAACTGTTACGTCAAAATAACACATATTAAGAGTTGTGCTCCTGTTTAGCCTTCGCCGAGCGAAATAACTGGGACGGAGCTATAAGGATGACTGTTTATTATAAATAAAATAAAAATAAAAATACTTACGGTTCGTTGTCTAAGAGATAATTAAAATTATTAAAAATTAAGTAAAATAAAATTTAATTAATTTAGTAAAATAATAAAAGCAAAATTAAAACAACTTCCAAATTTATTTAAATCAAAACAATTATTTAAAAATGATTACAAAACAAAATTAAATTTGATTTAGACAATTAAATGCGGTTTACAATTTTTAACGCTTTATAAAATGATTTAGCTCTCGATTTCACTTGTTATTTAATTTATTTAAACAATCAATTTATTATTTATATTTATTATTAATTATTTATTTAATTAAATTGTTACCTTGATCTATTTGATGATTATTATTATTATCAACAATTATTTATTTGATTTATTATTTATTATTCTTCCTTCTCAACCCTTGATAATTGATGTAATTTTATCAATATTGAATTTTATTTATTAAATGAATTATATTTAAATAATTCAAATTAGATTTGATAATCGATGGAATGTTTATCAAATTTATTTATTAATTAAATGAATTACCACTTTTGAATAATTCAACAATTATTTTTAAAAAAAAACTTCTGAATTATATTTTAATAATTCAGTTTATAAACAATTAAATCACCATTATTAATGATTTAATAAAATTAAGGACCTTGCCTTTCAATAATTAAAATTTCGTCAATGACGAATGAGCTCACTTAGGAAACTGAAATCTTTTTCGATTTCCAGAAGAGCTGTTACCAGGTAGTAACATCCCTTCCAATAATTATTTAATTATACCAATTATTTCATTGGTCATAATTGAATCAATATTTTTTTATAATTATTATTTATATATATATTTTTCATGACTTCCAATGCAGTTAGCAACTCGCATAAAGCATTGGAGTCGAATTCATAAATCAATATTTATTGATTCTTACTTTTTCTTTTATTGCAATATATTCTTTTATTTATTTAAACATTTTTAATTTATTTCATTTTTAATTATTAATAACTTGTTTATTAATAATTATTATTTAATTATATTTTATTATATCATTTCATAATTTCATTTCATATTCATTTTTTATTTCATTTCTTTATTAATAAACATATCATTAATAATTAATTTTATTTCTTTTTCTTTTAACAACAAATATCTTTATCTCTTAGAGATATTTCAAAATTCATTACATATTTTTTTTATAATAATAATTTCATAATTTTCATTTCATATTTATTTAATTTTTTTTTATTATTCATTTATTCATATAATTTCATTTTCATTTCATTATTTCTTTTCATTATTTCATATTTCACATTCATAAATTTTCATCATTTCATTATTTCATTATTTCTTTACTTATTTATTTATTTATAAATTTCAATTTTTATTATTAATTATAAAATATAATAATTTGAATTTATATTCAAATTTTATAAACATTTATTTTTCATCATTTGATATTTTATTATTATATTTATTTATATTTATTAAACAACAATATTTCATAATAAATAATTTGAATTTAAATTCAAATTTAAAAATCATCAGCCGTAATAATGGCTGGAAGTCATTTGCTAATTAATTAATTTATGCATAGCCAGATGGCATAGCATGTACGATTTTTAATAAATTGATTGACAGCAGGAATAAAACGTCGTGACGTCACAGAACTTTGTAGGAGCTTCAAAAGCTATATATGTAAAAATACGAAGTCAGTTTGGACGAGATTTTCGTAAAAATATCCCGAAAAACCCAAAAAATTTTATGGCCTACTGTGAGTTTCTTTAAACTCCTGAAGGTCAACATTTTTTGTCCTACACGACACAGGTAGAACACTCGGGACCAATGACTCGGCATCAAATTCAATGTCGAGTGATTGGTAGTGACAGAAATACTTGCATAGGATTTTGGAGCAATGATGTGGTTAATTTTATTGACAAACAGTCAGCGATGCACATCGACGAGACTTTCCGATTTAAACCTAACTTCCGTAATCGTTATTTAAGCCCATATCAAGTCTTGATTATTTCAGGAAAGTTCAAAGACAAGGTATGTTATTTTCATCCCAATTTTTCAATATTGTAAGAATTATATATAAAATTAAACGTTTACTACTATATTAATAATAGTTAATATTAATAATTAATTTAATTCAATTCTAAAATCAAACATTAGATTTTAAATATTCAAAAAATAAATCGTAACCCCTGAAATTATTTTGAACAACAAAGTTCAGCGCGCGCATTCCCCCACCACTTTTTTCTCATGCGCACGAGCAAGTTGAAGTTTTTTTGCAGTTGGGTACTTTTTTTAGAAACTTTTTTCTTGCGCAAGCGCAGATCCTGATGCGCACTGGTTCTGCATGCACTTATTTTACGCGCCAGTATTTAGAAAAAAAATTTCTAAAGAAAGCACCCAAAAATAGTTTTTTTTCTCTTCACTTAATATTTTTTTTTTATTTTTCACAAATAAACGCACATGATCTCTTAAGAATTGATTAAACCCTTAACATATTTTTATTTTGACTCAAGTTTTTTTTTACTTCTTTTAATTTTAACTTAACTTCTGTCGATTAATTAATTAATTAAAAAGCGTTGAAATTAAAAAAAAATTTTTTTTTTAAATTCATTTTTACAGACTCTTCCAGTTGTTTACTTCACAATGCCTAATAAGGAACAAACAACCTACCGGAGCGTTCTGCAATTTCTGAAAAATGAAATTTCTCCGGACTGGACACCACAATATATCATTTCTAATTGGGAAACAGCAATCAGGAACGAAGCCGAGTCTATATATCCTGCTGCTGACCCAATTGGTTGCTTCTTATATTACACTCAAGTAATTATAATATATTTAACTCTAAGGGAAGAGTTAGTCACATAGACTCGAAATCTGTTGAAATTTATTAATTTATTTTTATAATAGGCAATTCCAAATAATTGTAAAAAACGGGGGTCCGTGACAATTTTAAAAAATGATTTGGAAGCCCAAATCATAAAAAAACAAATTATGGCACTTCCACTGGCTTCGGCAGATCAGATTCGGAAATTGTTTGTAAATCTTGTTAATAAAATAACACCTATAAAATAACTAGCTATCATTTTGAATGATTTTTTTGGGTACGCGTTTGAACAGTGGCTAGCGAAAATTGGGCCCGAAAAATTATCAGTTCATGGCAAGAGCGAAGTTAGAACTAATAATCCATCGGAATTCATATACAGGGATTTAAATCGAGGATTGAGTAGAATAAAAAAGCCAACGCCAATGCAATTTACAAGTATACTTTTTGTGATTATTTTTGTTATATCCTCTGATTTCGAAATCTCATTTGGAATGATTCAATCCATGCTAAAGTGTATATCTATATGCAGCCAATTTTCGCAACTTTGAATTGTTTCGGATCGTGTTTAAATTATTTCAAATTAGGTTTCTCAATCAGGGACTTACCAACGCTTAAAAAAACCAAAAGATTCTCATAGCTGCCTGCTTAAAAAATCCGATAGATTCTTATAGTTGTATGGATAAGGCCCTATACTTAACTATAGCACTTTTCATAGAACTCATTCATTCTTATAAAATCTCTATGAGATTTTATGAGAATCTATTGAATGATATTGCATTCTACAAGATTTTTTTTTATGAGTAATGATTGTTTAATGATAGATTATTAATATATATATACATATATATATATATATTAGGGTGGCGCAAAAAAACCGACTATTTTTTTTTCCATCTCGCATGAAAATTTGTTGGTTTACGATGTTTTAAGAAGCCACAAATATGCTCGATAAAAAATTTTTAAGAGGTCGCTCACGAATTTTGAAAATATCAAAAATGATCGAAATTCGGATTTTTGTTTAAAATTTTTTTTTTTTCTCGTGGCAGCAATAGTTTATATTTGTGAAATCATGACTATACTAAAAATTTCAGCCCAAAATTTAACTATTTAAACGGCGCTCAAGAATTTCGAATATTAACTGATAATATGTAACTAATAGTTTGAATTAGTTTTTATAACTCAATTATTGTCATTTCACTTAAATATAACTTTTGCATAACCAAAAATATACAGGATAGTCTTAAACAATGAAATTTGGTAAGTTTTGAATAAGCGAAAAAACCTACAAATTGGATTAAAAAATAAAAAAGTATGTAAATAAGTTATTATTTCTATTTCTCGGGTTATATTTTCATTTATTGTCATGCAAATTGATGGTGAAAAAATCAAGACGCTTTATTATTAATATTTAAGGGTCGCTCAAAAACGTCCAAGAGACTGCGCTCGGAAACATTCAAAATTCTTGAGCACCGTATAAATATTTAAATTTTGGGCTGAAATTTTCAGCATAGTCATGATCTCACAAATATAAACTATTGCTGCCACGAGAAAAAAAAAATTTTTTAAATAAAATTCCGAATTTCGATCATTTTTGATATTTTCAAAATTCGTGAGCAACCTCTTAAAAATTTTTTATCGAGCTGATTTGTGGAGAGGCTTCTTAAAACATCGTAAACCAACAAATTTTCATGCGAGATGGAAAAAAAAAATAGTCGGTTTTTTTGCGCCACCCTAATATATATATTAGGGTGATCCAAAAAATAAGAAACTTTTTTTTTTTTCTTCCAAACAGGTTCAAAAGTTTCATTTAGATAAAAAAAGACGCCTGTGAAAATTAGAGCTCTTAATATTAACATTAAGAGGTTCCTCATCGCACTTTTCTATTTCCCATAAGAATAACATGGGAAAAATTTTTTTTACGTCTTCTGATTTTTATAAGTAGCTAACGATGCGTCATAGGAATAAATGGCAGGCATATTTGTAGGGAATTGAATGCTCTACAAAAAAAGATTCTTATCATTTTTTGAGGAATCTATTTGTTCAAAAGTTATTTAAGGTTGAAGTCGAATTCATATTAAATTTTGAGATTTTCTACTTTTCCGGCGAAACTATCAGACTTATTACAAAATATCATCAGACTTTTTTTGTAGACAATTTTATTCCCTAGAAGTTATTTCGAATAAAGTTTTTTCGAATTCCGCATTGTTTTCTAGTTATTTTTATTTTAATGTCAAGCTCTTAAAATCGATCAGAAGACTATTTTTTTATGAGCATGACATTAAAATAAAAATAACTAGAAAACAATGCGGAATTCGAAAAAACTTTATCAGAAATAACTTTTAGGGAATAAAATTGTCTACAAAAAAGGTCTGATGATATTTTGTAATAAGTCTGATAGTTTCGCCGGAAAAGTAGAAAATCTCAAAATTTAATATGAATTCGACTTCAACCTCAAATAACTTTTGAACAAATAGATTCCTCAAAAAATGATAAGAATCTTTTTTTGTAGAGCATTCAATTCCCTACAAATATGCCTGCCATTTATTCCTATGACGCATCGTTAGCTACTTATAAAAATCAGAAGACGTAAAAAAAATTTTTCCCATGTTATTCTTATGGGAAATAGAAAAGTGCGATGAGGAACCTCTTAATGTTAATATTAAGAGCTCTAATTTTTACAGGCGTCTTTTTTTTATCTAAATGAAACTTTTGAACCTGTTTGGAAGAAAAAAAAAAAAAATTTGTTATTTTTTGGATCACCCTAATATATATATATATATATATATATATATATATATATATATATATATATATATATACATATATATATATATATATATATATATATATATATATATATATATATATATATATATATCAGGGATAGGGAGTAGGAGTTTTGCTCTTTCTACAAAAAACTCCTCTAGCGAGTACTCCTGTGACTGAATAGCCTAAACTCACTCGCGAGCGATCCCTACTACTTCTCCATCTAGTTGAGCTCCGAGTAAGAGAGAAAGACATTTTCGGTATTTCGCTCCACTCAGGAGTTTGTCATCGACTCCTTAGAAATACTCGACTCGCGAGTCGAGTGAGAGCAAGAACTCACGAAGTTACTCCTGAGAGGAGCGAGTGGGTCCAAGACGCTTGACCAAAAACTCCCCCCACCTTTGTTCTTTTCTAAGCTCTCTATACGGAGAGAGGTATCTGCTTTACCATAATGAAACGCCATATGCTAGCGCCCTAAACTTGTCGTCGTCATAAATTTCAACTTCTTTCTCATGTTCTCATCATATTCACAAAATTTTTTTTTCTTTTCTTGTATGAGCAATAATTTGAAAATTTTTTAAGAAATCGATCCGACATGGGTTTATCAATAAGTTGCGAATTTCGTTAAATGGATAAATAACTTATCGTGTCAAGAACGATTATGCAATTAAAGTTAATTTTTTTTTCTATTATTCATTTATTAAACTACTTATTCTATTATTAATATTATTATCAATGAAAAAAAACTTTTATAAAAAAATCGACCCGACAATGTATAAATGAATCGGAATTTTCATTCGATTCATGTATAACTCGTCAAGACGATTTTTTTTTTTTTATTGACTTACCGTAATGAAAAAAAATAACACTTCATTTTGAAAACGTTGTCGTGATGATTTTTTTAAAAAGTATTAATTTATTGTTAATAAAAAAAATTTTACTGTGCGAAAATTTTATGTTCATGAGGTCAAAAACGTTCTGAAATTTTGTGAGGTCATTTGAAACTACAAATTCAACGGGAAAAAAAATTTGTGACCATTCAAAAAACCCTACGCGACTACTTTTTATTACACGGGAAAAAATGCTGGAGTAGAATTTACCACACCAAACTAGTAAAAATTTTACTACACTTTGTGGTCGCCACAATGACAACTGTAGTAACATAAGCCACAGTGTGTGTGATATTTTACTACTATAGGAGTTCTGCTTACTACTGTAATGTGGTAAAACTTTGTAGTTTCCACAACTACTCAATGTAGTAAAAAATACTTATTTTGTGGTTTTGGGAACCACACAATTTTATATGAATTGGTATCTGTTACTATTTTTGGAGTATACAATACCAGATTACTTGTACAATCTACTCCAATATGTGGTAAAATGATTGAAAGAAGAAAATAACAGCGCCACCTATAACTTTTTTACTCCATTCTGTAGGTATTCTCAACTTGTGTCATTGTATTTATTATTATAAATAATATTATAAAACATTATAAATAATAATATATATAATTAAAAATATTTATATACATAATTAAAAATCGAGGCGTGCAATTATAATTTATATAATTTAAAAAAAATATATATATAACAAATATAATACAAAAAAATTTGTTTTGTATTACCTGTCATTCTTCCTTTTGCTTACCTCACCTACAACTTCTATTAAATTTTATTTCTATGTTCTTATCAGTGAATCGTGATTTTAATGCAATTTTTCTAATCATTGCCTATTGAGTATTTGTTATTTATTAGAATTATAACTTTGAAATCGATGTTTTTTATATTTTCTATTAATAAAAATTAATACCTAATTATTCTAAGTTTATGCTTATACGAGAATTTATTAATTACAAATATATTTTTAAAATTATCATTATCGGGTATTGATAAAAAGTAGGCTTTTGAAATTTAAGTCCTTATTATTTTAAGTTATCCATTAATAAATTCATTTTTATATCATTTTAATTTGATATACTGTAAGTCTGGAGAATCTAAGATTAATTTTTATATTTTTATAACGTTTTCAATATCATAAAAACTAATGATCGTTATCTAACAGATATTTAATTAATACATTCCGAATAAAATATATTCTACTATGTTGTGGAGTAGAATGAACCACAGTGGTTATTTAATGCTAGTTCTTAATACTACTTACTGTAGTAAATGGAACTACAGGTTGTGTACTACAGTGTACTAGTAACTGTTACTAAACGTGTAGTTATCCTATATATTACTAGTCAGTGTAGTAAATGGAACTCCATTTGTAGTAAATTTAACTACACATTTTTTTCCGTGTAACAAACAAACGCGTTTCACGATGCGACCGCGGAAATAAATGGCTCTAAAATAAAAACTGTCTACAGGATCAGGTCATCTAATAACTTTTATTTCGTAGAAGAAGAATCATAGAAACTGTGTACCGAATTTACCATCAAAATATTCGACACATTTCAATTTATTAATATTTTAAGTCAAAAACGAAAATTTATGAACAGTTAGCGATACGTATAACTATTAATAATATTTATATATATTGTATATGGGGCATTCCATGCCAAATCATCGCGGTTTTGACCCGACCCCCTTCGATTTCGCTGAAACTTTGTTATCATTTTTTATCCTACCAAAGACATTTTTTGAATTTTTTCAAATTTTTTTACCCAACCCAAAAAAAATTACGGATTTTTGAAAAAAACCGCTCTTTTTTTTTTTAAATTGCTATAACTTTCTCACAAATTAACCTTTCGGCACTTTTTCAAAAGGCCGTGGGGCGATAAGTATACCGAATCGGCCCCAGATAGGGATCGGGCTCATTTTTTCAGGGAATGTTTGTACCCATGAGATACTTCGATGCTGCGAGTTTCAGGTCTTTATCTATAACCACTTCGGAGTAAATCGGAAAATACTGAAAATTAGAAAAAATTGATGTTCTCAGAGCGTACTTATTCGATTGATCTGAAAATTAGATATGTTTTGGGGGTTGATGGTAGCTATCTGGAAAAAAATAAGAGCTATTTCGGCTCACAAAAACCTAAAAAAAAACGAGTTTATATTTTTAATTTCAATTTTTAAGCATCTTACCATTACGACACAGTTATGAAAATATTTTTTTTGAATTTGTTCAGTCACGAGCTTAACCATTTTGAAAAGCTTCGTATACCTTCGCTACGTACGGGAGCAGCCGAACTCACTACTGACTTGAATGTCAGAATAGTGCCGGGTCACTCGCTATCTGGGCCCGACACCTGCAATTTCTTGCTCATGACCGTGCCACGTCGGCATGAGAACCCGCTACCAGCCGGCCAATCAGAGAAATTGGCGGCTAACTATTTCCTGTTGGCGCGCTTTTGAGCCAATGGGAAAATTCGTTACTGCAGCCATGCTGCTACGTCACCACCGAGCAGCCACGAAGAAAGAAGACGACGTCTATTTTTCTAATCTACATCGATCAGTACAAACTCAGCTATCCATCCAACCGCTTCGCTCAAAATAGTATATCTCTAGTGTGATATAAGTCTGAACTGCTCCGCTAAATCTCTGCTTAAATATTCTCAATAATTAGCTAGTATATCAAGGCTACTAATTATTGAGTATATATTGAATTGTTGCTCGCGTCTTATTAATTATAAATTAATTATCGCGTCATTAACCGCTACCGACCACGTGTCGAATTTATACGCGTATTCTTTTACAGCCGCATTCGCTATCGCGTATCTTGTAGTTGCATTCGCTATTTTTCTCATAGTTTTAGTATACATATTGTTTAATAAAGATCTATTCTATTATCTGTAATTTTGTGTTAATTGTTAGTTATTGAATTAACCACACCTACACCAGAATCCCAAAGTACATTCGCTCGTTCTACAGAATTCCTCATCCAATTTCCTATGAATCTATGGCCTTTCGAAATTTTTAAAAATGGTACCACATATTGAAAAAAAATATAAACCATTTTTTGCTCAAAAATCGGGTTTTTCTAATAATTTTACTCAGTCAAACTTTCCATCATTTTAGACAATTCTGAAGATCTTAAGTTACTCCAAGTAGAATAAACTTTCAAGTGGTTCAAATTCTCCGTATAAAAGCGTTTTTTTATGAGATGATCGCTGCAGCATCGATTCCCATTCGGAATAAAAATTATTTTCTTTATAAAGCATTGCATACGGGCATCTTGAGGAAAAACGACTAGATTTTGATTTGAGACAGAATAGTCCAGTCGGCAAGTGATTTAAATGGCGGTCCTAGTAGATTAAGCGAGGCGGAGACCGATTTTGACGATTTTTTTTTTGATTCCGCACTAAAAAAGGATTTCCAAAAAAGTTGAACAGGTTTCCCGTGTTGCTTTTGATTATTTAAATATTTCAAAATTAGTACTTAGTTAACTTTTAAATATCTCGGAAACTATAGGGAAATCGGGAAAAAAAATTAAGAATAAAATGTAGAGAAATAATAAAAAAAAAAAATGAGACCAATCCGAAGTCTATACGACTAATAGTTTACGAGATATGATTTTTTTAATGCAAATTAATTTTTCGCCGCGCGCGCGGGAGTAAACAATTACCTGGAACTTTTTGAAAAATGCATAAATTAATAAAAATTTTTTTCTAATTCGTAGTTCTTACAATTCAAGCCGATAAACGAAAAGTTTCAAATCGAAAGAATAATTTTTTCGATTTTTTACATTAAAAAAACCATTTTTTGGTTTTTTGGATTTAAAAAATCAAAATTACCAAAAAAATTTTTTTGATGCAAATACAATTATTCTATTAGTTAAAATATACTCCCTAAATAAAAAAATAATCTAAAAAAAAATTTTTTTCTACAAAAAACAATTGATTGAAAATTTTAAATTTTATGTTGCTGGCCCTATCCATTTAATGAGTAAGACAGAGATAGCAATATATGTCTGGCACTCTAATCGCTGGTCGAGCGCCGCTAGTGGGGGATTCACAATAATAATAAAGACATATACGGTGGTCATAATTCGAAATATCCAAATCGTTTTATTTTTTTTTTATACTCCAAACTTTTGTAATAGAAATTTTCTTTTTTATTCAAATTTTTTTTTTTTTCTTTAATTTCTTCTGTGTGTAAACAAATTTTTTTTTTTACAAAACTTTTTTTGCAAAAAAAAATTATTTATCTGAAAAATTAATTTTACAAAAATTTTTTTTTTATCTCAACTTTTTTTGCGTGAAAAAAATTATTTTTTTTTATCGATTGAAAATTATTCTTTAAAAATATATATTTCAAACAGTATATCTGCTGTAATTATAAAATTTGACATTTAAAAAATTTAAATATTAATTGTACTCCACGATGAAAGATTTAAAAATTTTACAGTAATCTAAGTTCAACCTTTTAGGAATCAATAAATATTTATTTTATTAATACTACTCAGAAATTTAAACAATCAAATGATATTCTAAACTCCAATATATTTTCATCCTTTCATCCTTTAGAACACTGTTAACAGAAACATGAAAATATGTGAAATATTTTTATAATTTTTCAGATAAATAATTTTTTTTTGCAAAAAAAGTTTTGTAAAAAAAAAAATTTGTTTACACACAGAAGAAATTAAAGAAAAAAAAAAAAAATTTGAATAAAAAAGAAAATTTCTATTACAAAAGTTTGGAGTATAAAAAAAAAATAAAACGATTTGGATATTTCGAATTATGACCACCGTATATGTCTTTATTATTATTGTGAATCCCCCACTAGCGGCGCTCGACCAGCGATTAGAGTGACAGACATATATTGCTATCTCTGTCTTACTCATTAAATGGATAGGGCCAGCGACATAAAATTTAAAATTTTCAATCGATTGTTTTTTGTAGAAAAAAATTTTTTTTTAGATTATTTTTTTATTTAGGGAGTATATTTTAACTGATAGAATAATTGTATTTGCATCAAAAAATTTTTTTTGGTAATTTTGATTTTTTAAATCCAAAAAACCAAAAAATGGTTTTTTTAATGTAAAAAATCGAAAAAATTATTTTTTTGATTTGAAACTTTTCGTTTATCGGCTTGAATTGTAAGAACTACGAATTAGAAAAAAATTTTTATTAATTTATGCATTTTTCAAAAAGTTCCAGGTAATTGTTTACTCCCGCGCGCGCGGCGAAAAATTAATTTGCATTAAAAAAATCATATCTCGTAAACTATTAGTCGTATAGACTTCGGATTGGTCTCATTTTTTTTTTTTATTATTTCTCTACATTTTATTCTTAATTTTTTTTCCCGATTTCCCTATAGTTTCCGAGATATTTAAAAGTTAACTAAGTACTAATTTTGAAATATTTAAATAATCAAAAGCAACACGGGAAACCTGTTCAATTTGTTTGGAAATCCTTTTTTAGTGCGGAATCAAACAAAAAAATCGTCAAAATCGGTCTCCGCCTCGCTTAATCTACTAGGACCGCCATTTAAATCACTTGCCGACTGGACTAGAACATACACAACAATATCTATGAGTCGCAACAGTTCTCTTCATTTGAACTTCTATACATTCTTCTATTTCATCATCACAGGCAACATCTAAATGAATAGATGGATCATCAGTACTTGATTGAGATAAAGTCATCGTTGATAAACTCGATTCTATTCTTTCTAAAAGATCACTCCTATCTGAAGGTAGTTCATCTTCCAACCATAATTCCTGATTCTCATCTTCAAGATTGGTTTTTTTATATTTTTTTACGCGACAATTCGAACAAAGAATATCACCAACTACAATCGGACACTCAAAAACAGTTGAAAACTCTTCAGCTTTTTCGTCAGATATTATATGTTTTGGAGTACCCGGCATTTTTTTTCAGGTACTTCGAACAAATACAACACTTTGGATTATAAGCTTCAGGGGTCGACATATTTTCACTTAAATAGTTATTTAAACAATTAAAAATAATTACTAAATATAGATAATGGTACAGCCAATTCTTTGGAATGTCAACACTCAGTAATTTTTAGGTTATTTACAGATCTAGTGACGTTCCACAAAAAAAAAACAGTGTTACCAATTTCGAATTACAGTGCCATCTTGTAGTTGTTAAATTCATTGAATATTGGGCGAGAACGTTCAAGTTCTCTAAAACAACGTTGATTTACATAAACAATAGTAATGAATACTGATTGACTCATTACAGTTACTGATAGAGTTTTTAATAATAGTTAAGTGAATTGAATGAAATTATTTTAATAATGTAAGGATATTTTATTTCTTTTATGGTTTTCTCCACCTTAGTAAACGAGTAAGTTTTGTATTTTATCAGTTCAAGAGTAAAATTATTAGAAAAACCCGATTTTTGAGCAAAAAATGGTTTTTATTTTATAGATGCTTAAAAATTGAAATTAAAATTATAAACTCGTTTTTTTTTTAGGTTTTTGTGAGCCGAAATAGCTCTTATTTTTTTCCAGATAGCTACCATCAACCCCCAAAACATATCTAATTTTCAAATCAATCGAATAAGTACGCTCTGAGAACATCAATTTTTTCTAATTTTCAGTATTTTCCGATTTACTCCGAAGTGGTTATAGATAAAGACCCGAAACTCGCAGCATCGAAGTATCTCATGGGTACAAACATTCCCTGAAAAAATGAGCCCGATCCCTATCTGGGGCCGATTCGGTATACTTATCGTCCCACGGCCCTTGTGTTTTTTAATGTAGTTTTTAGAACAAAATACAAAAAATTTCGGAAGTCACTATATATGAAATATTTCAGTTTTTTCAAAAAAACCGTCATTTTTTCGAAGTCCAAATCCTTCGATTCTCAATTTTTTTGTCTCAAAAAAAACTTCAACTAAGACAGTATTTAATCCCGTTATTCCCATTTTGTGCCGACTTTCCTTTACATTTTTTTTTTTCGATTGTAAATAAAAAAATTTCTAAATTTGGTTTATTTTTTATGACTTTGCGCTAAAGTTTTTTTGGATTGTTCTTAAAAGCTTAGAAGTTGAATAAAATAGTGAAAAAACAATCGTAAAGTATATTAGGGACAAGGATTAATTTTTACGCTCACAATATGGTGAAAAAAAATTTTACAAAAATATTCAATTAATCCATTTGTTTATAAAAAATTTATAAACAAATGGCAAGAAAAAATTTGAAAAGTAATCATATCATGTCTAATAAGAATATGAAATTAGTAATAGCTTAAAATTAAAAAAAAATTATTTAACATACATTATTTTAATTTTTAATTTATTTGGTGGTTCTAAAATTAATAATTAATGAAATTAAAATATCGTATAAACTTTCATACTGCCATCTTGTTGAGTATGTTTATAAAAAGGGCTCCAAGAAACAAAAAATTTATAGATTAATTATTTAAACTTTTATGCCGCCTTTTATGACAACACAAACCTGTAAAAAAAATCGGTCTGTCAGTTGACCCTGCGGGCCAGCCCCAAAACTTCCCGCTGTTTTAGAGCTCGTTGAGCTCGAAAACATTATTTTGAATACGTTTTCGAGCTCTTCGAGCTCACAAATACTTTTGTATGCCATTGTTTTGTAAAAAACCATTTTTTAGAATTTCCTTCTCCCACGATATCTCGCGAACGAATTAACCGATTATGATGGTTAAGGTGGCAATCGACGCGTTTTATCAAGTTCTGAAGCTGATCAAATTTTGAAATTGATTTATTTAGCCGTTTTTGAGAAATTTCAAAAAAACCAAGGAAAAAATTTTTTTTGAATTCTTTCGTCAACGGTTTCTCTTGAACGAATGAACCGATTTTGATAGTAAAGGTGGCATTCGACGCGGCTTATAGAGTTTCAGAGCTGATTAGATTTTGGAATCAATCCATCGAGCAAATTAAAAGTTATCCAAATAAAACATTTTCGAAAAAATTTTATTTTTGAAATATCTCTGAACGCACCCTACCGATTAAGTTCAAATTTTTACGGCTTCAAGACATTAACAAGCCGCGTCGAATGACACCTCAACGATCAAAATCGGTTAATCCGTTCAAGAGTTATGAATATTTACATAGATACATATGTACACTCGGACATCATCGTGAAATTAGTCAGGATAGCTTCCTAGGACCTCGAAACGTCGACATCTGATGGAAATTCGATTTTCGTAAATCGGACCGAAACCAATAACTTCCCGAATTTTTGAAAATTTACAATTTTCTTAGCGGGAAATTAAAATTGTTGATTAACAATTGAATAACTTTTTGAAAAATGGTGATGTAACTTTTTTTACCGCAAAATCATATTCTTTGAAGTGTCTAGATGACTCCAGAATGTTTTCGAATTTTTTAATTGATATTGGATTGCAAAAAAAAATTATTTAAAAACTGCGCTCACTAGAGTGGTGCGCGCATGCCGAAACGCCACGCAAAAGCTAATTTTCAACGTTAAATTAAAATTATAATTATTGGAACTACGATTCGGGGAGTCAAGAACTTTTTCGCTAAAATTTTCTGCTCTTTCAGAAACTTTTCCAATATTTGAGCTAACGCTTATACTTTTTGAGATTTTGCCAAAAAGCTGGACGGCTAGTTTTTTTAACGGTTTTTTGTCCGTAACAATTGTAATTTTATTTTTCCAAAAAAAAACCAAAAAACGACTTTTTCTACACGCCATTCCAGATCGTTTATGCCATCAACTATATTTTTCGGAGACCTGTAACTATTTTTAGTAGGAACTCAACTTCTCGACTAGACTAAAATAGAATTAAAATACATGATTTAGGTATTTTCATTGATTCGTTTATTAACCATTTGATATGGTATTAATCTTTTTCTTAGACTAGTAAGCCTTTAATTCTGTGCCTATTTAGACAGTCGATCTGAAGGAGTAAACTCCAATCGTGCGTCGGAGCTGACACACACACTTTTTTTTTGCAATTTTTTGAGATTTTTGATCGTGCCCCTTTTTCCCACATAGACGATTTATGGAACTATTTCGTAAATAAGAAAAATAAAATCATTTTATCTATCATATAATTGTTGAAGTAAATAATTATCTAAGAGTAATTAAATATTTTAGAATTATTAACTATATTTTATACTTTAATATGAATTTTTATTCCCATATAAGAAAAAAAATTAAAAAATAATGGCCTAATCTGGCTCAATTACCAAGTACAGATTATAAATAGAATATTCTTATTTTTGATTCTATAAGTTTTTCGCTAAATAAAATATTTATTTTTTATTGTAATACAAATTTTTTTTGTTCGTATAAAAAAAAATCATACAATTTGTATTTATCAACTATTAAAAAATAATAAAATTTAATTACTTATTTATCTAAAGGATAATTTATTTATTTATTATTTATTCATTTAACGTACAATTTTTAGGAGTAGTTCCTTGATGTACGGTACAATAATTGACTAGGTATATACAAAAAATATTAAAAAAGATTTGCGCAGTTTTACAATTAATCCATATAATTTAATTTTGGGAAACAAAACACATAAAGCATTATAAAATAAAGTATGCCAAAAAGGAACGAGAGAACATGTACAAAAATAGGTGAGAAGTGCGTCAGATACTCAGAGGCGAGTTATTACTATTTCTCAAAGTAATTACTTCGCAAAGGTATGCGTATAACGCCTTTGTTGATGTTAGAGAGTCCTCTGAGATTATCGCTAGTAGGTTTGGTGAAGAGCTGTCTGTAGGCCACCAGGGCTGCATGTATCTATGCCTCAGAAAATCGTAAGCAGGACATTCTGCAAGCATATGAGCAATTGTTTCCTCCCTGAAGAGATGACACTGCGTGCATATTCGCTCTGGCATGAATTTGTGAGTTATCCCATTTAAGGTTAAGTTGTAACCCAGGTTACCGGCAAGTCTAATTTGCAGTTTCGGTTTTGCTTGTTGATGAGGGCAGATACACAAGAGCCGAGCAGGGAACAGATGGTTAGAGTAAGCGAATTGTAGCATACTTGAATGCGCATATCTGTTGAGGTCCAGATTCTTGCGATAGCGACGGTATTTTTCGAGAATGATAGTACGGCGGCTCAACCAGACAGGTAGAGATAGATTATCGAGCATAAAATCTTCGTGTATGGGTTTTAGAAGTGCTTTAAGACGTAAGAGCCAGTTGAATCTCAAATGGCCGTGCTCCTGTGCTTCGAAAAGCCTAAACAGACATTTCTTCGGTGGGCGAGAATCAGGCATTTTTAAGATTCGTACGATCCAGTTGATTGTGTTTTTCAAGATGTCCACCGAAATATGCTCTATGCCCAGTTCTAGGCGTATTGCGTAGTTTGGTGTGCACTGAGCCAGGGAGAAAAGTCTCTTGTAGAAATAAAGGTGCGCGGTTTCTAGTTTTTCCAGGGTATTTGGGTCGAGGGCCCATATGTGCGCCTGATACAGGAGCGTAGTTTTTACCAAGCTATCGTGAACCTTCTTCTTACTAGGCCAAGTACTCGATTTGAGCCGCGCTAGGGTTGTTAGAACTACGCCAGCGGCAGATTTTACTTTCCTAGTTGCCATATCTGCTGCTAGAGAGCCTGATGTTGATATATTGAACAGAATACCTAGGTATACGTATGATTTTACGACTTCAATTTTTTTTCCTTTGTACAGAAAGTAACAGATTTTTTTGCTCCGCCTGCTGGACGCTTTACAGATCAGAATCTTGGTTTTTTCGATGTTTACGGTTAGGTTGTTGTCATCACAATATTTTTCCAGTACTTTGAGGATTTTTGCAAGGTTGTTTGCTGAGAAAGTTACTGCCGTCGAGTCATCGGCGAATCCTAGCAGGCTGATATCTGTGGACCCATTTAAGTTCAAACCTATACATTCTTGTTTCTCGAAAACACTCACCATGTCACTAACGTAGAGAATAAACAGAAGTGGGCTAAGAACTTCACCCTGTAACACACCTTCTGTAACTTCTATGGGTTCCGAAAGGGCGTCCTCAGTCCTGACGTGCATTCTAATAGCAGCATAGAATTTGATAAGGATGTTTACGAGTTTGGGGCATAGACCAACTTCTACCAGCTTGCTCCAAAGCTTGTCATGTGGGACTGAGTCGAAAGCCCGCTTGAAGTCTATAAATAGAACTAGCGCGGAGGCACCCTTGTGTCTTAGTAATAATTGGAGAACTGATTGCAGAGTAAAGACGTTATCCTCGCAGCTCCTGCCTTCCCGGAAGCCCGCTTGTTCCTCAGGGAGTATTCCGTTTTTTTCGGCCCAGATCCTCAGGCGTTCATTAATAATACCGGTAAAAATTTTCGTTACACAGTTTACTAATGCTATGCCTCGGTAATTGAAGAAGTCACCTGGGTCTCCTTTTTTATGTAGCATGAACATGCAGACCTTAGACCAGTCCTCTGGAATATCACCAGAATCGAGGATCTTGTTAAAAAGTGAGAGCAAGTAAAGCTTCCAATTACTAGGAAGATTTTTTAAAAAATCGTTTGAAATACCATTTATACCCGGAGCTTTACCACTTTTGGCTTTATTCAGACTCTTTTGGAGTTCGTCAAATGAAATGTCACACGTTAATGCCGTAGTGGGGTAGAAGACATGAAATGGGACTTGGGTGGAGCTGCGCGCCGGATATATATTGTTGTAGAAATTTACCCAGTCTGAAGGGCCGATAGCTGAGACTTTGTTGGACCTTGGGTTCGCTAACCTGACCGCTTGCCAAAAATCGGCAGGAGATCTAGAGTTTGCAAACAGTCTCGAAATCGATTTTGCGTATTCGCTTTTTTTGTACCTGAGTAGGGCAAAGTATTCCTTCTTGACAGTATAGTAGTAGTCCCACAAGATCGAATCACTATACTCCTTTTTGCAAAAGCGTAAGTAGCTAGATACCAGACGCTTACGTTCTTTACATTCGCTATCGAACCATCTAGCCCTAGGTGGCTTTGGGGTTGTGTTTGAAAGTTTGTACATTCCCGAGCTTTGGGCAGCTTGTGTGACCGCTTTTTCCAGTATCGAATACAGCTCATTCACTGAAGTTGCTTCAAAGTTTTGGCCCACATAGGAAGACCATTTCATGCTGTGTTTAAAAAGAGACGCTTGCACCTTATTCCATTTAAAAAGAGGCTGGGGCACCTTAGCAGGTGTTTGTATCTCATCATTCGAAGTTGTAGTCAACGAAAGTGATACTGGAAAATGATCTGACTGCGTGACGATGTGATTGACAGAGAGTTCGTTGATGTATTTCAGTCCTGAAAAATGTATCCACACTAGGTCAATCGTGCTTTTGCCAAGAACACCGCTGAACGTGAATTGTCCTGGAATATCCCCGTTGGTTCTGCCGTTCAGTAGAATGAAACCGTTCTCCTCCATCAGTTCGTTAAGTAGTCGGCCTTTCTCGTTGACTATTTGGTCTTGTGCAATGCGAGTCTCTTCCAGGGGCGATACCTCGATAATGCGCGGTTCGGAGTGTTGGACCTGTCCCACTCTGGCATTAAAGTCTCCCCCTAGGAGTAAGATGTTGAAGTTAGTAGCGTTTAAGATGTCATTTAATACTGATTGTAGAGAGTTGCAGACATCTTTAAAATTTGCAGAGGGCTTCCAGTAAACCGAGCCAATTATAATTGAAAAATCATCTTTAGTATGTCTGGAAAAAATACAATTCTCGGAGGAGTAAATGGTATCTAGTTGGTAAGCCCTGTCACAGGTAGTCAGGAGACCACCGCTTGCCTGACCTGGAGACTTAACTTTGTTTGCTTGTACCCATGTGGACTTCCAAGTTGCGAATTTTCCCGAGAAAGCTTTACTATTTGAGTGTCTCCATGTTTCACTTATGCATACAATACTATGGTCGAGAGATGAAATATCTGTAAGATTAGTTATGCCGCGGCAGTTCCAAAAAGTTATGATCACCGGTTTTTTCTGAATGTGTTTTGTTTCCTGTAGTTGTTAGGCGCTTTCCCTGGCAAAAGGAGCATTATTTGTGTATTATTGGGATGGACTGTGCTTAAGCGAGACTATAGCTTCTAAGTGTAGGTCGTATGTATAGTCAATACCGTCTACCGTGATCTTGAGGTTACTAGTTTTAACCTTTTTGTTCGAGAGTTTCAAGCGGCGAGATTCATCCCTTAATTTCTTGGAGATAAGACTTTCTTGCGGTGTTAGATCGTGGTTTATGAACACCGTTGATTTTAATTTGTTCTTTTTGGTCATGATTTCTTTCTTAGTTGTCCCGTCCAGTATAGTGGCCTTGATCATGTCGTTGTTCTTACCGATCACTGTGGCGCTGGTGATACAGTTGGCGATGCCCAAGTTGACTTGGATGTAATTGCTTAGGGTCTTGAAGGGATCGCCATCCTGCACCTGTAAACCTTTGACAATAATATTATTTTTACGAAGTTGCTTTTCAACCGCGTTTGCCGAAGCAGAAGCTATCTCTTCGTGCAAAGAGCGAACAGTTCCCATCGGCGAGGTTATACAGTTGGTTGAAGAGGATTCTAGGATTTTGACACGAGCTTCTAAGGATCCAACGGTATCTTTTAGTTCAGAATTTTCTTGCCTAAGGCTTTCTATCAATTCTTGGAATTCCTTGGTAGACTCCTTGCGAGAATCTTCAATTTTGGTCATTAATTCCTTTTTCAGCAAATTTAGCTGTGATGCTGTACTTGTACTCATCTCGTCGAGTTTCTTGAGGATCGCTGACTCCATGCTTATTGCAGAATTTAAGCCACTAGAATCCGGATATGAACCCTGATTTGTTGGAGATAAAACCTGCCTGGAAATTTTCTTTTTCGGATGCCCTGCAGGTGTGTGGGTGAAAGAGTCTTCTTCCCTGCCTCTTTTGGAACTCGCAGGAGACAGATAATTTAGTATAGAATTGGACGAGGGTGTTCGATCCTTGCTCCAAGCTTCCGCTTTTGGCGGTCTTCCTCTTGCTTTCGTTTGGATGTGGGCCTGGAGTTCAGCGTAGGTTTCCTGGTATTCCGATGGTAAGAACTCAAATGTAGATGGGCTGAGAGCGAAGTTTTTGAGAGGAGCCGGAGGATTAATTGGACACGGGGATAAATTCGAAGTTGCAGTCGGAGAGTCCGCTTCAGGATCCGATGAGTCGGTAAGCTTTGCCGGGTCCGAACCTCTATAACTCATGTTCCATGTTTAACCTCGGGGACCAGTAAATTGCATAAAAAGTACCACTTTGAATTGACTGACCACGTGCAGATTCCAACCTCAAAAGTCACGTGTTCGAGTGAGAATAAACCTTATCAGCGATAGCACAGTTTCACAGCAGGAAAGTTAAAAATAAAAAGTATAGAACTAAGAGTAATAAGAGTAAATTGTGTAAAAAAATAACACTTCGAATCGACTGACCACGTGCGTAATCCAACCTCAAAAATCACGTGCTTAAATAAAAAAGGCCTGTCACTAAATAGTACGATTTCACAGCCGAGAAGTTTTAAATAAAAAAAAAAGTACAGCAGTCAGAATAGCAAATTTTAGTAGTTTAGAGATAAAAAGGTAAATTAATTAAGATAAATAATCAAAAATACTCAAAGAAACACTAGGACGTAAAATTCGAGTGATGTGTGCTGTACGAGCGCCACCTAGCCAATCTAAAGAATAATTTGATAAATAAAATTATTCCACTTTTCTAATATATTTAATAGTTGAAAAAACATATGTATGATTTATCGTTTGTTTTAAAATTAATATTTTTTTATTTACAGAAATAAATAAATAAATACTTCAATACTTAAATACTTCAGTTGTTCATTATAAACTTTTAGTGTGATCAATTCAATAATTTTTGATCTTAAATGCTCAATGTTCTACCGCTCGGTCCATTCAGCTCATATGCCGATATGTTATCTCGAGCTAACACATCAATGATTACTGAATAATACACGATGCAACGAATTTCAATTTTTCCCCCTAAAAGTTCCTCGGAAACTCTCCAGGGCATCCACCTATCTCTCAGAAGTCGTGCACTACTTAAGAGAAATGTTGACTATGCCAACTCCGGATGGATCCCAAAGCTCCAGTCAGGATACTGTTGACCAATGATAAGTCCTAAGAATTCAAACTTTTGATTTGAGCTGAGCTCACTTAAACCAAAAGAAATATCCAGTCTCTCATCAAAGGCCCAAGAATCCCGGGAACCCCTTACAACGACTAATCGTTCAGGGTCCTCAGACGGACTTCCCTCAGCTAATAACCGAACTTGGAACATTCCAGTCCTTCTAGAATCCCGGGAATCCCTCGAACAACGTTACCACCGAGATCGTTCGGAGCCCTCAGCCAGACTTCTTTCAGAATCTCGGGAACTCTTCAACAACGTCTACAGTGTGGTTATTCAGGGTCCACTGTCAGACTTCTCTTAAGGACTATACCAGTCTTTAGCAGTCGTTCAGACATCTTCAATTCTATCAGTTTGCAAGATATCCTAGACTAACTAATTGACTACAGAATCCCGGGAACCCTTTACAACGTCTACACTGAGATCGTTCAGGGTCCCAGCCGGACTTCTCTTTTATTTTTCTTATTGATCACAGTACGGTGCAAGACGATTTACATGTACGATTTTATTTTTCCCGTTGGGAATTTTTCTGATTCTATAAACTACATTATTTAGCCTATTTTCAATTTCATAAGGACCCTCCCAATCGCATTGAAGTAGATAAATTTTAATCATTTCCGTTAATATCGACTTTTTTTTTTTTTTTTTTAAATTTAACTCATGATAGTAATCTCAGCAGTTTCATAAAACTTTCCTATTCATTTGTATAAAACTATTTTTATTAACTCGATAAGTACTTGAGGTATTACATAGCCCAGATAAAAATTTTCAAAAATGACTATCTATACAAAATTTGTTATCTTTTGTTCTTCAACACAAAATCATTAAATATACCCGGTTTATTAATTACGTCAATCGATTACAAAACAAAAGAGCGGTTAAATGTCACGATATTTCTTGTTAATTCGTACTTTTTTTTTTTTTTTAATTTTATCTAACTATAATTATTATTAAATAATGATACATCACCAAATTTATCCTTTTCCAATTGTAATTTGTCCACAAGTTCAATTTCAACTTCTCAATCAATTCTACGAAAAATTGTACCGTCTTTACTTTTTCCTGTTTTAAAAAAAAAATAAGATTATCCGTCGTTTAATGTTTCGATCACTTTTATTTTATATTTTTATCACACGTAATTACTCATACCCGCACTTTAACACAAATTAATAGAAATATTTTTACAACACTAATTCATTAATCCCGAACTTTTTTTTTTTATATGTAGTATATCACACAAATAAATTCAAATACGCATTTTGACACCGATTAAGAAAAATATTTTCACAAAACTTAATTATTTAATCACTGACTTCGTTTAAATTATTACACGCACTTGGAATCTATATGATAAAATATATTCAAAAATTTTAATTAATTCATCACCGTATTTATTTATATTACTACGCGAACTTTAACACTATAACACATCCACAGAATTTTTTTTTTTTTTTTTTAATTCATCACCGAATTTACTTATTTTACTACGCGCACTTTAATATAATAACACATATTCACAAAACTTATTAAATTCATCACTAAATTTATTTAAATTCACACGCGCACTTTATCACAAATTTAAAAAAATATGTTTTCACTAAACTCATTTAATTAATCACTGAATTCACGTCTTTTTTTTTTAATATCAAAAACACGGTCGTTTTAAATCTTTGCCTTTCCCGTCACGTCGCAATATTTTGACAGCTATTTTTATTTTATATTTGTAAATACACACGAAGGTTACGCGCACTTCTGACACCAAATTGTAGTGGTTGGTATCTTAAATTAATATCACTTATACACTACAATGATAACACACTTATATTAGAAATAATAACACCACAATTAACAGCAGTAAAAGAAAGCAAGGGCAATATATATTTTATTGAGATACAATGTTTGCTGTTTAACTGTCAATATACGACTGACTGACTTTAATCGCGCATCTATAAAACAAGAGAAGAAGGCATTTGTTTTCTAGCTATCCAAATATTTAAAAGATCAGTTTCACATTCGTTACAATATTATGGAGGGTCGAAAAAATCAACTATTTTTTTTTCTACAAGTCACACAGAAAAACGGGTTGCTAGACACCTTAAAAAAATTCTCACCAAATATGAGCTCTTAATTTCAATAGGAAGATGGCCCTCATCGCAGCATTTTATTTTTTTCTCAGTCCAATAGAAAAAAAATTATACCTCATCATTAATTGATTGTACAGAAAAATGTTTGGAAGAATTTTGTAAGAAATTTGATGCTCTACCAAAAAGGTATCTTATATTTTTCCCGTAAGCCTCACCATTTGAATGATATTGAAGATTTAAGTTTGATTATTTTAAGACAAATATCATTTTTGTTTATGAATTTTATAACTCGACAATAAATGACTATTATAAAATACGCAATCTTAATTTTTGTAGAAAATTAACTGCTCTATGAAAATGGTGTCTTATATTTAGGCGATTAAACTAAGCCTTCGAAAGATATTCATCATCAAACTTTCATGTGTACTGATTTGAAGAGTTTTTGATGAAATAATCGAAAAATATCAACTCAATTTATAAGTATTGAAAAACTTTACACGAACTTTAGTTTTTATCAACGGAGAAACTTAAAATATTTTTAAGTTTTCTTTTATGTGTGAGTATCTTTGTCTACATTTAAAAAAATTAATTTCACATTATTTATCACTTAGTTAATTATTTACTAATAGAAAAAGCAAAGTTTTCATTATAAATGTATTATGATATGTTTCAGTTTTAGAGAAACAAAATTTCCAATTAGTTGTGAAAAAATTTTTTATTTCAATTTTCAGCTAAGTCATTAATTTTCAAACAATTTTTGTTGTAAGTAGGGTAATTTTTCGATGCTCTTTGACAAATTGCAATAAGAAATGAAATACAAAACGAAAACTCTCTAGAGAAAAAATTTTCCCTAGGACAATATCCAGCTATAGTGGACAAATTTTTTTATCCGTTTTGAAGACGTTATCGAAAAAAAATAATATAATCGTGATTTTTAATAATTAAAAATAAAATGTTTAGAATTATTGGAAAAAAATTTTGAAAATAAAAGTCAAATAATAAAAATATTAATGACAAAAAATGAAATTTGTATGAAATTCATAACTAAAATTGATATTTTTATTGATATCTAATCAAAAACTCTTAGAACCAGTACTCATGAAAGTTTGATAATGAAAATCTTTTAAAGGCTTAATTTAATCGCCAAAACATAGGACACCATTTTTATAAAGCAGTTAATTTCCTACAAAAATTCATATTGCGCATTTTATAATAGTCATTTGTTGTCGAGTAATAAAATTCATAAACAAAAAAAGGCCATTCAGCAGCCGAAATGGAAGTAGATTTCTCATTGTTTGATTTTTTTCATTGTTCAAATAAAAGTTAATAATCAAATAAAATTTTTTTTTACATTTATGACAGAGTGATTAGCTTGCCAAGTCTGGTCGCACCTAAGTATTATAGTCGAATATTAGGGCGCTACTGGAAGATGGACTCGGCCTTCCAAAACCGGATGTTAATTGTATTTATTTTATATGCTCAGGGTCGTTCGTAAATTTTATATTTTTGTGAGAGAGGAGAGGAATTATGAACAGGCTGAAATAAATTTATTTAAGACTTTAATTCCAATTTCTTATTAATCACGCACCTTGCTTATTATTTATTTTTCCTTAATAACATTTAATAATCTTATGATAAACTATGCTTATGACAAACTAAACTTATGACAAACTAAATGCGTCCCCTGGACGTTTCCACACTCCCACACACACACGTATTTTAAAAAACTGTCCACCGGACGTTAAACCTTGAACCTTAATACACTTTGATTAAAAAACCGTCCACCGGACGTTAAACCTTATTTTCCTTAATTTCTACTTTTTAAAAAACCGTCCACAGGACGTTAACCCGCATTTCTTATTTCTAGTGTCCACCGGACATATCTTAAACCTAACTTATATTTTGTCCACTGAACTTACAACACAAACACATTTTCTTTTAATTAACATTGATTTGACTCTACTTAAAACTTTATTTTCCTTTTTGTACTTTTTATATCATCACAATCTTTTTCACCCAAAATTTTATGACTCTAATTCAACTCAATTTCCCAATATAAAATTTCCACATTTACTCATTCTGATTACAATATATCACTCCCTTAATTCCCTTTTAACTCACTGATTTTACACATATTAATTAATTAATTTTGTTGTTTAAATTAAGTATTAATTAATTAATTTTTCCTTATAATTTTCACTAATAATTTGCCCACTGTTTCTATACATTAATTTACTTCACAATAAATAATCCGTTTCTTTCCATTTTACTCAATAACAATTTATCAAAATTCTAGCGTCCTTTTAATGACGTCATTTTATTTAGATATTTTAATTAATTAGTTTATAATTAAATCACGACTAGAATTACGGTATGAATTGACTAGAAATTCGGCCATTGAGTTGGCGTTACTCGGGTCTTGAATCTTACTGACAGATTCGAGTAAATTAAAGTTTATTTATGAATTAATTCAGCCACTGGAATAAATTCCGGCCTCAATTAATTTACTGACATTATCGAATAATTTATTTAATTAGTTATTTACGCGGGAAAATTATTTTATTCCAGCCAAAGGCCTCGGATAAAATAATTCAGAGTTATAGACACAATATAGCGAATAAGAGCGGCGCAACAATTTTTGAGAAGACGAGGCGCGTGTTTGTAATGGCCAATGGCCTACAACTTCCAATTTATTTTAGATTGAATTAATTATAATTAATTCTGCCATTGGAATATAAATTCCGGCCTTAATCAATTATAATTTTACCTTGATGAATTTTACAGCAGCAACCAGATGAGACTTGTAGCTGATGTCTGGCTATTTCTCCAACTGTCGTCCAGTTTTCCTTACAGGTAAATCGGCTCTTCTGGTTCTCGATTGTCCGGTTGTTCCTGCTCCAGATTATTAAGGTCCTCGTCTTGCCTCATATAGAATGGTGTAGATGATGCGTCCAATCACTCTAGTCGTTCACTAACTCTCACTTAGGCGTCCATCGCCTTCGGTCGTCCGATTGACTTTCTCGATTTTTGGCAACTCCACCCTCTTATAACTACTCGATTCGGGTCTTTTTGATTCACCCCCGGAAAACTCATCCCTACTAAATGAATTAGTCAAAGAGAGGGACGGATGTTCGGGTCTCACTGATTAGCGACACCCGGTGACATGTCGAATCACTCAATTTAATAAACCGGGTTATAATTAGGACCCGTTATCGACCGTGGACAAATCCAAATTTAGATCTTAATAAATAGTCATTGGAATCTATTTTACCCTGTTACACATTTTCTTAAAAATTCTCGAGATGATAAAACAAAATAAATCAAATAATTATAAGTATAATGCCAAAAATTGAAGCTAACTAAATGAGCTTCAGAAGAATATTTGATGATAATGCACTATATGTTTTGATTTGACGTTATTTAAAGATACGTATGCATATATTCAAACTATTGGACCAATGGTATTCCGGACCCTATTCGAAAAATTATGATAGATTATGGTTTTAATGCTCGAGAATTCTACCATAAGAACAAAGGCGATAATTTGCTTTCAATAAAATCTACTATTAAAATATTCTAAGATTAAAAACTGATTGTGATACATCAAAGTGTCATACTTGAAATTAGTACTAATATTTGAAATAAAAAGCCTATCAGAATATCAATCGACGAGTAGATATAAAGAATATTATCATCATAACTAATGTTAATCTTGTTATTGATATATCATATCATTTATACACTGTCGATAAAACAAAATTGTATATACCCACTGAATTGAAATGTTTGGATTTTGTAAGTGTCACACTGCGATAATATGAATTTAAGTAGCTCCATGAATGTACTAAGAAGTAGGAGAACTGATGCAATAGCAAAATTTCATTGAATGGATGGTAAAATACAATCACCGGCGGGTATTCATACCGTACTCGGTTACAAGCGTGCCTTTTACTTCTCTACTTTTAGTACTCTACCAACATACAACTTTCTTAAATAGATTACTATGCGAAAACATTAATACTAAATATATTTATGTTGCAAAATAATTCTATGTAAAATTATCTCTATGTAAACTTATTCTATTAAGTATAAATATATGTGAAAATAATTCATGTCCAAAATATCTCTATATTATATATATCTCTATGAAAATTAAGTCTCTACAAAATTTACTATAATATGACAGAATTAGGTGTTAACATATTTATTAGGGTGGCTCAAAAAAACCGACTATTTTTTTTTTTTCCATCTCGCATGAAAATTTGTTGGTTTACGATGTTTTAAGAAGCCTCTCCACAAATCAGCTCGATAAAAAATTTTTAAGAGGTCGCTCACGAATTTTGAAAATATCAAAAATGATCGAAATTCGGATTTTTATTTAAAAATTTTTTTTTTTCTCGTGGCAGCAATAGTTTATATTTTTAAAATCATGACTTTGCTGAAAATTTCAGCCCAAAATTTTAATATTTAAACGGCGCTCAAGAATTTTGAATGTTTCCGAGTGTTGTCTTTTTGACGTTTTTGAGTGACCCTTAAATATTAATAATAAAGCTTCTCGATTTTTTCACCATCAATTTGCATGACAACGAATGAAAATATGACCCGAGAAATAGAAATAATAAGTTATTTACATACTTTTTTTTTTTTTAATCCAATTTGTAGGTTTTTTCGCTTATTCAAAACTTACCAAATTTTATTGTTTAAGACTGTCCTGTATATTTTTGGTTATGCAAAAGTTATATTTAAGTGGAATGACAATAATTGAGTTATAAAAACTAATTCAAACTATTAGTTACATATTATCAGTTAATATTCGAAATTCTTGAGCGCCGTTTAAATATTAAAATTTTGGGCTGAAATTTTCAGCATAGTCATGATTTTACAAATATAAACTATTGCTGCCACGAGAAAAAAAAACATTTTTAAATAAAAATCCGAATTTCGATCATTTTTTATATTTTCAAAATTCGTGAGCGACCTCTTAAAAATTTTTTATCGAGCTGATTTGTGGAGAGGCTTCTTAAAACATCGTAAACCAACAAATTTTCATGCGAGATGGAAAAAAAAAAAATAGTCGGTTTTTTTGAGCCACCCTAATATTTATATTATGGAATTTCTCCATAACTATACAACTCTCCTTAATATTTCTCTATTCTGCATATCTCTATGACACAACAATTCTATGAAAAAATTTTTCCATTTAAAAATTTTTCTATGTTGACCAAAGTCAGTTTCAACATTTCTCTCATAAAAAAAAAACTAAGTTTTACGAATGATTTTGTGTCTTACCACCAGCAATCGCGTGGCGCTACCATAAAATTCCAACAACAATACAATGATAATGATAATGATTTAAGTAATTATAATTTTTTCTTTTTAAATGTCATTAAATTTGAATCCTGACTTTGTCAGTATTTTATTATAATTTCAAATTTAATGACATTTAAAAAGAAAAAATTATACTGACTTAAATAAATGCAAAGAAAACCTTTGGTGTTTGGCCGGCCGTGTGCAACTACTGTAGTGCTCGTTGACGCCATTTTCTAGTCATTTTTGTTTTTAATATCAATATCATTATCATTGTATTGTTGTTGGAATTTTATGGTAGCGCCACGCGATTGCTGGTGGTAAGACACAAAATCATTCGTAAAACTTAGTTTTTTTTTTCATGAGAAAAATGTTGAAACTGACTTTGGTCAACATAGAAAAATTTTTAAATAGAAAAATTTTTTCATAGAATTGTTGTGTCATAGAGATATGCAGAATAGAGAAATATTAAGAAGAGTTGTATAGTTATGGAGAAATTCCATAATATAAATATGTTAACACCTAATTCTGTCATATTATAGTAAATTTTGTAGAGACTTAATTTTCATAGAGATATATATAATATATAGATATTTTGGACATGAATTATTTTCACATATATTTATACTTAATAGAATAAGTTTACATAGAGATAATTTTACATAGAATTATTTTGCAACATAAATATATTTAGTATTGATATTTTCGCATAGTAATCTATTTAAGAGAGTTGTATGTTGGTAGAGTACTAAAAGTAGAGAAGTAAAAGGCACGCTTGTAACCGGGTACGGTATGAATACCCGCCGCTGATTTTTAGTAATTTGAGTGGTCTAGGCATATATATATAGGCATGAAAATTAAAGCTTATTCGAAGAGCTTTCGGATGAATTTGATATAAAGTCGATAAGTTATCACCAGGGCCCGAGACTTTGTGCTATAAGGTTAGCTTTAAATTCTTCTCGGTAAAATGACCAATAATTGTTGAATATGTGAGCAAGTTCATTGTATTTACTAAACTCTACTATAGGTGTTGGAATGCGGAACGCGGAATTGGAAATTCGATTCCTGAATTTAGCCTGCTAACCATTCCGTGGTTTGTGGAATCGAAGTGTTGTTTACTAATATTAAGGGTAGAGATAGAAGATAGTAGATATGCTTTTAGGGCCAGTTTTTCAAACCGGGTTAATTTTCAATCTGGGTTTATATTATTATTGCCAGTATATCTATATTATTAATGTATGGAAGTATACTAGCAATATTAATTGGAACCCGGATTGAAATCAACCTGGTTTGATTAACTAGCCCGTACTATACTAAATCTTACTAATTTGACTTAGGACTTAGTTCCGCCAAACTCGCCCATAGATTGTGAAAAATATGTTTGATATATTTAGGTGGATGAATTTTGCGCCAGATGAGAATTTCTTTGAAACATAATTATCAAAACGTAGTTTTCTACAATTTTTCCTTATTGTAAAAAAGTTGAAAAATCTCTAATTTTACAGCATTATTATAGAAGGAAAGAATGGAGTATGTATAGGTTTCCAGAATTAGGTTTTCGAAATGTTCTCACCTCACATAAAATTCGTCCACGTAAGGTGCTAAATCCACTATATTTCTCCCTATTAAAATCCTATACGTTCAAATAATGTTCAACTTAAGGCTAATTTTTCAAACTGCATTTATTTTTAATCTGGGTTTAAATTAATAAAGCTGGTATATCTTTATGCTATAAATGTATAGATTTTAAGGTGATTCGCTTGAAACGGCTGTTTTCTTATTTTTCATCACTTAAAAATATTGTTGTAGACATTCTGATTTAATTCTCTAGAAGTCAGCCGCATTTTAGGATATCGGCTCGCCGTTTGCGGCATTTTGTAGATAATTTGATACTCTTTAAAATTTCCTCGGTAATTTTACTTAGACTCGAATTGTTTTTTGTGCATTGGTTCTGAAAAGCATTTTCTTAAAGATAATTTTTGTTTTTAGTTGATATTGACTAAATAACGGAATGTACAGTAAAAATGCAGACAACGATTTTTTAAAAAATTTTATTCTCCACAAAAAAGGTTTTCTTAGTTAAGTGGCTCAAGTTTTTCGTTCACGTTATACAGGAATTTAATTAATTTTTTAAATAAAATATTTTTAAGAAGTTATTTCGAAGCTTATAAAATTTAATCCTTCGTATTTTCATTGATAGATTTTATAATAAGAAAATTATTCACTTTTTTAAAGTTAAAATTAAAAGGCACTTGATCGAATTTTAAAAAAAATATTTTATTTACCAAATTAATAAAATCCCTATATCACATGAACGAAGAACTTGAGCCACATAACTTAAACAACTTTTTTTGTAGAGAATCAAATTTTCTATAAAATTGTTATCGGTATTTTTCCTGTAAATTTTGTTATTTACTCAATATCAACTCAAAACCCAAATTATCATAAAAAAATGTTTTTCAGAACCAATACACAAAAAACAACTAGAATCTGAGTAAAATTATTGAGGATGCTAGTAGTTGAGTAAGGGGACTTCACCCGCAAGGTAAAACAGATTGTGGGTTCGTGTCCATGCTAAGCTGTTGTACCGGCGGCCGGTCAGTTATCGATTGATGATAATGTGTCAACTGTCAGCGTGGTTATCTAGGGCTCTTTTGACATCATTTTGACGCTAATTGGCGTGGTTTGAGCTTATCTGGGACCATTTTGACATCATTTGGATGTTAATTGACATCTGCTCCGTGTTATTGGCATACTTTCTAGCCGACCGAGCTTATCTAGGGCCATTTTGAGCTCATCTCCGCCATTTTGAGCTCGCTTTGATCTCATGTCCACCATTTTAAGCTCGCGTTAGACGTGAGATGGCGTCTTCTCTCCCCTCTTTTTTTGTTTCTTAACTGCGTAGTAGAATTTTTATTTTTAGATTATGACTCATCCAGTTCCGAGAAAAAACTTTCCTCTGTTTATTTTTAACTCCGTAGTAGATGACGTCATCTAACAGGTTTGAACTTGTTTTTGAGCTAGAGTGGGGGAAGTGAGCTGAGCGCTGAGCTCGGAAATAGATTCTTTATCCATGATATAATAATTTTAGGTGGTATAATAATTCTGATAATACTTCATTATTTTATATAAACATTTCAAATTGTAAAAAATAACACGAGAACAAGATGGCGTCCATCTGATGGCGTCCATCTGATATGTGTCTATCTAATTTACGCATAAATTTATTATTCAACGATAGTTCTGTTTATATGATAAAACTATATTATTTGTAATGAGCTGATATATTTAATGATGTAAACAGAATTATTATACAATCTAAAATTATTTTTTATGATAAATAAAAGTAGACACCATCACTGGCACTATAAGCATTTTTAGTGGTATTTGACATTTAATTTTAATGTTGGAATAAATTGTTATCTCATATTTACTTTATTTATTATTTAATCATAAGTTTAGTTAAAATTAATTTATTAAACTATCAATTAATAATTATTTATGGATTTTCAACAGTACTTACAATTTTATGCGCACGAAGTTGCTGTTGTTTGCTTAAAATGTCTAGACAATTTCGAGAGATTTTATCTAGATTTGAAGCTCTCAGACTTCGAGTTAGAAATGTCGGAACCTGATTGGTTCGCTTTTGAATGGCGCGCTTGTAGACTTCAGCACGTGCAATTTTGTCAAAAATGTTAATAAATATTTATTAATATAAATTATATTAAAATATTATTTTAGATACACCTCTTGATGATTTTAAATATTATTCTTAAACAATCACTTTATTCATATGACATAAAATTGATTTAGAAAAATAATTTGCGGGAAATAACTGCCATCTCGTGGGGTAAACTAGATATACAGATCGATGCATCCATACTGTTGTCAATTCGGTATACAGTGAATCAATAATGACGGTCAAATAGCCGCCACCTAGTGGGATAAGCCAGCTACTGAGATTGATGTTAATTCTATACATCTCTATGTTTTCAAATCATAATGAAGTAAAATTAATTAATAATAAACAAATAATATACTTACCTGATAACTATATATTTTTCAAATCAATGAAACAGTCGCACACTTTTGAATAAAATCTTTTTTTGATTAAATTAAAATAATTTTTAACTTATAAAAATCACTTATTAAAATTTAAAATTAAGTAACTATTTAATACCTAAAAATATTGTATATAATCATTTTCCAAGTAACTTTACACTATTTTATAATAATTAAATTTAAATTAGTTAAGTTTAAAAGAAAAAATGTCAGAAATAAAAATTATTTAAGTTGAAAAAAAAGTCAGAAATAAATTTTTTTTTAATTTTATTCAATTATTCAAAAACCAATTTTACATTTTGTAAAGCACATAGATATTCACCATTTAATTTACAATGATAATTACAGAAATTACAATCGAAAAATTTATTATTTTTGAGGGCGGGACATTTGAAATCTTCCCGATCGATGACAACTTTATCTTGTCCGACTAGATCTTGTACCCAAGTTTTTTCACCACCTTTGACATAAATGTACTTGTAATTACTTGTCACATGATCAAAAACTTCATGTAGCTTAGATTATGGTGTCTTTTCAGCATTCCAGGTGATCCCATGATGATTGTGTATGGTCCAGGTGTTTTGACGCTGACATTGATGTGGTAGCAATTCCCAATCATATGGTGGTTGAAATAGTGTACATGATAACTCTTCAAATCCTTCGATCTCATGTTGAATCGTAATTGTAGCAAGTTCTTTCAAATTGATTATCGGATCCTTTGAATCCTTGCACATCTAGTATCATTTCCATTTTTATAGCTTGTATCTCAGCAACAGTCAGAGAGCAACTGAAGAATTAATACAGCTATTTTTTATTTTATTATTCTCCCCACCACACTATTTTTCATTAATAATCTCCAATTTCATTGGCTGAAAAATATTCTTTGTTTAAGATAACTGCGTAGTAGAATGTTCATTTTTAACTGCGTAGTAGAATGTTTATTATTAACTGCGTAGTAGAATTTTTATATTTAGATGATGACTCATCCAGTTCCGAGAAAAAAACTTTCCATTGTTATTTTTATTTTTAACTGCGTAGTCGAATATTTATTTTTAGAATATGACTTATCCAGTTCCGGGAAAAAAACTTTCCATTGTTATTTTTATTTTTAACTGCGTAGTAGAATATCCATTTTTAGAACATGTCTCACTCAATTCTATTTTTAGACCATAACGACATCTAGTTCAATTTTTAACTGCGTAGTAGATGACGTCAAACCTTTCGTCGCGCCATCTAGATCTTAGGTTATGTTGATGCAATCTAGGGAATTTTTGCCATTTTCTAGGGGATTTTTTCCAGTTTCTGGGGATTTTATTTTATAAGGTTGGTACTTTTGAGAACTATGAAATTTTTTAATGCGCAGTTGACGAGTCGCGCCCCACCTATAAATACACCGCGCGAAAGCATACTTCATAAAAAGAAGTACAAGTCTCGCAGTGAAGTACATAACTCCGTGTAATCACTCTGTTGATTGTGTGTGAAATTCTTTGTGATATAAAGTTATTCTGATTTTTAATAATCAATAATTCAAGTGATATTTTTTACCCAACTTTCGTGCTTAAAAGATTTTTGTGGTAAAAAATTTGTTGGTATGTGATAAAAAACTCTGTGCTACAGAAAATTATTATTTTAATAATAATTATTTATAAAACAATTGTGAGTAAAAATCTTTATTCTTTCTGTGTTAAAGAACTGTTTAGACTTAAAACAGTTATTTTGTGCATTCAAAAACTTTAAACAGAAAAAACTTTCATTAAAATTTTTTGATTGTTGGTGATTTATTTTATATCAAAAATATTTTTTTTAATTGTGTCCACAGTTTATTTCTGCGTTAAAGAACTGTTTAGACTTGCGTTATTATTGATGCAATTCAAAGCTTAGTGGACACAGTAGCAACGTCATTTAATGATTTGCAACAAGACATAGTGAATAAAGAACAATGTCAAAAGTGCTACCAAGTGTGTGTTGACACAATTAATTATTTTAATGGCATTTTGTTGGACCAGCAAACAAGTGTCCAAGTTAAAAGAAGTGTGGAAGCGAACATTGTGCTACTTTGCTGGTATGGTGATCAATTTGCTCGACTTAGTGGTCAAGTTATCGGTGGTGACTTGGGTGAAAGAAATAATTTAATTAAATGGCAAGACCTGGAAAACGCAATTGCGAATAACATCAAGACTGGCTGTGTGGTGAATCATGCTCACACTGATTTGAGAACTTTCTTAACTGATTCTCAAAATTTAGTGATTGCGAAAGTTCAAGATATGTTGAATGATGTTGCAGGTCTTAAAGTCAGTGTAGAATTATTTTGCAAATTCAGAAATGCTAAAAATGAAAACACTGTTGAAGAAACGAAATCATTCAACATTAAAAGCAGTGAAATTTTACCTGCAACATCTCCTGCTGACTGGTATACGGACAATGTATATGAGAAATTGTTAAAAAAAGTTGAAGACTTCAATCAAAAAGATTCTGGGTGGAGTTTGATTGAAATAAATAACTTGGTCATCACGATTTTAAGATATGCACCTCTTCAAGCTGGTGATTCAACGTTTGTCATGCTACCCAAGGACATCCAAGACAAAAAAGCAGTTATAAATATTCAGAACTCGGATGAGTTTTATTTTCTATGGTGCATCAATGCAGCGTTACATCAGCCCGTTCCAAACCCTCAGAGAACTTCAGAATACAACCATTTCAGCTCAATTTTTAAGTATGAAGGTATTAAATTTCCAATATCAATCAAAGACATTCCTAAATTTGAAAAATTAAATAATTTATCTATTAATGTTTATGGTATTGAGTCTGAATATACTGGTAAAAAAACTGAAAAAAGTGTAATTATTCCTTTATAAATAGTAATGCAAATCAGGTGAGAAGACCAAATGTAATCAGTTATGACTATTCATTTATTTTCATATATACGACGTTTCGTCGGTGTTATTCCGACATCATCAGGTATCTAACAATAGACAGAAATTACAAACATTATTTTACAATTAATTATAAAATAAAATTATAAAAATAATACCTTGAAAATCTGTCAAAACATTGTCAACATTCTGATCCTTACATAGCAGATTCATGTACAAATTTTACACGTCCAAACATTAGTCAAATTATCGATAAAATTACAGATAAACAATTGTCAAGTGTTACAGAACTCTATTACTTTATATTTAGTTTATTGAAAGGTTATTAATAAGTACAAAATTATTAATAAATTTCAGGCAACAACTATCCTTCTACGCATGTTACTCTCAACTGTGAACAGCTGGCAATTATTTCACATGCACACTCCCATGGCAACAATGACAACTAAACCCACGCGGCAAGTTCAAATGACCTACGCCATGTTCTTATTATACTTATATTTCTCAATTAACCCCAAATACATATTACTTAGGTGATCTGTGTCTGTCCTCAAATTAACCTGGCAAACCTGGCAAACTAACCTGAACATGGCGTAGGTCATTTGAACTTGCCGCGTGGGTTTAGTTGTCATTGTTGCCATGGGAGTGTGCATGTGAAATAATTGCCAGCTGTTCACAGTTGAGAGTAACATGCGTAGAAGGATAGTTGTTGCCTGAAATTTATTAATAATTTTGTACTTATTAATAACCTTTCAATAAACTAAATATAAAGTAATAGAGTTCTGTAACACTTGACAATTGTTTATCTGTAATTTTATCGATAATTTGACTAATGTTTGGACGTGTAAAATTTGTACATGAATCTGCTATGTAAGGATCAGAATGTTGACAATGTTTTGACAGATTTTCAAGGTATTATTTTTATAATTTTATTTTATAATTAATTGTAAAATAATGTTTGTAATTTCTGTCTATTGTTAGATACCTGATGATGTCGGAATAACACCGACGAAACGTCGTATATATGAAAATAAATGAATAGTCATAACTGATTACATTTGGTCATCTCACCTGATTTGCATTACTATTTATTCACTTATAAGACCTGATATATTTTTCACAATTATTCCTTTATATTTGAGTAACAATTTAAAATCTGATAAAGAAACTATTCATCTTTTAATGGTTCAACAAAATGTAAATTTAAATATATCTGAAGATTTAAAAACTTTTGAACCCAAATTTCACTTTGCATTAATAAAAAATTTATCTCGATTAGTTAAAAGTCAAATATCAGCTGCTCATTGTCAATTATCCTTTTGTGATAGATGCTTGAATCATTTTAAATTTGAATATTCGTATGAAAATCATAAAGCAGACTGTTATAAAGTTAACAAAGTTTGAATGCAATTTCCATATGAAAATGATAAAATTTTGAAATTTAAAAATTATAAATGTAAAGACACTGTCCCGTTTGTCATATATGCAGACCTGGAATGTACACTTGAGTCACAAGATGATGATGATGATGAAACACAAAAGCACATCCCGCACAGTATAGCTTACTATCGTCATTGTAGTTATGATAATAAATTATCCAAATTCGAAATAAATCGATCACCAACATGTATTGAGTGGTTTACAAAAAGACTCGAAAATATAGCAATTGAGGTTGAACAATATTTAAAAAATCCCATAGTTATGAAGCAATTAACTGAACAACAGCAAGAAAGTCATGATCAAGCAACTCTTTGTCATATATGTGAAAGATCATTTTCTTCAAATAAAGATAAATGTTATGATCATTGTCATTTTACGCGTAATTATCGTGGTCCAGCACATATCTCTTGTAATATTAATTACCCCAAGTCTCATGTTATTCCAATAGTTTTCCATAATTTATCCGGTTACGATTCTCACTTTTTAATTAAATCTTTAGCTACAACTTTTGAAGGTAATATGACATTATTACCAATTAATAAAGAAAAATATATATCATTTACAAAAGAAGTCAAAAATATTTCTGTTACTTTGCGTTTCATAGACTCATTCAGATTTATGGCATCAAGCCTTGAAAAATTAGCTTCTTATCTGGGTGATGATGATAAACAAATCACAAAACTTCACTATCCCGATCCAGAAAAATGTGAATTAGTTACCCGTAAAGGCGTATTCCCATATGAGTATGTTGACAATGTAGATAAACTTGATAACAAACAGTTGCCTGATAGAGACAAATTTTTTTCTAAATAAACAGATAATAATATTTCTGATGATGATTATTCTTTTGCAAAATTAGTTTGGAATAAGTTCAACATCAATACTCTCGGCGAGTACTCAGATTTATATCTTAAAACTGATGTTCTATTGTTAGCTGATGTTTTCGAGAATTTTCGTAACAGTTGTTTCGAAACTTATAGTCTAGATCCGCTACATTATTATACTGCACCGGGGCTTGCTTTTGATGCGATGCTGAAACACACTGGTGTTGAGCTTGAGCTTCTGACAGATCCTGAAATGTTACTTTTTGTTGAAAAAGGAATCAGAGGCGGAGTCTCACAGTGTACAAACCGGTATGCTGCTGCTAATAATCGGTACATGAGTAAAGATTTTGATCCTAGCAAGGCTGAATCATATTTAATGTATTATGATGTAAATAATTTGTATGGTGCGGCAATGAGTATGCCGCTACCAAAAGGCTCATTTGAGTGGGTAGAGTATGTAGATAATGTAGATAAATTTTTAAATGATAATGATGATGTAGGATATATATTAGAAGTAGATTTAGAATACCCTGAAGAATTACACGAGCTTCATAAAGATTTGCCTCTGTGCCCTGAGCATTTTGTACCGCCGGGAAGTAAATATTCTAAACTATCAACTACTTTGTATAATAAAAAAATTATGTAATACACTACAAAAATTTGCAACAGTGTCTAGAGTTAGGATTAATCTTGAAACAAGTTCACAGGGTTCTTAAATTCGAACAGTCTGCTTGGCTTAAATCATATATAGATAAAAATACAGGCTGCAGAAAATTAGCCAAAAATCTGTTTGAAAAAAATTTTTATAAATTAATGAATAATGCAGTCTTTGGTAAGACTATGGAGAACGTTCGAAAATACGAAGATGTTCAGTTAAAAACTAAATGGACGGGAAGATTTGGTGCTAAAGCTTTGATTTGTAAACCAAATTTCCATAGCCTTACCATATTTGATGAAAATATGGTTATAATTGAACTAACGCAAGCAAAAGTCTTTTTTAATAAACCAATTTATGTCGGCTTTGCAATATTGGACTTGTCAAAAACATTTATCTGTGACTTCCACCATAATTATATCAAACAAAATTTTAAACATGATGAGTCTAAATTAATGTACACTGATTCAGATAGTTTAATTTATCACTTTACTGTACCAGATATATTTGAAAACATCAAACGTGATATTTCAAAGTTTGATACTTCAGACTACCCAGCTGATAATATTTACAACATGCCGCTAGCAAATAAAAAAGTTCTGGGTCTAATGAAAGATGAAAATAATGGAGAAATTATGACTGAATTCACTGGACTTAGGGCTAAATTATATGCATTCAAGACATATAAAAATAAAAAGGCCAAAAAGCGAGCAAAGGGTGTAAAAGGTCCAACTTTGTGAACAATCACGTATGATGATTACAAGCGATGCTTGAAAAATCATGTAAATTTAACAAAAAAACAGTATTTAATTAAGAGCGAAAAACATAATGTAAAAACGATTGTACAAAATAAAATAGCATTAAGTTGGGCTGATGATAAGCGTCAGCTTATTGACAGCAGCCACGACACTTTGCCATGGGGTTACAAAGTACCGAGTGTTGATGATATAATTGTCGATGAAGAATGAATAACTATAAAAAAAAGAAAGCTAATGTAAATAGTTATAATTTATTCTGTGAGTTTGTAAAAATTGTTATTAAAAATGAAAATTCTATGTAAATAATTATATATATTTATAATTTAATTTGTAAAAATTAGTTTAAAGGTTTATAAATAAAAAAATGTTTATACAATTAAAAATTTTATGTTTATTTATTAGAATATAAGATTACATAATAAGTTTTACAGGTCTGATTTATCGATCCAGGTGTTGTGAGAGCTGTCGAGCCGAGCCACTTTACATATAATTTATTTCCACGTTTTTTTTATAATTTTTTCTATTAGATAGACATCTGGATGCTTGACTTTGCTAAGTTCTTCAACATAAAATCCACCTTCAATTGGCTTATCTTGATAGTCTACAAGTTTGTACGTTGTTGGATTTGTATTCTGCACTGTCTTGATTGTAAAAATTTCAGTGGTCCAGTTGGGTGTGTAGCCTTTTTCAAATACATGTTTGTACTTGCTGATTCGAACTTTGTCTCCAACTTTGAATTTATTTTTTCGTGCTTGCCGCTGAACTTGAAGAGGTTTGTATATTTTTTCAAATATCTGCTTCTCATTTTTAGCAGTTACATCAATAGGTTCCAGTTGAAAAGTACGATGTTTTCTAGTATTATATTTGTGTATCAAATCTTCCAATATATCAATCCATTTATAAGTACCACGAGCAGTGAATTGACGCCACATGTTATTCTTAAGTGTTCGATTAAAACGTTCACATATTGATGCCTTCAAGTTGCTGAATGTTGAGTACATGTTAATGTTTTTACGTTTCATCAGTTCTTAAAATTCTTTGCCTTGGTCAACATGCAGATTTTTTGGTACACGTCCTTGTTGAAATATAGATTTTATTGCACTAGTGACATCACTGCCACTTTTACTTTTAATCGGTACAGTCCATGCATACTTTGAAAAAATATCTATGACAGTTGGCAGGTATTTATTTCCTTTATTAACTGTTGCATAATGTTGCGTAATCACAACTACATTCAAATTTGAATGTAGTTGCACTTCCGGCAAATAGAGGCAGCACCTACTGGGGCCTAGTGTCTAGCAATTCAAACTTGACTAGTGCAGTGCGACGCATGCGCATCGATTTTTCCTGCCTCGTGTTGAGAAGACCGACGCCATTATCTATCTTGCGTTTATATAATTTCAAGTGACACCACGTGTTTTATATAATCTATTATTTTTGCAATCATCACGAGTAATTAATTAAAAGTAATTAACCAAAAGCAATAAGTGATCAGTAATTGCTAACATCAGAACTCAGTTATAAATTAATAAAGGACTCAACAAAATTAGTGATCATCGACCACAAGGTTACCTCATCGAGAAAGCAACAGGTGCATTTTTTATTAAATTTTACTTGCTATCAGTGCTCAAATAATTAAAAGACTCAGTTTTATTATTTATTTAATTATCATTATGCTCAATTTCTTAATTAATTTAAAAGTTATTTTTCGCTCAGTAGCCTCTGCAATCATGTGATCACGTGTTCAACAAATAAATTAGAATCAGTGTAATTTATTATGAGCTCATTAAATTCAATTTAACTAAGTGATCATTATTATTAAAACTCAATAACTAAATTATTTATGTATTCAGTGCTATTAAAAATAGTAATTTACGTGTGCAATAATTTACTTCGCTCAGTAACCTCTGACATCATGTTACTTATTATCATGACATTCTTACAATCAAATCAGTGTTCAACCAAACTCAAATTAATTACTCCAATTATTTAAATTAATTACTCGCACTTAATTTTACAATTTGCATTCATTTAATTACGTATTCATGAGCTCAGACAATTAACAGTATTGACAAATTAAATCAACGATTTAATTTTGTGACCCAGTGATATTTTGTGCTGTGACAAATAAAAATATTGTTATATTTTTAAATATGTGCATTTTTCCAACATCCTAACCACCAACCAGTCCTGGCATGTCTTTATTTAATTATTATTACAACACGTAAGGAATCATTTCAACTAAGTCAGCTTGCCAAGTTTCATCAAGTGCTCGTATGTCAACATGACGACGTTGATAATTACTGCGTGCTGGTCTGTGCAACTCATACGCTATTACTGATTTTTTGTCCTCCATCGTCAACAAAAATTTTAGCTTCTAGTTCTTTTATTTGCTGTGTATTTCTATTAATTAATTCCTTTCGTGACTTTATACGTTTTATTATAACTTTTAATTCTTGATTTTCTTTTCTTAAAAGTGTCACAGTAGAATCCAGTGTTACGTTCTAAGGTGCTCAGGAAATTTTGTAATGGCTATCATAACGAATAAAAACAGTGCTCTTTGTGAGCATTTCATTGTCAGTAAACTCGGTTTTTTCGTCTTATCTCGCAAGTGCTCACACTGGAAGATTATTCAATTCGGCTAAACAGGCATAAACGTACGAGGCGATCTCCGGTAGTTCTCGGAATTTAAATATAAAATAAAAATTATTATCGAGGCCAAATTCCTTAGCTGCGTTCTTTTACCCGCAGTGAGTCATCACTTGACTACCCCATATTTACCGAGACTTACTCAAATCCGGTTTTTATAAAAATTCAAACCTAGTACATACTACTCTTTTCTATCTACCTTGCCTTGTTCTAGTTAGAGATAACGGCTACTCCGCGTTTCAACGGCAAGATAATAAATCTTTATATTACCTCGGTACCGATTCTCCGAATTAAAAGAAAGACGTTACCAACCAGAAGCAGCTGTGTAAATATGAATATAAAACCAAGATTATAATAAAGAATCTCTTGTAAATTATGATGCCCAGAGTAGTCATTGTTACTAGCTCTAGCAGTCGAGAGTCTTTGTGTTCACAAGACAAGAATTCGACAAGGAGCTTATCGATGGCCCCCTACTTGCCTGGCCTAGCTACCTATCTTATTCATGAAATTAACTTATACGTTCCCCTATTCCGCCTAGGATATTACTTCCTCTACTTCCTCATTACCCTATCGCGTAATGTCTTATCCCGCCTCTTCCAAATTTCTAGTAACTACATACCTAGGGCCCACCTACTTCCCTCCTTATCACAATTTGTATCTCTCTCAATTTTAAGGGAATTATGCATCTATCTCCCTTACCAAGGTGCTAGATTTACCACCCACCTATAACTAAGTCAAGGCATATTGGTTCTCTCAAAAATAGAACCACCCATGCCCCCTACGCAATTCAGAAAAATAACCCTCCCGTGCCCCAACAGTCCAAAAATTCTCCCTCGCCAGTATCCAGTCTCGAGAGTATAAAAAGACCCATAGGTTGTTACGAAAAGCCAGCTCGTCAGCTCGTCAGCTCGTTAGCTCGTACGTTCGTTCGTTCATTCGTTCGTTCATTCGTTCGTTCGCTCGCTCGTTTGCTCGCTCGTTTGCTCGCTCGTTTGCTCGCTCGTTTGCTCGCTCGTTTGCTCGCTCGTTCGCTCGCTCGTTCGCTCGGGCTGGCGTTTTCAATTTTTGAACATTTTTTTCCAACCTTCAAATTGCAATAAAATCATTTTAAATAATTCAATTAAAATTTCGACTTATTCCGTTTTTGCAACAAATTACTAATAAATTCTTACCACTTTTCTCGGTAATCAGTGCGGTTCTAAATTTACGAATAAAATTTGGTTAGCGTGCATCTCATAAATTCACTCAAGATTAATCTCGATATTTGATCTTAACTTAACGAAAATCATCGGGGAATTTGTCGCGTCGTGAATCTCGCAACTACATTTTTGAGAATCCGAATAATCTTTCATTCGAGCGTGACGGTAAATTATTTCAAGTGATAGTGACCAGTGAAATTGTCGAAGTAAACCAGAAGCACCTGCAAAACGTAATTCACCTCCAACTACTTGCCGCCAATCAGAAGCAGTCAAATCCGGGAGGTGTCCGAATGTCTTGTCCAGCCACCACCGATTATTGTAATCATCATCGACTTGTGTACATTCTGAATAACTGTCTGCAATAAACAAACCGCATCTGTAAGTCCTGACATTTTTATTGCTAACTTCAATAACGCACATACACTTCTCTTATTATCCCTATTATTCATGCTCGGCACCAAATAACGTGGTCCCCGTTACCCGAGTAAAGGACTTAAGTGTCTTGACTCAAAACAAGAGACTGGGATATATGTTATGTCGCTTGGACGTAACACCAGTGTTACCACTTGAGAGTGCAAGTGTGAAATGATCTCTGACTGATAATTCCTCATACTATCATACAGTAGCGATAGCTCTTTGTGAACAAGATCACGTGTAAATTTGACAGTTGCTGCATCATTGTCTTCAGCAGGTTTGCCAACATGACACAGTCTCTTGCTCTCAACATCATACTGTCCATCAACAGTTATTTGAAATCCTCGTCCAGGTGGTCCTGGTGGTCCGCTGATTGCAGCACCAGTTCTTAGCGAACGTCCAAAAATATCGATACTCATTTTTGCTCTTTTCACTTCAACAGTCAGCAAGTAAATGATATAAATTTGATGTAGCGGCTGCTAATAAATAATTCTTGCTTCTCGTAGCTCTTTAATAATTGATATGATTTCATTGGTGTGACTTGGATTCCCAGCTGCTTGAGATGCCATGAGTAAACGAAGACGGTCAACTAGTTCATTTGAATCATCCCAGTAGACATAATCCATACGTGCTTTTTTCTTTTTCGCAATCATAAAATCAGGTAATTCTTTACCTCTTGATAAATTTGCATTTTTAGCAAGAAAATCGGCAATATAATTATTATACTTGATTGTTGAGTCTTCATAAAAACTACCATCTGGCTTATAACTTTTTCTATGAGTATTTGTCATCTTTATAATTTCGAGATATTTATTTTTATCATTTTGTGTGACATCTGAATCATCAGGTGATTTTTTAAAGAATAATTCCAATAAACCTGGAGTCACTGAGTAATTTTTATTTTTTATATTAATCTCAGTATCATCAAAAGTAATTTTAGAATCACCAATATAAAAGTCATTGTAACGTTGACGGACACCATATCTCATATCAATATCTTTTCTTTTTTTATTTACTTTAGCTAAATAAGATTTTATTGAACTGTTTCGTTCAGCAGGGGTACTTGATGCAGCAGGAGATATTTGTGTTTCTTTCAGAGTCCCGCTTCTATCTTCAGAGATGATACTGTTATATTTACTTGCATCATCAAGTTCTGTATTATTATTATTCACAGTTGAATTATTTTCTTCTTCAACTTCAGACTTGACTTCTTGTTTGATTTTATGTTTTGATGATTCGACTAGACTCTGCAGGGGTGTAACAATAGGCTTGAACATTTCACCCATTGCCTTCTCAGCTGTGTCTTTACCCAACTTGAGCATTCTGTGCTTCCGTCGGATAGCATCACTAGCCTGAGATATCTGATGTAAGACATCTTGTTGCTTCGAAAGTTCCTCAGTCTTCATGTTGATGCGTCAGAGTTCACTTAATCTCTGATTGTTATTCGTCAAGTACAAGTTAATTTATACCAATAAAACAGTCAAATCCTTTTCTATATCTTCCACTATTTAGCTTACTGTCTTTGTCAATCACTACAAACCCATATTTACCATCATCATTCCAACATGCTGAACACAAGTTTTTGAATAAATTGTATGACATGTCAGTATTTACATGATCATCATACTCATGTCTCCAGTTCATCTCATCTTGACGAAAGAGAACTATAAAATTTGCATTGTCACGTATCAAATGTTTAGGGATACGTGTGTAAGTCTGACAGAGATAAGAACTGTCAACATCTTTGTGTCGACCCATGCAACAATATGCTCTGATATGATCTTGTTTTTCACAAGCAACATCATCAAATATCATCAATGAGTTTGGTTTTGCATCTTCAGGTTTCAGTACTTCTTCGTGCTCGTTGAATGTAACAAATTCAATACCTTCTATTGGTTTAAGTAGTGATTCTAAAAATTTGTATTTCGGTTGATTTAGAGATTTTGAGTAGAGATAAATATTAATAAATCTCAAGCCGTTGGGGTGTATGATGAGTGAAAGCAGAGCATTTGTTTTTCCACAATTTGATGGACCACAAAATATAGCACGTACACTGTTTGGCAATAAAGCGCCGTGTCTCTTAACTTTTTTCACTCCTGTACCTTGAACGATTTGATCAAAATTTATTACTGGCAACTTGGCCTCTTGACTTTTAAACTCCATGTTGACAGTTTCCAGTCACAACAACAACTCACTCAGCGAGCTATAAGTACCAGGTTTTATAGGATTTTTAGTCAGTCATGATGCTGCTACTATGAAGAGCAGATGTGTGAATACTAGTGGTAGAGGTTTTGTAAACAGTGTAATTAATAAGCTACCATTTGAACTACATATACCTGGATACCAGTACTGTGGACCAGGCACAAAACTAGCCAAGAGATTAGCTCGTGGTGATCCTGGAATTAATCTTCTAGACGCTGCGTGTAAAGAACACGATATCGCATACTCGTATAATCGTGAAAATTTGGAAGCACGTCACGAGGCTGATCAAATACTTGCTGAGAAGGCGTGGCAACGTTATCAAGCAAAAGTCGCTGGTATTGGTGAAAAAGCTGCTGCGTGGAGTGTAAATAAAATCATGAAGATGAATAAAGATTTGGTATGGGGCTGAAGAAGAGAGCAGCTGGCAAGAGAAAGGCTAGCAAGAGAAAGATAAGTGTGAAGAAACAAGTAGCACTAAGACAAGTTGTCACAGCTGCCAAAAAGTCCATGACTTCTGGTGGTGATCCAATCAAAACAGCATTGAAGGGTGCTCGTCAGGCGGTTAAAAAATCTGGTGGGGAAAAAAAATATCAGGCTGCCTCGAATTTTACCAGTTTCATCTAAAGTTGGTGGTATACTACCATTTTTAATACCACTTTTTGCCGGCTTGAGTGCAACAGGAGCTTTAGCTGGAGGCGCTGCTAGTATAGCAAAAGCTTTAAATGATGCGAGTGCTGCTAAAAATTGATTAAATGAGAGCAAACGTTACAATTTGCAAATGGAACAAATATCTATGGATAAAGGTTTATACTTGAAGCCTTATGGATGTAGTATGGGGTTATATTTGAGACCATATCCAGCAGGCAGAGGATGCAAGTCAAAAAACAAGTAGAGCTACCACATCGAGCACTCACAAACATCGACTTACTGAAGTACGCTAAAGCTCTAAAAATTCCAAACTTTCGTGGTGTTTTTATGAGAAACGATTTACCTGAAACTGGACCGAGAAAAAATGAATCAGCAATTATTAATCTTGATGACAAATATGGACCTGGTACTCACTGGGTTGCATACAAGAAAAATAATGATAAAGTTATTTATTTTGACAGTTTTGGTAATTTACAACCACCACAAGATCTTATGGAATATCTCGATGTTGGTAGCATGAAATATAATCACAAAAGATATCAGGAATTTGATACAATTATATGCGGACATTTGTGTCTCAAATTTCTTACTGGACAACTATAAATTGATGTGACTTTGTATACAACACATCAGTCATGGCTGAGTCATTCACATTAACACTGACAGGATCTTCATCCGAGTTGGAGGCTAACTACTTCCCTCCAATTGAATTATCACCAACTAAAAGTTATGTTCTGGGGCTTGTAGAGTTATTAACATTTAATTTGATTCCAAATATTGATGTGGGTGCTAATAAATTCTATGTCTCTTATCCTGTGGATAATATTGATATCAAAAAAATTGATACAAATAATGTTGATAATAATGTTGATGAGAAAAAAATAGCCAAGAAAAAAAGAGCTAAAAGAAATGCTGCAATAATTACAAAGTTTGATGACAATATCTCAGTGACGGAGAAGAATATAGAAGCTGAAAAATATGAAACTATTGAAGAGAGAGTCTTGACGATACCAACAGGAAGTTACGAAATAACTGACATTGAAAAATATATTCAAAAGAAATTACGAAGACTCAGCATCAGCATCAGAGCCAATAATAATGAGTTGAGAAGTGAGATAAAATGTGATCAATTTATAAATTTTACACCTCAAGATTCTATTGGTTGACTATTGGGATTTACAAATCAGAAGCCGATGCCACATAAAACTCACTCGTCAGATTTACCAGTGAAGGTATTAGAACTCAATGCTCTGAGAGTTGAGTGCAACATCACGTCTGGTGCTTACATAAATGAACACAGAGTTCACACTATTCATGAACTTTTCCCAAGTGTACCACCAGGATATAAGATTGTTGAATTGCCATCACACGTCATTTATCTACCGATCGCCGTACAAGCAATACAAAATCTCAGACTGAGAATTGTAGATCAAGACGGAAAACTGGCTAATTTCAGAGGTGAAACGATAACCATAAGACTGCATATAAAGTCTATAAACTAATGGGTATCGTGTATGAAACAAAAAGTGGTGCTGGGTATAAAAAGACAGCAACATGGTCAAGCCACATCAGTCACCGAGTACCTCACAAAGTGTTAACACATCAGAACATTCAGTTTCTACAGAGCCTAGGACTAAAATTACGTGGAATATTAAGAAAATAAAAATTTATTTTTGCTGTTTAACGCGTACACGACCATGGCAGCGAAAATCTTAAATATTCAACGACAAATCATTTTTGATGAGTCAATTGCACACTATAAAGCGCATGCTCATCTCCTGTATGCTTCATCAACATTCAACAACAGCGATGAAATAAGAATTGCAGTTCAACACCAAGATTTGTGTCTACTTCCAAGTAAAAGTACATTACATTTGTACGGAAAATTTACAAAGTCCGATGGTACAGCTGTGAGTGCAACGATTCACATGGTCAACATGACAGTTTGTCATATGTTCGAAGAAATACGTTACGAACTCAATGGTGTTGAGATTGATCGTAGCAAAAAAGTTGGTATCACAAGTCTCATGAAAGGATACACATCACTAAGTCCTGCTCAAGAAAACATACTTGAAAATTCAGGCTGGATTATGGATGAAGCTGTAAATAAATTACACAATGACAATGGTTTTTTTGATATATCTATACTGCTGAGTCTCCTGCTTGGTTTTGCTGAAGATTACCATAAAATTGTCATCAATGCAAGACATGAATTAATTTTGATAAGATCAAATTCTGATTTGAATGCATACATTGTGGCCACACCTGCTGCTGGAGCTCATGCTAAAGCTGTTAAAATTACACTACAAAAAATCGAGTGGATTGTACCATACGTGACTATGGCTGATAAACAAAAAATTGAAGCTTTGAATTTTATTACAAGTGATCCAGCTATCTCAATCAGTTTTCGTGCTTGGGAGCTGTATGAGTATCCTCTATCACCAAATACTTCGAAGCATATTTGGGCAGTCAAAACTTCTACGCAGCTCGAGAAACCACGTTTTGTCATTCTTGGATTTCAAACAGCAAGAAAAAATGACGCAACTAAAAATGCCAGCGGATTTGATCACTGTACTATCAGAGACATAAAATTATTTTTAAACTCTCAGAGTTATCCTTATGGGAATTTGAATCTCAAGATTGCAAATAATCAATATGCTTTGTTGTACGACATGTATATCAATTTCCAAATTTCATACTACAACAAAGAACCAGAGCCACTGCTGACAAAGAAAAAATTCTTGGAACAAGCACCACTGTATGTTATTGATTGCTCGAAACAAAACGAATCAATTAAATCTGGACCAGTGGACATTCGCCTAGAATTTGAATCTGCAAATCAATTTCTTGCGCAGACATCAGCTTATTGCCTCATTATACATGATCGCATAGTTGAGTATAATCCCATAAGCAGCATCGTACGAAAACTAATATGAAGACTGTTCAATTTAATCTAACGGCAACCATACATTATATGTATGTATGCAGATTTGCACACGAACAAGCAAGAAGAGGTGAATGGAAACAAGCAGCAAGAGATCGAGAACGATTTAAACAAAGAATTAATAAATTAAATATAATTATTGAACCTGTATTAATTGAAAAACTTAAATTTATAAATAATGTCACGAGATATTCCCGGCTGGGAATCTAACCAGCGAGAATTCTCTGTGCAATTAAATTTTGGCTTACCTGCAGTTCCCGTTGGACGCCACGTAATTTTTTTGAGAGAATTACCAAACTCACGACGCGGAAATTTACTAGTGTGAAAGGTTCAGGGAAAACGAGCTTCCTGGACGGCGGGAGGAGTTGGGTCTGGGTATCTTACCGGCTATTACTGTCAAAGCAATTATTTAACAACACCAAGAGAAATTTTATTGTCAAAAACAATCTTGTAAACACTTTAATCCAAAAAAAAATATATATACGCAGTCCTCAACAGTATACTTAATACATTGTTTCGCGTAATCACCAAAAAAATTACATACAAAATCATACCACGTGGCACACTGAGCATACAACACGCATTCAAGGAGAATTACTGTTCAGAGATGCGATCCAACTTATCTTTACTTCCTTAAACTAATTTGTCAAGTCGCGAAATTCTTATTGCACGCAACCAACAACAACAAATCTCAAAAAAAAAGTAATTCATTATTTTGACCCCTACCAATTACAAAAAAAATAATTTTAAAAAGCTAGTAATCACTACGAAATTTTTTTTTATTTAGTGACGATACTCATTCTACATCTAATAACCGCAGCAGTAGTCTATGAGTCATGCATAAAAAGAAAATAATAATACCATAAACTAAGAATTGCGACTTATTTTCATTAACAAAAAAAAATTTAATTCCCTACGGATTTATTCCCACGGAAGAAGTAATATAATACTCGCAACGTACCCGCAGCGACGGTGAACACAAAAAAAAATGTCCTTGATTCGCGAGCTCTGGATACAACGTAAAGAAAAATAAAGTTGCGGTACACAAATAAAAATTACGCGCGAAAAAGATTCACACGTGACGACCACGCGACGCTCGAGGACTCTGGCTTTACAACTCACCAAAATGCTCAGTCAACACAAAAAAAAACACAAAAATTCAAATAATAATAGTAATCAATAATAAATAAAAAAAAAATAAACAAACGACCCCACAAATACAGGGTATAAAAAAAATGACCGATAAACGCAGTACAAACTTCCACTCACCCTATACGGCGGTCGACGAGGGGATGTTGGTTGTCGTCCAGCTCTCGGCGATCCTCGGCAGGGTTGTATAGCTCCTTCCCAGACTGCGGTAATTGACCAGCTCCAAGGTCAGCTGCGAGACGCACGCGGTTTGACAATGATCTGTCTCAGCTTTTTTTTTTTTTGTTTGTTTATTTTGTCAAATTAATTTGCCTTCGCGGCACTTGAACAACTTTTACATGTATTATACGACAATATCTCGCCTTCGCGGCACTCAAAGCAATTTATTAGCACTAATTAATAGCAAAATAATCGTGATTTACTGAATGATGCAATCACCGGCAGAAAGGAAATTATTCACAACACGTGTACTCAGCAACAAGCGTCCAGCAAAGATGGCTGCAACAACTCAGACCACGTGGATCTCACACACGACTCCCCACTCTATTGTCCAGTTAAGCTGCTGCCTCAGAGATGGCGCCAGCGATACCATAATTTGTTCCATACTGAACCTTCGAGTCCATGGCTCGGATTGATGGCGCGCGTGCTCTCGCGTTTGAAACTCGAACTGCTCGTGGCTTACAGGCTGACGGCCGTGGGTTTTGCTGCGAGTTTTCCCTTGCCTTATCCGCGGGTCTTCTTTGGATTGATTGCGGCTTGTCTCACTCGATGATCGTGGTCCACTTCCGGTGGGTGAGTTGGAAGTTTGTCCGGCTACTTAATAACTAATTCTTAATGACTAACTTAACTTAACAATAATTAATCTCCACCTACCAGAGTCTTCGGGGATCGTTGCTGGAAGCCTGTTACTAGCCGCGTTACTTTACCTGAGACTTCCCATCACTCCCGTGTGCCTCGCAGGTCCTAATTATTATTATTATCAATTACAGAAACAAAAATGAATTATTAACAAAATTTAATTTAACGCGTGGGATCTGCCGAGGACCGGACAATCTCAAGTGTCACAATAAATAAACTTTTTTATATTGACATATATTGTTTTTTATTATTTTTAACCTAAAATATACATTTAAGTCTTACATAACCTTAAATATTTTACCTAACCTCCAATACATAATAAACTATAGATATTTTTCTTAACCTAAAAATATACATTTTGGTGTAACATAAACTATAGTCTTTTTATCTTAACCTAAAAAGTACAATTGCGACAATCTTTCCTGAATGGATATGTAAGGCTATCAGGGATATCATCATAGAAAAGAGAATGATCCCGACACCTTTGATAGCCAATCAATTTTTCATTATTTTGTAATCGTTCCGATAGTTTGTGCCAAGCGAAATCGATTTGTTGGGTTGCATTTTCAATGATAAATGCAACATCAAGACATGCAATATCTTCATTATCCATACACAGTAAGTTCTTCAACTGATTGAAGATCTGAACAGACTTTTCAAAGGTTGGTTGGTTTCCATAACAAGTCCAAAACCACTTCTTGAAAAATTGAACATTTTGATATGCACATGAAGAATAAAACTTTTCCTTATGATCACAAGCATCAAATAGAGAAAAATGTCTTAGTTTTTCCATATCAATTATAGGTACAACAGAGTCAATTAGATCATCAAGCCATTTCTTCTTTCGTTCACCTTGAGCGTAAAAGTAACGTGCATTTTTTACCAAAATATTTAGATTTTCTTTCAATGTTTCATATGGTTGCACACCAGATGTTCATGAAATTGAATGTTGAAGTCCACAATGATCAACACTTTTTTGCATTACTGCAACATCAATCTGATCTAAAGGTGATTCGAATAACCAATGTTCACATTCCACACGTTTATATGGATTGACTTTAACACAAATATCACTAGCACAAAGTTCTTGTATCACAAATCTACCATCAGGCATCTCAAAACCCACAAAATCAATTATTAGTTCCATTATTGTGGCTTGTTAGCTTTAAAGAATGACTTAGTTAATATGAATGTGATTTCATGACACGCTTCTTCGTAATCTTTGCGATCATTAAAGTTTAATAATAATTATTTCCAATGAGAAAGTTGTAAGTTGATTTCTTTCCTCCGAATAGCCAATTCTTTGTTTCTTTCCTGATTCGCTTTCACAAAATAATAGGAATCAGGGATAGCGTCGTTGTCGTTGTCACCGTAGTCATCAAAAAAATCACTTTCACTGCTTATATCCTCAAACTCGATTTGGGCACCGTGGTTACACTCATCAGTGCATACATGAAGTCTGTGAAAATTAACAATTAAATATTTATAGTTGAGTTGTTAAAAAAAAATAATAATAATTTTTGAAATAATGATTCTTACATACTTTGAACCGAGAGGACCCATTTTTTATGATGTCCTAAGTATACGTAATTGCAGTTTTTCCGTTTTTTCACTAATTTCAAATAGATGCTTTGCTAACTTTCTTTTTTCAGCACAGTCTGGACACGATACTTCTCGCGCACTTTCAATAATTTCAATATTTTTGTCAAATGCAATTACGTCATTGTTGCGTAAATTTCAAATGTTCGTGCCAGAACACTCGATAATTTGACGCTCTACTATACCAGAGGTGCTGCTATCGACGCGCCCTCTGATACTCGGAATTTCAACTCGATAGCCAGCTACGCGGCAACTGGCATTATTCTACAACACTTGTGATAGAACTCCACGTGCTACCAGTTCATTATAATTCAATTACATCATGTTAATTACTCTACGTTATCAAGCACATCATTCTAATTGTAACTCGCTGACTCATCATGTATGTGTTATCATCTATATTCTTCAATTATATCGTTATTTCATATATAAACTCTGTGCTCATTGCTGTGGTGACCACGTGTTAAACTAACCTGCGGGCTATATCTATTCACATACTCGCCATCGCGTGACTTTGCAGCCACAAATAATTTATACCAATTTTACAAATTACTTTCTAATACAGTCTCTACTTATTACTCATTGCTTAATTATTTACTCGTACTCGATGCCAACTAGTGTGACTGATGTCATCATTCAATCATCCAGTAATCTTTAATCTCTAAAATCAACATCAAATTTTATTTGTGACTGCAAAGTAATTATTATTCGTTCAGACTGGGCTCGCTACGCATCTTACTTCATACTCGGCTCTTACTCGTACTCGATGTCGCGTATTAAAATTAATTGTGACTTAAATTTATATTCAAAATATTGTGATAGTTATAATTCTTAATTGTCAATAATTTATTCGTTACTGCGCTCTATGTAATTCATTAATTCACGTGTATGATGCCGTGTAAAGTTACCAAACTCATATTCTACTAAACTCGAAAAACTCGATCTTCAATTCAACTGCGCTCTATATAATGTATATAATATTTCATGTGTACGGTGCCATGCAATTTATATAAAACTCAATTAAACTCAAATGCAATCGAATAATGTTCAAGAAGTGCTCTAATAACACTCGTGATCGACTCTTGTACTCTATGCTATTATCTGTGATTTATTTTTATTAAATATGGACAATACACCAAATAAGTGAATTTTTATTTCTTTCACCATCCCGATCCAGCAAACTAAATATTTAATGTAGTTTTTAAGTTAATATTTTACACGTCATTGATAAATTTACCAATATCCTCAGGAGGTATGTCACCAAATGACGATTCAATAATATCGTCAAGATTATCAGTGTATGGCTGGTTATGTAAGAGAAAAATTCTTTCACTTTCACTGAATTTATTATCCATTTGCACAAGCTGTTGACTAGAACGTTTCTCGATGTAGACTGACTGCTGCTGCGAGCTCTTGAGCTCAGCGCTCAGCTCGATTCCCTCACTCTAGCTCAAAAACAAGTTCGAACCTGTTAGATGACGTCATCTACTACGCAGTTAAAAATAAACAAAGGAAAATTTTTTCTCGGAACTGGATGAGTCATAATCTAAAAATAAAAATTCTACTACGCAGTTAAAAAACAAAAAAAGAAGGGAGAGAAGACGCCATCTCACGTCTAACGCGAGCTCAAAATGGCGGAGATGAGCTCAACATGGTTGACAATTAGCATCAAAATGGTCCCAGATAAGCTCAAATGACGCCAATTAGCGTCAAAATGATGTCAAAAGAGTCCTAGATTACCACACCGACAGTCGACACATTATCATCAATCGATAACTTACCATCCGCCAGTACAACAGTTTAGCATGGGCACGAACCCACAATCTGTTTTACCGTGCGGGTGAAGTCCCCCTACTCAGCTACTCGTATTTAATTAATTAATTTTGAATTACTACGCAAATGCGTCTCACTTGTTCATTAACAAATTCACTTGTACACTCTGTTCAGTTTTCGGGAAGAGGCTTCGGCTTGTTCACAAAAGGCGGTTTATTATTTACTTGGAATAAATCATCGATACTTTTAATTAATCGTTGATCAAACTCTGACTGTTCTTCAAGAGGTAAATCTAATTGTTCGAATTGTAATCGAAATTGTTCATTTGGTCGGAGTCGAATTGTTCACATACAAAAACGCGGCCGTTCAGTTCGGCGTCTATCCCAGATCTCTCGTTTCAATCCATCCGTTGGATCGATACTCGGACGAAGTCGAAACTTTTGCTCATAGGTGTTACCAGAATTGGCTCACTGGATAATTATGTATTATTTCCAATAATTTAAAACCACGGGTTAATGTCGAATTTTTCTCATGGTACAATATATATATTAGGGTGCTTCATTTTAGAGCAACATTTTTTTTTATCAAGTCCCACCTGAAAATCTTGAAGTCGGTGGAAAAATAAAAATTTTGAGCCGCATGGTAGCTCTGAATTCCGATTTTAACCCGTTGCTAATCCTTTTTTTATTTTTCCCATTTAAATAACATTAAAAAATAATTTTTTATAACTTTTTAACTTACCGCTAACAAAATCGACGATTTTCTAAAAATTGAGAAGTTATTGTTTTCACCCCGATTTGCGAAAATCAAAATTTCATCAGATGCTCGAAGAGCTCGAAAATGTACTCACAACAATGTTTTCGAGCTGAAAGAGCTCGAAAATAGCGGGAAGTTTTGGGGCTGGCCCGCGGGGTCAACTGACGCCCAGATTTTTTTTTCCGCTCACCGTATTAAAATTTTTTTTTGCATTTTAATAAATGGGCTTTTGTAGAGGACTAAATTTGCTACAAAAAAAGTACTTTAAGTCGAGTCTGTAACTCGATTAGATTTCTACACAAATCGCTTCTTAGATTAAAATTTCGTAAAAATAACACTAAATCTCATCTAGCGCCCAAATTATTGATGATAGATAAAAAAAGTAAACAACAATTTTGTAGGAAATTTTAAGCCCTACAACTTTTTTTACTAAAACGATTTGTTGTAACTCTCAAAGTTTAGTAACTACAGCCTCTAAAAATATAAAATCGAGGAAAAATTTTGTTTTTACGTCTCCAAAAACTAATTTAATAGATCTACGTGAAAAAATCGAACCCAGAATTTGTATGTCATCGGACTCACTAAAATCTGACGGCAGTAAAATTTTTTAAACCAGTAAATCTACAGATAGTACTGGTTATGTAGGTCTCATATATTCAAGAAACTTTTTTCAAACTATCCAAGTTTCTTGACTATTTATGTAAGGTCTCAAATTCATGCACAACTTATGTAGAATCAGTATTTATATCACAATTTTTCGGTTTGACTTTTACACGAAGATCTATTAAATTACTTTTTGGAGACGTAAAAACTAAATTTTTCCGTGATTTTATATTTTAAGAGGCTCTAGTAACTAAACTTTGAGAGTTAGGATAAATTGTTTGATTAAAAAAATTGTAAGGCATAAAATTTTCTACAATATTGTTCCTTACATTATTTATCCATTATTAATAATTTGGCCGTTAGATGAGATTTAGTTTAATTTTTACGAAATTTTAATCCAAGAAGCGATTTGTGTCGAAATCTAATCGAGTTACGGACCCGACTCAAAAAACCTTTTTTGTAACAAATTTAGTCCTCTACAAAAGCCCATAATTCAAAATGCAAAAAAAAAAATTTTAATTCGGTGAGCGGAAGGAAAAAGTTACATGAAATTGTTTTTTAATGTTATTTAAATGGGAAAAATAAAAAATGGATCAGCAACGGGTAACATTCGGAATTAAGAGCTGCCATGCGGCTCAAAATTTTTGTTTTTCCACTGACTACAAGATTTTCAGGTGGGACTTCATAAAAAAAAAATGTGCTTTAAAATGAAGCACCCTAATACATATATATATATATATATATATATATATATATATATATATATATATATATATATATATATATATATATATATATATATAAGGGTGCTTCATTTCGGAGCCAGATTTTTTTTTTAATTGCATGTAGAAAAAACCATAGTTTAACACAAAAAAAAAATTTTCGCGCATGAAAAAAAATTCTATGTCGATTACAGACCTAGCTCATTGAAAAATTCGATTTTCCCATTTAAATAACATGGGAAATTTTTTTTTTAGCTCCAAGTATTTTTAACCTCGTTAACAAATCAATAGGTCAGATAGACTAATACATATTTTTGTAGGAAATTAAACGCTCTACATAATAGGTCTCGTGTCATTTGTCGATAAATCCATCTGTTTTAAAGTTATTAGAGCTCGAAGGAAAGCTGGAGATCATTCAACTTTTCCGGTGAAACGATTAGACTTATCACAAAATGTTTTAGAATCATTTTTGTTGCTAATTGTATTCTCTACAAATTATTATCAGTAAAGTTTTTGCAACTTCCGCATTGTTTTCTAGTTATTTTCATTTTAATTTTAAGCTCTTGAAAAAGTGGTTCTGATCGATTTCAAGAGCTCGACATTGAAATGAAAATAACTAGAAAACAATGCGGAAGTTTAAAAAACTTTACTGATAACAATTTGTAGAGAATAAAATTGTCAACAAAAAAAACCTCACAAAATTTTGTGATAAATCTGATAGTTTCACCGGAAAAGTAAACAGGTCTCCAACTCTACTTCGAGCTCTAATAACTTTTGAATAGATGGATATATCGAAAAATGATGAAAGACCTTTTTATAGAGCGTTCAATTTTCTCTAAATATTTGTATTAAACTATTCGATCTATTGATTTGTTAACGAGGTTGAATATATTTAAAGCTAAAAAAAATATTTATCCCATGTTATTTAAATGGGAAAATCGAATTTCTAAATGAGCTAGGTCTGCATTCGACATAGAATTTTTTTTCTTGCGTGAAATTTTTTTTTTGTGTTAAACTATAGATTTTTCCACATGCACTCGAAAAAAAAAAATCTGGCTCCGAAATGAAGCACCCTAATATATATTATAACACAAAAACTAGACGCTAATTTCTGCGTTACAACTTCGTTCTCTGCCTTTAGCCTCCAGTCTCAGTACGAATAAGGCGCCAGGTAATTATTAATCACTTGAATCATCAAACCAGTAAATCATGAATTTTAGATAAACTTTCATCTGTGGACTTATCTCGAAACCACGCATTGATAAAAACTTGATCATTTTTGATCTGTGGAATTATCACCGGAATCACGCATAAATAAAACTAAAACTAAAACTTAACAAAATGCTCAGAACTTATAAGCAAAAACAAAACGGAGACTGGAAAACTAAAAACAGAGTTACGGTATGCCATGGTGTCGATCAGTGTGTAGGTTTACGGAGAGAGGGAGTGGTCCGGGTTACATCGTTCCAAAGTCATGTAGATTCATATTGAATTTGCAACTTTTATTTAACAACAATAATCTCAAAACTCTATTTAACAATAGACAAAATACGGTACCTCAGTACAAATATTATTTTTCTCTATAACGAATGCTGAACATAATAAAATTAATCTTAACAGAAGGTAAATTGACATCTAAATGATACGTATCGATATTTTATAAATAAATTAATTAATTAACTAGAACTAAATGATAATCAAATAATATTTCGTAAACTAGAACAATAATTATGGATTCGATACTCTAGAACGTTTTCTTTAGCAAAATCGTAAAACCAACGTACATGGGTCTCATTTCGATGTTAATTAGACAATAATTGGTTCAACAATCAAACATGTTTCTTATAATTCTTTCATAAAATAATATTAACAATAAAACGTGATCGTAACTCTAAAAATGTAACACTATTCTTATAATTCTCTCAGATATTAAATCTTTTCTTTAATTAAAACAGGAGCATAATACCTCAAGACTTTTGACTTGAACTCGATTAAGTATTTATAATAATTATTTCACACCTGAGGTCTGGTGAATAAATATCAAGTAACGTCTTACATTGTTTTTTAATAATCCTTCTGTAGCAATAATCTCAATCTATAGCTTTCCACAATACCTTGAACTGTAGCGCCATTACTGCACACGTCTACTCGCTTCAAGCGACTAGAGTCGAATGCTCACGTCCGGACTCCTCGAAGGTCTCCCTTCGACTTCTTTCTCTCAATTCTCAATTCTAAAACCCCAAACTCAATCCTATCGTTATCAATAACTGACCTCTATATTCTAAATTCTTAAATCCAACTCAATCTTTACTATATCGGTAACTGGAGGCTCAACTCCTCACCAAACGTACTCACTAAACCCATTCTGAGTATGGATATCCTCGGCAGCTGCTTTCCTGGAAGAGACTTCAGCTGGGATCATAAAACTTATAAACTAAGTGACCTATGACTTCCTCAGCGGTACAAGTGGTCATGACTTGTCCTCTGAGGCCTGTCGGTCTAATAATTTAAAAATGACCAAACGGCTTCCACAACAGCAACGGTTACAAAATTACTGTTGAGGCCTGCCAAACCAAAACTCCAAAACTGATCCCATTCTGCATCCGTCAAATTCCTTATATACTGGAGCACTAGCATCTCAGCTAGACCTCTGCAGTCAACCAAGAAGTCTCAGAGGGATAGAACTAGGTTCTATCATCAGATGATACTGGGTGACTAATTCAAGTCCCGCTCCACGGTAACACTGACTCGTCCACATACTCAAAATACCAAAACTTTAAATCCAAAACTCAAACTTAATCATTTTCCCAAACTTTAATCTCAAACCATATCCCATAATAATTTTCCATAATTCTGATTCTAATTCTTATTTTCTTTGTCCAAAAATCCATAGCTGTAGCCAAACGTTACTCCATATTTAATTCTTATACTATAACTTAATAAAAAATCTGTATCAAAATCGTAAATTATTGTAAGCAAAATTAAAAGTCTTGAGTTACCATGCTCGTAAATACAATGAAATTCGTTGGTACTTGTGACGTTCAGTTTGGTTTGACCCCCATACGAAAAATAACGTCACAATATATATATATATATATATATATATTAGGGTGATTCATTTTAGACCAACATGTTTTTTTTCAAGTCCCACTCAAAAATCTTGTAGCATATAAAAAATAGAAAATTCTCACAAAATTTGAGCTCTTAATTTCAATTTTTAGAGGTCTCTCAACGAATTTCTAGTTTTTCCATTTAAATAACACGGGAAAACTTTTTTTTTAATTTTTTGCTTCCGCATCTCATCAAGAAATTTTTTTTTTGAAATATCATGCTGACGTTCTTATAGTAGACTAAATGCTCTGCAAAAAAGTTCATTGAGTCGAGTCTGTAAGTGCAATATCTCCATCATAATTCACGTTACAAATTGTGATTTTTGTGGGAATTCGATTTTAATGCACTTAGAAACGAAACTATTGGTGATAGACAAAAAGTTTAAACGGCAATTTCGTAGGTTATTCAATACTCTAAAATAATGCCCCCATGAATATCTCTGTACCACCAATAGTTTAGCCTGCAAACGCTCTCAAAGCTCAATTTTTTTCAAAAATATGCTTTTAATGCGATTAGAAACGAAACTAATGGTAATAGACAAAAAGTTTGAATGACAATTTTGTCGGTTATTCAATACTCTAAAATAATGCCACCATAAATATCTCTGTACCATCAATAGTTTAGCCTCTAGACGCTTCCAAGTCTAATTTTTTTCAAAAATATGCTTTTAACGCACTCAGAAACGAAACTAATGGTGATAGACAAACAGTTTAAATGACAATTTTTTCGGTTATTCAATACTCTAAAATAATGCTGTTATGACTATCTCTGTTCCACCAATAGTTTAGCTTCCAGACGCTCTTAAACTTAAAATTCTCTTTGAATATATTGCGCAAAACAAAATTTCTTCGCAAGTGTAATAATTACTTAAATTTTTTAAAAATATACTGTAATAATAAACAAAAGTATTTTATTTTGGTGAATGTGTACAGAAAATATCAAACTTCTGTTTGGAGCCACTTATTATTTTAACTTATGAGCAATTATTTAATTACCATTTAAATATAGTGGAAACCTAAACATGCAAACATGCAAATAACCTTCTCAATAAGACAATTTATAGATAAATTGAGAAAAATATAGATAGCCCGAACTGGGAATCGAACCCAGACCAATACGGTATCGCGCCGAGTGCTCTACCACTTGAGCTATCCGGCACTATACTAAATTTGTTCAATTTGATCTATAACTTATGGAGCCACACCGTCCATCGGACGGTAATACACCATTTAAATATAGTGGAAATCTAAACATGCAAACATGCAAATAACCTTCTCAATAAGACAATTTATAGATAAATTCAGAAAAATATAGATAGCCCGAGCAATTATATAATTGCTCAGAAGTTAAAATAATAAGTGACTCCAAACACAAGTTTGATATTTTCTGTACACATTCACTAAAATAAAATACTTTTGTTTATTATAACATTATATTTTTAAAAAATTTAAGTAATTATTATACTTGCGAAAAAATTTTGTTTTGCGCAATATATTCGAAGAGAATTTTAAGTTTAAGAGCGTCTGGAAGCTAAACTATTGGTGGAACAGAGATAGTCATAGCAGCATCATTTTAAAGTATTGGATAACCGACAAAATTGCCATTTAAAATTTTTGTCTATCACCATTAGTTTCGATTCTAAGTGCGTTCAAAGCATATTTTTGAAAAAAATTAGACTTTGAAGCGTCTGGAGGCTAAACTATTGATGGTATATAGATATTCGTGGGGGCATTATTTTAGAGTATTGAATAACCTACAAAATTGTCATTTAAACTTTTTGTCTATCACCATTAGTTTCGTTTCTAAGTGCATTAAAAGCATATTTTTGAAAAAAATTGAGCTTTGAGAGCGTTTGCAGGCTAAACTATTGGTGGTACAGAGATATTCGTGGGGGCATTAATTTAGAGTATTGAATAACCTACAAAATTGCCGTTTAAACTTTTTGTCTATCACCAATAGTTTCGTTTCTAAGTGCATTAAAATCGAATTCCCACAAAAATCACAATTTGTAACGTGAATTATGATGGAGATATTGCACTTACAGACTCGACTCAATGAACTTTTTTGCAGAGCATTTAGTCTACTATAAGAACGTCAGCATGATATTTCAAAAAAAAAAATTTCTTGATGAGATGCGGAAGCAAAAAATTAAAAAAAAAGTTTTCCCGTGTTATTTAAATGGAAAAACTAGAAATTCGTTGAGAGACCTCTAAAAATTGAAATTAAGAGCTCAAATTTTGTGAGAATTTTTTATTTTTTATATGCTACAAGATTTTTGAGTGGGACTTGAAAAAAAAAATGTTGGTCTAAAATGAATCACCCTAGTATATATATATATATATATATATATACATATATATATATATATATATATATATATATATATATATATATATATATATATATATATATATATATATATATATACATATATATATATATATATATATATCGAATTACCAGTGGAGGTATTAATGAGACTCGGATCTACGTTGTTATCTTTGCCACTCATCTTATTTATTAAACAAATTAACGAACATACACAGGTAATTACTACTCATAAATATCGTACATACTGAACAATAAGATTACAAGCAATAATATCAGTATCGGAAAGCTACACAATATCAAAATATCCAAGAGAATATTGAAGATTACAAAAATATCAAATAATACACAATATTAAATACACAAATTATTACAAGCGATAAGTTTACTAGAGAATAACAACTATTGACAATGTTCTAGTTACTGTTGTAAAATGTGCTCGGCGGTAAAGTTAAAATCGCAACGAATACACGATCGGTTGGATAGCAATGTCGTTCGTTCCTTTGCTCAATTAGAACTAACTCTCTGTACCCAATATTCTTGAGTCCCCGAATCGACCAAAACTATATCTCAGGTAATTTTTACAAACTCGTACAATTACTTCCATATGTTTGAAAACTTATTATACCGAAAATATTGCTATCTCTCGATCGTGTCTACGATGGACGCCCAGACGGGCTCCTTCGACTTAAGTCTACCGTCATAAACGTAAATATGAAAACTAACAAAATCTTAAGCGGATTAAATTGTAAAATATTTTTACTAAGTTTTTATTGTCTAAAATCGAACTCAATATAGTTGGGACTTCCCCAAGTCTGAGGAAAAACCCAAGTATTATTTTATCTCCGACATATATACATATATTTATATATATATTAAGGTGATTCGTTTTGAACGACTATTTTTTTTTTTTCACTCCCACTTGAAAATATTGTTATAGACATTGGAAAAAAAATTCCCTGCAAGTTTCAGCCCTTGATTTTAATTTTAGGTACTTGACATTTGATTTTGAAGTTTTCCCATTTAAAATACACAGGAAAGTTAGGATTATTTTTTTAATTCTATATAATTCAGCCACATTTCAAGTTATTGGGTCGCCGTTTGCAGAACTTTGTAGGTAATTTGATACTCTTCAAAAGTCTCATCAATAGTTTACTTGGACTCTAATTGTTTTTTCTGTATTGGTTCGGAAAATAATTTTTTTAATAATAATTTGGGTTTTTAGTTGATATTAACTAAATAACGAAACATACAGAAAAAGTGCAGATAACGCTTTTTTAGGAAATTTTATTCGCTACAAAAAAGGTCCTTTTAGTTAAGTGGCTCAAGTTCTTCGTTCACGTGATATAGCGATTGTAGTAATTTTGTAAATAAAATATTTGTCAAAAAATTCCACCAAAAGTTATTTAATTTCAATTTTAAATCAGTAAATAATTATCCTTTCATTAATTCAATTTAGTCATTAAAATCAGAATGGGTCAAATTCATGAACTTTGGAAAAATTTTTTAAAAATATTTTATTTACAAAATTACTAAAATCCCTATATCACGTGAACGGAGAACTCAAGCCACTTAACTGAAAGGACCTTTTTTGTAGCGAATAAACTGATGGGACTGTACAAAAAAGAGTACGGTGGAAATGTTTCTCGAGAGCAGTTGAGAAAAGCTCCTCGACATCGAGAGGACGAACGGTCGCCTAACCGTAGTCGATCATTCTAAGATACCGTCTCCAAGTTACAAATAAAAGACAACGACATTGGCGCTACCGGACAACGATTACATGATTCAAGATTTACACTACAGTTAAAAAGAAAAAGTATTCCGTACCTTGCTACGGCGTCGTACTTACAGTGGCTTTGGCCGAGTTGAGTTATGAGAGGTTGTGAAACCGTACGTTACAAGCAAATTTGCAGAAACCTGCATAGGTTTAATTAAAAGTATGTCTAGGGACATACGCATTATCACTACAGTTAAATGATTTAGGTCGTGGGTTCGAAAAAACAGTATTAAAAGTTTCGAGGATGGAAGAGTTCGAACCACGATCATGGTAAAAAGAACCAGCAGTACAGTTCCAGAGTCAGTAATACAACGCATGCAGACTACATCAGCTTCAGACATCAGGGATAAAGTTCAAGACAACGTAGAATCACTGTACCGTAAAATCTTCCCCAGGAGGACGGGAGTTGTGACGTTATTTTTCATATGGGGGTCAAATCAGAGTGAACGTCACAATTACCAACGAGTTTTATTGTATTCACGAGCATGGTAACTCAAGACCTATAATTTAGCTCACAGTAATTTACGATTTTGATACAGATTTTTGATTTAGTTATAGTTTAAGAATTAAATATGGAGTAACGATTGGCTACAGTTATGGGTTTTTGATAAGAAAAATTATAGTAAAGAATTAGAATCAAATTTATGGAAATTGAATACGGAATATGGGTTGTGATTAAAGTTTGGAAAGTGATAAAGTTTGAGTTTTGGATTTGGAATTTTTAGTATGTGGACGAGTCAGTGTTACCGTGAAGCGGGACTTTATTTAGTCGCCCGGTATCATCTGATGATAGAACCTAGTTCTATCCCTTTGTTTTTAATTGAAGAAAAGATTTACGATCTGAGAGAATTATGAGAATATTGTTACATTTTAGAGTCATGTTCACAATTTATTGTTAATATTATTTTATTAAGTAATTATAAGAAATATGCTTAATTATTGAACCAATTACTGTCTACTTAACATCAAAATTTGACCCACGTACGTTAAATTTACGAGTTTGTTAAAGAAAATGTTCTAGAGTATTAAATTCATAATTATTGTTCTAGTTCACCGAATATCATTTGATTACCATTTAGTTCTAGTTAATTTATTAATTTATTATAATGTTTTGACACGCATTATTTAGAAGCCAATTCACTTTTCTGTTAAGATTACTTTCATATTATGAGATTCAGTATTTTGTTATAGAGTAAAATTATTTGTATGATGCTACAGTATTTTGTTAATTATTAAATAGAGATTTAGGATTATTGTTGTTGAATAAAAATTGCAAATTCGCTACTGATCCACATGGATTTGGAATGATGTAACCCGGACCACTCCCTCTCTCCATAAACCTACACACTAAGCGACACCATGGCATACCGGAACTCTGTTTTTAGTTTTTCAGTCTCTGTGTTGTTTTTACTTATAAAATTTGAGGACTTTAGTTTTAGTTTTAGTAATTATTTATGCGTGGTTTTGGTGATAGTTCCACTGATCAAAAATTATCCAGTTTTATTCATGCGTGGTTTTGAGCTAATTCCACAGATCAACAATTATCTAATTTTCATGATTTACTGGTTTAGCGATTCCAGTGATAAAAAATACCTGGCGCCCTGTTAGCATTGAGACTGGAGGCTGAAGGCAAAGAACTAAGTTGTAACGCAAAAGTTAGTGTCTAGTTTTTGTGTTATAGTATTGTCACGTAACCATTCAAATAAATTAATAAGTAATTAGTATTAAGAATTAGAAATAATATTTAAGTTCAAATTTGAATGGTTACGCGGGCATTTCGTCGCCACGCCGGTGAGACAGCGGTATGACTGAGAGCACGTGTGTGCAAAAATTTTTAATTTTAATTTAAAAATAATTATATTTAATATTAATTATTTATAAGGGAATATTTATGATTTGGCGTTATTCGGGGGACATAATGTGTGGTCACGTTAAGCCCCAATTATTATTTTTGTTTTATTTCGATTTAATTTCATGTCCAGGTATTGAGGAGATGAGAAATTTTGACTGCAGAGGAGGGGAAAATCAATATTTTCTCCTGCAATATCGACGCGGGTGACATGTGTTGAATAATTATTATTTAATTATATATATGTTTTACGATTATTATTCTGGTATAAATAAATACCATATATATATATTCAATGTATTAGGTATCATTCAGGTGGGGTAAAAATGTTCTTATAATTTATTTAATTAATTCAAAGGCCCGGGGCTAGGTAACAATGATAACAATAATTAAGGGCGATTGTTGCGCCACGTGGGTGGCCAACAAGTGGCCGGCCCATTAAGTACTCAGAAAGGTACGGAAAGTGATACTGAGCAGACGCTGTTTCTCATTTTACGTTGACAATACGTTTTGGTTAATTAATTCTGTCGTTGTTTGCGGTCTGTATAAACTAGTAAAAAGTGATTTGTTAAATTCACCGGATACGTGGTTATCAGGCTATTTCTTTGAAGTTAAAGCAGTAAGCAGTAAGTACTTTGATTTCTCTCAATGCACTGTTATCTGTAACCTCCCCGGGAATTGTTGACATTCGCGAATCGAATAATTCGATTATTTTCATGTTTTACTGTCCCTGAATGATACATCTCAATATATAAAGGGAATTGGGGATAATAAAATAATTATATTTTGTTTAATTTATGATTTAATACTGTAAATTGCGCGTTTGCGGTAGTTCGATATCGATATATCGATAGCTACCTATATCTATATACTTATAGCTATAGCTGTACACCGGCGGAGAAAATAAATTCCTAAACCGACGACGCAAGAGTTCAGAGGAAAAATTCCTGAACAATAACAATAATTATAAATTGGAATTATTATTATTATTTATTGTATTATTTATTATAGTTATTATTATTATTATTATTTAATTGATTAATCCCGAGTAATTATTATTTATATTTTTCTTTTTGTATACCCCAGTGGACAAATAATTCATATTATATTTGTAATTATAAATAATTATTGAAAGAAGAATAATTATTTATATAAACTAGTTTATGTTATATTTTCTTTAGAAGTTTATATTAAGAGTGAAAGTATGCCGTATCTTTCTCCCCCAATATAGTGTAAAGGGGTAACCCAAGGTTTGAGGTGGTGGTAATTTTTTGTATCGACATTTCGTTTATTTTGTTAAGTGAATTATTATTATAATATATTTATATTTTATATTGGATTTAAATTCGAAATTTTCATTGATTGTATAGAGTCGACCCCCAGGGGTTTATTAACGTTTATAATCTGTATAATAAGTGAATATTGTAGCAAAATCTCTTGATAATTTATTTATAAATAATTGGGTTCAACAATTCTCGGGGAAATACTCTGTATTTATTTTCCTGGGTCTCTTTTCCTGATATATTTAATTTATTTTATCATTTTATATATTTAACTGTGCTCAATATTTTCGTTTCTAATTATTTCTTTTTATTAATTCATTAGATTGATCCGCTTTGTCACGAGTCACTTGCTCGGACCTTCCTCGTAATTTTCCCCCTGAATAATTTTTGTCCGTTTTTGGGAAAAACGGTCTGGCGCCTGCGTGCACTAGCCCAGCCTGAGGAGCTGGTTCAGGCACAACAAGTAATCAATTTCTTTTATTTAATTATCGTTTAAATTTATTATTTGTTTTAATTTGATAAAGATATTTATTATCATTTAATATTATTTAAAATCGTTTATTATTACTAATCTATCACGCGTGGGCGACCGCATACGCTATATTCGACTGATCCGCGTCTCCGTCGCGGATTTTCAGGATAGATATACGTTACAGTATATATAAACACATTCCAATAAAAATTTTTGGAAATTAAAATTTTCACACTACCGTAGCGTATTTATAATTCAGTACCTCATTTTTTTAAAAAGTTTAACAAATTTTTGTATCTAAATAAGAAATCTACCTTTCCATTGCGAGTAAGACCAGATGGCTCTTTTTTAGTTACTTTTTTTTCTATTTATTATTAAAATTGACACATTCAAATTATTAATTGTGAAAAATTCGATATATAATTAACAAAATTTGGTCACTTATTCATTTGATTTTAATACATGATGCATAAATTAATATACAATCATATGATTTTTATGTTTAAGAATTTATGTTTCAATTTTCGTAATTTCTTCCAAATAATTCAATGATTAATTAATAATTACTGAATTTCAACTTAAAATTAGTCTTACCTATCTTTCAATCGTCCAAATCATTGTTTTATTATGGAAATTCTTTATGTATACCTGCAGCGGTAAGTTTTCAAGCTAGCATCCAGAGGTCCAAGTGGCAGGATTCAACGTTCATCACGTCAAATTACTAATGACATTTCTACAAATACTGTGCCCGTTGCAGGATCTTTGGGTATGACTATACAGCGAACACGTGCTGAAAACGTGATTAATATTTCGATAACTTAATGTATTTAATATTTCATAATTAATTATTATTGTATTTCTTATTTTTTGCTTGTTTTTTAAAAAATTTTAATTGCATAACTATTTTTTTTTTACATTCGTGTGAGGTTTTAATTTAGAGTTTGGTCATCAATAAAGCTTATCGTCAAGTGCAGGAACCGATGATTTTCGAAATGATGTACCTGTTGCAGAAAGTTCAGAATTAAGTACGCCAATTCAGCAACGAGCAGTTGAACACGATAATAGTAAAATTCATTTTAGTTTAATTAATTTATTTATTAATTACTACAATCGATACAAATACTTGATGATTTTAATTTTAGGCGCGTTGAGTGTTTCTTCTCGAGATAGTAAGACTGAAGGTAATGTTTTTTTTTTCTTAAGGTTTATGAATAGCAATCACAAACTTTATTTTGATAATTTTTTTTTTCGCTTTCCTCAAATGCTGAGCTCCCGAAGATAACAACTGAAAGCAGAAATGGGCTAAATAACTGAACCCACGTTAATTGGATTTGATGTTATTGTTACATTGAACAAGCTATAGCAGCGTTCAATGAATGTAGACACAGGTGCGTGTGTGAGAATTACTACATCACAAAATTTGCGCATTCAGACGAATGACTGCATTGCCTAATACGTCAGCAATATTCGGCGTGTGTAATAAAAATATTTGACGTTTAGCCTAAGTATGATAGCGTTCACATGATGTTTACAAAACAAAACATGTTTCAACTCAAATATATATTTTTGAATCATACTTGATTTTACAAAATTAAACAAATTTATGACAATGTTACATTCTGGGTTATCTATTAATCAGAAAGAATAATTTTAATTTGACCAGGTTGACGTCGCTCCCGTGTCTCAAGATCTGCTTCCCGGTCGTCGTGCATTCTACACTGTTCGTTCAGTTTTTCTGACAGTTCAAGGAGTATCTCCTCTGCCATAGATTCTCTTTTTCCATCCATTTTTTTAAAATAATTATTTATTGACGCTTCCTTAATTGTCACGCTATTTATCAGCTATCTTTCGAATATACTTTATGAATTATATTACTTCCGTGAATTGAAAAAAAAAAACAAAAAAAAAAGATTCTCGAAGCAATTGTAATTAACGATTTAAGAAAAAAATTAATTAATTTATAGGTTAAATAGTTCACTAATTTAAATTAACTAATTAATTCATGATACATGAAAGAGCATAATTGATTTGAGAAAAAAAAATCTGTCTATCGGTTGACCCTGCGGGCCAGCCCCAAAACTTCCCGCTGTTTTCGAGCTCCTCGAGCTCAAAAACATTGTTGTGAATAGATTTTTGAGCTCGTCGAGCTCAAGAATACTTTTGTGTGCCATTGTTTTGAAAAAAACCGATTTTAGCATTTCTTTCTCCCACGATATCTCAGGAACGAATTGACCAATTTTGATGGTTGAGGCGGCAATCGGCGTATTTTATTGAGTTCTAGAGCTGATAAAATTTTGAAATTGTTTGGTTCAGTTTTTTCGAAGATATTCGCAAAAAAACGTTTTTTACCGTTTCTTTCTCCCGCGATAACTCTTGAACGAATACTCCGATTGAGATGGCTAAGGCGGCAATCGACGTGTTTTATTAAGTTCTAGAGCTGATTAGATTATGGAGTTGATCGTATAAGTCGTTTCTAAGAAACCAATAAAAAACTAAAAAAATGTTTTTTTCGTAATTCGCCAATATTATCGTGTCTACTTGATCAAATAATCTGAAATTTTCAGAAAAGTCGATGGCCAACAAGCTCTTTCAATTGCCGCCTCAACTATCCAAATCGGTTCATTAGTTAAAAAGTTATAGACCGGTCACACACATACACACATACACACACACACACATACATACATACAGCCACTTGGACATCATTCTGAAAATAGTCAGAATAGCTTCCTAGGACCTCAAAACGTCGACATTTGATGAAATTTCGATTTTCGCAAATCGGGGTGAAAACAATAACTTCCCAATTTTTCGAAAATCGTCGATTTTTTTAGCGAAAGTTAAAAAACAAATTATCTATTTCAGATAGAAAATAATCAATTTCACACGATTTTACGATAGACTCGATAGCTTTTGATAAATCTTAATTTTCAACTCACAATTGAAAATTTTCAAGCGAATAACATTTATTCGGGATCACACCAATGGGCAATAAACAATAATAATATAAAAAATTGATGAAAGATAACTTCCGTTAGATCAAAAAAAAAAAAAAAAAATTAAATAATCATTTAAGATCTTATACAGTCATTATTTCATTATTTACAATAACACTGTCCATTAATTCAGTAATGGCGAATCTCGGATAACCTCCAGAGTTTATTTGTTAAATTAAATTTATATAACTTAGTGGCGTCTTAGAATGAATTCCGTACTGTAGAGCACTGATCGAATATAATGATATTGACGGGCGTTTTCCGACGGTAAAATTTTTATTCATAACTAATATCACCATCCAACGGAGAATAAAATTACTTTATCACCACACCGATATGTCATTTATTTATGAATTTGAATAATAAAATCAGATAAAAATAAAATTCCACGGGAAACAACTTAATATTTCGGAAATCGTTCCCGTTTGTACAAAGTGATCGCGAGTATTTCTAATAATAATTATTTTCGTCAGAAAACATAAATCACTTGTTAATACGAACGAAAACACTCACGGTCCCTTTCTATTGAAATTCCGTAGGAACACTTTGTATAAATTAAAATAAAATAATAAAATAAAAGAAACTCAACAGCATCCTGGTCACAGCACCAATGTTATATTCTGGCTTATTTAGTAATCAGACAGAATAATTTTAATTTCACCAGGTTGACGTCGTTAGGGTGTCAATAGACCCCAGGTGCGTCAGCTGTTGACCTTCTTTTATTTTATGCAAAAAGTTTAGTGACTTACCATGGTGGGAATTCTGGGCCCCATAAGTTGGCCCAAATAATCCCTTTCTTGCGTAGCTTTTTCGCCTTCGTCGGTGCGTATGCGTCTCTGCCAGTGGCCTTGAAGTAGGTCTCCAAATAATACCCATAAAGAGGGTCGCGGAATGGAATACTTTCACTGGGCGGATGGACGGATGGAACCTCCACGGGAGCTAACTGCCAACCCTCGCTGATGCCAGTCCAGAAGGCTGGGCTCTGCCTTGGATTCTCGTTTAAACGGGACGAGCCTTGAAGGCCTGGTTCCTCCGTAAGGGCAAGTGATTGTAGCTGGTCGATCAATCTACCAGAGCCTGATGGCTCAACAACACCTGAGCTCGACGGCTCAACAACACATGAGCTCGACGGCTCAACAACACACGAGCTCGGAAGCTCAACAGCACACGATTTTCCTATCTTGACCGAATCGTTGACGACCACTCGCGGTATTACTAGCGTTACCGGCTTAATAAGAACTTCTTTGGATCTAACTCTCGGACGACCTTGAGTAAGAACCGCGATAACGCCTTGAATAACGCGACTGAGCTGTACAACACGTCCTGATCTTCTGCTCCGTCGGCCTCGAGGCATAAAGGTTGTTATGATAGGTGGTGAAGGAGTCCGAACTGCTGTTTAGCGCTCTGAGCAAAGGAAGGGTGAAACAGCTAGTAAGTGCTCGCCCCTTTAAGGTTCTTAGATAAAAGATTTTTATTTAGGTTAAATTTTGGGTTTTTATTCCTTTAAACCGGTAGAGACAGAAGAATCAGTCAGTCAATTGTACAGAGTTTCGTGCTCTTTGAGATCTCGCGATCAACTGAACTGATTCTGCTGCTCTTCGACTAAGTACATTTATCAAAGTGTTAACGTTGCATCTCAGGTTTCCTATGAGAGAATCGTCGTGGCCCGGGTCTCATGCGTCGTCATCTGTTTAGACTATCCGCGAATCACAGCGACTCTCTTATCGCAAGAGATTTCCGTTACATTGTTGGCGGTGAATAAAAATAATATCGCCAACAAAGTAACGATTTATTAGCTTATAATTTAATAATGATTCTAAGAAGTTTCAAACCCTTCATTTCCCCACTGCAGCGAATAAATAATTCGAGACTTAAAAAAAAAAATTTCTAAAAATTTTTATTTAAATTTAATTAAAGCCAGAACGTAACAAGAAAAAAAAAACTTTTTTTTAAAAACATGTATAAGAGCATTCTTGACAATACCTCCTACTTAAAAAAAATAGTCAATGACGTTCAACTGCCATAAAGTGATAAAATTCTTATTATTTATTAAAAAAAAAACACAACAATAGCCACCCTGATAGCACGAGTTGCTCGTCAAAAAGTTGGTATTCATTAGTTTGCGACCAACTTGACGACAAGTTCTTGACAACTGTAGCTATGGCAACTTTTGGCTACAAGTTACTGCCAACTTTATGAGAAAGTCGGCGCTAGCGAAGAGCCACAATTTGAAGGCAGGCTTCTGAGAAAATTGAAGGCAACTTTCCGTCAACTTATGGAATTGCCAACTTTTGCCACTAACTTTCTCAGAAAGTGTCTATCAGCTTTGAAAATACTATGTTTTGCGGCCAACCTGGCGACAGGTTGGGGCTGTTAGTTTGACGCCAGTTTATCGCCAACTTGGTTATCAGGGTACACTTTAAATATAATTGATAAGCAAGCAATGCAGTGAAACACTTTCGGCTAACTTAACGAGAAGTTTCTGGTAAGCCTCGGCTGGATAATACTTGCGTGCAAGTTGATGCAAATCAACTGCCGTCATCTGAATGTAATTTGACAAAAAAACTTGCCGTGAATTTGCAGTGAAACTTTCAATCAACTAAACGTCATTGTCTGACAGTAACACTCGAAGTCAACTTGAATCGAAGTTACACACAATTTACTGTCAACTTAAATGTAACTGTTTGCTTTCCAACACTTTCTTTTAAAGTGGCTTTGAATAACGGTATAATGGTGGGCTCTGTAGCTACGTCGTGTCCAGTAGCCACGAATCACCGTTAACAAAATTTCCCGAATAATTTTAATTTATTAAATATATATATAATTAAGATTATTTTATTGTTGGTTCGGAGAGGCAGGAAATCGATCTCAGGAAGCAGGTAAACTCGTTCTGACCAGACACGCACCTGAAATATAGCTTATTCTAAATGAAGCTGGTGATGAAAGAATATTTCCAATTTCATAGGGGAAGAAGAGAAGAAGTCCATTCCTACTCCTTCAAGGAGGAGGGGAAGGAGTTCCTGTTCCCATCCTATACCTGATCCCATTCTCATTGAAGGTCCATTCAATCAAGAGGAGGGTTACATTTTTAATTTATTTATTTTGATTTGTCAAATAGAAAAATAGAGTCACGTACATCAATTAACTTCTTAGCAGAATATTTGATTATTTTTCATTATCAATTCTTAGCTCAATTAAACTATAGACTACTTTTTCTTATTATTATCTTTGCGTTAGCGTACAGGGTTGTTTTTTGGCTAAGGTGTTTTTTTCCCTGTAAGGTGATAGATAGGGTGTGTTGGGACCATAGCGGAATCGAACCAAAATTGTAAATGGATTTAATTTCAATTAAGTTCGATTCTTCCAACACAAATTTTATCGGGACGATAATTTATTGAGAAGGGGGTGGTGTAACGAACGTGAAACTGATCTTTAAAATATTTGAATAGCTAGAAAACAAATGCCTTCTTCTCTTGTTTTATAGATGCGCGACAAAAGTCACTCAGTCTCATGTTGACAACTAAACAGCACATATCTGTATCTCAATGAACTATATATTGCTCTTGCTTTCTTTGCTGCTGTTAATTGTGGTGTCGTTCTTTCTAATATTAAGTGTGTTATTCCCGTAGTGTATAAGTGATATTAATGTGAGATACCAACCGCTACAGTATGTATGCGAATCTCTGACATGCGGCGATTTGGAAACTTTAGTTTGTTCCATTTACGAGTGAAAGCCTGTCAGAAGAAACGTATATGAGTGTGTATTTTAAAATATGCACAATAGCATATTTTTATTATATAACTTATAATTATAGTGAAACCTAAAGCAAAATGAGATGATTTAAGAAAAATTTTTTTTTCATTTTTTCTGAAAATGCTTAACTTAAGCAGGCATCAATTATAAAAAAAAATACTATTTTGTTTACTTCAACTTATGAGACTCAGTTTATTGTCTTTAATCTTTTATATTTACTTATTTAGTTATTAGAATACCATCTAAATATATTTACCTGAGCAACGTGAATCCAGGAACCTTTACGCTGAACCCCTGGCATCGACTCACATACTGACCTTAATAAGTGTGGATCAAAGTTACTAACAATAAACCTCAAGTTATCTAAAACACTAGGTATTATTACAATGATCCATTGCCAGACGGAATTAAACAACGACAATGATTAAGACTGGCATAATATTGTTAAAGCCGAAATCCCCTGTTAAAGTAAACGATAAATTAAATAGTAGTTTGACATGGCGTAAAAACCTACTAATATTAATGTGAGCTATTATATATTTACCCTGTATCATTGACGTCAGAAGTTGCTGAGTAGAAGACCAGCTATGGGTAGTTGTGGCACGCACTAGAATAAAAAAACTCAAAATCACAAAAAATATTTACGCACGAAAAAAAAAATAATTGGTGCAGCAACAGGATTGTCATGTTATAGCAAAAGGACACATCCTGTGGAAGAAAAAGGATTTTTCCTGAGGAAGCAATAGATTTTTTCTGTGGAAGTAGTAGGATAAGGGACAAGTCTCATATACCAATATTTTTATTATCAGTATAATAAAATTCAAATTTCGAACAAAATTCAAATTTTTAAAGAAAGTTTAAATTTCGAAAAAAATTCAAATTTCGAATAAAAAATTCAACTATAAAAGGGTATAGCCGAATAGGTATGGGAATTCTGCCCCCATGGCTTTTTTTACTCAAACTTAGGGGGTCGATTTAGTGTCGAATGAAAATAATTCACCTCAATTTTTAGCTCTTTAACTCAAACGCTATTCGAGAATTTCAAAAAAACCTGTTTTTTCGAAATTATTTTTATTTTTATAGCAAAATTCGGAATTAATCAATGATGATTTTTTTCCTAATTCTTACGAGTCCAAAACATGAAAAAATCATATGATCGTGATTCTCAAACGGAAAGCCGATGTTTAACGGAGATAAGAAAATTATAATCTTTTTTTTTTTAGCCTTTTTGAAATATGTCACTCACCAAAATTCGTCAGAAAATGTCTTTCATACTCCGCTATACTCAGGAATTTTTTTGAATTTTTTGAATTGGTGAAACAATTCAAAAAAAATTAAAAACTCTTTTTTTTTATAAAATCTTGCGTTTTAACAAACTTATTTTTTTTTTTAGTACAAATAAATACGTAGAAATTTTTTTTTACACCAACAATATATCTTTGCAAAAGATAAACATGAAGAATCTGTAGCCTAAAGTAATTAGAAGGGTTATTAATGATTCAAAAGACACTTAAAGGTAATAACAATATATTTTTTCATACTTTTGGGAAGTATTTTGAATTTTGACACAGAAAAAATAAAAATTATAGTCAAAATAATAATAACACTAGTCTTCATCACTGTCTTCATTTATGAAGACACTGACTTTTTCATCAATAAACAGACAACTAAGTATCTCAGCAGGTTTTACAATTTGCGCTAAATATCGAGCGTGAGATAAATAGTATATAATAGCAGCAATGTGTGAGCAACATCCAACAGTACGTCTACCATTTGCACAATTACATCAATATCGAGTTATTCCAGAGATATCGTTCTTATCTGGCTGATATTCTACAAAACAATGATGATATGTCTGCGAATTAATATGTCGAGATCTGACTTGGAATTTTAAAATCGTAGGTGTAATTTTCAAATAATAAAGTATGATTGTTCCATTTTCATCCATCATTTCAGCTAAATACGATACAGCTTGGGACATCTGATATGATTCTGTGAAAAGAATTTTGAGTTCTTGTTCCGTTAATTCAGGAAAATCAGTTAATATATCTGAAGTTATTGTTGCAAAAGGAACTTTTCTTCTTGCCCAACGATTAGTCTCTACCTCCGAGGCTAAGGTATTATCTTGATCCTTTTTTGAGTTCATGCGGCAATAAGTTGTTCACGAAGATCGAGATCAGAATCAAGTCTCGTACCATATTCATTATGCAGAAAACAAGCGATTCGACAAAAAACACTAGTTTTTGGAAGCAATTTATTGTCTAGTTTGTGATCTAAAATCCTAAACTTCTGTTTAAGTAGTTAAACAGGGAGGCTTGACAGACCACAACAGGGATCTGCAATACCCTCATGGATAAGTGGGGGTTTGGGGGAATTTTTCATACCGACAGTTGAGATAGGGTGCGCTAGTGTCGCTTTCTGTTGATCTTCCAGGGTGGTATCCGAGAGAGGGCGCTTGTGGCATTTTCCTAGTAGATTTGGGGGCTTGAGGGAAGGGGGATTGGGGGAGGGGATATGAGATTGCTGCTGTAGGATCGGGGCCTGGAGTATGAGGTGGGGGTATGGGATTGATATGCTTCATGAATAAGGATATAGAGGGCGTTGGAGTGGGGGTATTTTTAAAATTTAGGTGGGAAAAATGACGTATGTTGTTATTGTTTAAATGTTTTTAAGATTAAAGTTTAAAGTATGCGGAAGGGTGGGGATATTTTTATAACAAATGACGCATTTTTTTACTTATTTATACGTGTATACCTTATCTTATCTTCAGCAACTTTCACTTTTATTTTGTTATAAACAAATGAGTCAATTTTTTCTGAAAATTTACACTTTTATCTATTTTTCCCCCATTTTTCCACCAAAATCGTAGTGGGGATTCGTATTATAAAGAGTGGTTTTCGTTCAGAGTCTTTACAGTTCTTCACCAGCTCTCCAGTGTTCTCAAAAGTAGTAGTGTGAAGTTAGACATCAAATATATTTCAGTGAACCTGTAATAGTTATTAAAAACCTTGTGTTGAAGTGCTTATGTGTTATTCGAGGCAGTTTAGAGAAAAAAATTTTATTTGTAAGTATTATCTATTTATGCTTTCGTTTATTTTTCTAATTCAAATTATGACATCAGTGAAAAAAAAAATGTTTTTTTAATTTCGACAGTCGGCAAAATGGATTTCACAAAAATTAATGGAACCACAACCTTGAAAGACATCTTACCTAAGAGGCAAATGGGTGAATTAAATGTCAATGGCGAATACCAGGTCACTAAATTAAAACTAATTAACACAAAATTTGGCGACAGCATTGTCGCATCGCTGGATAGTCAGTTTTGTGTTTATTTGCCAAAACGTGCTACTACTGCCATTCGAGAGGATTCAACACTTTTACCATCATTGAATGAAGTAGTTGAAGAACAAAACTTATTTATTAGATATCTTGGTGGGAAATATAATAAATTTGAATTCTTCATAAAAGAGCAAAACTGATGTCACAAACTAATAATAATAATATGTATATATCTTTAAAATAATTAATAAAATTCAAATTTTAATTGTCCAAAAAAACGTCTCAATTTTATTTATAAGATATTAACCCATTTTCAAAAACTAAAAATATTCAATTGATTATAACAATGATTATTGTTATAAAAGATAATAATTTAAAGGATAATAATAATAATAATATTAAATTAAAAAAAATACATATATATTTATGAAAAAAATTCACTTTATTAAAAAAAATATACATATACAATGGAGGTGGTACATAATCATAATAATAATAATAATAATAATAATAATTATAATAATATATATTAAATAATAATAAATAAATGAAAAAAAAAACTAAAATCATAGTAATAATAATAATAATACTAATAACATATAAAATAATAAATTTAAAAGAAAAAATGAAAATAATAAATTTAAAAAGAATAAATCAATAAAAAAATTAAATGAATAAAAGTAATACTATATAAAAAGAAAGAAAGAAAAAAACTATGGTAATAATAATTATAATAATAATAATAATTATAATAATATATATTAAATAATAATAATAAATGAATGAAAAAACTAAAATCATAGTAATAATAATAAATTTAAAAAGAAAAAATCAATAAAAAAATTAAAATGAATAAAAGTAATATGTAATACTATACATAAAAAGAAAAGAAAGAAAAAAAATAAAGTAATAATAATAATAAAAAAAAAAACATCAATTAAAAAAAATTTTTTTATTCAAATCTTATAAATGTAATACACACACACACACATAACTAATAATAATAATATAAATAATAATAATAATAATAATAATAATAATAATGATGATGATAGTAATTTAAAATAATTTTTACAATGCATATATATATATATATATATATATATATAAAAAAAAAATTTTACAATATATATACACAAAAACTTTAAAAAATAGAATAGAATAAAAAAAGCTGAATGTACAATAATTATTACAATAATCAGTTGAATTCAGCTTCCATATTCAATCCATCGAAGTCAGCAGCTTCCATTTGTAACTGATTCAGCAGCACCTGACAGTTTCGCTGCAGTTGGTGATATTGGAGCTGCCAGTAATCAATCTCCTGGCTCTGCTCCACGAACAACGGTGCATCTAGCTCCTGCAACGTTTCCAAACGTTGGATTTGGCCTTCTAGCCGCTGCTCACGCTCCCGACGTTGCTGAAGCTCCAACTGCTGCTGTTGTATCTGCAGCTGCTGCTGCTCCATCTGAAGCTGCTGCTGCTGCTGTATTTCCTGGAGTCTCTGAATCTCAATCGACTGCTGCTGGTGTATACCTTCCAATCGAATCATCGATTCAACTTCAGCTAAAATAAAAAATACAAACAAAAAATTAAAAAAATTGTTTTTAAATAATAATGATAATAATAAAATAATAATAATAATAATAATAATACCATCATAAGTCGAAGTTGACTCAGAGTCACTGGTTGAAATCTCAGGTGATGGTGGTTGGCGTGTATACCAAAGGGGCTTACCCCCATGAATCAATGGAGCTGCTGGCTGTTGTCTGCACTGCTGCTGCTGCTCGGCTTCTTCCAACAGTTCGATGTCGAGCTGATCATTCAGCACCTCATCGATTATTGTATCCATCGATTCATCCATCGATTCCTCATCAACATCATACCGCCCGGTCGACTCCATCAGCACATTGACCAGCGATGGAGGTGGTGCAGCTGTTGGTGATCCCAACATAGCTTGATTTTTAAAAAAATCAATGGCGCACTCCTCGATCAGCGTGTAGTTCGAGGCTGATGGTTCCTCTGCAGCATCATGGGTTAACTTGAACCACCAATGATTTTGACTCCAAGTTAATCGGGTCGGAGTTTCACCACCAATGGTGAAAATGTGGTCCCACAGCCATTCACACTTGATGGCTGTATCATAATTCTTTATGCACAACCCGACCTCACGATCCACTTCCTCAAAAATAAGGAAGTGTGAGTGGCTGCTGATCCACTCATCAGGGATGTAACATGAGTTGATTATATTACCCATATTCTACAAAGAATTTTAATTAAAATTAAAAAATAAAAACATGAAATACTAAGAATATTATAAAAAAAAAAAAAAAATTACTCCGTTTTAACTACTTACATTTTTTTTTTTTGTTGAAAATTATATTAAATTTAAAAAAAGATTTAAAAATTTAAAGTTTTTCACTTCACTTAATAACTCACACACTTTGGATAGTTTAAATGAAATTTAAAAAACTTTTTAAAAAAAAATGAAATTTTATACTGAATGACACACACACTACACTTATTGTGAATTTATAAAAATTTTAAAACTGTAAAAAATACAAAGTTGTACTAAATGACACTACACTTTGAAGTTTTAAGTAACAGATATGATATATTATAAAAATGCATCCACTTATATAGCAGAAACCCCTACTTAACTATTGAAAAAAAATGTCCTACCCATAATTATCTTGTAATGACCAATAGCCAAAACGTTCCAGTAAAAGTTGACAAAAATCTCATGACTATTTCCACTACCATCAAAAATAAATTTTGAGCTCCACCCATAAAAATTTTTTTTATAAAATTTACATGTTATGAAAACAATTGTTAAATAAATTTATATATATATATATATATATATATATATATATATATATATATATATATATATATATGTATATATATATCTTAATGATTTTTCATTTGAATTTTAATAAAATTATACTTGGAGCTTTTCATATAAAGAAATAAAAATGAGTAACCTTCTAAATAAACTATATCAAGAGATCTTGAAATAAAAATTTTTTTAAACTGATTATTTCCATACTAAAAGTTATATACATGAGAAATTTGATAATTTCATTGGCTTAATCTAAATGATTTCCATAAAAAATAATCTCATTTCTTAAATTTTAATAAAATTATAATTAAAGCTTTTCCATATAAAAGAATACAAATTAGTAAGCTTCTAAATAAACTATATCAAGAGATCTTGAAAAATTTTTCAAACTGATTATTTACATACTAAAAGTTTTATACATGAGAAATTTGTTAATTTCATTTTGGGTTTTAATCTAATTTAAATATTTTTCTCGTATACGACAGTCATTTATGGTTTAATTAAATCATATGTGGAATATATTATTTAATGGTTATTTGTATGGATGATAATTAGTGATAATTCGTTTAATTTTTTCAACATTGTTATCAATACAATCAGTTGTAAGTTTTCAGATCAGATAAGGGTCTTATTTGTATAAAGGTCATAAAATTTCTCACTTTCGTTTCCAATACAAATAACCCATAAGAGGTTTAAATTATATTTCAACGATTTCTTATCTACAATTATTATTATTAGTATACCTTACGTAGCAAAGGTTTTTTATTTTTTTTTTTTTTTTTTTTTTTAATGCAATGTTGAAAAAATATTTTTTCCACTAAGATTCTTATCACAGCACTATAGAGAAAATATAAACTAACATAATTATGAATCAGTGAAGAGGCAATAAAAAAATATTTTTCATCAAATAACATTTAAAAATTGTTAAAAAATAATTATCTTTTATAATTTTACATAATTATGATTGTGCATTAGATTATTTTAGTCTCTTTGAATCAGTTAAGAGAGGCAATAAAAAATAAAAAATATTTTTTTATCAAATAATATTAAAGAAATTGTTAAAAATCATTATTTTCATAATTTTAAGTAATTATGTTAAGGTGATTCACTGCTACACATATATGTACATCCAAATTTTTCAATTAAAATTTTTTTGTAATGAATCATGAAAATAAAATAATAATAATGAAAAATAGACAAATAAAAAATATCAATGATGAAGAAAATAAAATGTATACTTTCAAGTACCCTTATCTTAAAATTAATACATTAAAATTTTTTAAGAATGCATCATATTGTTAAACATTTAAAAGAGAAATTGTTTTTCCTAGAAATGATATAAAAAATGATAACTTCAAGATTGCCCATTGGTCAGAAGTTTTATCATTATCTATATAAAGAAAGAGTTTTCAGTAAACATCATCAGTTGATTTTTTTTTTTACGTTAAACACGTTTTAACTGTGAAAACTCCAATAATTATACATTATTATTGATTTTGGAATTGTATCAGAAAATCATAATGTCTATCGCTGAATATAATAGTGTTATTAAAACAGTAGCTCAAGCTTATGAGCTATTATCTCAGCTTGATGCTGTGAGTGAAGAGAAATGTCTCACGTGGATAAGAATTTGTAATGACACTTGTGAACAGTTCAATAAATTATTATTAGAACGTAAAAGCAGTGTTTATGAGAGGAAAAACTTACAAACTAACATCTCACTTCTGTGCTGGTATAGTGATAAATTTTTACAATTATCTAAGCCAGTGACTGGTGGTGCTCTCAATGCTAATAATATTGTTCAATGGCGAGACTTGGAAAATGCCTTCCAAAATAGAATTAAGACCGGTTGTGTTGTTAACCTGGGGCATATTGACTTGAGAGCATTTTTAAATGATGCGAAAGTTTTAATAATTGAAAAAATTAATAATATTCGAGAACATGAGGGAAACCTCAAAGTAAGCGTCACTCTTTTATGTGGTTTTGAAAATGTTAAAAGTGACGTTACGATAAAAGACAATAAATCCTTCAAAACTAAAAGTGATGATATTTTAATATCTACTTCACTTGCTGATTGGTTCAATGATAGTGTATATGAGCCGCTATTGAAAAAAGTTGAAGAATTCAATCAGAAAGATTCGGGGTGGAGTTTGAGTGAAATTATAAACTTGATTGTAAATATATCACGATACGCTCCACTGCAAGTTGGTTTTTCAACATATGTGAATCTACCCCAAGATATTAAACAGAAGAAGGCTGTTCTAAACATCAAGAATAATGATGTCTACTGTTTTCTGTGGTGCATCAAAGCTGCATTGTTTCCTGCAGAAAAAAATAAGCATCCTGGACGAGTATCATCATATCAACATGTGGATGCAGTTTTCAACCATCAAGGTATTAGATTTCCGATATCTCTCAAAGATATCCCTAAATTTGAAAAACTGAATAATTTAAGAATCAACGTTTACGGTATAGAATCGGAAACTGTTAAAAATAATGAAGATAATATAGATAATATTATAGTTCCTTTATATTTAAGTTTAAATAGATCTGATAAAGAAACTATTCACTTATTAATGGTTGAGACGGATATTACTTTGCATGATGATGATGAAAATCCCGATAGCTTTCAACCTATACATCATTTTGCTTTGATTAAAAATCTCTCTCGACTAGTCAAATGTCAAATTTCAAAGTCTAAATCAAGATTATGGTTTTGCGATCGATGTTTAAATCATTTTAAGTTTCAACGTACACTTGAGAAACACACACCTGATTGTTTGAAATATAATAAAGTACGAATGAGATTGCCGGAGAAAGATGAAGATAAGGTACTAAGTTTTAAAAATTTAAAATATAAGGATCCAGTACCGTTTGTAGTCTATGCTGACCTTGAATGTACTCTCGAGATCGGTGCAGATGATACACAAAAGCATGTCCCTCACAGTGTAGCTTATTACCTGCAGTGTAATTATGACAATTCTTTATCTAAGTTTGAAATCAATCGTTCACCTGATTGTATTATATGGTTTTTAAGAAAATTAGAAATCTTAGGTAGAAATGTTAACAAACTTTTAAAAAATAATGTTAAAATGTTACCGCTCACAATTGATGAGCAACATTATCATAATAATTCAAAACTTTGTCACATCTGTGGAAAACCATTTAAATTAGCCAATGAAATAAGATGTCGCGATCATTGCCATTTTACTGGAAAGTATCGAGGCCCAGCTCATAATTCATGTAATTTGAATTATAAGCAAACTCAGACTATTCCAGTAGTTTTTCATAATCTATCTGGTTATGACTCACATTTTATTATAAGTTCATTAGCTACATGTTTTGATGGTCAAGTAAATATTTTACCAATTAATAAGGAAAAATATATTGCATTCACCAAGTCAATCAAAAATACATCTGTACAATTGAGATTTATAGATTCTTTTCGTTTTATGGCATCAAGTATTGAAAAATTAGCTTCATATCTTGATAATGATGATAAAAAAATTACACAAAAGTATTATTCCGATTCAGAGCAATTTAAATTAGTTACACGTAAAGGTGTATTTCCATATGAATATATTGATTCGATAAAAAAACTTGATGATACTCAATTGCCAGATAAAAAATTATTTTATTCTAAGCTTAATGATTGTGATATCTCAGATGATGATTACAATTATGCTAAACAAGTTTGGGATAAATTTAATATAAAGACACTTGGTGAATATTCAGATTTATATTTAAAAACAGATGTCTTATTGTTGGCTGATATATTTGAAAATTTTCGTAGCAGTTGTTATAAAACATATGAATTAGATCCTTTGCATTACTACACTGCGCCGGGACTTGCTTTTGATGCAATGCTCAAGCTTACAGATATAAAATTAGATTTATTAGATGATCCGGAGATGACATTATTTTTTGAGAAAGGTATAAGAGGTGGTGTTTCTCAATGCGCAAATCGATATGCAAAAGCTAATAATCGATTTATGGGTGATGATTTTAATCAAAGTGAAGATGAGTCATATATCATGTATTATGATGTGAATAATCTATATGGGGCAGCTATGAGTATGCCTTTACCACAAGGTTCTTTTGAATGGATACATGATGATGATATTGATGTACATGATGTAAACAAATTTTTTAATGATAGTCCAACAATTGGATATATTTTAGAAGTAGACTTAGAATATCCAATTGAATTACACGATCAACATAAAGATTTACCTCTGTGCCCTGAACATTTTATACCACCGGGGAGTAAATATTCAAAACTAGCTACTACACTTCATTCCAAACAAAAATATGTTATTCATTATATAAATTTAAAACAGTGTCTTCATTTAGGAATGAAGCTTGTAAAAGTTCATCGAGTCTTGAAATTCAATCAATCAGCTTGGTTAAAGCCATATATAGATAAAAATACAGACTGTCGCAAAAATGCCAAGAATGAATTTGAAAAAAACTTTTTTAAGCTCATGAATAATGCTGTATTTGGTAAAACTATGGAAAACGTTCGAAAATATACAGATGTAAGAATAGTTACCAAATGGTCAGGTAGATATGGAGCAAAATCTCTAATATCAAAACCTAATTTCCATAGTTTTACAATTTTTGGTAAAGACCTAGTTATAATACAATTAAAGAAAGTCAATTTATTTTTTAATAAACCAATTTACATTGGTTTTAGTATCTTAGATTTATCAAAAACTTATATATATGATTTCCACTATAATTATATTCAGAAAAATTTTAATGATAGTGAAGCAAAATTATTATATACAGATACCGATAGTTTAATTTATCATTTTAAAGTACCAAATATTTATAATACAATTCAACGTGACATTGACAAATTTGATACCTCTGACTACCCGCAAAATAATGTTTACAACATTCCATTAAAAAATAAAAAAGTGATTGGACTTATGAAAGATGAGTGTAATGGTCAAATAATAACCGATTTTTGTGGGTTACGAGCAAAACTTTATGCATTCAAAATCCATAAGAATAATATAGCTAAAAAGAGAGCTAAAGGTGTCAAAGGATCCACTTTGCGAAAGATCACGTTTGATGATTTTATGACTTGTCTGGTTGATCATGTAAATATAACAAAACATCAATATTTGATAAGAAGTAGTCATCATGAAGTTAAAACAATTAAACAAAGTAAATTAGCATTAAGTTGGAACGATAATAAAAGGAAATTAAGTGACACCTCAACTGATACTTTACCTTGGGGTTATCAAGTATCAAGTAAAAAGATAAAAACTAGATAATAATAATATAGATAAAATGTATTTAATTCTAAGTTTGTAAAAAATAAATTTAAATAAATATGGTTGATATTAAAATAAAAAACTCAGAATTGTTTATTATTATAATTTTTATTTATTAATACTATAGAAAATACATGATAATTTTATGAATCAGACTCATTAATCCAACTATTATGTGAATTATCAAAGCCTAACCATTTAACGTACATTTTATTTCCACGTTTTTTAATTATTTTCTCAACTAGATAAACATCTGAATACTTGACTTTACTGAGTTCTTCAGCATAAAATCCTCCTTCGATCGGTTGATCCTGATAATCAATCAGCTTGTATGTTGTTGGATTTGTTTTTTGTATTGTCTTAATTGTGAAAATTTCAGTCGTCCAGTTTGGTGTGTAACCCTTTTCAAACACATGTTTATACTTGCTTATTCGAACTTTATCTCCAACTTTAAATTTATTTTGTTTTCGCGCCTGTTTACTTTGAAGAGGTTTGTAAATTGTCTGAAGTATGTGTTCTTCATTACCGACAGTTACATCTGCAGGTTTCTTTTTGATTGTCCGATGTTTCGTGTGGTTATAATTATCGATCAAGTCCTCAAGTATATCGATCCATTTGTAATTTCCACGTTCTGTAAACTTGCGCCACATTTTATTTTTAAGGGTTCGATTGAAACGTTCACATATGGAGGCCTTCAAATTACTCAATGTTGAGTACATATGAATCCTATAATGTTTCATGAGATCTTTGAATTCTTTATTATAAAATTCTTTGCCTTGATCAACATGAAGATTTTTAGGTTTCCGCCCTTGCTGTAACACAGACTTCATAGCGTTTTTAACGTCACTGCCACTTTTACTTTTGATTGGAACTGCCCAAGCGTACTTTGAAAAATTATCTATAATTGTGAGTAGATATTTATATCCACTATTAGCTGAAGAGTATGGTATCATCTCAACCAAATCAGCTTGCCAAGTTTCATCAAGTCCTCGAATGTCAACATGACGACGAGTATAATTTTTTCGTGCTGGTTTGTGAAGCTCTTGAGCTATGACTTTCTTCTTATTTTCCATGTTTTTCAAGTTTAGATATTCTACGTTCAAAATCAGCTAATATTCCACCATTACGTATTACAGATCTCGTAAGCGTTGATATACGATTTTCTTGCGTTTGGCTATATAGAACCAGTTCACTATGACTCTCTTCTAATGCACTCACTTTGGTTGTCAATTTTTTAATGAGATCTTGATCTCTACTTATCATTTGATTCTCTAGCTTAACTATTTCAACCGTTACTTTATCTTCAAGATCAGTTATACGATGTTTATTGTAGTCACTGATTGCTTTTACACTGTCTAATTCTTGTTTTTTTGCAATTTTCATGGTATTATATGTGATTGCATCACTTCCATTCTTAGGTTCTGCAACATTACATAACCTTTTTCCATCCAAGTCGAACTGTCCATCATCTGTTAACTTGAAACCTTTTCCAGGCGGTCCAACACCACTACTACAGCCTTTAAATTGCGCCTCATTCGATTGTGAAGATACACGTCCAAATATATCGATACCCATTTTGATGATCCGCTCTTCTCGAATGTTACTTTATAAATGATAAATTATTGTTAATGCCCCTCTTAATAAATAATTTCAGCTTCGCGCAGCTCTTCAATAATTGAAATTATCTCATTCGAATGACTAGAGTTGCCAGCTGTTTGAGATGCTATCAACAGACGAAGGCGATCTACAAGTTCATTAGGATCATCCCAATAAATATAATCCACATATTTTCGTTTCTTTGAAACAGTCATAAAGTTAGGTAGCCCTTTACCTCTTTTTATTGGTGATCCAACAAAGTCAGCAATATATTTAATATATTTAGTACTCTTATCAACATAAAGACTTCTTTCAGATTCATAATTTTTCTTGTGTGTATTTGTGGATATGATCAGTTTATGGTACACATCTAAGTCATTTTTAGTAATAGATTTTTCATTTGGATCACTTTTAAACAACAATTCTATAAGCCCTGGAGATAAGATATGATTTTGATGATTCACTAAAATAGTATTATCACCAAATTGGACAGGTGAATTACCAAAAAATAATTGGTTATTTTTTTTACGAATACCAAATCTTGTATCTAGACCTTTAGGATTTTTTTTATTCAGCATCTCAATATATTTAGATATAGAGTTATCATATTTCAGTGGTGTGCTTGTAGAGGTTGGAGGGTTCGATATAATGGTTTCATCCAAGTTGATGCTACTAGTACTGTTTACATTTAAATCATCATAAGTATTCTGACCATGATGTATGTCACTATTATCATTAATAGTTTGATAGTCACTATGTTCACGTTTCTTCAGAAAAAAATTTTGCACTGATTCATCCTCTTTTTTAATTTCTTGTTTCAAAGCCTTTGAATTCTCAACTAACGTCCTTAACGGTGTCACTATAGGTTTAAACATTTCATTTGCAGTTTGTTCCGAAGTGTCTTTATCAACTTTTAATATTTTATGTTTCTGTCTTATTGCATCACTAACTTTAGATATTTGTAGCAGCATATCTTTCTGCTGAGAAATATTTCTACACGCCATGTTTGCACTCTTGAATGTCCTTTATAACTGTGTCAATTTGTATAGTGATGATTAATTTATACTTATAAAACAGTCAAAACCTTTTCTATAACGTCCATTATTCAATTCACTATCCTTATCAATAACAACAAATTCGTGTTTGTTATCACTTTTCTTATCATTCCAGCATGCTGAACATAAATCTTTGAATTCACTGTATGGCATATCTGTATTCACATGATCATCATATATGTGCTTCAAATTCATTTCATCTTGACGAAAAAGTACAAGAAAATTGGCATTGTCACGTATCAGATGTTTTGGTATACGTGTATAGGTTTGACAGAGATAAAAGCTATCAACATTTTTGTGTCGCCCCATACAAAAATATGCTCTGACATGATCTTGCTTCTCACAAGCTACGTCATCGAATATCATAAGAGAATTTGGTTGCGCATCATCTGGATTAACAACTGATTCATGATCATTAAATGGGAAGTATCCAACTCCTTCTATAGGCTGTAGTGCTGACTCTAAGAATTTATATTTAGGTTGACTCAGTGATTTAGAGTATACATAAATGTTCTCAAATCTCAAACCGTTAGGATGAGTAATTAGTGCAAGGAGTGCATTTGTTTTCCCACAATTTGATGGCCCACAAAGGACCGCTCGAACAGTATTTGGTAGCAGTGCGCCATGACGTTTTTGAATTTTTTTCTCATCACCTTGAATTATTTGATCAAAATTGATCACAGGTAATTTAGCTGTCTGTTTTTCAAACTTCATTTTGAATTATTTTAGATAACACTAAATATTACGTTAATCCGCCGATGACTCAATTCTAACTCAACTATATACCTATTAGTACCGAGTATTTATACGATTGAGATCAGTCATAAAGCTACAATGGCTAAGAGCGGACGTACCAGTAAAGTCAAAACTAAGCGTGGCAAAGGTTTAGTCAACAGTGTAATAAATAAATTACCAATAGAATTACATGTGCCGGGATATCAGTACTGTGGACCTGGTACAAAATTAACGAAAAGGTTAGCTCGAGGTGATCCAGGTATAAATCCTCTGGACAGAGCATGTAAAGCGCATGACATTGCTTATTCTAAAAATCCAAACAATATGGCGGCACGTCATGCAGCTGATAAAGATCTGGCTGAAAAAGCTTTGCAACGTCTTCATGCAAAAGATGCTAGCCTTGGTGAAAAAGCCGTGGCTTGGGGGGTCAATAAAACCATGCGAGTCAAGAGAAGTTTGGGTATGGGCATGAAAAAGAATATTCGAGTACCCCGCCATATGTTAGATGTGCCTCTAGTATCTAAATCTCGTAGGATACGAGTACCACGAAAAAATGGTGAAATAACACCAAAAGTTGGTGGAATATTACTTAAAAAAGAGTTGAAAATAAAGAGGGGGAAGTCCAAAAGAAATGGTAAAAAGAAAAAGAAGACAGTGAAGAAAAAACTTGTTCCCATCAGGCAAATTATAAAATCAGCTAAAAAAACTATGAATGGAAGTGTACTTTTACGGGGGAATGAGTACATTTCACCGTATGAGTCTGCATTGCGAGGTGCTCGTGAAGCTGTAAAAATGGTTGGTGGGAAAAAAAACATACGATCATCACGTGTATTTCCAATGCCACAAATAAAAGCGGGTGGATTATTACCATTTTTATTACCACTTTTTGCTGGCTTAAGCGCTACTGGTGCATTAGCTGGGGGCGCTGCTGGTATCGCTAAAACTGTAATGGCGACTAGGGAAGCCAGACGGGAATTGGAGGAGGCTAAACGGCATAATTCAACAATGGAAGCTATAGCCTTAGGTAAAGGGTTATACTTGTCACCGTACAAGACTGGAATGGGATTATTCTTGAGTCCTCCACCAAAAAACGTGTAACGCTACCTCATCGAGCTCTCACCAATTTCGATTTAATCAAGTATGCAAAGGATTTAAAAATTCCATGTTTCCGAGGTGTTTTTATGAGAAATAATTTACCAAAGTCTGGTCCATGGAAAAAAGAATCAGCAATCATAAGTCTAGATGATAAAAATGGTAGTGGAACTCATTGGGTTGCATACAAGAAGAATGGTGATGACGTCATCTATTTTGACAGCTTTGGTAACCTCCAACCACCATATGATCTCATGAAATATCTCGATGTTGGTAGCGTTAAATATAATCATCAGAAGTATCAAGATTATGATACTGTTATATGTGGACATTTGTGTTTAAAATTCCTCAATAATGAACTATAAATGGGTGTGGATTGATTGATGTGTGTTTAGTCATGGCTGATTCGTTGACGTTAACACTATCTGGAGCTACCTCCACATTGGAAGCTCAATATTTCCCATCGATTGAATTGTCACCTGAAAAAACTTATGTCTTGGGACTTGTAGAATTATTAACATTCAATTCTATACCTAATGTTGATGAAGGTTGTAATAAGTTCTATTTATCCAGCGCAAATAGAAAGGAAGCAGATAAAATTATATTGATACCTACCGGAAGTTATGAACTACGTGACATTGAAAAGTATTTGATAAAGGAATTACCTGAGGGTGTAGAGTTGAGTATCAAAGCAAATAACAATGAATTACATAGTGAAATTAAATGTAATCGAATTGTAAATTTTGAACCGAAAGATTCAATCGCATCATTATTGGGATTTGGAAATCGTCGCCTTGCACCGTACCTTATACACAAATCTGATTTACCAATAAAAATCCTTAAAATCAATGCACTGCGAGTTGAGTGCAATATTACTAATGGTGCATATATGAATAACCATAAAGTTCACACAGTCCATGAATTTTTCCCAAGTGTTGCACCAGGTTATAAGATCATTGAAGTACCATCTCACATCATTTACTTACCAGTCGCAGTACAGTCAATACATAATCTTCAGCTGCGAATTGTTGATCAAGATGGGAATTTGGTGAATTTTCGTAGTGAAACGATTACAATAAGATTGCATATAAAATCAGTGAAATAATGGGGATTGTATTTGATAAAAAGATTGGCGGCAGCTATAAAAGTGGATCATCATGTCTGAAACCCATCAGTCATCGTGCTCCTGTCAGAGTGCTAACACCCCAGAACGTGGAATTCCTCAAAAGTCTAGGATTAAAATTACGTGGAAGATTGGCAAAATAAGGAAAGTTAATTTGTGCTGCATTATATTACCATGGCGGAAATCTTAGACATTCAGAAACCAATCATCTTTGATGAATCAATTTCTCACTATGAGGTTCATTCACATCAACCTTATGCTTCATCAACATTTAACAATAGTGATGAAATTAGAATCAGTATTCAACATCAGGACTTATGCATTCTACCAAGCAAAAGTTCTTTGCACATTTGCGGAAGATTTGTGAAAGAAGATGGCACCGGTGCAGGTGCAACTATGAACTTAGTCAATATGGCTATTTGTCATATGTTTGAAGAAATACGCTATGAATTAAATGCTGTTGAAATTGATAGATGTAAAAATGTGGGTCTTACAAGTCTCATGAAAAATTATATATCTTTGAGTCCTGGGCAAGTCAATTTAATGGAGAATGCTGGATGGTTGATCAATAATGATAGTAAATTGACTAATGATGATGGATATTTCAACATTTCTATACCACTAAATTACATACTTGGATTTGCCGAAGATTATAATCGCATTATCATGAATGCCAAACATGAATTAATTCTTATACGATCAAATTCTGATGTTAATACATATATACATACACCTGCTGCTGCTGGTGAGAGGGCTCAAATAGTGAAACTTCTTCTCAATAAGGTAGAATGGAATGTCCCATACGTCACAATGTCAGACAAGCAAAAAATTCAAGCACTCAATTTTATTGCTAATGATCCAGCTATATCAATAAGCTTTCGCACATGGCAATTGTATGAATACCCGCTACTCCCCCGAACAACGAAACATGTTTGGCCAATCAAGACTTCGACGCAATTGGAAAAGCCGCGATATGTGATCCTAGGATTTCAAACTGCTAGAAAAAATGATGTAACGAAAAACGCCAGTCAATTCGATCATTGTAATATCAGAGATGTAAAACTATTTCTCAATTCTCAAAGTTATCCATATGGGAATTTAAATTTAAACATTAGTCGTAATCAGTATGCTTTAATATATGATATGTATACTAATTTTCAAACATCATACTATAATAAAGAATCGAAACCATTATTGACGAAAACTGAATATTTACAAGAAGCACCACTCTATATTATCGACTGTTCAAAGCAAAATGAATCTATTAAATCTGGACCAGTTGATATTCGTCTTGAGTTTGAATCTGATGAACAGTTTCCGGATCGAACATCTGCATATTGTCTTATTTTACACGATCGTATAATTGAGTATAAACCATTAAGTAGTACTGTAAGAAAATTAACTTAAACATGTATTGTATTGAGGAGGAGGAGGAGTAGGAGGGAGATGAAAGAAATAAAACTGACTTTCATTATAATTATTGTTTTTTTATTTATATCATACCTTTCAATATACATTATTATTATTATGATTATTTTAATTAGTATAAGTAGTGTTAAGATCTACATACATATAAAGTTTAGATATTAATTTATTTTCGTACATTATCTTTCATGTTGTTGCATGTAGTACAATATTTTCTTAACGGGTAAAGCCATATTCCGGGAATATCATAGCTCGAAGCTGATAGTGGGTTATGTTTGATACAAAATGAATAGTCCATTAATTTTTCATTATACTTTAAATGCCCTGGAAGTATATCCCATACAAATTTAATTTGTGATTTTGCAAAACGTAAAATGAACAAATCATCGAGACATGCAATGTCAGTGACGTCCATTTTCCTTAAATCATTTAATTGGTAAAACAGTTGAACAGACTTTTCATAGGATTTCCCAACACCCCAATACTTCAAAAACCAGTGCTTGAGTTGTTGTGTTGTACCAAATGCACATGCAAAGTGACCTCTCTTTGTGTGTTTGATACGATGCAAACATCGTGGTTTGTTAAGTTCTTCTAAGCAATCGAGTGAAAAATGTCGCATCAACTGTAGATCAATGATTGGAACGGCAAAATCGATTATCTTTTCAAGTCTTTCCCTCGCCTGTGCTCCTTGGACATAAAAGTAGCGCACTTTTTTTATTAACTCAGCCATTATTGGTTTAAATGAATCATATGGTGTATCGCCTATATCCCACATGATTCCATGTCGATCGCCATTTTCATCTTCACTTTCACGCATAACTGTAGCATTTATGTATTCCATTGGTGGTTGGAATAGCCAATACTGACAATGATACAATCCATTGGTATATTTAGTATTATTTATATCAATAATACACAGCTCCTTTACAACAAATGCACAATTCGGCATTTCAAATCCAACAAAGTCGATTATTAGCTCCATTGTTTTTATTTATTGATCATGCGATTTTGCAACTTTTCCAATTTTCTTATTAGATTTACTATTTCTATTAAGCGATCGATTCTATTGATTGCATCTGGGCATGTAGCTTGAGCTCTAATCCAATCCAAAATGAATGGATGTCGAACAAATAACTCAAAAATTGGATTACTATACTTAGCCATAAGCACAGATAGGGAACGATCGAGTTAAACACATTTAACCACTAACTTAACACACAAAAACGTATACTGTACTGTACTGACTTCTCGGATAAATCGAGGTTTTATAATATGAATCCCCACTACAATTTTGGTGAAAAAATGGGGGAAAAATAGATAAAAGTGTAAATTTTCAGAAAAAATTGACTCATTTGTTTATAACAAAATAAAAGTGAAAGTTGCTGAAGATAAGATAAGGTATACACGTATTAATAAGTAAAAAATGCGTCATTTGTTATAAAAATATCCCCACCCTTCCGCATACCTTAAACTTTAATCTTAAAAACATTTAAACAATAACAACATACGTCATTTTTCCCACTTAAATTTAAAAAATACCCCCCACTCCAACGCCCTCTATATCCTTATTCATGAAGCATATCAATCCCATACCCCCACCTCATACTCCAGGCCCCGATCCTACAGCATCAATCTCATATCCCCTCCCCCAATCCCCCTTCCCTCAAGCCCCCAAATCTACTAGGAAAATGCCACAAGCGCCCTCTCTCGGATACCACCCTGGAAGATCAACAGAAAGCGACACTAGCGCACCCTATCTCAACTGTCGGTATGAAAAATTCCCCCAAACCCCCACTTATCCATGAGGGTATTGCAGATCCCTGTTGTGGTCTGTCAAGCCTCCCTGTTTAACTACTTGTTTAATATTGCCATGAACTGCTTCTACAACCCAACGGATTTTGGTAACGAAACGGGATTCATTTGATTCATCTGTGGTCAGCTGATTGCGTTTTTCTTTGAGAACAGGCATTAGTACTTTGAACCCCAATTCTTCTAAATATACTATCACATCCCGGAAGCCACGATCAACTACAATAATGTCACCTTTATTCAGCAACTTAATCAGACCATTGGGATCATTTAAGATGATTCTCATAATCTCAGCATCGTTCAAATTAGCTGTATATGGCCCAAGCATATCTATCACGAAACCATTTGTAGTACATATCGTAAATGGGTTGCACAGAGGGACTTTCTTTTGACCAGAATATGATTTCCTCTGGTATTCGTTATTTGCACTTTTTTGATGACGAATATATGTTCCATCGCAAATGAATATCAACTGCTCATCTTTTACTTGATACAACATTTTAGCAGTACTTGACGTAGTGGTGAGTAATGTCTCCCTACTAATAGCATCGATTCCGAAATACTGAGGCAAAACATCTCTTTCGAATGAAGATATTACTTCATCACAGTAGTCGGATACCATTTGTTCCCGTGGCAAATCAAAAATTGAAGATATCACTGTATTTGAATTTCCAGTTCGTAATTTGAATAAAAAAATAACAAGAGCTTGAATGACATGACGATTCACTGATTTTCTCATCGACGTTAACATTTCACGAAGTTTTATCAATTTTTCCCAGGTAAGGCTCGTAAATACTTCCAGCTGTTTTTCTGAAATCGAGTGATCTCCAATTTTATCAATTATGGACGAATCAGTGCCAATAGCCAGCTGCCCAAGTAATTTTTCCAAATCACGAACTTCAAATACACTGGTATTCGAATAAATTCGAAAACTGTTAATGTCTTCATCATAGAATCGCTTTTTTATAATATGATCTTTACAACACCGATTTCCTTTTGGAATAAAGAGTCGTCTTTTGGAAAATACTTGTTTGCGTGCTTCAAACGGAACTATGATGATATTTGCTGATGATCCACAAAAGCAACAGTATATATGTGTCGATATGATTCGGGGAAAACCCAACTCCACAAATTCTAATTCTTCTTCCATTTTTTCTTCAATAACATATGAAGGATCTTGAGATGAGGATACAGATGAAACAGTAGTGGATGAGGATTGAGACAAAATTGGCTGGCTTTTGATACTAACTCGATCTGCAGATGAATCCTCAGTGTTCTTAAGTATAGGTGGTCTTGTTAAAATAACTCGACACTTACTACAAAAGGCATCATTAATAAGGACTCTCTTTCCAATTTTTTCAGTCACAATATTAGCTTCATCGATTGTCATAACAACTGTTTTATAGCCAACTGCTTTACGCAAATATATATTACAATTGATGCATTTTTACCAAAATCCATTCTGAAATCAATATTTAAATTATATATTAGGAATTTAGAAATATATAAACTGATTAAATATAAAACTTCACTTACTTGAGTGGGTGTAATCGACTGTGACACTATTTAACAACAAAAAATAATATCTTATGAAGATGAGACGAGATAAAATAACAACAATGATACTCCAGTGTTATTTGATCGTGGAACGGAAAAATAATCTCAATATAAATGTACTGAATTAATTAATGCGTTAACTGCTATTCAATTCATACAATGACATCAACCATAAAGGCTACTTTACTTTTAGGTTACCTAAACATGCGAAACCTTAGAAGATAAGATGAATAGAAATAGAAATTCCCGGTACATGGCGTTATAATGTACCAACTTGGCGAAAATTTTGAAAAACATAGTTTTTACGTGATCGTTGTTTAGTAAAACGATCGAAAATATTTGATGAGTGATGTAATTGCGAATTTTAAGTAGAAAAAAAAATTTCTACGAATTTATTTGTACTAAAAAAAAATATAAGTTTGTTAAAACGCAAGATTTTATAAAAAAAAAAAGAGTTTTTAATTTTTTTTGAATTGTTCCACCAATTCAAAAAATTCAAAAAAATTCCTGAGTATAGCGGAGTATGAAAGACATTTTCTGACGAATTTTGGTGAGTGACATATTTCAAAAAGGCTAAAAAAAAAAAGATGATAATTTTCTTATCTCCGTTAAAAATCGGCTTTCCGTTTGAGAATCACGATCATATGATTTTTTCATGTTTTGGACTCGAAAGAATTAGAAAAAAAATCATCATTGATTAATTCCGAATTTTACTATGAAAATAAAAATAATTTCGAAAAAACAGGTTTATTTGAAATTCTCGAATACCGTTTGAGTTAAAGAGCTAAAAATTGAGGTGAATTATTTTCATTCGACACCAAATCGACCCCCTAAGTTTGAGTCAAAAAAGCTATGGGGGCAGAATTCCCATACTTATCCGGCTATGCCCTTTGCATTTATTTTTCGAATTTTATTTTACTGACAAAACAACATAGGCATAAAACTTGCACCCTATCCTATTGCTTCTACAGGAAAAGTCCTGTTGCTGTAACATGAAAATCCTGTGGGAACAACAGGAAAAATCCTGTCGCTGCAACAGGAATTTCTCTGTTGCTCTCACAGGACTGCGTGCTGATGCAGCACCTATTTTTTTTTTTGTGAAATCATAAAAATTGTAATTTCTTTTTTACCAGGAAAGTTAGATCTACATGCTATTCATTTGCTTCACTCAGTTTTTCCAACATTAGATTATTTCCAAAAATATAAGCTAGTTCATCATCATTGGATCTTACTTTTTCCAAATAGATTCTTTCAATTTGTTCATATGTAAGAAATAGTATTCCTAATTCTGTAAATGACGTTGGTAGAGTTGAATTTTGGCTGCGCAATTATGATTGCATAGAGTCACGATGCCTGTAATGACTGTAAATGATAGAAATTAAATGAGATGAATAAAACGAAGTCTTTATGATAATATGAATTACTTAATCGCAGAAGAGTTGGCGGTGCTATCTTCCGTTGAAGAAACTGGATCTCTGCTGGTTGATGGAATAGTATGGTGACGATCACTTCTCGATGGCAAATCCGGTAAATCATGACTAAGAGGTGGCAACATTACGGGATTATGGCGAAGGAATACGCTGTTCATTGTAGAACTGTGAGGTTCATGGTTGTGACTTCCAATCATTAACACTTCTCCACTCCTTGAACGCCATAATTTCACGTTGCATCGTTGTACCTTGTGTCTAAATCAAAATAGTTACCGTTATGTATCAAGCGACGAAATATTCCCACCTCCATAAACGATCAATCTGAAAAATATTATAAAATTATGAAGTTTTGATATAGTAGTTTATCTATTGAGTGCGATCGTGTTCAAGACGCGAGTGTGAAGATTGGTGCCTGAGCCGAAGGCGAGGGTACTAACACACGAGCGTCTTAGACTCGATTGTACTAGATAAATACATTAGTTTTTGTGACAGATATTTGAAATTTACTACATTTAGTGCCTATAAATGGCAGGTTATAAATCCGCGTTTATTTATTTAGTAAGATTGTCTTGAGTTTTTGTTGAAAATTAGAGAGAAGTCGGTGTTCACGAATTAAAATGATGATAGATTTTGTCACAAGATTGCTCGTTAAGTTACTTCGATATTTTTTGGTCGTTTGCTATCGCACATGTAACCAAAAAATATTTTTTGATCCGATGATGACGTCACTGTTAGAACGATTAGGTATCTTTATTACCAGCTGTATCTTATCTTATATTTTTAGCTGCCAGCTATAGGCGCTAAATGTCGTAGATTTCAAGTGTCTGTCACAAAAAAATAGCATTCTGATCGATTTCAAGAACTTGACATTGAAATGAAAATAACTACAAAATAATGAGGAATTTTCAGAAACTTTATTCGAGATAAATTGTAAGGAATAAAATTACCTACAAAATGATCCTATCATATATTGCGATGTTTTATAGTTTCACCGAAAAACTATAAAAAATCTTAAAATTGACTATAAACTTTACTTCTAGCTCAGATAACTTTTGAACAAATGGACTTATCACAAAATGATGGGAGACTTTTTTTGTAGAGCATCCGATTCCCTACTAAATAGTCTGCAGATTTTCCATCGACACATCATTAGCGATTTATACTGTATTTATCGATAAAAGGCTTTCTGCAAGTAGCAAAGATTACGTTTGCTGCGACACATACTAGCATACAAGAGAGCGGAAGGATTTTCACAGAAACTAAACATGACTAATACATTAATAATATACAGCAATACAGATATACTAGTAATATATTGTATAAGCGTACGATGGACGGTGTGGCTCACTAAGTTACATTTTAATAATTTAAAAAATAAAATATCAAATGTAATTTTTTTTTTAATATTATATATTTCAAATTATTAAAATGACTAACTCGGAATTTATGGCCCTTAGCGACTTGACTCATAGGACTTTTATCGAAGGAAATAAAGTTTTCTATAAAATTCCCATTAACATTTTTAGTGTACTTTCATTGGTTTACGTTCTGCAAGCCAATGAAGGTCAATTTTATAGAAAAAATGAGTTCCGCAATCGACACAGCTGGAATTACAGCTAAGTAACCATGGGCACTTTTGATGAACACTAAATGCCTTACAATTCGCGACCGAAACCGCGTTGATAACATGAAACGCAGCTGATTGTTAGAAAGTTAAAAAAAAAAGGAATTTAATTTACGTGTATTTTAAATGGGGAATCTTTGAAATAGAATGGAAAGTACTTAACATTGGAATTAAGAACTCATATTTGGTGAGAATTTTTGTTTCTTCGATGTAGATTGAGATTTTGCTTGAGCACTTAGAAAAAAAACTTCTGCGGAAATGAATCACCCTAATATATATATATATATATATATATATATATATATATATATATATATATATATTGAGACAATGTGAATTGTCATCTTCTCCCTCAGCCTTGCGGTTCCCATTTTTCCCCGTCTCGTTGCCGTCTGAAACCACCTAAAGCTAGTCATAGTGCCATGGTCACATGACTAGTTATCACCTCAACGCATGACCGTGAGGGGAAGTGGGGAGCAAGCCCAAAAACGCAGCCCTAAGACCCTACGGTTATTGAACTTCACTTCGATCCTGGATCCGTTAACGTTCAGACGTTATTATCATTTGATATCAATTGTTATACTTGCGATATTCACGTATTTTATATTTTGTAAATCGCATATTTTTCCTGGCAATTAACTTGCAAAATAATATTTTTTGTATTGTTTATTAGTTATTGATTATAATTAAATTTAAGTACATTGAAAGTATTTACGTTACCGGCGACATATTCGCGGTAATAAAACTAAATTAAATAATAAAATCAGTGTATGATACGGATTTATTCCACGTGGCCACTGATTGACACCCGGCGTTCAAACCAGGACCAATATTGTACTTTGCGGAAATTTAATTGTAAGTAGTTGAATTTATTATAATTGGCAATAAAATTGCACATTGTCCTAATAAATTCCCTATTTTATTCATCACCTTATTCTATCCCTATTTTAATATACTAGTGGGATTATTTAATACGATAAAATGATTATTAATTAAGTAGAAATAATAAGTAAGTCAGCTGTAAGAAAGCAGCATAGAAATTATTAGCCGTGAGGTAAGTTGATAAGTCTTTTTTATACGTTGCCGAGTTTGAATAAGTGCGGGTCTTTGCTTTGCAAGAACCCCAGCCCACTGCTCTGTCCAGTATAAAATAAAAATTGTTAGAGGCCAGCCTAAGCCAGGGTTCAACCCGCGAATTCTGGTGGCTGCTGGTGAAAATCGCGAAGACGAAAAGCGATTTGTCTCAATATATATATATTGTGACATCTGGAGTTGTCTGGTCCTCGGCGAATCCCACGTGTTCACGTAAAATTCAGTTCATCATTTTTTTTTGGTTGTCTCTGATTTTAGTAGGTGAATAATAAAATTAATTAGGCACCTGCGAAGCATACGGGAGTGATGGGAAGTTAGAGGTAAGGTAACGCGACTGGTAACCGGCTTCCAACAACGATCCCCGAAGGCTCTGGTAGGTGGAGATTAATTATTGTTAATTTAAGTTAGTATTTAAGGATTAGTATTAATAAGCTGGAGAAACTTCCACTCACTCCTTCGGAATAGGACCACGATCATCGAGTGAGACAAGCCGCAATCAATCCCAGAAGACCCGCGGCTAAGGCAAAGGGGAAAACTCGCAGCAAAACCAACGACTGTCAGCCTGTAAGCCACGAGCAGTTCGAGTTTCAAACGCGAGAGCACGCGCGCCATCAAGCCGAGCCATGGACTCGAGGGTTCACTATGGAACAATTTATGGTACCGCTGGCGCCATCTCGGTGGCAGCAGCTGCATTGGGCAAGAGAGTGGGGAGTCGCGTGTGCGATCCATGTGATCGGAGGTGTTGCAGCCATCTTTGGTGGAAGCCTGTTGCTATCAACACGTGTACGAGAATTATTATTTTGCCGCGAATTACATCATTTGCTCTGCACGTTTTTTTTTATTACCAAAATAATTACTGGTTCGTTCGAGTGCCGCGAAGGCAAAATATTGTAAAACAATTTAACAAAAAAAAAAAGAAAGCAAGGAAAACCAATATAAATATTGGATAATTATTCGAGTGCCGCGTAGGCAATTACATTTTGTGATCCCGTCACCAAACCGCGTGTGCTTCGCAAGTGTTTTGAGGCCAGGATGTTGCCGCACGCCAGTAGGATTCGAGATAACAGCACCTCCAGGGTCATCGAGAGCTGGACAACACCATACCATCTACGTGGCGGCCAGAACATCGGGTGAGTGGAAGTTTGTACTGCGTTATCGGTCAATTTTTTTTTAATTATACCCTGTATTTGTGGGGTCGTTTGTTTTGTTTTTTTTATTATTGATTCTTACTATTATTTGAATTTTTGTTTTTTTTTTGTGTTAAACTGCGCATTTTTGGGTGAGTTGTCAAGCCAGAGTCCTCGAGCGTCGCGTGGTCGTCACGTGTGAATATTTTTCGCGCGTAAAATTTTTTTGTTTACCGCAACTATTTTTTTTTTTTGTTAATAAAGATAGGTCGCAATTCGTAGTTTATGATATTATTATTTTCTCTTATGCTTGACTCATAGACTACTGCCGCGGTTATTAGATGTAGGATAAGTATCGTCACTCAAAATATTCGTGGTGATTACTAGCTTTTAGAAACTTAAAAAGATAGAAATACTAGAGACTCGTTGGGTAGTTTACGGTCATAATAAGTACGTGACAAGTTATAAATTGTTAACTGTTTTTTTCTTTTAGTTGTTAAGGGTCAAAATAATGTATTACTAATTTTTTTTGAGATTTGTTGTCGTTGGCTGCGTACAACAATAATTTCGCGACGTGACAAATTAGTTTAAGGAAGTAAAGATAAGTTGGTTCGCATCTCTGAACAGTAATTCTACTGGAATGCGTGTTGTGTGCTCAGTGTGCCGCGTGGTATGATTTTGTATGTATTTTTTTTTGGGTGATTACGCGAAACAATGTATTGAGTATACTGTTGAGGACTGCGTATATATTTTTGAGTAAAGTGTGTACAAGTTTGTTTTTTTTTGACAATAAAATTTCTCTCGCTGTGTTGAAATAATTGCTTTGACAGTATTAGCCGGTAAGATACCCAGACCCAACTCCTCCCGCCGTCCAGGAAGCTCGTTTTCCCTGAACCCTTCAATTCACGCTAGTAAATTTCCGCGTCGTGAGTTTGGTAATTCTCTCCAAAAATTACCTGGCGTCCAACGAGAACTGCAGGTAAGCCAAGATTTAATTGTACAGAGAATCCTCGCTGGTTAGATTCCCAGCCGGGGATATCTCGTGACAATATATATATATATATATATATATATATATATATATATATATATATATATGTCGTAGACTGATCGTGAAATTAGACGGTTCGTGAACTGTCTAGTCATTTCATGAACTGCAGCCAGATCGTGTAGTGGTCGATCAGTCACACGAAGTGTCTAAAACTTTTAGGCAGTTCATGAAATGCAATTAGGCCTTAGACAGATCGTGTAATGTTCCAGAATTACATGAAATGTCTAAATTTTTTAGACAGTTCAAGAAATGTCTAATAGCTGTTTTGCCGATCGTGTAATAACGGATTCCTAAAAAGGAGAAAACTAAAAAATGAAAGATATTAGTTGGAGCAGCCAATGTTATTTATTTATAGATCAAATTTCGTTTTTTATTTATTTGCAAAACTTAAAATATAAAATCATTCGGCTCTTTTTATTTATTTACACATGCGTAATTCCTAGATATTACACGATCGGCAAAATAGCTATTAGACATTTCATGAACTTTCTAAAAAATTTAGACATTTCATGTAATTCTGGAACATTACACGATCTGGCTGCAGTTCATGAAATGACTAAAGAGTTCACGAACTGTCTAATTTCACGATCTGCCTACGACATATATATTGTAACGAGTTTATCACCACCGGGGATCAACCTGAGTGATGTCCGAGTACACGTACAATTTGGCAACCTTGTTAAAAATTTAAAGTTGGGCACCAGGTGATTTAATACTCACCAAATAATAATTATCACAACAATCGGCTCAGAGTGGCGGATCGGGGAAAGGTCAGGCACTTAAGATTACGATAAAATAATTGATGAGATTTACGAAAAAATTAAATTATATATTGAACACAGAAAATCAATTGATCGGTATCACAAATAAAAATTATCGGTTACAGAACAAAATATAATTTGCCGGTTTCGGGTTGACTTGATATAAACAAAATTATCAAAGGAAAATTAATCGTACTTGATCGAAAGGCAAAGTTAGTTCTCACTCAAAAAAAAAAAAAAAAAAAAACAAATAGTCGGTTGACGAAATAAAACAAACTTATTTTATTTGTGCCACACACATACACGTAGTTCTAACGATATACTCGACTGGTAACGTCAGAGTATTTTACACTGCAAGACTCGGCTGCTGCAACGAATGAGTAAGAGATAATCCGCAGTTCTCAGAATATGTCCAGTAAAATAAAATAAAATAAAAACAATAGTTTATTTCATTCACGCGTAAACTTTCACTATCATATAATTATCACACATAATTAATGAATAAATTTGTATTATTATTACACGAGACGCACATTACTCATTTAATACAAAAAAAAACCGGTCGTACACTTGTCAGTTCCACGCCGATGCTTCGGTGTGTTTATTTTTTCGAAAAACACGGGTATTTGTCTGTTTAAAGTCACTTAAATATTTAAATTAAATTAAAACATAAATTTAAGTGGGAAAGTGAGATGCTAGGACGCTTAATTGGCGAGAATGAGGTTGAGATGATTTTATATTTAAAATAAATATGTTTTCACACTTTATCTTATTTTTATTATGTTAATCAATTAACTATTTATTTCATTATATACACTATTTACACTACACGTTAACTTTTGTATTAACTTTTGTATTAATATTGAGATAAATAATTATTACGCGCGGTAACTCGCGGTGATGTGAGATAAAGATGGTGGTTGTCGGCAAACCAACGACCACGTGGTGAGATGAATGTAATTTGATGAATTAATTTAAGAGATACTAGATAAATCATTACGGAAACTAAATATAAATAATATACACTTTGATGTGAGAATTAATTTGAGGTGAATAGCAAGAATAATCAACGCGATTACAAAAGATTACAATAAGCAAAAAAAAACCACGTAGCACTTGGCGTCGGCGAGTTTCCAATTATAATGGCTTTGTCTTCTTCTTCATCCCCACTTGGATGAGAGGGTGGAGCTTGAGATGAGAATGGGACCGGTGGAGCCGCCTGCGCTTGATAATGCGCCGACGCAACTCTAATTAACCGGCCTCAGAGTGGTGACGAGAAACGCAAGTGCGGGAGCTTCGAACATTCTCCCCGCCTTCGCCAACTCATTAAAGAAGATACTGATGAGATGATTAGCGATAAAAATCTTCCTTGGCGGTTGAGATGGGTAACAGCACCAGCTTGGTGACTGGTCTGGTGAAGGTTGAGGTGGCAGTTTTGACAGTGACGACTCTGGTAAGACCACCACTACCAGGATGGAGATGAGTAACTGTGACAAGAGGCCACTTTGATGGTGGATACCTCTCGTCAACTATCAGAACCAATGAACAAATCTTGATATCATGGTGAGATGTATGCCACTTTAAGATGGATTGGTGAGATTGCAGACATTCAGCAGACCAGCGTTCCCAGAAATACTGAAGTCTTTCTTATATTCTTTGATAGAGTGAGAGACGAGATGTTGGTACACTAGTGAGACTGGGTTCAGGTGCAGTGTTGAGTGGCGCATATCGGATAAAATGTCCAGGGGTGAGAGCTGAGATGTCCTCTGGGTCATCAGTAAGTGCACTGAGTGGCCTTGAGTTGAATAGTGCCTCAACTTGAGTGAGGAATGTTGAGAAGTCTTCGTAGGTGAGAAGTAGATCAGCAATTGTGCGTTGGAGATGATGACAGATTTTACAGCGGCTTCCCACTTGCCACCCATGTGTGGAGCACCAGGTGGGTTAAAAATCCACTGAGTTCCGTCTGAGGTGAGAATTTGCTGAAGGTGAGATGATTCTTTGAGTGCACCAGTAAGAAGTTGTTTGAGATTGACATCTGCCCCTTCAAAGTTCGTTCCACAGTCATTGTAAAGGCGTTTTGCAGATGCCACGACGACTTGTGAACCTCCTGAACGCCTTGAGAAAACCTTCTGCAGTGTAATCACTTACAGCTTCCTAGTGAATTGCAAAAGTTGAGAAGCACACAAAGACTGCAATCCAGGCTCTCTGAACCTGGAACCCGACTTCAATGTAATTGAACAAATTTTAGCCAATATTACCTACAAACAGTAAAAATAATTGTAGTAGATTGTGTTTGTTTGTAGTAACAATTTTAACCCTAGAAAATGAAAGCACTACGAACAAAGTGATTAAATATTCATTCTATAACTATGAAAGGAATTGTAATCTTTCTAGAATCGTTAGGAGACTTTTATAGTAGTATGCAATATTCACAAAATCGGTATAAAACTTCGTATTTTACGGAAAAATCAGTCTAACATATTTTCTAGAAAAAAAAAAATACTGGTTTCGAAACTACTAACGATGATAAGGATTGTAGCGTAATCAATGTGTTCATAACTTTGAAACTTAGGATATTGAATTCAATAGTAGAAGATACAACAAGAAATAACCTAACAATCAACATAAGATGTTGTGGAAATAACCAACATTGGTTTGTAGACTGTAGTAGCTGTAACAAAATTTGGCGATAATAAAAAATAAAAAAAAAAAGTAGTAATACTTGCTGTCTCGCAATGAAAGCTACATAATAATGTTCTTTAAAAAACATCACGCGGTAGGATCAGAGTAGTATAATTATTTTGAATATTATAAGAAAGTGAACAGCATGGATAAATCACGAATGTTGTGACATAAGCTAACGTCACTACAAACAAATACGGTAAATAACTACTCTTATAGTCGTTTGTAGCATCGAAATCAGCAGTATTTTTTAAGCAGGACTGGAAAATATGCTTAATTCAAAATAATTAATGATAGTAAATAAAAAGTGTTAATTTTTTACTACTACTACAATCAACTACAATTAATTTTAGATAGGTTACTACCGTTCCTGTAACAATATTCCTACCTTTCACTACAAATCCCAAAATCTCACCAATTTTTGTAAAAAAAAATTCATACTTTGTTTTATTTCTAATAGTGTTTACCGATTTTCAACAGTAATCAACATAATTTCTGTATTGCAGATATATTTTTCTCATAATATCCATATTCCTATTTTTTCAATCGTTTATGTAGTTATTGACGATTGCATTTTAATAATTATCTTACGAAAAGTTGATTAATTTATTTTGCTCGCTGATCAGTTAATAAGATGATTATTACATTTCTCCAAAATTATATATCTGATTGAGTAATGGTTGCTTAATTTCAATGTTTATTTGAGAGATAATAGATGTTTGTATCATCACTGCGTGTATTATTCTATATAATTTCATATCATTATTTGTCTACATTTTAAAACCGTGAAGAAAATAGATAGAAATATCATAACAGTGATTAATCAATAGAATTCTATTCTGAAAATCAAAAATTGTCACGTCAGATTCAAAATTTATGGCATAGTTTTGATAATGAACGTGGGGATATGAATATTCGTGAAGTCAAGAATATTCCCGATAGATGGCACTCTATCGCTTTTTCTGACAATAGCATCAGAAGATGGTCATCTTTAATGTGTATTAATTCAGTAGCTTCAGTATAAGCATAAGATTATACATCAACTTCTCTTTGTATTTAGACAATATCTTTTTTTAGTTAACATTGATTATAACAGGTAAGTTTATTATCTATTGCATTATCTTTGAAATTAAATCACAATTCAAATCATTTCTCCATTCCTTCTTATGAATTTAATTAATGATTGGAATTTTTCCTGGTGGAAATTTTTCGGAATTTTCTCCGAAAAACTCAGTTCTAAAGTTTTAAAGACTTTTTCATAGTTTTTTTTTAGAGAAAAGTCCGATAAATTTCAACCAGGGTTTAGTATCGAAACAACGATTGTAAACATTTAGATTAACTTAATATAACAAATGTTTTAAAAAATGTTTTTATCAACTTTACTTGATTCATCTTCAAAAATAGAGTTGCATTAAAGAATATATAATGAACTTGTAACATTGAAAAAAATTTTAATTAATTTAAGAGTTTAATAAATAACGTAATTATTAATTTATAAGTTGTTTACGAGGGATTGAAGCGTTCTATTCAGTTGTGTGATGTATTTATACTGGGTAAAGACGCATTAGATATAATAAATATATACAGTGTGCCTAATTAATACAATTGATTAGTTTTATTTTGTAAATAAATGCTCAATTATATTATATTATTTAACGTCAGAAATATTTTTCTTCGCTTATTAAATCATTTTATTAAATCATTGAATGAAGTATTTTCTTTATTTTTTCAAATTTTGAATGGTCTAATATAATAGTGTAACGAATATGCCGAAACCACCGGTATATACTTCTCAACATACACTGGTCACAAAAATTAAGGGATAGAAAAAAAATCCGAAATTTTTAGGTGATTTTCAACATGCTGTAACTCGGTGAAAAATGGTCGTATAAAAAAACTAAAAAAAGCAAATTGTAGCCTCAAGTTTCTAGTTTTCAGATCTGGATCTCAAAATTTTTTATCATGTACGGTTCCGGAGTAATCATAAGAAAACCAACAAAATAAAAATTTTCAAAATTTTTGCTGGTCTTCCAATACCTCTATGGGCGACAATAAATTTTTTTGAATAATCCGACTGTCTGACTTTTCTCGGAAATTTTATGCCCTTTAATTTGGTGGGCTCAAAAAGTCTCTACGACGATTTGGCGCCGAGTTATCATTGATCAAAGCAAAAAAGTCCATTTTGGCTTTGATAATCAATAACTCCGGATGTATTGGTCGTACAGAGAATGGAAGCAGGGTTTTGAAAACTGAAAAACATTCTCTATAAGGCAAAATTAGTGGCATTTGATAGAAAAATTTTTTTTAAAGCGATATTGTTTGGTAAAAAACAGGTCAAAATTCACAAATTTAAGGATATTCGGAAATCTTGCTATAACTTTGGATATAACGGATGAACAAAGGATATCTTCGACTTTTTTTCTACCTCAAAGTGCCCTGAAAAAAATCCTGAAAATTTCAAATCGCTGCGATTTTTCTTTCTTAGTGCCCCGAAGCTTTAAATTTATCGATTTTGTCAAAAATCACCATAATTGGTAGTTTCTCGGTTTTCGTTCATTTTTTCGATTTGAAAATGGTTTTTTTACCGATAATCTTCATTTCTTTGATCAAAAAGATCGATTATCGAAAAAAATTGAAAAAAAAAAAATTTTGAAAAAAAATTTTTTTTTTTTCAAAATTTTTTTTTTTTCAAAATTTTTTTTTTCAAAAAATTTTTTTTTTTAAATTTTTTTATTTTGTTGTATCTGCAATGATTTATCATTGTCAAAAAAAATTCCTAAAATTTTTTTTACCGCTGTAACTGCATCTGCTTTAAATGTCAACTTAACAAACATACGCTTTGGGTAACTTTAATGCCGGCGGTAAAAAAAATTTTAGGAATTTTTTTTGACAATGATAAATCATTGCAGATACAACAAAATAAAAAAATTTTTTGAAAAAAAAAATTTTGGAAAAAAAAAAATTTTTTTTCAAAATTTTTTTTTTTTCAATTTTTTTCGATAATCGATCTTTTTGATCAAAGAAATGAAGATTATCGGTAAAAAAACCATTTTCAAATCGAAAAAATGAACGAAAACCGAGAAACTACCAATTATGGTGATTTTTGACAAAATCGATAAATTTAAAGCTTCGGGGCACTAAGAAAGAAAAATCGCAGCGATTTGAAATTTTCAGGATTTTTTCAGGGCACTTTGAGGTAGAAAAAAAGTCGAAGATATCCTTTGTTCATCCGTTATATCCAAAGTTATAGCAAGATTTCCGAATATCCTTAAATTTGTGAATTTTGACCTGTTTTTTACCAAACAATATCGCTTTAAAAAAAATTTTTCTATCAAATGCCACTAATTTTGCCTTATAGAGAATGTTTTTCAGTTTTCAAAACCCTGCTTCCATTCTCTGTACGACCAATACATCCGGAGTTATTGATTATCAAAGCCAAAATGGACTTTTTTGCTTTGATCAATGATAACTCGGCGCCAAATCGTCGTAGAGACTTTTTGAGCCCACCAAATTAAAGGGCATAAAATTTCCAAGAAAAGTCAGACAGTCGGATTATTCAAAAAAATTTATTGTCGCCCATAGAGGTATTGAAAGACCAGCAAAAATTTTGAAAATTTTTATTTTGTTGGTTTTCTTATGATTACTCCGGAACCGTACATGATAAAAAATTTTGAGATCCAGATCTGAAAACTAGAAACTTGAGGCTACAATTTGCTTTTTTTAGTTTTTTTATACGACCATTTTTCACCGAGTTACAGCATGTTGAAAATCACCTAAAAATTTCGGATTTTCTTTCTATCCCTTAATTTCTGTGACCAGTGTATTTATGAAGCATTAAAAGAGTGGAATTTTATATCTGATGGTCATTATTTGGCCTACGATGATCCAATATGGGAACAAGCATCAAAAGTGTTATCCAACATGAATAAGCACTATATTTGGGTATATATTACCGAAAATCGTCAGCAAGTTTCAGGAAAGATACATGGGTTTGTGGATACTAAACAAAAAAAAACAACAAAAAAAAGATAATTCTGTTTGGCCAATTAAATTATCTCAAACTCTCCCTATCATCGATCAAACATTCCATTTGAATTTTGATCAATGGAATAAATTAGGTCTCAAATATAAAAAATACGATGACAGAGATTACAGAGTACTTGAGCCTGGTTGGACGGACAAAATTTATTATTCTCTTTGGGAGAACTTCAAGCTGCCTTGTCCGTTTTCGTTTATCTCTGCAAAAATTTATGACAGTGATGACACTGTTTTACGTATAAAGGGTGATTGCGCTGAGTGTTCAAATGAAATCAATTTAGTCAGCAATTCTCCTCCAGATGCCGATGGTATCAACATCCACGTTTCAACATATGATACAAGTACCGTTACTCATAAAATAAAGCGACAATTGCGTGGTCCTAATCGAGAAATAGTAGTAAATAAAACAAGAGCTACTTCAGTATACGCCTATCAACATGATGAAGTGCGTAGGAGAATGAAGTTTGGCGATAAAGTACCAGCTGATCTTTATGATGCAGGTGTTTTGTATACTGCTAAATACCAAGACAAAGTAAAAAAACTCGATTTAAAAACTTTTTCCCACCCAATTCTTGCTGTTTTAGAAATGAAAAATATTCCAGACTATTCTGAAAGTCTGCGAGAAATTGCTAGTGATAAGGTCTACGTGATGTACTGGTGACCAACACAAATCTATATGTACAATAAATTCATAAAAGAGGATAAAATTGGGAGTATTTGTATCGATGCCACAGGGGGCTTAATAAACAAAATCCCAACAATGGATCAGTCTCAACGAGTAATTTTTTTATATCAAATTATAACTTCATACAACCATAAGCCATTGCCCCTTTGTCAATTTGTAACCGAAAAACATGATGCTAACACGTTATCATATTGGATTAGAGAATGGATGAGATCTGGGATCGCTTTACCTAAACAAATAGTATCTGATTTTTCACTTGCATTGCTTAATGCATCGGCCTTGTCATTCAATAATGTCTCACTTAAACAGTACGTTGATGAATGTTTTCATCTACTTATCACCAATAAAACCCTTATCAACAAACAGACTATTCTAAGGATTGATATAGCACACTTAATTAAATTTGTGATAGCCTGGCCATGATTGAAAAATAAACGATCGCACAAAGAATTTTATGTTAGATGTGTGGATAAATTAATGCAGGTGAAAACTTTCAAAGACTTTGAATTATTATTAACACACATATTAATCGTAGCAAACGCTAAATATTATGATTCTTGTAAGAATAGCTATAATGATTTGAAGGATTTAATGAAGACAGATAAAGAATTTCCTAAATCTGCTGATACTTTCATTTTTGCTGACTTGTCATCTGTAGATGATCAAGAATTAGATGAAGAAGTAGATAGCAAAAACAAAAATGTCCAAAAAAAACCTACTAGACCAATAGAAACATATTCAGATGAAATACAAAAAAAGTGTCAAACAAAACAGATAGGCACTGTATTAAATGAATTTTTTAATTTAGATTTTTCTACAAAATTATTACAATTATGTAAATATTTCGTATTGTGGATAGCTGTAATTCCTACATTATTCTATAAAGATAAAATAAAATCATTGAATATTGTCGAAACGGCAAGTTTTTCATCAAATGAAAAGTATTTCAAAGATCTAAAACATTATATATGTAATAATGAAACTAATCAAAGGATTGACGCATATTTAAAAATACATTTAAACTCCACCGAAGGTGCAATTAATTTATTTGGGGCAAACGTAAATACGACGGAACTGAAAATAAAAAATGAAGTTAATCGTGATGATAGTGCCACTAGTGATGAGTTTGACAGTTATGAAATGCTGCTGAGTTGTGTAGTACCGTTCTTGAGACAGGGTCTGAAAAAATGGAAATGGAATTTACTGGACGAAGTAGGACAGATAGTAATAATAATTCGAGAGATGCAGATATATCTGAAAGAGCTGATCATGGTAACTTTATAGATGACAGTATCTCTAAAATAGATGTTACTGGTGAGTCGATAAAAAGTCAAAGAATATGGCTAATAAATTGTGTAAAGTTGATGAGTCTCATTTTGATATTACTGATAAATTGAGCAACGTTGATATTTCTGAGAAAAACCCAATATTATCTTCTACTCGTTTAGACTTCGTTCCTAATTCTGAGGCAAAACAAAAAAATCCTATGGATACATTATCAAAAACCAGTACAATATTGAATGAAAGTATAATTAAATTACGTCAAGTTTTGAATCATAATTATTACAATGCTACTATTGATTCTGTGAATAATTCTGAAAATAATAATGAATTCATAGAAAATAAATGGAACATGATACTTCAACCAAATAATAGTATAAATACTTTAAATCATTCTATCAATATAATGAATAACTATAGTTATTTAAACTATAAAGATGGGTGGGGAGGACTATTGAATGAAGGAAAGGAAAAACAAACTGGATGTTACGGACAAGCACAGCCAGATATCGAAAATCTATTAAAAAAATCGGTCTGTCAGTTGACCCTGCGGGCCAGCCCCAAAACTTCCCGCTGTTTTCGAGCTCGTTGAGCTTGAAAACATTATTGTGAATACATTTTCGAGCTCTTCGAGCTCGCAAATACTTTTGTATGCCATTGTTTTGTAAAAAACCATTTTTTAGCATTTTCTTCTCGTTTATGTAGATTTTGAATTAGCAATCCGTAATGCACTAAAAATAGATTTCCCAAATAGTAGAATTGCAGGCTGTAGGTTTCATCTTGCTCAAAGTTGGTGGCGAAAAATTCAAGAATTGGGGTTAACGGCAGAATATAAAAATATAGATTCCATTGAAGGTCAATTTTTGAGAAATTTTTTCGGTTTACCTCTTTTAGATCCACGAGATATTGATGAATGTCTCACAAGTGATTTTGTCACAAATGCCTGAAAATTTAAAAATTGAAAAATTCTGCGATTATGTACTTGATACTTATATAACAGAATATTCAACGTTTCCACCCGAAGTTTGGGCCGAATATTCAAATTCAGTTATGCGGACTACAAATAATTGTGAATCGTTCCATTCACAATTGAATTCAAATTTTAACACTCCCCCTAATTTTTTTTTATTAATTAAAACATTATTAGTTTTTCAGACAAAAATATATGTTAAAATTAGAAGTACTTTGCAACCAAAAAGTAAAGAAATAGAAAAAAAAGAAAAGTTTCTAACAGAGCAAATGTTGCTTTTAGAAAGCAATAATTTATCTGTATTCGAGTTTGTCCATGATGTATCGAGAAAATTTTTGCCTATTGAAATTTAATTTTTTATATCAATTTTTTGCATTAATTTAGTGATTATTTGGTTTTTAATACAACTTTTAATATTTTTCATTTCAACGTCACATATTTAATATTAATATATAGCAAGAACATTGGGTTCTTAATATTTTTAAACACGCCAGTAGAAATTACTTCTAACTGCCAGTCCTAAGCCTGGGAAAAGTGTGAAGGGAAATATATCGAATACCATTAAATGAAATATTATGTTTGTAATTCATAAAATGTTTTAGTATCTCACTAAATTATATGGAGGCCCTTTCTGCCCTCCCCCCCCCTTCCTTTACTACATAGTGAAAACATTAAATTATTCAGTAGCTATAGAGACATCGTTTTTATGGGAATATTTGGACACAATATAGAACGTTGTTAGATGGTATAATTGATGAATGTCACATGACAGATTGTGACTTTGTGAAACTATATTGAATTGACCTTTATGAATTTTTAAAGATTCAGTTGGTTATATTACCGTTGACAGTTTCAAATTGGTCAGATATAAAATTATTTCCTGTGCTCAAGTCGGACGAGGAGATTACGACCGTGCGCTCAAGTCGGACGCGGGGATTATATCCCGGCGCTCAAGTCGGATGAGAAGATTACGACCCTGCGCTCAAGTCGGACGCGAGGATTATGACCTAGCGCTCAAGTCGGAATTTTCAGGTAGTTCGCGCTCAACTCGGCATCGTCCGGTTGACCCTACGAGCCAGTCCAAAAACTTCCCGCTGTTTTCGAGCTTTTGATTCTCTTAGCAGGAGGTTAAAAATTCTTAAATTTAAAGTGTGAATTATTAACAAAATAGAAGTCGTTATTATTCTTCCTAAGTGTTAACTGCTTTGAATTCGGCATATCTTTCGGTCACACTTAGATGATATCGCTGATTCTGGAGCTACAAACAACAATAAGAATAGTCATTCGTCGCATTTGATTATAGTCACGTTAACTTCCATGAGAATATAAGGGCTTCAAGAATTCATACAAGTAGGTAGCGATATTATTATAGAAACGGTAGTAACCTATCTAAAATTAATTGTAGTTGATTGTAGTAGTAAAAAAAAAATTAACACTTCTTATCAACATTTATTAATAGTTTTGAATTAAGCATATCTTCCCGTCCTCATTCAAAAACACTGCTGATTTCGAAGCTACAAACGACCATAAGAGTAGTCATTCACCGTATTTGTTTGTAGTGACGTTAGCTGCCGTGATAACATTAGGCTTTCGAGAATTTATACTAGTAGGTAGCAAAATTATTATGAAAACAGTAGTAACCTATCTAAAATTAATTGTAGTTGATTGTAGTAGTAAAAAAAATTAACACTTCTTATCAACATTTATTAATTGTTTTTAATTGAGCATATCTTCCCGTCCTCATTCAAAAACACTGCTGATTTTGATGCTACAAACGACTATAAGAGTAGTTATTCACCGTATTTGTTTGTAGTGACGTTAGCTTATGTCACAACATTCGTGATTATTCTATGCTGTTTATTTTCTTATAATATTTAAAATAATTATAATACTCTGATTCTACCGCGTGATGTTTTTAAAAAACGCTATGGACCATTTACTTTATATAATCAATAGTTAGTGTTATCAATTTGCAGTTGTTTCTAAGCTGATTGTCTGGTTTTTTTATTTTATTATGTAGCTTTCATTGCGAAACAGCAAATATTACTTCTTTTTTTTTTAATTTTTCATAATCGCCAAATTTTGTTACTGCTACTACAGTCTACAAACAAATGTTGGTTATTTCCACCACATCTTATGTTGATTGTCAGGTTATCTCTTGTTGTACCTTCTACTATTGAATTTGATATCCTAAGTTTTGAAGTTATGAACACATTGATTACGCTACAATCCTTGTCATCGTTAGTAGTTTCGGAACCAGTATTCTTTTGCTTTCGAAAATATGTTAGACTGATTTTTCCGTTAAATTCGAAGTTTAATACTGATTTTGTGAATATCGCATACTACTACAAAAGTCTACTAACGATTCTAGAAAGATTACAATTCTTTTCATGGTTAAAGAATGAATATTTAATCACTTTGTTCGTAGTGCTTCCATTTTCTAGGGTTAAAATTGTTACTACAAACAAAAACAATCTACTACAATTATTTCTACTGTTTGTAGGTAATATTGGCTAAAATTTGTTCAATTACATTAAAGTCGGGTTCCAGGTTCAGACAGTCTGCAATTCAGCCTTTGTAGCAGCGTGTACCTCGTCCTTGAACGTATTTTAGTTAAACACGCCCAGCGAAGTCAGCGCCAGTACTTTCAAAGATGAGTGATGGTGAGGCTCGAGATGTAGACAGTTGACCCATCAACTGTTGAGATCGCTGAGCTTTCTGATTTATGCAGACAACACAGCGTTGAATGTGAGATTTAATTGGGATTCATCCCCCAAAGATCCAGCACTTTTTGCGCACGGCAGCTAGCGTCAGTTGCGTACCTTCATGCATTGTGCGAGCATGCGCATCAGAGATGATGATATGAGAGAGATGACAATTCTTTGGTAGCATTGGTGGATGCTTGCTGTTCGTGTCGAGATGAGAATTTTGTAGTCGCCCACCAACTCGTCCACTATCCGTAGAATCGATGTAAGCTGTGAGACGTGAGACAGGATGAGATTTCAAAAACGGTTTGTTTTGCGACAATTGGGAGATTTCGTTCTTGAAATATTCTTGTTGTGTTGCTTTCATCCAAAAGTACAAAGCTGAATGTAAATCAGCTGATGTGAGTGGTGAGACGTGATGAGATGATGCAGGAATTTTTCTGAAGACTGCAACTGCTCGCTTAACAATTGCAGAGATTCTGAGCAATCTGGTGAGATTTGATGATGATTCAAGCAAGTCACCAAGTGGTAAACATGGACTGGTGACTGCGAGATGAGATTGAGCTGATTTGCGTTCAGTGTCCACTTTAGAATCTTCTTGAGATGTAAATTCTGGCCATTGGTGAGATGGCTCTAGTAACCAGGTTGGACCTGACCATCAGAGTTGATGAGATTGAAGTTGAGATGGAGTCAAACCCCTGAAAGCACAGTCTGCAGGATTCTGTTTCCCTGAGATGAATTTCCAGTTGGTGGCTGGTAGATTCTGTTGAATTGATTGCACTCTGTTTTTCACAAACTCTTTTCATTTACTTGGTTCTTGCTTGATCCATGCAAGAGCCACCGCTGAGTCTGTCCACAGAAAAACTAGAACATCTTGAAGATTGAGAGTTATTTGCACGTATGACATGAGTTTAGTGAGAAGCAGAGCTGCTGATAATTCGAGACGAAGAATGGTGAGACGTTTCAGTGGTGGAACTCGAGTTTTTGCACAGACAAAAGTTATTTTCGCTGGTGTGAGGTGATGATGAGTCTTGATATAGACAGCAGCGGCCATTGCATGCTGTGATGCATCAGAGAATCCGTGGATCTCGATGTTCGAGGTGTCGGATGAGATATTTAGCCAGCGAGGAATTTGAAGTTGAGATAATTCAGGTAATTCATCTCGGAATTTCTTCCAACGGTGAATTATCTGAGGTGAGAGTGAATCGTCCCACCCAATTTCTTCTAGCCATAGATCTTGCATCAAGATGTTGGCTTCGATGACTACCGGTGAGATGAGTCCCAGTGGATCAAATGTTTAAGATAGAATTGATCTTTTGGTGATGGCAGCCTTTTGAGATGTATGACCAGTGAATGTGAGATGATCTGGTTAACACTTCCAGGAAAGTCCAAGAATTTTGGATGTAGATCCATTGAACTCGTGGGAATTTGAGATGTTAGATGATGACAATTTGCTGAACTGAGAATGGTTGCTTTTCCAATTGGCTAGTGGAAAACAACCAGCAAGACACATTGCTTCCACTTGAGATGTGATGTTGTTGAGATGATTTACGTTATCAGCGCCTCCACAGATATCATCCAAGTTACTGCCCTTTTCAAAAGGTTCAACCGCTAGTGGATACTTATCTCCTTCATCGATGATCAGCTGTTTGAGAACACGGCCAGCTAGATATGGTGCTGGACGCGTGCCATATGTAACGTTGGTGAGATGATATGATTGAGGTTGATTGTCATCATCTACCCAGAGGATCCGTTGATAGTCCCAATCATCTGGGTGTACATTGATTAGACGAAACATTTTTGTGATGTCCGTGGTGAAAATGAATTGGTGTCTTCTGACGTACAGTGAGACATCAAAGATGTCAGACTGCAGTTTCGGACCCGTGTGAAGTGTGTCATTTAGTGAGATGCCTAAGGTTGTAGTACTGGAGACATTGAAAGCGACTCTCAGCTTCGTTGTTGTGCTTTCTTTACGAATTACACCGTGATGAAGTAGATAGTAGGTGATGTGAGATGATTGATATGAATCTGGGACCTTTTGCATGTGGCCCATGGCCTCATACTCCGTGAGAAAGTCCATGTAGATATGATTAAACTCAGGCTTTTGTGAGATGTTTTTTATTAGTCGATTTAGACACTTGGTGGCAATGTGCATTGAGTGTCCAAGCTGTTGAGATGATGATTTGAATGGTAATCGCACGGTATACCTACCAGTGTGATCGCGAGAGTGAGTTGATTGAAAGTGAGACTCACATTCAGCTTCTTCTACCGTGAGAGACTCGTTGAGATGTGATGGAACTTCTTCCAAGTTGCCAAAACTTGATGATTGAATCATGAAGTTGATCGTTAGAGATGATATGGTGAGATCTGCTTGGTGATTGTTGTGATTGAGATGATACTGGAACAAGTATGGACCAGCCAAAAATGGTTTTGATGGCAACTGGATCACCAAGTGAACCAGTTTGAACTCCAGGTTTGATAATTTTCCCATAACAATCTGCGCCGATGAGTAGATCAATTTTATCAGACTTGAAATAGTCTGGATCAGCCAACTGCAGATTGTTGAGATGATCCCACGAGTGTTTCTTTATTGAGACCGCTGCCAGCTCAGCTGTGAGTTTATTGAGAATGTGTGCAGACATGATAACACTATCATCAGTGTAAAGTGAGGTGAGAGAGATATTTACAGCTCCAGATGTACTTCCGGATGATACACTGCCAACCGCAACATTTGGATTTTGAGATGAAATGATGTCAAGTTGACAATTATTGACTATTGTCCGTGATATGAGTGTGAGTTCCGATCCAGGGTCAATGAGAAGGCGGATAATTTCATGATTATCATCTGCGTAGTTGAGAATGGCCTTGGCAGTGGCCAGTAAGACACTGAGTCGTGACATTGCTCTTGGGATGTCATGCGAGTGGATTATTTGTACTGAGTTGAGTGCTGCTGAGTGAGATGATAACTTGACATCGTTGATGTCAACTTTCGTTGCACTTGAGGTGAGGTGAGAACTGGTTGTCGAGCGTTTGAGATGAGCTGAGAGTGAAACACATACAGAGAGGTGAGATGAGACTGAATTAATAGAGATGATGCAAGATAAGTTTAAGCTGACTTACTTGCATCAGCTTCTGACGGTGCTTCGCCATTTTGTTATTGAGATGTGCGTGCTACTGCTGGTGGAGTCGAAGTTGTGTTCTTCTTCGGAACTGGCTTTGTGGTGGTCAAAGCAGTGGCACCATGTAGCATAGAGTGATGCTTTTCCTCGCAGTAAGCGCAGGTCTTGGGGTTGCGGCACTGCAAGACATTGTGGGAACCAAGACAGTTGGTATAGAGGTACCACTGGGTTACTTACTGATGTCTCTTATCGGGAGAGAACGCATGAAATTGTGGACAATAAACCACAAAATGTCCTTGCGCACACAATTTACATCTGTTGTTCTCCGATGGTGGTTGTTGAGATACTGGTGCCTTGGATTGAGATGATGGTGAGATGTTAAGGGTCTCAGTCTTAGCCTGCTGCAGATTATGTACTCGTGCTGCAGGCGGTGGTTTTGTTTGAGATGGCTTGAATGACTGAGGTTTTCGTGGAGACACATCACACTCCATGGCCTCTCTGGCACGAATGCGACTTTGGAGGAAGGTTCTGAGCTCTGTAAAGGTGGGAACTCAGTAGTGGACCCCATACTGACTCCCTAAGCCTCCAAGGTTGCCAGATCTAGTTTGTGTGAGATGAGATGCGCTAGAATCTGATCCCAATGCTGTGTAGGGGATCCCAGTGATTTCAGGGCATTAATGGCTTCAATGGCAGTGCCCAAAACTGCCTTGAGATGTTTGGCTGACGATGTTTCAGCTGCACGGAGGCTGAAGAGCTTGTCAAGTTGAGTTGAGATGAGGAGCCGTTTGTTCTCATACTGCTTGATAATTGTGTCCCAGGCTGACTCAAACGATTTTGCGGTGATGCTGATGTTTGAGGTGAGACGAGAAGCTTCACCAACCAAACATGAGTTGAGATGATGCATTTTCTCGAGGTTAGTGAGGTTTGGGTTTTCCCCGATAAGTGAGACGAATAAATTGTGGAAATGTCTCCAGTCTTGGTAATTTCTAGAGAATTTCGGCACTGTGATAGTTGATAGAGACGTGCGATGGTGAGATGATTGGATAAGGCTTGAGTTTTCCAAAGAGCTGCCGTGAGATGGTTGTTTAGCTTCTAGATCCGCAATGAGGGTTATGTTCCACGGTGACGTCAGTTTTTGAGGAAAGAAGCTTCTGATGTTCAGCTTTGATCTTCTTCCAGTAGATGTTGAGCAGCTTGATCTTAGCATTGACCGAGGCCAGAGGGAGTGTTTCAATCACCCCTGCTTCTGCTGCTGTGGTCAGAGATGAGATGAAGGACATACGTCCTATTTGTAACGCCAGTCGGTTCTGTACGGCGGCCATTTTAATGGTTGAGATATAACAAATCTGTAATTAATGTAATGTGAGCACAAACAAAAAAAAAATAACGATTTGAAAAATGATACAGAACGAACTGACAGCGACTGGTGGTGATTGTTGGTGAGATGTAGAGATGTTGAGTTGAAACCATTGAGATGACCTTGAGATGTTTTTTGATGATGTACGCACTAACAAAATGCACTAGTCACTTCACAAAGTGTAATTTGCACTGATGTATCCCTTATCACTTTTTCCACCAATGCAGTACCACGTCCAGGGTACTCAGCAATGCACTGGTGTTAAACCGGCTATGATGATGCACTTTTTTTTAAATGGAATTTCACTGAATTTAACACCAATTAGGCTATCCGGCTCGAAGGACCAATGTTTAAAGTCACTTAAATATTTAAATTAAATTAAAACATAAATTCAAGTGGGAAAGTGAGATGCTGGGACGCTTAATTGGCAGGAATGAGGTTGAGAGGATTTTATATTAAAAATAAATATGTTTTCACACTTTATCGTATTTTTATTATATTAATAAGTTAATTATTTATTTTATTATGTACACTATTTACACTACACGTTAACTTTTGTATTAATATTGAGATAAGTAATTATTACACGCAGTAACACGCAGTGATGTGAGATAAAGATGGCGGTTGGCAGCAAACCAACGACCACGCGACGAGATGAATGTAATTGATTTGATGAATTAATTTAAGTGATACTAGATAAATAATTACGAAAATTAAATATTAATAATATATACTTTGATGTGAGAATTAATTTGAGCTGAACAGCAAGAATAATCAACGCGATTACAAAAGATTACAATAAAGCAAAAAAAAAAACCACGTGGCACTTGGCGTTGGTGAGTTTTCAATTATAATGGCTTCGTCTTCTTCTTCATCCCCACTTGGATGTGAGGGTGGAGCTTGAGATGAGAATGGGACCGGTGGAGCCGGCTGGGCATGATAACGCACCGACGCAACTCTAATTAACCGGCCTCAGAGTGGCGACGAGAAACGCAAGCGCGGGAGATTCGAGCATTGTCGGTTTAAAAGTATTATTTGGATTGTTCTTAAACAATCGAAAATCGTTATTGTTCTTTTGGTTGGAGTCGAAATTTTTGATCCTAGATGTCACTAGAATTTGCTCATCGGATAACTATTTATTAAGTTTCAATTAACATTAAACCACGGGTCGATGTCAAATTTCTTTATGTTCCGTAATCACAACTACATTGTGTTCAACTAAACTCAAATTAATTATTTCAATTATTGAAATCAATTACTCGAGCTCAATTTTACAATTTGCATTCATTTAACTACGTATTCATGAGCTCAGACAATTAACAGTATCAATCAATTAAATCAACGATTTAATTTGTAACCCAGTGACATTTTGTGCTGTGACAAATAAAAATATTATATTTTTAAATATGCGTATTTTTCCAACATCCTAACCACCAACCAGTCCTTGCATGCATTTATTTTATTGTTATTACAACACCTTATGTTACAATATATATATATCAGGGATAGAGAGTTACTCCTCAAAAGCCGCTCGCTCCTCGATAACTCCCCACTCCTTAGGAGTTAAACTCATTGTAGGATTCGGACGCATGAGAGTTTAGATGCCTAAACTCTCCCTACTCATCGCTCTGATGATGAGTAACTCTAACGAAGAGCAAGAGAAAGTAACTCGTCAGGAGTAATACTCCTTTTACGAGTTACTCACTGAGGAGTTTTTCAAGAGAGACTCCTCTAGCGAAAACTCCTGAAAGGAGCGAAACTTGGATGCTTAAATCGAATACTCTTTAAAATTATGGTGGGGTAAAAACTGACAAATAGCTATTTGGGAGCGACCTCTACTTTATCTACACTGAATTCTACTATATCTACACTGATGAAAATTTAATATAATTTTCTTAATAAACAGAAAATAGTTTTAAATATATTTTTTTTAAATTTATGGGGCGTTGCAGTTAATAAAAAAAAATTGTTTTAATTTTGAAGTATTTTTTTATTTATTTTTGTAAAGAAAAAAACATTAATTTTAAAACAAACGATAAATCATACATATGTTTTTTAAACTATTGAACATATTAGAAAAGTGGAATAATTTTATTTATCAAATTATTCTTTAGATAAATAAGTTATTCAATTTTATTATTTTTTAATAGTTGATAAATACAAATTGTATGATGTTTTTTCATACGAACGAAAAAAATTTGTATTAAAATAAAAAACGAATATTTTATTTAGCGAATAACTTATAGAATCAATAATAAGAATATTCTATTTATAATCTATACTTGGTAAATGAGCCAGATTAGGCCATTATTTTTTAATTTTTTTTCTTATATGGGAATAAGAATTCATATTAAAGTATAGAATATAGTTAATAATTCTAAAATATTTAGTTACTTTTAGAAAATTATTTACTTCAACAATTATATACAAAAATCAATTTTTTTCTGCCATTTGTTTAAAAATGCAAGTTATGATTAAAAAAAAAATATTCCTTAATAATTTATTTAAATAATCAACGTATGAAAAAAACGAATATAAACAATAAGGTGTTGTTTTTAAGAAAAAATTAATTTTTTAAAATCATTACTGTCTTACGCTAACACACGGTGAAAAAAAAGTAAACTCTACCAAAGCTAAGTTATTAATTATAAAAATTACCCTCACATTCGATTACCTACTCGCTATGAATGAAGATATAAAATTTTAAATTTGCAAGATAATTTCGTCTCAAATATTTATTTTTACTTACAAAAATTCAGTAAGGTACATAAGTAAATAAAATATTTTATTGTTTGTAAAATTATTAATAAGTTCTATTCATATTTACTATTTACAACCTTCATAAATACATATTTTTGTAATTTGTTCTAACAATCTTTATAAATATTTTTATAATTTGTTCTAACAATCATTATGGAATTCAATAAGTCGGACTTTAATCTACTACGTAGGTCTGAGAAAATGTATTTTAATCCAGAAAATAATCTTTCGACAGTAACTTGCGTGGCTGGCGTTGCCAAAACGATTTTTGCTAAGCTATATAACTCTGGCATTAATATTTTCTTCGATTCTCAGTACTGTAATAGTTCCATTCCCAGGCTTCTTTCTTCCTGTTTAATAAAATTTGATAACAATTGACTTATATCAATGTCACTAATATTCTCAATTTTGGCCTTTTTCCTAGCATTTAGCGCTGCCATAATTGAAGCCGGAATGGCCGCAGATGGAGTTGGATCATTCATTTGTTCTTGATCCACAATTGATGTACCTTGTTGAGCCTCGCTACTCACTTTTTTTTCATTTACTTTCTTCCAAAGTTGAGTTAGATGATCAATAGCTTTTATTTTTTGATCATTATTCAATGAAGCATTGCAGACAGGGTCTAAAAAAACACTAGCTAGAAGCACTTCACTTTTAAAAAGCTCATCTTGTCTAATCTTCATGTACTTTACAATATTTTTTGACAATGAAGTTTGAATTTGTTCAGTTTCCTCCAAACACATCAGCCATATTGAATAAAATTCAGGTAACGTCAACTGCTCTTTTTGAAGTTGTAAGGTGGCACTCTTAGCTGGCTTTAATGCAGTCACATATTGTTTTATATGATTCCAATCATTTGTCGACAATTGAGGAACATGGCATTTCAAATTTTCCAATTTTAATAATGACGATAACATGTCATGAGTAGATTGCCAACGAGTTGGCAGGTCGAGGACCGGTTTCGATGCAGCTGGACGTAGCCGTCGAATTTCATTCATGGTAGAATCTACCCTGATAATTTTTACTGCATTTCTTGCTTTCGATAATGTTGGCTGTATTTTTGACACATAAATAGCTTTTTGGATCGCAAGTTGCAGTGTATGAGCCGCGCAACGAATACTGACGAGCTTTAAACTTTCTTCAAAATTTTCTATAGCATCCTCAAGTTCAAGCTCCAATGAATCAGTTTGCAAGCTTTCTTTATTGCTTTCCGTGGTATCCATAAATATGATATCTTCAGTTGCATCTTCTTGACTTTGATGATCAGCAATATTAATGTTAGCATCGATACTGTCTACAGATGCACTGCGAATATTTTCGACAATTAACGATTCCAGGTTTTCTGATTGTGAATCGATCGCTAATAACTCAGAAAGCTCAATCATATTAGTTCCGTTATCGGACGTAAAAGAATATATATTGGAAACACTGATATTGTACATCGCAAATATGTTCAAAATTAATTTTTTTCAATTTTCGCCAGAATGCTTGTCTGTAATTTCTTCTACTGCTCAAGTTCTGATATGTATTTTTCCACTTTTATTAAATTGAATATTAACCCCTAAAAATGATCGACCCATTCGCGAGGCAATGTCAACTTTCAGACTGATTAATTTGTTGTCTATTACTTTATCCTGGATTTTCTTCTTAATTTTTTCAGCTGCAACAAAAACATCACTTTTATTGTTTCTTCTGTGATAATTAATTTTTCTGGTAATCTTAATAGGATGGGATCCAGAATCATTCTCATTCCTTCATCGTTGATGATTGAAAAAGGCCGGCCGTCAACAGTTACAAACTTTAACATTGCTGTCTTGATAATTTTTTCGTTTAACTGGACGTTCGTTAGACGTTTAAGGTCCGTTTTAGGATCGTTTTCAGCATCAGTTGATGACAGTGATTCACTGTCAAGGTGGATCTGATATTCATTGAAAATCTCCCGATGACAAGATTTTAAATGACGCTTCTGATTATGAGTATGGATTTTCTGTAAAGTAAAAAAAAAAAAAAAATGTATTAAATTACTTAATCCACAACATTTTCATAAAGCAGTAAAAAAAAAGTAAAGAGAAAATATATATATACAGTGTAAACTCTATATAGCGACACTGAAGGGACTGTGCATTTTATGGCGTTATAGAGAGTTGTCGTTAAATGGAGAGAAGAAACGTCAGAATTAGAATAAGAAAAAGTTTATTTCCGACTATTGTTAGTAGTTATGTGCATAAAAAAGAATGTTATTTGAACGCTATTGCGTATAGTCTGTTATTTTTGTCTGACGCCTTTTGCTGCACCAGTAATTTTGTTGTATTTTTTTACTTATTTTATTCATATCTAGCAATATTGAGGCATCTTGGGTATAAAGGAAGTATTTTTCCAATAATTTAGCTGCTTCCAGAGCTTCTTTAATGCTCGGCGGAGGCTCAGGCTCATCCGTTTCATCTTCTTCATCGTCTTGTTCTTGATCCTCAGTTCTTCTCACTGAATCCAAAATTTCTTCGTCTGTGACTGAAGCCGTTGTAAGCAGGCGGTCGTCTACTTCGATGTAGGTTTGAAGATTTACCGTATTTTCTGTCATGTTGAACTGTTGAATCCACTCAGTTAATGGAAGGTCGTCGTCGCTTTCAAACTCAGGTTCTGTTTCCACCTCATCACTCGTAGAATTGGTACAAAGTCCAGCATGTCGAAAAGAGTGCTGTATAGTTGTGGGTGTCACTTCTTCCCAGGCTTTAGATAAAAAATTTACTGCATGCAGCATATTAACAGAAGTTTTACCCTCAGATTCGACTAGCTCCATCAATAATTTCCTTCTGTAGTGACCCTTGAGGCTTTTAATCACACTCTGGTCCATTGGCTGTAAGACACTAGTCGTATTTGGAGGAAGAAATGCCAACTCTATGTTTTGAAGGTTTGATATAGACGGGTGGGCAGGGCAGTTGTCAACAAGAAGTAAAATTTTTCGTCCCTTCAATTCTGCATCCCACTTTCGCACTTCTTCTTCAAAAAGTTGACTGGTCATCCAAGCTGACTTATTAGCTTTATACGTCACTGGCAATTTTTTAATGTTCTTAAAACAGCGCGGATTTTTCGATTTGCCTATTATCATTAGCTTTTTTTTTTCTGTGCCATCCATATTAGCAACCACAAGCACCGTAATACGTTCCTTGGAAAGCTTTCCTCCCACACTCTTTTCCTCTTTAAATTTCAGTTTTATCTGGAGTCAACTTATAGAAAATTCCTGCTTCATCAGCATTGAAAATGTCACTTGGGGCGTATTTTTCTATGAATTTTGACCACACCCTGTTAATGCAATCATGAGTCACATTTGTATCAACACTTCGTGCTTCCCCACTTATTTTACCAAAGTTGATATGATGACGCTGCTTGAATTTTCCGAGCCATCCTTCTGATGCTTTGAAAGAAGTTAAACCAAGTTCTTCAGCAAAATTCTCCGCCTTAGCTTCCACGAGCGGCCCCGAAATAGGCATATTATTCTGGCGCTGTCGGTGAAACCATGATAGTACAGCTTGATCCAAATCTTCGTATATAGGTTTCTTTAATTTTTTGGAATTTTTTCCCTCGCCTTCAGCGTGGAGGACTTTTTCTTTGTTTTTCCATATTGTGGACACGGTAGAGCGACTAAATCCAAAGCGTTTGCCAACATCACTTATCTTCTCTCCCGTTTCTATGGCGCGTATCAGTAAAACTTTTTCGTCAATACACAGTGATTTTCTTTTATTAGCCATGTTTACAGTTTGAAAGTTTGTGAGCAACTAAGAATATGATAAGGTATAGATAATCCATGACTCCTACTTATGAGTCATGGTCAACAACAGTCTACACGTACAAGCAATCCCAATTTGTAAACAAAAGAACGAATTTCTTAGAAAGTTCGATATGCATGATGCCGACAGTCATGTTTATTGCGGACTAGGATAATAAAGCGACAATAGATCGTACACAGCTGCGCAGTTTTTACTAATTTTAGCAACTTAAAAGGTACTTTCTATTACTCAATTGTTGTCGTTATTGAGAGTGGGTGTAATGCTATGTAGAGTGAAACATTGTATGAAAGACGAGCTAAATCAACCAAAGCCATTTGATTTCGACGCTTAAGGGAGTTTGTCGTTAAATTGAGTGACGTTACATGGAGTTTACACTGTAATTTTTGTTTTTTTTTTAACACCAGTGAAAAAAACATTAGAACCTGTAACTATTACGTTTGATTCAACCGAAATTCCAAAATTTTTAATCAACAAAAACTGATTAAAATTGAAAATTAAAAAAAGTACAGTGGCTGTAAAATCTATCCGTACCTATCATACTTCTTATGTATAAAATAACGTTTTTTGTTTAATATAATTTCACTCGAAAAATCTAAATATTGGGGTGGTCGTTGAAAATTAAATTTTCTCAGGCGCCTCATAAAAAGCTTCTTTTTAGTGAAAAATTCGGGGGGAACTTGGTTTTTTCGTTTTAAGTAAAAAGAACACGTGCCGAAGGACGATCGAAGTTCATTTTTCGATACAATCGCGTATTTTTTCAAATATCTCATGAAATATGCAGATTAAAAGAAAAAATCATAGAAATAATTTTGAAGGAAATTAGATTCTTGACAAAAAAGGTTCAGTTCATTTTCTTTATAAAACGTGTATTTATGAAGACATTAAAAAAAACTTTTTTAGATCTTATCAATAGGTGGGCATTTTTAGGATAAGGAATGTTAAAAATAACGGTTTTTCTTAAATATAGACAACTTCATAACTCGTTATATATCAATTAATGCTTGTTACAGTTTCTGTATTCTTAGAAAAATGTTATTTTTATCATTTGGAATCCTTCAAACGCTCAATTCATCAGATCTAAAAAAAGTTTTTTTAAAATATCTTTATAAATACACAGTTCATAAAAAAAATGAACATGGCCTTTTTAATCAAGAATTTAATATCCTACAAAATTATCCCAATGATTTTTTTCTTTAATTTGCATATTTCATGAAATATTTGAAAAAAAAAACGCAATTGTATCGGAAAATGAACTTTGATCGTCTTTCGACACGTGTTCTTTTTACTTAAAACGAAACAACCATCAAATTCTCTACGTATTTTTTCACTAAAAAGAAGCTTTTTAAGGGGCGTCTGAGAATATTTAATGTTTAACAACCACCTTACTAAATATTGTATTTCACTCATAAAATATTTACTGTTTGAAAAATCTTGATATTTAAATAAAAGTAAAATTAGTAGACGTAAAGCAATTTTTGAACTTTTCAAATAAATAGGTTAATGAGATATGCCAATTGAAAAAAAAAGTTTCCTACAAAAACATTTAAAATTTTCATGTGCATATTTTTAATTTCTTTTTGTAATAAGAAGTTTTTCTTTTAAAAATATCGAAATATTAGTGGACAATGCTTTGAATTGAATTGAATTTAGTTGGTTTAACCGGCTACACAGCTTGTGTTAGCCATTGTACCCGGGCCCAGTAAGGACAATTTTATAGTTATCGGAGAGGATTGCGGTCCTGGTAATCATTGTTATTAGGCCTTGCTTTATTGCCAGTCCACGTAACAACGAACTTGCTAAGCCCACTGTCCTTCCAACAACCATTTGTAATTTGACTACTGTAGATACTATTGTTTGTGAGTTTATAGGTGGAGGAGACATAGTTTTTATTTCGGCGATTTCCCGCCCCGAGTCCAAGGAAACACGTTGCGGGACACAGCCGCTGTCAGCATTCCCCATTAGTTCAGAAAGAACCGGGACCTGGCGTTAGCTAAGCCCACCGTCGTTCTCCCGTCGCTATGAGTCCTACCCTTTAGCTACCGTGGCCATCTTACGTCGTATCCTTGTCATCGGGGGGTCTTGTCATCCGAAATTATGTCTCCTAAGAAGTTAATGTGGGTGTTATTATGGTCCATCCTTCAGAGCCCACTATGTAGGATAAGGCACTTATACAATGGAAGATGCCTGTTATCCAAGGGCAACGTTGGTGGTGGAGGACTCTCTCTATCACTGCTTTGACACGTTGGCTTACAACAAAGCTAGAGTTTCTGCGAATGTTTATGGGCCTCTGCCACCACCAATGCTCGGCCTATACAGGTGTTCCTCTTTGATAAGAAGCCCCACCCGCTAGCCTAGTCATAGAAGCAGCAGAGCCCTGCAGATTCGATCGAGTTTTTGTGTTCCGCTATCATTTTGTAATGAAGTCGGCGCCACTTCAATTCGGTCGGAAAATTGTCGGTATTCCACCACCAGGGAGCTGCCAATGTAATGCACATAAATAGTATTGTGAAAATAAAATTCATTGGTGCATGCCGGGATCGAACCTGGTCCTACGCTTTGGTAAGCAAGTACCTTGTTCGATAGGCTATTGCTAGCCCCTATTAGTGGACAAACTAAATATATATAATTTTGAAATAAAAAATAATTGGAAAAACATCAAACATTGGGGCTCAAATTTTTAAATCAATCTTAAGTATACTTTTTCGCATTTTTATCAAAAAATTGTCAATACTATGAGTACTTACAGCTGAATAACTACAATTAGCAATTTTACATTTGGCTTGGTCTACTGTGTATTCAAAAAAAAGATGCATTTGGCTTCGTTTTTTTCCTCTAATCTGATTTGTATCCATTTTTATAAAACTCGATGATAAAAGTACTGTAAGGAATGCTTGATCGAATAACACTGAGAACTAACTGTTGTATAAATCGAACAGAATTTGAGAAATTGAAATACTGAGACACTTGTAATTTTAGATGCTTCCAATAGAGGCAAATAAGAGCAACTAATGATTTGAATGAATGTTCTTTTGCATCCAAAAGTAAAGCAAGAAGTGGGGGTAGCCAAATTTTCAAGATCTAATTACAGTAGAGCCTCAAACACTTAAAAGAGGGGTGTTAATGACTTTTCAAAGGTATAAGAATTATTACCTGAATTTGAGTATTAACTAGGAATCTTTTTTGTTCGTGTCCTCGAAAATCGAAGAAATAAAACTGAAGATAAATTTACATGGAACTTTAGATTTACAATAAATAAATAAATCAACTTTATAATTTATAACTACTGAATTAGTTATTGTGATACAATAAACATTTCCGAATGAAGTAAAAGCAAATGAGTATACGATCTTGTTGTAGCATATTTATATGTTTGTTGAATTACTTTGTAAAAATATTAAAAACATCGTCCAGCATAAAATTATCAAATTTTGAACGAGAAGAATTAAAATAACTGAATATTGATGGCCAGAGCCACTTTTGCTAAAACATTACAACTGTTAAAAAAACGTCTGCTATCTGGTCTTAAAGTATTGACCCTAAATTTAAAACATGAATAACTTTTGTTAAAAAAAACCGCAGTAGAATATCACAAATGCTGATTGATAAATCGACGTTTCGTCTATTATTGTTAATGAAAATACGCGCTGTAAATACTTTGAACTGTTCTATCTATATATAAAGTAATAGGTTCCAATAATTTCAAAACAATAAATTTAATTAAAAAAAAAAAAAAAAATTCATATATACAGAGAACATGATATAGATAGATGACTATCCTCACACGTATATGTAGATCTTGGTATTTTATAACAAAAATAATTTTATTCTCTATGTAAGCTTAAGATTTGGAGAGGTCAATACTTGTCGTTAAAAGTTCATTATATTCAGATAGAATAGAACCTTTTATTTTCATAAGTACAATTGCAATTGTGTCATTTAAGTATGCTGATGCTTATCGTCTATGCATAACACCTCATTAAAATATAATAGAAGTCTTAAGTATTTTTGTTAGTGATAATGTTTATATTGTTAAACTGTATTACAATACTTGAAAATAAAGTTTTGTATTTTTTGGTAATGATCACCAGGGAGCATTGCTCCAGAATCAAATAAATAAACACATAAATGAATAAATCAGTTCAATACTTGACTATGTTTATACCCTGAGAAATCTGTTTATTTCATTCAAATAAATATATTTATTTGAATCTATTTAGAAGTATTTATTTGATATTGATAAACTTTATCTGGTTAAAAGTAATATTTCAGTGAATGAAATACTTTCAATTTTACTGAATATATTACGAAATACTACAAAAATTGGGATAAACAATTAATGTATTCAGTTTAATATAAATGAACCATTTCTTATTAAAATAAAAAGATTTAAAAAAAACGTGGGAAATAGGTTAGGAGATCTGCGAAATCCATGTCGATTATCAAAATGAGATTACGAATTAAATAATCGCCCCAAAAACAGATTCTCTGTAAATGGTTGCGCCAAGTACACGTTCAACATTGATCTCAGGTTGCATAATAAATAATACTTTCACAAAAAAAGGCTGAAATCATAAAACACCAAGTAACTGAGATTTTTAATAATTAAAAAAAAAAAATTTTTTTAAATAAAAATGAAAAAAAAAATACTTGAACGTACTTGGTGTGCGCTGTTAAACTCAATTTTAAAAATTATTTAAGAGTAAGATATAAGAGTAAGATATTTAAAACATATCACATGACTGAATAATTTTTTGCATTTACGCACACCAAGTACGTTCAAGTATTTTTTTTTTCATTTTTATTTAAAAAAAATTTTTTTTTTAATTATTAAAAATCTCAGTTACTTGGTGTTTTATGATTTCAGCCTTTTTTGTGAAAGTATTATTTATTATGCAACCTGAGATCAATGTTGAACGTGTACTTGGCGCAACCATTTACAGAGAATCTGTTTTTGGGGCGATTTCAAATTTTTTTGTAACAGATAATTTTTATTGATTTTACTACTCTTTCGATGATTTATTATTATTTGTATCTATATTGTTAGACAAGTCAAGAAATTATTTTTAACGTTAAATTTTGGCGCGCCACCCAATTTGCGGTAATGCTGCCCCCTGGGCCGAGTTTGACAAAAACGGAACCCCATTGTCGTCAAAAACAGAAAAGTCCGAAGTTAACGGAAATGTGACAAAAATTCAAGGAAACTTTTGTAAACTTTTGCCAAAGCAAACTGTGCTATTAGGGTAGTAAACTTAATTGCTTAAAATATAACCACGACATAAGTGTAAATTGACAGAATAATAACCGCAAATTATACTCTAACCCTAATAGCACAGTTTGCTTGAACAAAAGTTTACTGTACGAAAGTTTCGTTGAATTTTTCTTCAAATTTCTGTCAACTTCAGACTTTTCCATTTTTTACGACAAGTTGTATGCAATTTACTATTGAATTTGAGGTAAATTTACTGCCAGAATTAGAATGCAAATTCACATCAAAAGTTGACTAGAACAAAGTTGTCCTTAATTTTCAGGCAAATTTTATGTCAATTTATCGTTAATTTGATTTGAAAAATTGCTAAGTATATTTTTACGCTCAAATTGTAGACAATTTTACCTTAAAATTGAAAAAAAATTAACCGCAAATTTCTATTTTCAACTTTTGCTGTGAAATTGTCTGCAAATTCGGGCAGCAGATTTCAGGTAATTTCAACATCAAATTACCGTCAATTTCAATGCAAAGTGGCTATTAGGGAACTTTTGCTGGCATTTTGCCGTTTAATACCAGCCGTAAATTTCGAGTGAGCTGAATTTCTAATTTAACATCAATTTGCAGATAAAGAGGTTATTAAAATAGTTCAAGTCGTACTCATATTGTTGTCAAACTTAAATATATTTCATCAGATTTCTGTACAATTTGATAGCAAATATATGTCAACTTGTTGTTCGGTTGTTTTTCTATTTACGATATGACAGAAACTTACGGTCAGAATTCGACGTAAAGTTGACTGCCAAGAGCTGATGCTTTTCTCATAGTTGACACCAACTTTCCTGCAACTTTCCCCAATCAAATAGCCAGGATTTCTGAGCAAGAAATTACTTATATTTTGCCGCCTAATCATAGAAGTAGATTTCCGTCGTTAAATTTTACGTTAATAATAATATGCGGGGAAAATGGTTACTGAAGCAGATAACCAAATTTTTTGAGTAAACTTTTGCTCACTGGAAGTTTTCTTTCATTTGACGACAAATTGTTGCCAATTATAAGTAAGATAAATTTCAATAATTATCAACTGCCACTTTTGGAAGGTAAGTTTATGGGAGGAGTAGCCTGAAAGTTACGAGAAAGTTACCGAAAAACAACAATTGTTTTCAATTTGACAGGAAGTCGTTCAAAAGTTATGATTAACTAATTAAACAACAATTCTCTACAGTCAATAATACGTCAATTTCTGGCAGTTGTATCCCTGATAGCAAAGTTGGCCGCAACTTGTCAACAACCTACTGCCGCAACCTGTTGCCAAGTTGACCACAAAAGTTGGCATTTCCATAAGTTGACGGCAACTTTCCGAGAAACTTGTTGACAACTTTCAGCTTGTGTAACTGTTGCCGACAACTTGTCTACAAGTTGCTCAGAAACTTGGTGACAGGTTGCGGCAGTAGATTGTCGCCAAGTTTCTGAGCAACTTGTAGTCAACAGTTACACGAGCTGAAAGTTGTCGACAACTTGTCGTCAAGTTGGTCGCAACTCAGATACACTAACTTTTTGATCGGAAACTCTGGCTATCAGGGATTTCACTCAATCAAAATAACTTTATTTCTTCAGATTCTTTTCCACAACTTTCCATCAACACTTCCTATCAATTTCATATTGTAGTCGAAAGTTGAAATATCTTATATAATTGGCAACAGCTTGTCGTCAAGTTAATGATAATTTTTGCTGAACAAACATTGACTCGGCAAACCTGACTACCCAAATAGCCATTTTAGCTTGAAATTGACGGTAATTTAGTGTTGAAATTACCTGAATTTTAATGCCCAAATTTGCTGACAATTTGACAGCAAAACTTGAAAATAAAAATTTACGGTTAATTTTGCTTCAATTTAAAGGAAACTTTTTACAAAAAAAAAGTCGTAATGTTCATTTTAACTATTTTAGAAGGTAAGGGAATTTATACATAAAATTGTCTATAATTTAACGGTAAAAAAATACTTAACAATCTTTCAAGTCAAATTAACAATAAATTGACATAAAATTTGCCTGAAAATTGACGACAACTTTTTTCTAGTCAAACTTTTAAAGTAAATTTGCATTCTAATTCGGGTAGTAAATTTACGTCAAATTAAATAGCAAGTTGCATTCAAATTGTCATAAAAAATAGAAACGTCCAAATTTGACGGAAATTTGACGAACAATTCAACGAAATTTTTGTAAGCAAACTTTTAATAAAGCAAATTGTGCTATTGTGGTATCTAAGTATATATATACAATCAGCGGCGGGTATTCATACCGTACCCGGTTACAAGCGTGCCTTGCAGATCTCTACTATTATCACTCTACCAACATACAACTCTCTTAAATAGATTTCTATGCGAAAATATCAATACTAAATATATTTATGTTGCAAAATAATTCTCTGTAAAATTATCTCTATGTAAACTTATTCTATTAAGTATAAATATATGCGAAAATAATTCATGTCCAAAATATCTCTATATTATATATCTCTATGAAAATTAAGTCTCTACAAAATTTACTATAATATGACAGAATTAGGTGTTAACATATTTATATTATGGAATTTCTCCATAACTATACAACTCTCCTTAATATTTCTCTATTCTGCATATCTCTATGACACAACAATTCTATGAAAAAATTTTTCTATTTAAAAATTTTTCTATGTTGACAAAAGTCAGTTTCATAAGATCTCTCAGCAAAAAAAAAACTAAGTTTTACGAATGATTTTGTGTCTTACCACCAGCAATCGCGTGGCGCTACCATAAAATTCCAACAACAATACAATAATAATGATAATGATTTAAGTAATTATAATTTTTTCTTAAATTTGAATCCTGACTTTGTCAGTATTTTATTATAATTTCATTTGAATCCTGACTTTGTCAATATTTTATTATAATTTCAAATTTAATGACATTTAAAAAGAAAAAATTATAATTACTTAAATCATTATCATTATTATTGTATTGTTGTTGGAATTTTATGGTAGCGCCACGCGATTGCTGGTGGTAAGACACAAAATCATTCGTAAAACTTAGTTTTTTTTTTGCTGAGAGATCTTATGAAACTGACTTTTGTCAACATAGAAAAATTTTTAAATAGAAAAATTTTTTCATAGAATTGTTGTGTCATAGAGATATGCAGAATAGAGAAATATTAAGGAGAGTTGTATAGTTATGGAGAAATTCCATAATATAAATATGTTAACACCTAATTCTGTCATATTATAGTAAATTTTGTAGAGACTTAATTTTCATAGAGATAAATAATATAGAGATATTTTGGACATGAATTATTTTCGCATATATTTATACTTAATAGAATAAGTTTACATAGAGATAATTTTACAGAGAATTATTTTGCAACATAAATATATTTAGTATTGATATTTTCGCATAGAAATCTATTTAAGAGAGTTGTATGTTGGTAGAGTGATAATAGTAGAGATCTGCAAGGCACGCTTGTAACCGGGTACGGTATGAATACCCGCCGCTGATTGTATATATATATATATATATATATATATTAGACTGGGCCAAAAAAATCGACTATTTCTTTTTTTTAACGATACTGTGGAAATATTATTTGGGATGACAAAAAAAAATTATTGTGAAAATTTGAGCCCTTAATTTTGATATTAAGAGGTGTATCATCGCAATTTTTTATTTTTTTTTAATGAGCGGGTTTTTGTCTCATAACTCTCAAACCATCGAGATAAACGAAATTGACTCAGATACATTTTTTGAAGAAAATTTAATGCTCTACAAAAAAGATTTGATTGAAATTTTTTGTCAGATGAACCGTTTCCTTATAATCATGCTTTGAACATTGGTATGATTTTAAAATTTGATTGTTCAACTTTGGAATTTTGTAATTCATGTAAAAATAAGATTCCGGAAAAAGACAATGATGATTCTTGAAGAAAATTGAATGCTCTACAAAAAAAGTCTCTTAACAATTTTCGCTAAATTCACTCCTTCAAAAGTTATTCAAGGTTGAAGTTATGTAAAACGACTTCAATAATCTTGAATAACTTTTGAAGGAGTGAATTTAGCGAAAATTGTTAAGAGACTTTTTTTGTAGAGCATTCAATTTCCTTCAAGAATAATCATTGTCTTTTTCCGGAATCTTATTTTTACATGAATTACAAAATTCCAAAGTTGAACAATCAAATTTTAAAATCATACCAACGTTCAAAGCATGATTGTAAGGAAACAGTTCATCTGACGAAAAATTTCAATCAGACCTTTTTTGTAGAGCATCAAATTTCCTTCAAAAAATGTATCTGAGTCGATTTCGTTTATCTCGATGGATTGAGAGTTATGAGACAAAAACCCGCTTATTCAAAAAAAATCGAAAATTGCGATGATACACCTCTTAATATCAAAATTAAGGGCTCAAATTTTCACAATAATTTTTTTTTGTCATCCCAAATAATATTTATACAGTATCGTTAAAAAAAAAAAAATAGTCGATTTTTTTGGCCCAGTCTAATATATATATATATATGTCGGAGATAAAATAATACTTAGGTTTTTCCTGAGACTCGGGAAAGTCCCAACTATATTGAGTTCGTTTTTAGACAATAAAAACTTAGTAAAAATATTTTACAATTTAATCCGCTTAAGATTTTGTTAGTTTTCATATTTACGTTTATGATGGTAGACTTAAGTCGAAGGAGCCCGTCTGGGCATCCAACGTAGACACGATCGAGAGATAGCAATATTTTCGGTATAATGAGTTTTCAAACATACGGAAGTAATTGTACGAGTTTGTAAAAATTACCTGAGATATAGTTTTGGTCGATTCAGGGACTCAAGAATATTGGGTACAGAGAGTTAGTTCTAATTGAGCAAAGGAACGGACGACATTGCTATCCGACCGATCGTGTATTCGTTTCGATTTTAATTTTACCTCCGTATACATTTTACAACAGTAACTAGAATATTTTCAATAGTTGTTATTCTATAGTGAACTAATCGCTTGTAATAATTTGTGTATTTAATATTGTGTAATATTTGATATTTTGTAATCTTTGATATTTTCTCGGATACTTTAATATTGTGTAGTTGTCCGATACTGATATTATTGCTTGCAATCTTATTGTTTAGTGTATACGATATTTGTGAGTAGTAATTACCTGTGTGTGTTCGTTAAATTGTTTAATAAATAAGATGAGTGGCAAAGATAACGGCGTAGACCCGAGTCTCATTAATACCTCAACGGGTAATTCGACATCAGAAGTGGGATCTGAATCGTGAACAGGAATTGTTGCGGAACAGTTTTATCTTCTTTTAGAAATTCAAAATCGGGATCCTGTAAAATTAATCTCGGTACTCGATAATGAATACGTGTTTAGCTAAATATTTGTTGAAAGGTATTGCGCTCATCAGTCAATATTTAGCTGTATATTTGAATGGTATTTTGACATCATTTACACCGAAATAAAAATCGTGTTTCGAAGAAGTCGCCGTTTCAATTGTGCTCGTTTATGTTTTAAGTATAGCATGCGTGGTCATATTGCTTAAAAGTGTTCATCTCCAATGGGAAAGGAGAATACTAACGTGTGAATAGTTGCACTGGGGCAGCTCTATCAGAATCTTTAAGACAATTTGGTGAGTCGTTTTCATTTTGTTTCGATTCTTGGACAGATTGTTCATTAATTAAAAGAGAGCATTGTTATTTGAATCTCATGCAGGGAAGAGAGAACATAAATTAATAATTTTAAAGGTGATAGAAACCGCTATTGGAAATTGTACGATACAAATTTTATTTACTGTAATTATCAATGGCAATATAGTAGAGATTTTTTTTCCATCTTGTGTAAGATGTTTATTTAAAGTGCCACGTCATGATTGGTCGTAAAATTCTTAATCAAAGATTTGACATTACCATTATTGTAGATCACTTTGCCATTTTTTTAAGAATCATTTTCAATAATTAATTTAATCAGAATTAAATGATAAAAACGATTTAAATAACGTAGATAAAGATGTAACTGGTGATTTCAAAATAACCGAATACTTATGAATACTTGAAATACGTACATTGAAAAAAAAAAAAAAAAAAAAAGAAGGAGAATCAAAATCTCTTGAAACAAATTTGGGTTCTTTTTCGATTAAGAAAATTGTTCTGAATGAAATCTTGCAATTGTTGCACCAGAGGTATATTGGATTGAAAATTTTAATAGCATCATTTATTGTGCTGGATTTTGCTTTAATTTTTTTCAAATATTCATTTCTTGAGATCCCTGTTCATTATCTCGGGTACGAGATTAAAGCCGGTGAAGTCCGACCAAATCTTTGAAAATTTTAACGCTAACAGAGCTACCTGCATCCCAGCGTCTCAGTCAGCTGAGACAATTTACAGGCCTTTTGTCTTATTTCTGTAAATTTATACCTGAATTTTTATAAGTATTGAAGTCCTTTATACTACATTTATTTATGATATTCAATTCGAATTTTTCGATAGCATTGTACATAGATGCTAGTTTCGATAGTTATGGTGCAATTGTTATTAAAAAAAAAAAAAATAAATAAATAAAAAAATAAAAAAAAAAAAAAAAAAAAAAACAATGAATTATATAAATTGGGAAACGACAAGTATTATGGTGATAAAGTGAGCACCAAATGTTTTCATTCTGAATAGTGATTCTTTAATTTATATTTGAAACGTGAATAACTTTGGGATAAAGATTAAAGTTTGTTGTCTGTGCATGAAGTATTGATATTTGAATTTAAAAAAAAATAAATAAATAAAACATAATAATAATGATAATAACAATCGTAACTTGAACATTGAGAAAAATTTGTAACGCGTACTATGAAATTGATTATTTGGAATGCTGGAATTCTCTATGTTGGCAGCCGGGTTCCGGTTTGTGATTGTAAATACTGATTTTCAAATATTATTTTCTGGGATACCCGAAAAGTAGATACAGCAAGTACTATCAGAGCCTTGAACCGCGCTGTATCCTCGTTTGGTCCATCCGCTCGTGTAATGGCAGACTAAGGTAGAAGTTTTATAGGCAAAGAGTTCAAAGATTTTTGTACCTCTCAAAATATTAAATTACATTTAATAGTAATGAGTGCCAGTAGGGCCAACGGTCAGGTTTATCGAGTAACGGGTACTCTTAAAATATGTTTATGACAGTTGAAAGAAAATGAACACTCATAGCAGGCGATCATAGTTGAGGTTCAATTAGCGATAAACTGAATTACTAATCGTGTTACTGAGGCTTGTTCGTTCGAATTATTAATTAGTAAAGTAGCAAGACTGTTTTGAATAATGACTGATGATAACGAAAAATAAATTGTAATCTCTAGAGTAAGACAACGTGCGGTAGATAATATGGAATTAAATGCAAAATATGACAAAGCTAGATATGTCAAGACTAAAGCTAAAGTAGTTAGATTTAATACGGGAGACTTTGTTTTGCTTAAAAATGAAGAGAAAAATCAAACAAAATTAGATCTGAAGTTCAGGGGTCCATTCGTGATAACTAAAATTCTTGATGGCGATAGATACAGCTTGAGATCTTTGAGTAGTAAACGAACGTATAAATATGCTCGTGACAAAGTGAGAAAATGCCTGAAAGTCATATTCCCAGGGAGCTAGACGTGTGTGATGTTGATAATAATGTAGAAGGTGTTGAAAAAGACACTAATGGCATTGATAATAATGTGGAAGGTGTTGAAAAAGACACTAATGGCATTAATTATAATGTGGAAGGTGTTGAAAAAGACACTAATGGCATTAATTATAATGTGGAAGGTGTTGAAAAAGACACTAATGGCATTGATAATAATGTGGAAGGTGTTGAAAAAGACACTAGTTCTATCGATAACAATGAAGAAGGTGTTGAAAGAGACACTGATTGTTTCGATAGTGATGAGGAATGTTAAGTCTGGCTATACGCGTTGGGCTGTCATCGGCACTGCATTACCTGTGTGGCTTGCTGAAGGTGTGCGATGGGCAGCAGGCGGTATAGTGCAGGCTAGGTGTCGTCATACACCTGTTATCAGACCATGTTACATGCGTTGAGTCGCGGTGTCACTGCATTACCTGTGTGGCTCGCTGAAGGTGCATTGCGAGCTCAACGATGGGACAGAAGTAAGACAATGTTGAGATAATACACGTACTTGCACTGAGGGAATCTGACAGGCTTATTAACTCTAAGGTTTAGTAAATTGTAAAATGAATAGGAAAAAATAACTAAAATCATAATAAACGCTATCAAGAATGTTTGGGGTTACACTGGATCTCCGAATTGAATTAAGTTGAGTAGTATTAAATCGAACATAATAGAATTGAAAAAAAAAAAGAAAAATTAAGTTAAAAAAAAAAAAAGAGGACATCGACACGCCAGTTAACAACCGAAATAATTTTTGAGATGCACCCGAGGACGTGTGCTTGTCAGGATGGCCGTGTCGGAGATAAAATAATACTTGGGTTTTTCCTGAGACTCGGGAAAGTCCCAACTATATTGAGTTCGTTTTTAGACAATAAAAACTTAGTAAAAATATTTTACAATTTAATCCGCTTAAGATTTTGTTAGTTTTCATATTTACGTTTATGATGGTAGACTTAAGTCGAAGGAGCCCGTCTGGGCATCCAACGTAGACACGATCGAGAGATAGCAATATTTTCGGTATAATGAGTTTTCAAACATATGGAAGTAATTGTACGAGTTTGTAAAAATTACCTGAGATATAGTTTTGGTCGATTCAGGGACTCAAGAATATTGGGTACAGAGAGTTAGTTCTAATTGAGCAAAGGAACGGACGACATTGCTATCCGACCGATCGTGTATTCGTTTCGATTTTAATTTTACCGCCGTATACATTTTACAACAGTAACTAGAATATTTTCAATAGTTGATATTCTATAGTGAACTAATCGCTTGTAATAATTTGTGTATTTAATATTGTGTAATATTTGATATTTTGTAATCTTTGATATTTTCTCGGATACTTTATATTGTGTAGTTGTCCGATACTGATATTATTGCTTGCAATCTTATTGTTTAGTGTATACGATATTTGTGAGTAGTAATTACCTGTGTGTGTTCGTTAAATTGTTTAATAAATAAGATGAGTGGCAAAGATAACGGCGTAGACCCGAGTCTCATTAATACCTCAACGGGTAATTCGACACATATATATATATATATATATATCTATATATATATATATATATATATATATATATATATATATATATCTATATATATATATATATATATATATATATATATATCTATATATATATATATATATATATATATATATATATATATATATATATATATATATATATATATATATATATATTTATAAGGTTTCCAATAAGATACTATAGAAATTTAATTTTGTTAAGTTGCTAACCTGAAGAGATTTCTATTTAAAAAAATTCGAGTTAGCTACTTTCATTGCATATTAAATCACTTTATTTAAAGTCATAAAACTTCCCGGTGGAGGCGAACCTCCACCGAGTACAGCAAGTATTTTTTTTTCCATATAAACTAGTTTTAAAAAAAATATACAAAAAATACTTATAAAAAAAACAATAAATAATTAATTCGTGTGGCGGGAGTCACAATGAATAAAATATAAATAAATTAGCATATAGCAGTCAATAGAACAATTACAATGTCATATTATCATACCCGCAGTGATGCAATCACAGAGTATATAGAAAAGAAGCAATTTACATAAGGTATAGTCAATAATTAATATTTACGTCACCCCTTTCCCCATATGACAATGGTCCAGCATTGCATATGGCGAAAGGGGTGAGTTTAGTCACAAAATAATAGTAATAAATGATTTATAATTTTATATATACATCGTAGTTAATAAATAGATAAATATAGTTTTAGGGATGTATATTTGTAAATAAATAATTATGTTTTTTTTTTTTTTTTTTTATATTTTATAGCGCGTAGCAACGACGACAATGACAGCAAACGTCGAGTGCAGTAGCTAGTAAGCGAGTGTAAATGACTAGATAAATTGAGGTGGCGGCGATCGCAGTGGTGGAGGCGTTAGAAAGGACGACAGTGGTCCATAGGTCAGGTCCGCGTCAGGGCGGACGCACGAAGCATCCTCGTTTGGCGCCACGGTACCGACATATTGTCTTTGGCCAGACACATGCTCCACATATATATCTCTCGCCCAGCGGATGGTCTCCGACACAATGAGTCGTCTCATCAGACGAGCATAGTATGATGAGATACTAAGCGCCCTCAGAACCGGCTCATTGTTAGGGTCCCACCCACCTAGAGAGCCGACGACGATCGCGTCAGTACGCACCTGATACCCCTGTGCCTTTAATGCAGTTGCGAGCTCATGATACGCATCAATCTTGGATTGACGCGCATCATCAAAAGCAACGCACTGGTTCTCAAAGGCCACAGTGACATCTACAATGAGCACCGACTTGGCCCGTTCATCCCTAACAACAATGTCAGGTCTGAGACGTGCCAGATCCCCATCAACTCCCTGAACGCGCTTGTTGACGCGCATCTCTCCCGCCACCCTCGAGGCTTGTGATATCCTGTTTAGGATTGCGTTATGCCTTAACTGGTATGCCGCTGAATGCGTCATACAGTGATTCAGGACATGGGGAAGGGATTCCAGGCTATATCCGCACACTCTGCAGCGCTTATCTCGCTGCCCCCAACGAATTGCTCCATTAAGAGGCAAGACGTCCAGGCGCGCGCGATGGATAAAACGCCACTCTGCGAAACGGATATATTTACCATCCCGCAAACAGAGATTACTCTCACGATTGCGGGCAGTGACCTGCCATACCTTTCCCTGGTCCTTCTTCACCGTAAGGGTCTCAAAATAAAATTGTTGGGCCGCCTTTCTTAGGCGCCATATAACTTGCGAACGTGAGCCGGGCCCAATTAAAGCATAACGCCCCTCAACGTCCTTGCACTTAAGTGCGAGCTCTTGATTAACTTCACTCCATTCCCACGATAGGCCAAACCGACTAGATTGACGCCTTGTAGCAATCCGAACCCTCGACCATAGACTGGGGTCACCTTGGTTCCGCGCGAACGGTCCTTCCAGTGAACCCGAGAGATACTGTGCAATTTCTTGCATCGAAGGTTGGTGAATTGTTCGCCTCTGGACCGCTTGCTCGAGTGAGGACTTCGCGATTTCCGCCACTTCAAGGTCTTTACAGGATAGCATCCTAGAAGCCTGAGCGATGACAGAAATGTCCGCTAGGTCCGCAAGCGGGAGGATACCACCTCCACCCTTCCAAGGTTGCAAGTACACAACTTCGGCACTTGCGCGCTGTGGAAGGTGCATCCAGCCCTTCACCAACTTTCTCAGCACTTTATCAGCCATGATCAACGGTTGCTTGTCGACCTTTCCTCCCCGCAAGATATAATCAACCCGCGGCATAATAAACGTCCGAAGAGCGTCTATTTTTTGCCACGGGGCAAGAAGAGACCGGTCGATGGATCTAGCATCAGCTAGCATTTCACCTATCGTAGCAATGGGGGTCTGATTAATGTTGAAGCCCACCGGGACGCCCAGGTAATCATAAGCCTCTCCCTCTACCAATGACTTCAGTTGCCCACCGTCAATGTTGAACTTGGTGTCAAGTACACTGCGCTTGTTACCCTTGCCGGAGACGTGCAAGGTAACACATTTCGAGGCGTTGAACTTAATGCCAACCCTTTTAGCGGCAACACTGACAGTCAGCAACATCTGCTCCATATCCTCCACACTATCAGCAACAAAGCAATAGTCGTCGGCATACGCTCGTGAAGCGACCCGCTTAGTATTTAGCATGTAGCCCCGATTAAGTTCTTCTACCGCTCGAAGAACAGAATCAGTGCCCACATTAAATACAATCGGACTAGCCGGACAACCTTGCTTAGTTCCTCTCATGAGAAGAACAGGATCAGTAAAGCCCTCGCTGGTGCGAACCCTCGTCGTGCACCCAGTATAGAAACTCTTTATCAGGTCTTGAAACACCGCAGGTGCTCCAATCCCTTCAATAGCATCGTATATCACCTCGTGTGGGATGGAACCAAAAGCATTGGAGGCATCCAGACACGCGATGATAACATCCTTTCCCTCACGCGCTCCATCCGTCAGGACTTCCTGAATAACGTAGTTGTGCTCCAGGCACCCCTCGTACCTCAAGAAACCCTTCTGAGATGAAGTTAGCCTACTCCCATTGACAACGAAGTTCGTCAAGCGATCAGCAATCAAGGCGGCAAAGAGCTTATAGATGGTATTGCCCATCGCGAGAGGTCGCCAGTTCGACAGGTCGTTTCGGTCTCCTTTCTTGTAAATTAATACAGTGTTGGAGACTTTCCACGACACTGGTATGGCCCCTAGACGGAAGCACGCATTGTATATGGCGGTGAGCAGTCCGGAACCAGGATCTGCCTTCTTCAGGTCACTGTACTTCAAACCGTCGGGGCCAGGTGCAGTGTCCTGCATCCTAGCTAACCTCCGGCTGACCTCAGTGGCCGTCAGAGAGGCGATCAAGGCCCCAGCCAACTCATCGCCCTCGTCTAGTGGCCATACTTGCCTTGCTGGCAACTCCTCATTGAAGGGGGAATCGTCGGAGTACAATGTTCGGAAGTACTTGAGGACATCATCCTTAGGCACCTGGCAAAAGGGTGATGGACCCTCAAGCACCTCCTGCATTGCTTTCCTCCGATTCTCCCTATACAATTTTTGAATACGGGTGGCAGAGCGAATTCTACCACCGTCACCCTGGTCTTGTGGGCCTTCGCGATTATTATTGCCTCCTTGATTGCGGCTCACCGTTCGTCCTCCAGGTTGCCCCCGATATGAAGTCAGCTGAAAGGCGAAAATTAGACAAAAATCGGAATTTTTCTCTGTGGATCCCTAAATCGGCGCAAGAGAAATTTTTTTAAAATTGTTTTTTTATCAGATCATAAAATTACGAAAATTATGAGTAAATTCGATAGAAAACAGATAATTATTAATAAATAAATAGATAAAATATAACAATATGCTATATTTATTGATAATTATCAATTTAAAATCATTGAAAATACGAGTGAGGTTAAACAGGCCTCTGACTCGGGAATAGAGACACACAGTCGCCTCGCGCCGTCCATGTACACGAACACATATTATGTGTTTGAACGTGTACTTGGCGCGAGACACTGCCGTGTCTCCGGATAAATGATAAATTTACGAAGAAAATAAAATCAAAGGAAAATATATTACCTGCAATGCGAACGTTGTAGATTGATGATGATTTTCCCTTCTTTGATATAATCGTAATTTATGTACAAACGAGTGTGATACATTAAATGTGGTTGCGACTTTTCGAGTATTCCATTGACGCGGTACAAAAGTTAAAATTTTTATTTTTTCCTTAAAGCTTGATGCATTAAAAATACACTCTCTTATATAATCTACAAATGGGCTGGTTTGTTCTTAAGTATTTTCACTCATGTTTATGTTGAATTGAATTTTCCTTCTCAGAATCGTTATCACTTTAGCCGAAAAATCAATTGTAGATACGTTAATTGCAATTTTTAATGGACACAGTATGTACAAAAACAAAACGGTTTGTTGCAAAACGTTTACATAAACTTAGATATTAACAGCTCACGTTTACAGACATGTATCCTGTTCAAGTACTTAACTCATACTATACATATAACTTCAACGTAGAACCTATCTTCATTATCGCCTTTCCTGAAATAGCACGGGACATCTTTGTTGCTCTTGTCCTTTCACATAAACTTTTGTGAACAGATTTTTTAGTAGCTTTCTTTTCAATTTCGAAATAGTGGGGGAACTATGCTTTTACTACCTGAGCTACAGGCCTTTGCTTACTTCCCCAGCGAAATCGTATTTGAATATGATTCCAATCAGTTCTCCGTATAATCATAAAAACTTACAAAAATTATACTCTACCACACAAATAACTCGTATTGGAACCATTCGTACCGAAATTATACCAAGAAAAAAAAAATTTTTTAGATATTTAAACTTGATTCAGACTTGCTTCGCCTTATTTTCTTATGAAGTTATCGAATTGCCGACGATTTTTTGATAGGATCTCGACTTTTTCGATTTAAATTTAATTTTTTTCAACTTTTTTCATCTTAGTTTCAACTTATTCGTCTTTACTTTGAGCACGATAGTCATTCACATTACTTTTGACTTGCTAAGCAAAGTCCAAAAAAAGTCATTTATTCGCCTTACTTTCACCTTAATATATAAAAATTATTTCACCTTAGTTTCTTTTTAAAAAACTAAAATATTTCATATATCGTGACTTCCGAAAAATTTTTTGTAATTTGTTCTTAAAACTACATTTAAAAACACAAATTTTGAAGAAAAAGTGCCAAAAGGTTGATTTGTGAGAAAGTTATAGTAATTTAAAAAAAGGCCATTCGGTAGCCGAAATGGAAGGTAGATTTTCCAATTAATCTATATAAAAAGTTTCATACATACATATCTTGTGATACATGTTAGTGTATAGTCATGATATGAAATTAGGCTCGTTTTCTAAGAGTGAGAGTAAAAAAAGACAACGACTATTTTCGATAGAGAACTTCAGATAGTTGATTTGACAAAACATTATATAGGTAATGTACTAAACTAACCTTCACGTAAACAAAGTATAGAAATATTAATTAGTATGAGATCATAACTGTAATTACTATTACGATGGCAAGATCAGGTATAATTATAGGACGTACAGGTACGATTGAAACAGCATAAATAATAAAAAAAATACTTTTAAAATATAAAATAGCAGTGACATTTACAGGTTATTTTGTTCACACTATAATACAACTGACAAAATTGTATTATAATGGGAAATGCATAAGTTATGTGAAATGAAAACCATATTTCCAACATTTTTTGATTCCATTAAAATTTTTAAGGCTATCAAACTATTGGAAGAAATGGTCAAAACATTAAGTTTAAGGTCTTTAATTAAAGCTTATTAGACAAGCTTTCAAATACTTTTTACTGGAATTGTCTATCAGTTTTAGTTTTAATGTTATATGAACTTCAACAGTGAATAAAAACTGATTTTTTCGAAAACTCGTGGAAATTTCAAACAGCCATAACTTCACAACTATTCGAATAATTCAGCCCATCTTTGAACTTGATCAAGATAATCGCCTATAGAATAAGTGTGAAAAATTTCATTAAGATCCGATAAGAACTGTAGGTGCTATCGTAATGACAAGACCAGTCATAATCATACGTCGTAGAGGTACATTTGATACATCATAAGTAATAAAAGAAATACTTTTAGAATATAAAATAGCTGTGAAATTTACAGGTTATTTTGTGAACAATAAAATACAACTGACGAAATTTGATTTTAATGGGAAATGCATAAATGATGTTGAATGAAAACCTTATTTTCAACATTTTTTGATTCCATTAAAATTTTCAGGGCTCTCAAATTATTTGAAGAAATGGTCAAAACATCAAGTTTAAGGTCATAAATTAAAGCTTATTAGACAAGCTTTTAAGTAGTTTTTACGGAAATTGTCTATGAGTTTTAGTTTTAAAGTTATATGAACTTGAAAGTGGATAAAATTTTTTTTTTTTGAAAAATCGTGGGAATTTGAAACAGCCATATCTTCTAAACTAATCAAACGATTTAGCCCATCTTCGAACTCAACCGTGGTAATCTCCCATAGAATAAGTGTAAAAAATTTTATTAGGATCCGATAAGGATTCTAGGCGCAATCGTGTTCTCAAAACTTGGTTCTATTACATATATATATATATACATACATATATAAATTTTTCAACGAATGGTATTTTCGAACTCTACTCAACTAATTATGATAGGTTGTGACAAAATTCCTTGAAAAATCGACCATGAGGACAAATACAATACCTAGAATTTTAAAAAATCTACCTAAAAAAAGAGCGGTTTTTTCCAAAAATCCGTAACTTTTTTTGGGTTGGGTAAAAAAATCTGAAACAGTTCAGAAAAATGGCTTTGGTAAGATAAAAAATGATAAAAAAAGTTTCGAAGTTTCAAAATGGAAGGGGGTCGGGTCAAAACCTCGGTGATTTGGCATGGAATGCCTCATATACAATATACACTAATGCAATAAATTAAAGGAGCAGAAAAAATTTATAAATTTTTTAGTGATTTTTGGAAGGCTGTGACTTGGTGAAAAATGATCGTATCTAGATTTAAAAAAAAAGCATTTTAGAGCTTAAAATCTCTAGTTTTGGTGCATTTTTTCAAAATTTTTTAAAAGCTTTGGTTATTGCGCAAACATGAGAAATTCCGCGAGACAAAAAATTTCTAAATTTTTTTTTTTTTCCGAAGAGCCCACGGACCGCAAAAAAATTCTTTCAACTAAACGAATGAATAGTTCGTTTAGCAAATTTATTCAGCTTCAATTTGGTTTTTTTTAACCTCGTAGGACGATTTGTCGCAAAGATATCAGCCTTCAAACGGAAATGATCCTTTTGGCTTTGATCATCGATATTTCAGGTACCAATGATCGCACAGAAAGTTGAAGGGCAGCGGTAAAAACTTGAATGAATTCCCTACAAGACCCTTTCATCATTCTTTGAAAAAAAAAAATTTTTTTTATTTTTAACATCCATTAAAAGTAAGTACAAAAAAATGACATTTTTTGGTTTTTTAGTAAATCAACCGCTACTCTGCAAATATCGATAAAAAAAATAATGTTGCCAGAGACTTTTTTAGCTTAATGTACCCCCAAGACCCCTGTAAATTTTTAAATTGATCTATTGGACCGTTTTTTGGGAATCATCGATCAAAGTTTAGCTTAACAATTAAAGGAGCAAGTTTTGTTCCTTTAATTGTTTAATCATAAAAAATTTCCAAAAAATATCAAAAAAAAAATCTAGAACACAAAAAACAAGTTTTAATTTTTTTTTTTCTTCGATTTTTTTTGGAAATTTTTTATTTTTTTTGTTATTTCTTGCATTTGGTGACTCACCAACGCAAAAATATGAGAAAAGTCGAAAAAAAAAATTTTTCCCATTTTGATTATGATTACACAATTAAAGGAACAAAACTTGCTCCTTTAATTGTTTTGCTAAACTTTAATCGATGATTCCCAAAAAACGGTTCGATAGATCAATTAAAAAATTTACAGGGGTCTTGGGGGTACATTAAGCTACAAAAGTCCCTGGCAACATTATTTTTTTTATCGATATTTGCAGAGTAGCGGTTGATTTACTAAAAAACCAAAAAAAGTCATTTTTTTGTACTTATTTCTAATGGTTGTTAAAAATAAAAAAAAAATTTGTTTTCGAAAAATGATGACAGGGTCTTTTAGAGAATTTATTCAAGTTTTCACCGCCGCCTTTCAACTTTCTGTGTGATCACTGGTACCTGAAATATCGATGATCAAAGCCAAAAGGATCATTTTCTATTTCAAGGCTGATATCTCTGCGACAAATCGTCCTACGAGGTTAAAAAAAAACCAAATTGATGCTGAATAAATTTTCTAAACGAACTATGCATTCGTTTAGTTTAAAGAATTTTTTTCGCGGTCCGTGGGCTCTTCGGAAAAAAAAAAAAATTTAGAAATTTTTTGTCCCGCGGAATTTCTCATGTTTGCGCAATAACCGGAGCTTTTAAAAAATTTTGAAAAAATGCACCAAAACTAGAGATTTTAAGCTCTAAAATGCTTTTTTTAAAATCTCGATACGATCATTTTTCACCAAGTTACAGCGTTCCAAAAATCACTAAAAAATTTATAAAATTTTTCTGCTCCTTTAATTTTTTGCATTAGTGTATATTAGGGTGGTCTGTTTGGAACGACTATTTTTTTTTTGCTCCGGCTAAAAAATATTGTTGTAGACATTGAAAAAAAATTCTCGGAAAGTTTCAGCTCCTAATTTTAATTCTAAGTACTTTACATTCGATTTTGAAATTTTCCCATTTAAAATACATGAAAGCGTTAGGACTTTTTTCTTACTCCTCAATAGCTCAGCTGCGTTTTGGGTATTCGTAGGTATTTAGTTGCTCTTTCAGAGCTTTCATATATGTTCAAAAATATGCATCTAGAGTTTTATATGAACATTCCGAATATTTTTTAAGTTATAGTCATTTTTGTGACAAAACTTCAACTGACCGTTGCCTCGACTAAAAACTTTAACGGGTTTTTCTCGAAACTACTTTTTTTTTAACTGGTGGCATCTGTAATTTGCATAAATATGAACCGATTTGCAACTTTTTTTTGTATTCGTCTATTCAGTAGCTAAAGTTGCACGTAGGGGATTTTAAAAATTTTGATTTTCAAGATTTTTTAGAGCTGTTTAAATCCAAAAAAATGAGAAAAAATAACACAAAAATTTTTAATGTGTCGCCATTTTTTTTCAAATCCAAATTTTCAAAATCCCTCACGTGGAATGATAATCACATGAGTACAGATTACAACGCCGTTTGGTTTTTTTTTCTGATTATCCGTTTTTAAGTTAGAGATGACACCGTGGTGGGGGAAATTTTTTTGTTGCTCCACAAAAATGCTTATAACTTTGTAACAACATGATATTTTCTTATGGAAATTTAGAAGAATTATCTTCAATGTATACTTTATAAAACAAAAAAAAAGCCCGATGCCCAAATTTCTTTATTATTACAGTCCAAAAAATTCCCGAAAATCACTCATTTTTTCGATCCTCACAGTGGCTGTGACCCTTAACTTATAAAAAAAAATAATTCTATGTGTCGTCGGCCACGAAATAGACATGTTTCAGCCTGTCAATAAAAATTGCAGTTTTTGTGTCGCGCGACGACTTCGTATGGACCCTCATGCGGAGCTGAGAACGATGGTCCAATTTGTCCAACTCGCAGCAGTACGTGGAAATACGTGTTGAGGTCTCTGAAACAGAAAACAAAAGGCTCTCCATGACGCGAGGCTTCGGCTGGTGCCAAGTTATTGAAATATGATTTTAAATCACGTAAAACACTTTCAGCATTTGCGTGTTTATTTGACGGAACTAGTAGTTTATCTGGGAGACTAATCGGCTCACCATATACAAACTCGGCTGGAGTAGCTCGTATGTCCTCTTTCCAGACTGCTCGTAGACCAAGTAAGACAACGGGTAGCACGTCATACCAAGTGTCGTCGTGACACAACAGTGCGGCCTTGAGTTGCTGGTGTAAGCGTTCTACCAGTCCATTAGATAGAGGATGATACGGCGTCGTTAATAAATGTGTTATGCCATATAATTTATTCAGAGATTGGAACAACGATGATCCGAATTGTTGTCCTTGGTCAGACGTTATTCTAGTTAGTACACCGTATTTTGAGTACCATTCTCGAAACAGCGCGAGTGCGACAGTATCTGCGTCTCCATTTTAAAGTGCCACTGCTTCTGGAAACCGGGTAAATCTGTCGACGATCGTCAGACATTTGTAGTAGCCGCGAGATACTGGTAAAGAGACTAAATCGATGTAGATATGCTCAAAACGTTACGTCGGTAATCCAAAACGTGCGAGAGGTCATGACACGTGACGATGAATCTTGTTTCGTTGACAATTTATGCAAGCTTTTGCCCATTCTCGACAATCTTTCTGGATTAATGGCCTAACGTAGCGTTTGCCCACCAGTTTCTGAGATGCTCTGGTGCCAGGGTCTGCCAGAGAGTGCAGCGCATCGATAACTTTCATTCGAAGTTGACCAGGAACTTACGGACGTGGTTTACCTGATGAAACATCACAATAAACTGCGACCAGATGGTCGTTGTAGATAATTCGTTGCCACTGTAGTGACGTTGCTGCGCTGTCAAAAGGATCTCGTAGTTCAGGATCGTTCTTCTGAGCGCTTACCAGCTCGTGCGGAGTAATCGGCGTCGAAATGGCTTCAACGCGCGACAGCATGTCTGCAACTCGTGTTCAGAAATGTGTATAAAATCACTTGTAAATTGGCCAATAAAGTCTGGGCGACAAAATAGCCACGGTGATGTTCGTTCAGTACGTTGTTGAAAAGCAAAAAGCAACGGCTTATGATCGGTGTGAATCGCAGCTTGCTTACCTTCAAAAATATGACGGAAGTGTCTGACAGCTTCGTAGATGGCGTGAAGTTCACGATCTTACATCGATTATCTTGAATGGAAGGTTGAAGTTTTCTGCTGAAGAAAGCAAGCGGTTGCCATTTTCTGTCAACTAGTTGTTGCAAATCTGCACCAATGGCCGTGTTTTATGCGTCCGATTTATGCAGCGGTGCCAGGATTTCTGCAGCATTTCTTTTATCGCTGGTGTGATGACCTAAAAATTTTACCTCGTGCTGGCCCAACACCGATTTGGCAGCGTTGATGACAAGTCCGTAGTATTGTAAGCGCTGAAATAAAATTTTTAGATGTTCGAGATGTTGCTCCTCGTTCTCTGAACCTACTAGCACGTCGTCGATACATACGAAAACAAACGGAAGCTCTCGTGTGGGCTCATCGATGAAGCTTTGGAAAGTTTGCGTGGCATTTCAAAGTCCAAACGTCATGTATAGGAATTCGAAAAAGCCAGAAGGTGTGATGATGGCTGTCTTCTCGATGTCTTCTTCAGCGACGGAAATTCGGTTGAAGGCTCTGACCAAATCTAGCACTGAAAATATATTTTTACCGTGCAGCGTTGCGGTAAAATCGTCGAGTCGTTGGACCGGGTAGTTATTGTGTATTGTGCGCGCATTGAGTGGTCGACAGTCGCCACATGGTGGCCAATCTCCAGATTTCTTGGGAACAAGATGGAGTGAAAATGCCCAAGGACTGGTCAATGGACGTGCGATACCCAGTTGAACCATCATGCGAAATTCTTCTTGCGCGATTTTAAGTTTATTTGGCGCAAGACGTCGTACTTTGCACGATACTAGCGGTCCTGATATCGTTTTAATATGATGTACTGTGAAATGTTTCGTTGCTGAAGTAATTCCTTCAGGTCGAATCATTGCCGGTTAGTTTGATAACAGTTTATGGTAAACTGTATCATCTTCAATTAATTTGATGCACTTTGCATCAAAGCGTATTGAATCCACGCGTGTTTGGAGACCGGTGGAGCCGTCACGTAATTGTTTATGTTTGATGTCGATTAACAAGTTAAAATGACTTAGAAAATCGGCACCAATGATTGGTTCCGTGACGTCAGCGATGATAAATCTCCATCTCAATTCTCGACGTTAACCGAGGTTTAACGATAGTATAATGCAACCGTATCTTTCGATCAACGAGCCATTTGCTGCGTGAAGTTGCTATCCTACTGGTGTAGGTTTTGATTTCATCCGCCCGTATGGATAAACAGAGAGACCTGAACCAGAATCCACGAGGTATTGTTAATCCGTGGCTAGATCGATGACGAATTCGTGGTTAGAAGATGCGAGAGAGTCGCTTTCCACCGCTAGTGACTCTCGTTCACGTTTCCCGCAAACTTGCATCCTGGCGTACATTTGTACGCGGTTTTACCAAACTTTGCACGGTAATAGCAGATACCTTTTTTGTCAAGCTTGCGTGGCTTCGACTCGCTTCGAAGACGTTTACTTTGTTTTCGAGCGGGAGATCTGCCGCGGTTCTGGTTGAATGCTGTCGTCAGTGCTTCTACCTGACGAGATAGTTCGCTCACTTGTTTCTGAAGTGCAATCGTCTCCTGCGAAGATGATGATGAAGCTAAAGCAGCGGTGTGAGTCACTGGGAACATCTCATGTAATTTATCAGCTGTTTTGGCTAACTGGTCGATAGTAGCTGTGGTTGAAGAAATGGCTAGAAGCTCTTGTGTTCTCTTAAGCAAGTTTGCCAGCCATCTTGCTTTCAGAATAGCGTCATCAATGGTCAGCGCGAGCGATTTAAGATGTCGGAGAAACTATGATGGTGATCGGTCACCAATCGCTTCACCATCTAGAAGCTGACGTAGTTTAGCTTCTTCTGATCTTGAATAACAGGCGATGAGCGTGGCTTTTAACTCGGCGTATAGCGCCATCGTTGGTGGGTTGATGATGAGGGTCTCAACCTCCCAAGGATACTCGGTGATGATGAGAAATACCAAGTGGTTGAATTTCTCTCTCTCTCAGTTGCTACGCCATGGATCGCAAACTGTGTTTCGAGCTGCGCGAACCATAAACTCACTCGCTCCGGGCTGAAGTGAGGTGCCTTGAGAGAGTTGACAATCACTGGCTTGGCATCCAAATATAAATCCTTTTTCTTGTCGTCTGGTTTCTTTGGATCGGACATAGTTAATATCTGAGAAACACTATCACAATAAAACTAACACAAAACTTAATACCAGTAATCGGATTAGTGTCCGTCGAAACTGACTCACCGTTTAGGAATGTTCGAGAGGCTTCAAGTCGCACGAAAATTATCACTGGGCAAAAATTAACGCGAACGATATTTTATATTGCTAAAGTGTATCTATTTTTTACTCTAAAATAGACCCAATAACCGCGTTTTTCTTATATATTGCTGGAAGTAACTTGCCGACTAGGACCAAGCAGCGATGTCCTGGTGCTTATATGATGTAAGGGAGCCACTTAGTTTTGAAAAGAGATGAAAACAAAGAAAATCAATTTGACTAGCTAGTGATAGAGAGAGGCTCAAGTAGAAGTTCGTAAGTGTGGGTTGATCGCGGTGACTTATTATCATAAACAATTTATATAGTGAAGAAATAGAAATCTATTGAAGAAAATTAATTATAGATTACAACAGAGATAATAGATCATAATCCATACTTTACAGAAAGAAAAAAATCAGAAATAGTTTCAATAAAAATACTACTTTCGCGAAGCCAACAGTGTACGCATAAATAATTTTAAAAACTTACAATACGCAGTTATTTATACGCTCGAAAATAATTGACGATACGGCAATTTAATGACGAGTTCTCGTAAACTTCGGCGATGGAGAGGACTCCTTGAAGATTAATAAGGATCGGCAACCTCAACATCCCCTGGATCGTATGCACCCTCGTGCGTTTGCTTCGTCGCAGGTGCGACAAGATCCAACTGGGTTGGATTTTCCAACTATGGGTATACGTCGGAACGTATACCGGTATTGCCAGAGATAGCACTCAGTGACTCGAGTCGATCTCTCGACATTAAGTATTTTATAGTATATTGTACTATCACCAGCACGCGACTTGCGTCTGATGATCAGTATTAATTATTTAATTTATTTAACTGTTAGAGTATCGACAGCGCACGTAAGCTGGTGCCTGTGGTTCACTCTTATATGTTTAATTACTGAGTAATAATAGCGCACGCAACAATAGTGCCTATTATTCACTCTTCACTTTATGAAAATTTTAAATGATTAAAATAAATGATCGGCGGAGTGAAAACACAACACGTGCTCGCCCTTTTGTGGTAACATTCGAAGTGTCGCCCGTAGTGTCTTACACCGCAATGCCCCCCCTCATTTTCCCATTGATTCAATGGGATCTTCGATGGTGGTCAAAAATGATGCGTACGAGTTAATTGCAAGTGCGTAGATTTTTTAGTCGACGCGGCAAAATTAAAATACGTATCGCGCGTGTTACCGAACGACGGTAAATAATAATAATTAATATTATGATTTTATTTACCCCGTAACAATGGTCACTGTATTTTACACAGAAAATCACTGATCACTTTTATCACAATTCAATTTACACCCCGATGGTGTCCCATAAATTATAAACCAGTACGGCATATATCCTAAATGCCCCGCAATGCACCAGCCGTGATGAAAGGCTTGCGCACCACTTAGTTAACGCACTTCACTGTTGTAAAGAACTTGCGGAATTGATATGTCGCGATCAGTGATCAACGGAGACGCGATATTGTACACTAAACAAGCTATTTGCCACGTGAAACGTGTGCATGAAATGGCGTCCTCTTGAATATCACGTCGGGCAGTCACCAATGTAGTGACTGGGATGAGGTTTATAGGATCGTAGTCAATACCATAATTAATTTATCTGACTCCAATGATTAGTGTTAACAAAATAATAAATAATGAGTTTTATTTAATGAATTATATAATACAAAGTAATGCTGGTCGCATTAAATATGTGTTAGCTAGTTGCCGTGTATCTCTCAAATGTACGTGTGTTCAGCACTGTGTACCGATGAGTACTGTAGCTACCGAATATCGTATCCGTGTGGGGGAAATATTCGACGATCGATGACGTTCGATGATTGACGGACTTATCCGAAATTATGAACCTAAATAATATAAGTAGTGACGTAGTCGCTACATATATATATTAGGGTGGTCGTTAAAAATTAAATTTTCTCAGGCGCCCCATAAAAAACTTCTTTTTAGTGAAAAAATACGTGGGGAATTTTGTTTTTTCGTTTTAAGTAAAAAGAACACGTGCCTCAGGACGATCAAAGTTCATTTTTCGATGCAATCGCGGTTTTTTTTTAAATATCTCATGAAATATGCAGATTAAAGGAAACAATCATAGGAACAATTTTGTAGGAAGTTAAATTTTTGACACAAAAGATCATGTTCATTTTTTTTATCAAATGTGTATTTATAAAGATATTTTTAAAAAACTTTTTTGAGATCCGATGAATTGGTGTTTTAAGGATTACAAATTTTGAAAATAACATTTTTCTAAGTATGTAGAAACTACAACAAGCATTAAGGATTGATATGTTTCGAGTTACGAAGTTGTCTATATTTAAGAAAAAACGTTATTTTTGACATTCGTAATCCTTAAAATGCTCAATTGATAAGATCTAAAAAAGTTTTTTTAAAATATCTTCATAAATACACATTAAAAAAAAAAATGAACATGACCTTATTTGTCAAGAATTTAATTTCCTACAAAATTGTTCCTATAATTTTTTCTTTTAATCTGCATATTTCATGAGATATTTAAAAAAAACCGCGATTGTATCGAAAAATGAACTTTGATCGTCCTGAGGCACGTGTTCTTTTTACTTAAAAAGAAAAAACCAAATTCCCCACGAACTTTTTCACTAAAAAGAAGCTTTTTATGAGGCGCCTGAGAAAATTTAATTTTTAACGACCACCCTAATATATATATATATATATATATATATATAGATATATATATATACATATATATATATATATATATATATATATATATATATATATGAATATCAGGGATAGGGAGTAAGAGTTTAACTCGTTTTATGATATACTCCTCGAGCGAGCGACATGAAAAATGATGGAACTATACTCACTCGTGAGTTATCCCTACTGCTGGCAAGTCTACTCGGACTCCGAGTACAAGCAGTCGAGATTTTCGTTATTTTACTCTATGAGGAGTAATTCGTAAACTCTTTTCCGTCGCTCAACTCCTTAAACGAGCGAAAGCAAAAACTCGTCGGCTCGCTCCTAAAAGGAGTCTATGGGCTCATGGCCTTGAAGCAAAAACTCCTCCCACTCTTGTTATTTTGAATACTCGCTACAATTTAAATTTCTATACATAAGTGCCGAATATTTGCGCCCTCAACGGATCGTGCACGAAACTACTGATATAGTTGTTTTGAATATTTACCAATTAGTCCAGTCGATACGCACAAAAAAACGGTAGAAGATCAGTTTGGCGTTCGTACAAACCAATTTTAAAAAATTTTTTCCTATCGAAAAAATTTATAACAAAAAGTTGACCTAAATTTGGTGTAAAAAATTTTTTTTTTTTCAAAAAGTTAGATGTAAAATGGAATAACTCGGAAACTATTGAGAAGTTATAGTCCAGTCGATGTGGACGAAAAAACGGTGCAAGATCAAAAAATCCGCTTTTATAAACCGATTTTAAAAAATTTTTTTTTAAAAATGCTAGAAAAAATTTAAAACAAAAAGTTGATTTGAATTCGATGTGTGCAAATTTTTTTTTTATAAAAAAATTAAATGTAAAATTGAATATCTCAGAAACTATTGAGAAATTATTCAGACAAGTTAGTATCATTATGTTTGGGATTTAATAACGAACAAAATAAATTTTGACCGAAGTCTCTACGACGAATAGTTGCTGAGATAAAAATTATTGAAGCGCGAAAAACGAAAAAGCGCGTCATTTTGTCCGCGAGCGTATAAACAAAAGGCTGTAACTCGGTCGCATATCAATATTTTTACAAATTTTTTTTATTATTCTTTTGGTAAATCATATATCAACCATAAAAAAAATTGGTAACGTCCAAAAAAATTTTTTCGAATTTAAAATTTAAAAAAAGTAAAAATCACATTTTGTTAATTGAAAAATAGAAAAAATAATAAATAAATAAAATGACCTAATGGATAATTTTGTTTGAACAATTACCTAAACAATTACAGGTAATGACAGTTAAAAAAAATTTTTTTTCATAAGAAAATGCGTTTTAAAAATTATTGGAATTTATCAACAATTAAAAAAAAAAAAATATTTTTTTTCGATACAACATAAATTCATCTCGCGGAATTCTGAATCGAATGGTATAAACTAATTTTAGTCGATTTTTTGAAATTTTTCCTTCATAATTTTCAGCATGAGGACTTGAAAAAATTCTTGCTACGGGACTTGCTACGGGAAAAAATTCGACTTTGGATATCTTCGGGAATTGCTAGAGAGAGAAAGTAATCGTTATCCGTTAGAAAACGACACTACGTCTTATGCCTACTTTCTCTCTCTAGCAATTCCCGAAGATATCCGAAGTCGAATTTTTTCTAAGTCTCGTAGCAAGAAATTTTTTTAAGTCCTCATACTGAAAATTATAAAGAAAAAATTTCAAAAAATCGACCAAAATTAGTTTATACCATTCGATTCAGAATTTTGCGAGATGAATTTATGTTGTATCGAAAAAAAAATTTTTTTTTTTTTAATTGTTGATAAATTCCAATAATTTTTAAAACGCATTTTCTTATGAAAAAAAATTTTTTTTAACTGTCATTACCCGTAATTGTTTAGGTAATTGTTCAAACAAAATTATCCATTAGGTCATTTTATTTATTTATAATTTTTTCTATTTTTTAACTAACAAAATGTGATTTTTACTTTTTTTAAATTTTAAATTCGAAAAAATTTTTTTGGACGTTACCAATTTTTTTTATGGTTGATATATGATTTACCAAAAGAAAAAAAAAGAAATTGTAAAAATATTGATATGCGACCGAGTTACAGCCTTTTGTTTATACGCGCGCGGACAAAATGACGCGCTTTTTCGTTTTTCGCGCTTCAAAAATTTTTATCTCAGCAACTATTCGTCGTAGAGACTTCGTTTAAAATTCATTTTGTTCTTTATAAAATCCCAAAAACAATGATACTAGTTTGTCTCGATAACTTCTTAATAGTTTCTGAGATATTCAATTTTACATCTAATTTTTTTATAAAAAAAAAAATGATCATCCTCCAAATTTATGTCAACTTTATTCCTTATATCGTTTGTAGTATTTTACAAAAAAACCGTGTGGTGTCGTGGGACACCAGATAGGAACGAAGTTCCTTATTATAAAAATATTAATTTCAAGTTCTATTCGAGGTATAAAGGAAATAATTATTCGGGTATACAGTTTTTATTCCAAAATCACATAAACAATTAAGATTGAAAATATAAAAAAAATATATTTAAATAGTTTAATGATCGTATTTGTCACACCATTATTTGTTTATGAGATATAAGCATTGTACACTGAGAGAAAAAAGTGCATATTTTCAAGTAAAAATACTTGATTCAAGTATTTTAGATACTTAAATAGTACCGAGTAAATAATTTCTTAATTCTAGTAAAAATACTTGTGAAATCTATTAATACTAAAAACTTAGGTTTAATAAAAAAATACTAATGTTAAATAATTGAAAACTAAAATTTAATATTTAAAATACTTGAAATAAATGATGAAAAAAATTTAATTTAGTAATTAAGATACTCCAATTAAATAATAAAAAGTCACATCTAGTAGTTAAAATACTCAAGTTCAATAATTAAAAATTAAAGATTAGTATTTAAAATACTCGTGATCAATATTGAAATATTTTAATTTAGCATTTAAAATACTTTAATTTAATAGTTATAAGTTTTTATTTACTACTTAAAACACTAAAGTATAATCATTGAAAATTTTCATTCAGTATTTGAACGACTTAAGTTCAGTAATTAAAAATTTATATTTAGTAATTAAAATACTTAAATTTAATAATTAAATCTTCTTATTTAGTATATGAAATGATCAATTCAAAATTAATTATTTGTATTTAGTATTTAAATTTAATCCGTATGGATGCTTCTTCGGATTTCCCTGCGCTGTTATAGTTATGACTGAAAAGCATTCCAAAAATCTACTCACAAGTATTTACCTCAAGAGTACTTGTACTCTTCTACTAGAATATTATCCTGTTGGGAGTAGTTGACAGTGTGACTTTTTCACTCCTTTGAACGGAACTTATTACTTCTATTCTAACTGTCCAACTAGGAAAATGTTGCAGCGCTCTTCTGCGCCTAGCGGTGACTCCTGATACTAATTTTTTCTTTCGCACTCTGCGTTCGCACACTTTGTTATTTTCACTCGCCTTATTTTTTCTCTATCTCTTTATTCATTTAAATTTATTTATTTTTATTTATTTTATTTTTACACGCATTATATTTTTTTGCGTTTATTTTTTTTTCTTTTAATAACTTTTTTTTTTTATATATGAAAATATTGTGACTCGTCACACCATGACAAAAAATTCCTTAAGTTGAGAAAAAAATATTCTCGAACTGGAAAAAAAATCACTTGGGCTGAGAAATTTTATTACTTAGTTTAAAATTTTTTTTTTGTTTTAGTTCGAGAACTTTTTTTGTTGACTTAATACAAAAAATGTCTTTAGCCAAGAATAAAGATTCTTGACTTGAGAACAAAATATTCTCAAACTGAAAAAAAAAATCACTTAAGATGAGAAATTTTTTACTAAGTTTAAAATTTTTTTTGTTTTAGTTCAAGAACTTTTTTATTTGACTCAATACGAAAAATGTCTTTAGCCAAGAATAAAGTTTCTTGACTTGAGAAAATCTATTCTCGGACTTGGAAAAAAATTGCTTGGTCAAAGAAAGATTTTTCTTGGCTTACGTAATTGCTTTCTTGAATATAGAAATATGTCAACTTAATTCAAGAAATAATTGCTTGTTACAAGTAACTCATGTATCTAGTAATATATTACTAGATCGAAGCAATAGTTGCTAAAAATAAGAAATATTATACTTCAATTTAGGAAAAATTTCTTGTTTTAAGTATTCACAGAAATAAGTAAAAAAAATACTTGAAAAAAATTTTTTTTTCTCTCAGTGTATAAGAAATAGAAAATATAATAATTTTTATAAACAAATGCGTGTAGCTAGAGAACTATAACAGATAAATGTTAGGTTAAAAATTTATAAGAAAGCTTTAGTCATACTGTATAAAAACGACTCGAAGGTAAAAAACTGTATCTGCAATAGTTGCAGAGTTACAGCAATTTGTTTGTTGACAAATCGAGTCAGTGTTTGGACTTTGTCGTGATCCAAAATCAGAATGGTTCTTAATAAATTGAAAAAATCTTTTTTTGCTATTTTGTTGCAAGTTGTTGTTTTTGTATTTTTTTATGTTCTAGAAAAAAATTAAAATAAAGGAAAAAAAATTGTTAATAACAAATTGTTAAATAAATAAATGAAATTATTTTTGAAATGAAATTAATTGAATTAATTTTTGAATGAATAAAATTTTTTTTTCGCCAGTATATTTAGAAATGCAAATTATGATTTAAATAACAAAACGATTTCTAAATTATTTATTTAAATAATCAAAATATGAAAAAAACTATTATAAACAATAAAATATTGTTTTTAAGGAATTTTTTTTTTAATCATTATCATCTTACGCTAACAATATGATGAAAAAAATTTTCTCAAAAATATTTAATAAATCTACTTGTTGATAAAAAATATATATGCATGAAAAAATTTTAAAAGTAATCATATAATGCCTAACAAGTACATGAAATCAGTAATAGCTTAAAATTTAAAAAAAAATTATTTAACATACATTATTTTGAGTTTTAATTTTTTTGTAACTTCAAAAATTAATAATTAATAGAATAAAAGTATTTTATAAACTTTTATGACGTCATCTTGATGAGTATGTTTATAAAAAGGGCTGCAAGAAGCAACAAATTTATAGATTAATCATTTAAACTTTTCAACCGCCTGTTATGACAACACAAACCCGTAAAAAAAATGTTAATTTACAATTGAATAACTTTTTGAAAAATAGTAATACAACTTTTATTACCGCGGAATCATATTCTTTGCAGTGTCTAGATGACACCAGAATTTTGTACAATTTTTGAAGACTTTACAGTGAAATTTTATAGAATTTCATCTAATTTTATAAAATTATACAAAACTTCATAAATTTTTATAACACTTTATAAAATTTTACTAGGCCATTTTCAGTATAAAATTTTATAAAAACATTTTTCCCGAGTGATAAAATATGAGAATAATAGTTATTTTTTTTCAATGGCTTTTTCGAAAATTGGTTGAAAATTTTATTTTAAATAATAAAGAAAGTTTTTTATAATTATATTTTTTATGCTTTGTATTAAAATTTTTTTTTTGCATATAATGATATATAATTTAATTGTTTAGGCAAAATATTTTTAACTATGCCTCTGATAGAAACAATTAAAATAGTAATAAAATAATTTTTTTTGCCATAAAGATTTTTATTTTTTAGCATATTAAATATACTTGCTATTATGAAATATTTTGGACATTTTAGAAAATAACTATCTCAGGGTTGTTGATAAGGTAGATTACGCTTGAAAATAATCAGTCGTCTAAGAAAAATTTTGCGCCGAGTGGTGGGAGGAGTTATTCTGATTTGCTCTTCGAGTTCGCTCCTTTTAGGAGTTTCTCGTTTACGAGTTTTAACACAAATACTCCTCATAGAAAAACTCGTAGTAGGAGTATACTCGTGAGGAGCTATAGTCTCATTGCTCCTCGTGAGAGTCAGAGCTATGAGGGCTATAAGCATAGAGTATTTAGGCATGTATACTCGTGTGCACGAAACTCTTTCTGAGAGTTTAACTCCTGAGGAGTGGGGAGTTTTAAAGAATGAGCAGTTATTTAGGAGTTACTCCCTATCCCTGATATATATATATATATATTGAGACAAATCGCTTTCTGTACTCGCGATTTTTACCAGCAGCCACTAGAATTCGCGGGTTGAACCCTGGCTTAGGCTGGCCTCTACGAAATTTATATTACTAGGACAACACGGTGAGGTTTCCGCAATCAGAAAAACCCGAACTCATTCGATCAGACAACAAATACAAATTAGATGAAACACCTTACGGCTATATATTCTCAAATCTACTTAATTATTATAGGAAAATTGGCTTAAAAAATGGTAGGCAAAGTACAGGCAATATAATAAATATAATGAACAATTTATTTTGTCAGGTATAATAATAAAATTACTTACAATTATTAGTAGTGGTAAATTCGTTTAATGTCGTATCACTCGTCAGTGGCAACGATTCCAATATGTATGGTTTGGGCACGTGGCACAGATTCCTTTATTTTAATTGGGCGCGTGGCACAGATTTTTTAAGGATCTTCACTTATTTGATTAATCTTATAATTTAATTTTAACAATAGTGAAATTGATTAGTTGATATGAAAAGTTTAAATTACAAATAAACTTATAATACTAGTGTGGCGAGTATGTCGCTAGAATAATTATAAATTTAATAATTAATAGCAGGTGCGCGCTTAGGGTGATCCAAGATCGAAGCGAAGTTCCATCACCGTAGAGTCTTAGGGCTGAGTTTTTGGGTTCGCTCCCCACTTTCCCCCACGGTCATCCGTTGAGGTGATAATTAGTCATGTGACCATGGCACTATGACTCTAGCTTTAGGTCGGTGACGCGACGATAGCAGGGAAACTGTGAGGCTAAGGACGACGAAGACAATCTGTATTGTCTCAATCCCTCCTACCAAGCCAAGGTTATCCTCTGACTTTCTTGTCAGCGTTGACCGACTGCCATTACTCAACTCAGGGTAATAACAATAAATAATAAATATTAATAAATAAAAATGAATAAATAATACTCAAAAATAATAAAATAGTACAATATTTACAAAATTGCGCATTAGCACAGTGGCAAGAAAATCGCCGTATTCAATCAAAGACAGACACCTAAAAGTCGAACCCACTTCAACCTTGAGACCTCGATCTGGAACTGCTTCAATTAACTTAACGACTAATAAAAATGATTTTTTTTTTTGACTAACGATAAATTGAAATTTTCATGATTTTTTTTTTTTTTTTTATTGAACTATATACAACTTGTTGCTGGAAAATCAAATATCTGTGCTGTGAAAGGATAAAGTGGTAAATTAAAATAATAATTATTAATCTTTAGCTGCCTTGGACTCGAAGCTGTAATTAACATTATTATACTGGCAATAATGCTAACGATAAATAATGATTAATGAGATGAGCATGAATTTCATGACATATTTATTGTGGTGCAGTAAATTTTATAAGGTATTTGATATAGTGTTGTGTAAATACATCTTCCTTTGGAGTCTTCTATTTCAGCGACCGTAGATGAGCCTTGTGGAAACGTTCGATGTCCTCGCGGGTGTACTCAGTCGGAATCCACTCTTTATACCTTGGATACCGTCTATTACAGGCCTGACATTGCGGATCAAATAGCTGGATCAGAATGCCACATGATTGACAACGTCCCCGGAAATAATCACGATCTCTTTTGTCGTGTGGACGGAAATAAGTAGCAGTAGTCACCTGATCCTGGTAACAGACGTGACACATGTCTGGTCGCCATGGTAGTTGACATTCAGCGATCTTATGGTCTCGTTGCCGACAATTTTGACATCCAGTAGTAATAAATAATGACTGAGCCTGGGTCGCTACTGTCTGGGTCCATGACTCACGTAGCTCTGAATGTAGAAGTCTTAGCTTTATATTCACGCAGGTCTTGCAAATCGCCTGCTAGAAAGTGTCGAATTCAGAAATTGTATTCCATTGTAAATGACAACTTTCGGTGTTGATGACGTGTCTGAAGTTGGCGTCGTAGTGAATACTGATGACAGTCCAGCCAAAAATTGTTCATATGCAGATTTTGGTGTAGTGGAAATGTCATAGCACGGCGCTGCAACTGTTTGTGTGTACGGTAACGAGTTGACAAATGTTACCATCTCTGGTTGGGGCTTAATTAGCTTAGATATAGCCCCTGAAGACGTCTGACGTTGTATCTCTTCTTTGGTCAATTCTTTACGAGCCATCTGACTAGTGAGTAACGGTGACGGAGGAAACTTAGTACCTGCTGGTGCTGAGCGTTGGTAAGCGTCAGCCCTAATTTTTAAACCAGTATTTGGACCACAGGCCGAGGCTGGTTGAGATGCCAGTAACGATATTACAGATTTATTGTTTGGAGTAGTCCCAACGTCATACTTGTCTTTAAATTGATTTTCAGGATCAATCGTCGTGGTCTGCGTACTCTGAGAAATAGTTTTGTGCTCCACTGGTCCAATTCCCATACTTGTAAATTTCTCGGCTATTTGCGCTGGACTGGGCAATTTTATATTAGCAACCTTTTGCTGAATATCTTGGATTTGCTCACTAGTTGGCTGGAGCAGAGCCGTGAGATTAGTCATAGAGCTAGATTCTGAGGCAACTGGATGCTGCTTTAAAATCTCCAATTGCTCTTCAAGTCCACTGATTTGCTCAGTGTTGGTCTGAATTTTCGTTTGAATGTTTTCTAGCTTTTTATCCACGCTTTCCATCCACTGAATATCTAGCCGTGAGGTTGATGCTGGAGTCAATATTAATTGACCACTGGTAGCACGATCCATTCGTGCATACAATTTACTAAATTCTTCTCTCGTTTGTTTCATGACCTTCTCTACAATTGAGGACGTTGTCGCTGCTGTTCAATTAGTAGCAGGGACCGTTTGGCTCTTATTTAAGGCTGACGACGGACGACCAAAGTCAAGAGTGGGTAAGGTCCACTGTGTAATTGCAGGATCTTGCCGAGCTGGAGTCGTACATGTTGTTGTTGAAGTCGTTACCGATGCAGTTGGTAACGATGCAGATGTTAGGGGATCAGTTACAATATTTTCAGGTACTGATGACATTGGTGGCGTTGATAATGATTGTGATATGATGGGTGAATAAGATTGATGAGGTGAAGACGAAACTAAAGTATCAGAAGATGACTCAGAATCAGATACTTCGTCTCCAGACTCGGCTAAGTTTGCGTCATCACCTGGTAACTTGATCTTCACGATAATGATTTGTTTGAAGTGATCTGAAATATATTGAAAATAATTAATTACATCTTCGAGACCGTCTTGGAATCTTCAAGTCATTATTATAGTAAGTGCCAATATCGTTACCGGCAGAATCAGATAATTGGACTACTAAAGGACTGAGGATTTTGGAAACTGTAGCAGGACCAGAATATTTCGCTGCTAATTTTGCACTATATCCATCTACTTTTTTACTTAACTTTTTATTTAAATAATAAACTAAATCGCCAATTCTTAAATCCATTGGGATATTTGAAAATCTTTTTTCATGCTGTTTACGAGTACGTTCCCGGGCTTTTAACATATTTTGCTCAATAAAATATCTTAATTAGACCATACGGTCCATACGAGATTTCCAAGCGGTAACGTCAGATAAATCAAGATTTTCTTCAGGATTAATTTCATTAATTGATCTCGCGTCACGCCCGTGATTTAAATAAAATGGAGATACACCTTAAGCAGTATGTACCGAGGTATTATTTGCAAATTTTAAATCGTCTAGGTGTTCGTCCCAGTTTTTTTGATTTTGACTGGTATATGCATCTATCATGGGCTTGATAGTACGATTACAACGTTCAATCGGATTCGCACATGGATGACCGATAGGTGTAGGGGTGAATTTAATATTAAATTGACTGAGTAAGTTATTTATATCTTTATTTACGAACTCTTTGCCGTTATCTGAGATAATTTGGCATGGCGGTCCCCAATGATTAAATACCGCTGTCAGGTGATGTTTTATAAGTTTTCCGGATTGTTGTTTTAATGGAAAAATTTCAAGGTATCGCGTGTAAACGTCTTCAATAACCAAAGCATACTGGTTTCCCGAGGTAGATCGTGTATATGGGCCGATTGTATTGATCGAAATAATAGACCAGGTCTGTGTTGGTGGTCGCGTACCGATATAACCTTGCGGTTTAGTTTGATCACTCTTAGTCAGCATACAAGTTTCACATGATCCAACATGTGACGCGACATCTCTGAACATTCCCGGCCAGTAATAAATTTCCCGTACTCGCTGGTAAGTCTTGTCAATACCCAAATGACCGGATTATATATCACAATGGGCGTTCGCGATACTCGGGTGAATTTCCGGTTCGGTAAGAACAATTTTTCATGGGTTTAACTCACCTAAGATCTCTTCAACAGGAAATGGACGATAAAAATATAGTCGATCATTTTCATATTTCCATTCACGATAATTGTCTGGAAATTTCGGAACTACTCGAACTTTTTCGTCATACCAAGCAGTATTTTGAGCAGTAATGATACACAATAATGAATTCGGTTCGATGTTCAATTGTTCCGAATCATCTGGATGTTCATAACGACGTGAACGGGCATCAGGTGCTTCGTTTTGTGTGCCTCTATAACGAACAACTTCCAAATCGTAGGCAGAGATCTCAATTGCCCATCTGGCTAGTCAGCCCACTGGGACTTTTAAAGAATGGAGCCATTTTACAGCAGAGTGATCGGTGTATACCGTGACTGGTAGACCTTCAACATACCCACGTAACTTCCGTAAGGACCACACAACAGTGAGACATTCCTTTTCAGTTGTTGTATTAGTTATTGGCGTAACTAGTAGGGTAAGTGATTCATAATGTGTCAGCGCGATGCGTTTAGCACGAGTCGCAGGTGCGCAGGCACGAGCGAAGCGAGTGCATACTGTGCACCAGTCGGTAAACGGCCATTTAGGGTTCGCATTTTAGGTATGATAAAACGTGAATAGCGCGCATGAGTTGAATAAAATTTATTTCAGCCTTGTTCAGTGGTCGACTTAAGCAAATAATAAGATTTTCTCGATCCAATTCTGAGTCATATTGAGTTAGGATGGAACCTAGACCAGTATTACTAGCATCGGTGTATTAACGATATGATAAATCTGGTCTCGGTAACGCCAATGTTGCTGCTTTTAATAAAGCTTCTTTAGTCTCTATAAAAGCTTTCTCTTCAACTTCTGTCCAGTTCCATGGGACTCGAATGCTGGTCAGTTTATTCAGAGGACCTTGGACTTGGGCGACATTTTTAAGGTGTTAATGATACCAATTCACTGACCCATTAAATCTGCGAAATTCCTTGCGGTTAGTAGGTAGTTTGTATTCGGCAATCGGTTCCAACCGAGCAGGGTCAGGTTTCGTACCCTCTTCATTGATTATAAAACCAAGAAAACGAACTTCCATACATCCAAAATGACTTTTCTCCTCATTCATTTCAATACCAGCATTTCTGAAGCCTTCAAATACAGCCTGAAGAAGAATTTTATGTTCTTTTAAAGTATCACTGGTGATTATCCAATCATCAAGATACGCAAAGATCTTTTTCTCAGCTTCTATTTGAACAGAACAAGTTTTGAATGAGCCTATGATTTTACGTCGTACTGTATCTGAAACTTCCTGGTAAGTACTTGGGGCGTTAGTTAAACCAAATGGCATACGGATCCATTCAAACAAACCACGACCATCGACACAAAATGCTGTATATTGACGACTATTTTATTCAACCAGAACATGATGAAACGCATCGCTGACATCCAGTACAGATAACACCTTGGCAGCCTGAAGACTTGATAGAATACGATGCATGATCGGTAACGGATAGGCAGACTTTTTCGTTTTCTTATTCAGTGGCCTGTAATCAATACACATTCTCCAAGTATTGTTTTTCTTGGGCACCATTACAGGTGAACTAGCCCAAGAACTTTTAGATGGTTGAATATAGCCCTTAGAGAGCGGCTCATCCACTCTTTCGTGCATAGCTTGCATTACTGGCGGACTTCGCCGATACGGTTTTGTGTGAACTGGTGTTTTATCAGTTAGCTCTATTTTATGTTGGACAAGATGAGTCAGACCCAAATCAGCTGATTTATTTTTTTCAAATTCTGTTGCTAAAAATTGTTCGAGATCTGTCCGTTCTCCATCCAATAAAACATTCAGGGACGTTGGATATGTTTGACAAGTACGAGAGTAGAAAAGATGAGTGATATTACTGGTATTTAACTTCCATGCACAATCTTTGGAGTTTACTCGGACATCAGCTGCTTGCCAAAAATCGAGACCAAGGATCACTGGAGTAGACAAGTCTGGTTATACACTTAGCCAAGTGATTATCTCGTGACCGTCTAATTTGATCCTGAATGGGGCTCCACCTCGTGTCTGTGTTGACTTGGAATTCGCTATTGTTACTCCATGAGTACTGGTAGGGTCAGGAGTAAGCTCCCGTAGTTGATAATTCTTAATCTGTTCGTAAGCAATTTCAGAAATATAACTACGCTCACTCCCACTATCCAGTAATGCGTCGATTTTATGCCTACCAATAAAAATATCAGCGAGCATTCGACTGACCTTTGAAGGAGCCTCGATACTAGTTACTGGTGACATGCAACTAGACTTGGCATCATTGCTCAGCATTGACAACAAAGGACTCTCCTGCGTATCTGGATTCGTTGTGATCTTAGTGTGAGGCGCGTAACCGATTTCTTCGCTCGTGTCCAAACAATACTCATCGACCTCAGAGTCATACAAAAAACAATCATTCTTTCCTTGACCTGATATGAATTTCCCAATACTGTTGGTGGACTTGATTTTGCTGTGTCGAATTTTATTTTTAAAATTACCCGTTGGAGTTTATATCTTTTTACCTTTTATTTTCGATGTTTTGGTGACATTTTTACTTCTAACTTTTGTTGTTTTAATTTTATGGAGACATGGCGGAGAATCAGAATTAGTTTCCCAGGAAGAATCTTCATCTTCCGCTTTACAAAGAATTTCTTTAACCGGAGACCGAAGTATTATCATCGGGTTTGGAGATAGACGCGACCGGAGAGTGTAGATAAATTTGTCCATTGGAGATGGTAAACTCATCATATGGCTCTTTATCGGAAACGTTTATGTCGTTGTGTGAGGTGATAACATTATTTTGAAGCTCACGTGATTTATTTTCATGAGTAGGAGCCCTGATAGAATTGTTCGAATCTACCAGGGCACTTACGCGTATTTGAAAATTCAGGCTTGGGGCGAATCGTCATTCCAGCTTTCGCGCGTAATCCATCAGTAGTGCGCGCGCAACAAAGTTCGGCAACATGTCCAATTTTTCCACAGCGACCGCGAACTGGAGCTTTTGAAGTAGAAGGAGTTGGTGGAACCGTAGTTTTTACTACAGGATTATTGTCCAATTTGTTATCCAACCTCTGAAGAATTGAATCTATAAGTCGTTCATAATTATTTATCAGAGTAGAAGACTCAGAAGTATTTGCTTGAGAATCTGATTTTACCGGAGACTTATGTTGATAATTATTTTTATAATTACTATTTTGATGATAATTATTATTTCTATTTTGAAACACTGAGGACTTTGAGGTTTTAATACTGTTGATTGTATCCATCTCTGAGGAAGCTTGAGCGATAGAATTCAATTTACTACGAGTTTTCAATCGATTCGTGGATTCTTTCTTTTCAAATATCACAGGCATACGCTGCGGATTCACGTCAACCATTGACTGCCAATCACTGACACGAGAAAACAGCTCTGCATATGTTGAAATCGTCTTGTCTGCGAATTTCTGTAAAAACCAAAAATTGAACCGCGAGATTATTATACGAATCTGCTTCGCTTGCGGTAACGGTTTCTCCAACTGTAGGAAAGCTCCTTGCATACGGTTAACAAAAGAAACCCCTGTTTCATCATCACCCTGATTAGCTGCATAAATTTCTTGTAATAGCGCCTCATCAGATTTCCGCGTCTGCCACATTTTGAAATGCGTTTTAAAAGTTTCCCAGTTGACAAATAAATTTCCATTTTGATAGTACCACTGAAGCACGTCGCCGTTAAGTGTATTTACTGCAACGGTATGGGGATTTTCGATGGGAATGTCATTGCTCGACATTCGTTGCTCGATAGTCTTGATGTGCTGTCTAGCACCGAGCGACGTAGAATTGTCACGAGGCGGAAACGAAATATTCCAAGATTTGACCAAACGACTCATATCGTACGAACGTAGTGAATTGAGGCCGCTTGCATTTGAGCTACCCGATGGGACAGTATAAGTATTATACATAGTAGATGGCTGTATGTATGATTGTGATGGTGTGGCATACATTGGCATAGTCGTGCCTGTATATGGCTGAGTGTACATTGGCGCTGCGTGAGTGTGTGCGGGGTGTGTATGAGGATACTGCGGCAATGGGTAAGTCGATGGTGGGACCATTGGGTGCGCGTACGGTTCCCGCGCAGATACGACAGGCATCACGGGCAGCAGTCGGTTAGGTTGAGCTGGCTGCACTTGTGCGTACGAATAGGGTAGGGGATGACCAGCCGTGAGGGTATTTCTTTGTGTTGTTACTGCAGAAAATAACTCTCGCGGCATCCATATGCTTAAGCTACCATCATTTACTGGATAAGATTGATTTCCCGGTGGATTCAACATTGGGGGTAAAGAACCCGATGGTCGAAAGATCGTACTCGACAATGGAAGTAATTGTCGACGCTCTGCTAGAAGCGCCTCATTTTCACGTTGAAGACGCGTTATGACATTTTGTAATACCGCGGCTGACGTCGCGTTCGGGTGCGCTCCGGGTAAAGGAATAACTCCACTAATATTATTTTTATGTGGAGGTGTTGCAACGTTACCGGAAGCACTGGTACCCGCGGCATTGTTATTATTATTGGCAGTACTGTTAAGCATATTACCAGAATTTTGTTCAAGGTCAAGTAGGTCCTCGGCATGACTAGTAACTGGCACATTAACGCTGGGTGACGAGTGAGGCGGGAATTGATAATTCACTGGTGTTCTTGGCAACATGATGACTAATTAATTATAACGATGATTCCGGGATTTTATTTTAATTTTAATCCTTAAGAAACTAATTTATTTGGAATCGACAGATTATTATAAGCAATGAACAAATAATTTCGGAAAGTAAAGTTTAATTTTAAATGAAAGTTATTTACTTTATTGTGATATATTATCGACTATAAAGAATTTAGTTTAGTGATGAATAATTTAAACTTAAAATTTTTGATTTTGTTTTTAACAAAGACTTAACCAAAACTCAAACAAAGTGATCTCTTATATACTGTACAACAGATTTGATTAATTATGACTAATGTTTATTCCGAAAGGTTTTATAGTACAAGAATTTACTTGTAAAATTTTATTGACGATTTTACTTTTAAAATAATATTAAGAATATTATACTAAGTTAGGTGAATATTTGGGTGTCAGGTAACGAAGTGCGTAGTGCATATACGCTCAAGGTCAGGAGTTCAAGACAAAGGATTATGACAATGACGATCCGGCACACAATATTATAATGACTTATTTATAAAGATTATTAATATTTTAAATAATAAATACTAAGCGGAAAATAAAATTTCATCAGATCATGAATGATGAATGAATAATGAAATGAAATAAATAATTGCCAGTATTTTGCCAATTAGGAAGTTAAGTCAAATTATTGAGAATTTTTAATTATTTATTTGCCTTAAGGAAGTTCACACAACTTTACCGTCTGTCTGATTGAAATTAATTTGCGAAGTCCCTGTTCGAGCGCCAGTTGAGAAAAATCGCTTTCTGTACTCGCGATTTTTACCAGCAGCCACCAGAATTCGCGGGTTGAACCCTGGCTTAGGCTGGCCTCTACAAAATTTATATTACTAGGACAACACAGTGAGGTTCTCGCAATGAGAAAAACCCGCACTCATTCGATCAGACAACAAATACAAATTAGATGAAACATCTTACGGCTATACATTCTCAAATCTACTCAATTATTAGTCGGGAAAGAATAGAGGTTGATCTAACGGTAGATGAGAGGTAGACAAAGTGGAAGATAGAAAGAGAAGCACAGAAAGAGAGATTGAAGGGGAATAGGGTCCCGCTGAGTCGCAGCTATACATACTTTTGGGTATTACACCCGTACGCACACATGCATACTCTCTTATAAATGTATTGTGAATAGGTGTACGCCCGTAAGGGCTTTTCAACATAAAATCTATACGCACAAAAAAATAATTTTTTGTCTACAACTATACTCAAGGGGAGTGCAGATACCTCTTTTTTTATGAGTAATATAAATTATTTAAAAAATTTTTTTAAATACAAGAAATCTTTCAATCAACAGAAATTCTGGAAATAGCCAAATATTTTCAACATCCAGAAGATACCTAGAGGAAGCTCAAGTATTACTTAAAAAAACGAAAAATCTATTCGCACTTACCCGTGCACGGCACCGTACGTAAGTGACCATAACTGACCGTCAATATTCTGTACACACTATACACTCTATATTAAAGTAGAGATAATATATACAGTAGACGAATTTATAAGGCGCGTATCACCATATTTTACATTTGATTTAAAATTATAATGAGCTACTAAAATTCACTTTTAATAATAATAATAATAATAATAAATGAGTGTGAACACAGAAGACATCAGACAAATTTAAAGTTATTAATAAATAGAGTAAAGAATTGATAAAATAAAATTTAAAACAGAGTGTGCATTTAAAAAATTTTAAAATTAATAACTGCATTTCTTATAAATATTATCTTTTTAATTATTTACTCTATTTATTTATAATTTTAAATTTGTCTGATGTCTGCTACGTTCACATTCATTAATAATAGTAACAATAATAATAAATAATAAATAATAATAATAATAATAACAATACTAATAATAATAATAATGATAATAATAAATAATATTAATTTGTCATTTATTAATTTATAACTCTCAAATTTAATTCTTAAATTAATTATTCATTTGATTATGGCTTATCATTAGCGTAAAGTAATTGTAACGATTTTATTATTATGGTTGTTGATTTTATTTTTAAACAAGTTTTGCAATTTTACATGTCACTTCAAGTGCGTCTAATTTAAAAGTTTTCGCCAGTTAAACAAAACATAAAGGGTTCTGTTAATATAAAAAATATTATTGATGTAAAACATATTATCAAGTGTTTATGCTATATAAAATATTAGAGCACTAACCAGATAAGTATGACATTTATTTTTATCATAACTAAATATCAAATATTGCTTATCAATATTAACAATACTTAAACCATAATAAAATTATTCGAAAATAACTATAATCTTATTTTAAATATTTCCTTATACTGTTTTAAAGAACAATTTTTTTTTATTTTTATAATCTGGACAAAACTAGAACTTTGTTCTTGATTTTAGCTTCGATTGTTACTTATTAAAAGTGGTATTAGAAGCAGTGATAATCACAAAGAACATATCGTTGCTAAGTAAAACAAATTATCAAGTGTTTAAATTTATCAAATCATGGAGTAATAAACAGATAAGTATAAATCTTATTTAGTAGTAATTAAATATTCAAAATCAAGTAACAACGTTAAATACTTCAAACATAGTAAAATTATTAAAAGAATAAAGATAATCTTATATTGAATATATCCTTATTGTTTTTTCAAGAACAATTTATTGTTTCTTACAATCAGGACAAAACCAGAACTTTGCTCTAGGTGTTGCTTTGATTGTTACACATTCAAAATGGTACCAGCAGCAGCAACAATCACAAAAAACAGATCTGTCCTCACAGATAACATTACATAAATTGCACATCCATACATTCAATTTTTTTTTCTGATCAACGTAATTTTTTATCTTAATAAAACATCCCCGAGCCACGTACGGTTTCAATAAATCAATGTCAACTATCATTTCAACAAAACTATCTTTGATAGTTTTTGTAGTAATACTAAGGTCATTCAATTTTACTTTATATTCATTTTTTAACGTGGCCTCTATCATTGAGTCAGTTGGGTGTAACCATTTTAACATAGTTTTAACTTTATCTACTTCTGTTTTTATAACAAACGCTGAAGGTTTGTTGGTATTAACAGGGTTAGTTTCTTTAGTTTGTCGAACACATTTCTTTATGGAAAGAAGATTCCCATCAGTAACAGCTTTGTCATCTGCTTTACTTGGCTTTTGAAGTATAATCATGTATTTAGCGCCTTCTGCTTCAGAAAGTTGCTTAGTATCAGTTGTAGTCAATGAATTAACGGTTGTATTCGCAGTATCGCTTGGTCGCTGCACTGTAATCTTTCGTCTAACTTCTTCTGCAGCAGAAAGTAATTGAGCGTTAGTAATAGTCAAAGAATTAACAACTTTTTCCACTGTATTGATTGATTGTGGCAGTGTAATCATACGTTTAACTTCTTCTGCTGCAGAAAGTAATTCAGTATCACTCGTATTCAGTGAATTAACAGCTGCATCCACTGTATTGCTTGATTGCTGCAAAATAATCATACGTTCAACTTCTTCTGCTGCAGAAAGTAATTCAATATCACTTGTATTCAGCGAATTAACAGCTGTTTCGACTGTATTGCTTGGATGCTGCAGTGTAATCATGCGTTCAAACTTTTCTGCTGCAAGGAGTAAGTCAGTATCACTTGTATTCAGCGAATTAACACCTGTTTCGACTGTATTACTTGGATGCTGCAGTGTAATCATGCGTTCAAACTTTTCTGCTGCAGGGAGTAAGTCAGTATCACTTGTATTCTCAGAAGAGGTTTTGGCGCCCTCTAGGGGGTGTCAGAACAAGCAAGTACCACCCTCTTCGCGGGTTCTGAGACTATTACTCCAACCGTTAGCGGTGCCCACTTGTTTTGCACCTTGTAACATGTGGCAACTCCGTGGTTGCAGGAAGCCAATAGGTACCACTGCGCGGGTGAGACCTACCCTTTTGACTGTCTTAAACTTCTAAGGTATACAAGCCCGTACAGAATACTATCACAAGCTATAGTTAGCAAATGATAATCACTTGGGGATGACGGTAGAGGGCAATCTTTATTAGTGGCCATCCTACGATCCAAGTGGGATAATGTGGAAGAAACCCTTTTAGGGTAATGAGTTATGCTGCAACTCACCACTTATCTGCAGCCTGTAGACCAATACATGGAATTGGTACCATGGGGGCCCCGTTCCAAGCCCCATTTCGGTCAGAGTCTCTTTATTTCCTGGGATGGAAGGAATGGGGGGCCGAGTGAGGTAGGACTCGTGGTGGCTGTGGTTAGATACCACACGCAGTGGGGATTTTTGATTATACCCCCGGTAAATGTCCACTCTTGGTTTCGACTGGGAGTGTCGTCTGGGTAGAAGAGATGGGATTACGCAACGCGAGTATGCCCAAAAGGGCGAGGCCTCGGCTTCCGGTTGGCGGAAGCGGACTTAGGTCCACGTTACATTAATTAATTAATTATCACTTGTATTCAGTGAATTAACAGCTGCATCCACTGTATTGCTTGATTGCTGCAAAATAATCATACGTTCAACTTCTTCTGCTGCAGAAAGTAATTCAATATCACTTGTATTCAGCGAATTAACAGCTGTTTCGACTGCATTACTTGGATGCTGCAGTGTAATCATGCGTTCAAACTTTTCTGCTGCAGGGAGTAAGTCAGTATCACTTGTATTCAGTGAATTAACAGCTGCATCCACTGTAATGCTTGATTGCTGCAGAATAATCATACGTTCAACTTCTTCTGCTGCAGAAAGTAATTCAATATCACTTGTATTCAGCGAATTAACAGCTGTTTCGACTGCATTACTTGGATGCTGCAGTGTAATCATGCGTTCAAACTTTTCTGCTGCAGGGAGTAAGTCAGTATCACTTGTATTCAGCGAATTAACACCTGTTTCGACTGTATTACTTGGATGCTGACCTTGCATAAAAATACTTTGTTGATGATTGAAATTCTATTAATTTAATTGAAAATTCTGTCAAGTTGAGAAAAGTCGCCCCTTTTGTAAAGCCGGCCATTCTTAAACGCGCATCTATGAGCGTCGTTATTGTATAAAATGATTAATCAATGTAAATAAATAGTCAAAATTAAAGCTTGTGAACGTATATATACTTACAAATAACGAAAAATTAATATGAATATTTATTCAAAGGTATTACTTGGATTATGACGATAATTCTATTTGTTGGCACGCCAATTACGTAATAGCTTTGATTTAAAAAAGGGGGGAATCGGTTACTTTCTTCCTTTTTTTTTCATATATCATCAATCTCCTTACTAATTTATATATATATATATATATATATATATATAAACCTCGTTACAATATATATATATATATATATATATATATATATAAACCTCGTTACAATATATATATATTTATATATATATATAAACCTCGTTACAATATATATATATATATATATATATATATATATATATATATATATATATTGTAACGAGGTTTATGAATACCTCCTTATCGTGCCATGATAATAGGCAGTTACCATGAGTAATTACCATGTGTTACCTGATTTACCATTAGATTACCTTCAATTATTATTATTATTTAATAATCCCTCTCCATTTATATTTCAAATGGAAGGGATGCGCATCACGTCGACGCGTCAGCATCGACGTGAATCTATAAGAAGGCCTGCGCGCCGCTAATTACTCAGCTTTTCTTCAACTTTACTATCACTATGTCTATATAATAAATACAGTTTATCTTTTTAACTCTTTTCTTTTAACTCTTACCTGTCTACGCCTGAGTATTCAGTAGTATTTAAGTATACTTTTTAATTAATTGAATAATCATTAACTTCAATGATTATTCTCTCGTAGAACTACCTACACTTCCTAGCCTACATACCTTCCTGTAGAAGACGGTAACCCCGTAGAGGTGCATACCTGCTGTATCCTCACCCTAGCCTATAGTACCTGCCTATAGAAGACGGTAACCCCGTAGGATGTATACCTGCTGCATCCTTTTCCTACAATACCTGCTTGTAGAAGCGTGTACCTGCCACGACCTTTTCCCACAATACCTGCTTGTGGAAGCGCGTACCTGCCGCGACATTTTCCTACAATACCTGCTTGTAGAGGTGCATACCTGCTGCACTCCTTTCCTACGATACCTGCTCGTAGAAGCGTGTACCTGCCACGATATCATCCTACGATACCTGCTCGTAGAAGCGTGTACCTGCCACGACCTCATCCCACAATACCTGCTTGTGGAAGCGCGTACCTGCCGCGATTTACCCTGTAATACCTGCTTACAGAAGCGCGTACCTGCCGCGATAATCATCTACAATACCTGCTTGTAGCCATACCAGACAATTGTGATACAGAGCTCACAATTGTCTTAATTATCTATTGCTCTCAATCATCAATACCAGTGAATCAACACCTCACAGGTAAGTATAATAATACTATTATTATACCTTTGTAATTATTGTGCTTCTCACTAGTTTGGCTTATTTTGCAAACACCTGTAGTCTACTATCTCTTTCTGGTATATTAATACCCTATAACAAGCCCCACGACTCCCGATCCTTTATATGCCTTTGCATATATAAATTTACAGCCAACCGGTCGTTTGGTCCTTACGAACCGGGTAACACCAGGATCAGTTACCGAATTATTAGCTCATTAGCTAAAAGGGACATGGGCCCATTTAATTTAAATGGGTAACGGACGGTCGATTCATCCCTACTAGAGGGGTGGACCTCAACTTCGTTTCAATATATATATATATATATATATATATATATATATATATATATATATATATATATATATATATATATATATATTTTTTAAATAACTAAACGTAAATTGTGATTTGACTAGTGTAGTCATGTAAAGTTTGGAATCAGTTATATATATCACAGCCGTTAAAGCTGAATTCTATAGATCTACTTTAGCAACACTCCAATTCTTCTGATTGGATACTTACATCAGCGCGAAGTTACTAAAGATTCAACTTTTTTAACCTCAATATACAAGGTAAATAACAAGTAATTTGTATAATTTATTCTTTATTTTTAATTTTAAGTTTAAATAATTTCATAATTATATAATAGTAATAATCAGCAATTAACAGTACAAATGTGTCCGTAATTATATGCTATTTATCGTTATTTAGACTTGTTTATAGGGTTATAATACTGAAGTTAGCCAACGCCTAATAATTTTTGGATTTTTTTTTAAACAATAAATTATAAAAGAAAAACAAATTATTTGAAAAATTGCACCTATAGATTTTTAAATTTTTTACATGTGCATATTTTTAGTTTTTGTTTTTTTGTAATTGATTTGTTGCACTAAAAATTCTAAAATTAGTGTCTGCTAACTTCAGGGTCATTATAGGGTTATTTGTCTCTACGTATTTATTTATTTACTTATTTATTTATCACAAACAGTCATATCACACATTAATAATCTTTTTCAATTATATTCAAGTCCCTGAGCTTAACTTTTTCTTGTGTAAATAAAAAAGTTTGAAAATGAATGTATTATTTTTTTACAGATTAGAAGTGATGGATGTTTATAACGCTTTAATTGGAAGGAAGTTTTTATCTTTTGCTGAAGTTAAAAATTTCATGACGAATTACCAAAAAGAAAAAAAACAAGTATTTACGATAGATAAGTCTAATAAACTACATCCTGAAAAATTTAAACATAAATGCAACTTGGATTTGGAATATTATAACTTAATATACAGATGTAAATTCGGCATGCAAAGTCATCAACCCGCAAGTCAAAAACAACTATTCTCACGGTTAGTATCTAATTGGTCCATTTGAAATAATATTTCTCTCAAAATTATACAGTAAAAATTATTTATCAAATCATTAAATTATATCAGTTTAATTTAGTATACTATTTACCATTTGGAATTTTCCACTTAAATATTAATAATAATAAAAGAAAATTAAATTTCTACTGAGGGAATTCTCAGTCAGTGCCCCCCCCCCCACTTTTTAAAAATATTGAATGACCATGAACTGTCATAATAGTATTAAAATTTAATTAATTAATTTTTAAAAAATTTCAGCACTAACTGAAAAAAGAATAACGCAGTTACAATTTTGCCGAGATATAGATTTTTAAAAAAATTACTCATAGTTCTTATCAATTAGAAATTAAACGAAATTTGGTAAATAAATTTTAGCCTAAATCATTTGACATTCGAACTTATAATGTTGACATGAAGATATTACTGAAATTTATTTAATAAATTTCATTTAACTCTTAATTGATATCATCTTTTAATAATTTCCTTAAAAACCAATATCTCGTCGAAATTGTAACTGCGTAGCCCTTTTTTTAAATTAATGCTTTAATTTTTTTGATTAATTATCAAAATTTTAATACAGTCATTACAATTTAAAGTCATTGAATGTTTTAAAAAAGTGGGGGGAGCATTGTCTGAATATGGCCTTAATTTCAGAAATTAGATCGTTAACGCCAATTTTTTAAATTTTGTTTTATTTTTTCGTCTATAAACTTCTTTTTAAATTGTTAAATTTGATAAAAAATCCAGTTATAAAATTTCTAAATTGACTTCTCATTGATTACAGATCATTTAAAATGGGTTGTTCAGCCATGATAAAATTTTATATTTCAATTGACCGACAGAAATTAGTTATTACTGAAGCCAATTTAGATCATCAATATCATGAAGGTTCAAAGGTAAACAAAGAAAATTCTTAATTATTTGTTACTTGAATTTTTATAATATTAAATTTACTTATTTCTAATTAACAGGATTTTTTCTCTTATCTTCCCGAGAATAGACGACTCTCTCCAGGAACTGCGAAAAATGTTGTCGATATAATGAAATTAAAGCCAAATAAAAAACATTTGCAAAACAAAATTATTCAAGATAAGAACAGGTTACCTACGATAAAAGATTTGCATAATCTGAATGCTAAATTTAATCGTATTAATGACTGCAATGATTTAAAAACGGGAAAAGATCTGTTAGAAAGTAAAGGTATTTTTAATATTTATGTAATAGATTTATAAATTCTTTAGCAATACTGATTGACGGTTTTTGTAACTCAAATATTTTTTTGCAAATCGTTTTGATTCAAATTGTTTCTATCGATGTGGACAATTAATTACCGTGCTTAGTTTACTATAGACTAAATGCTTATAAAAGTAATGTGTTTATTTGAGAGTCCTGAATCGAATACTGAACAATTTTAATATTTTTGCGTTGATTGTTTGATCATTATAATTTGTAAATATTTCAAAGCGATTTTTGTAGATTTAGTATTTTCATCAAATTTTTAGATTATAAATCCTTATGTGTTTTATGAAAGATAATATAGAAGCGACAGAATTAAAGCCTTTTTGATTCATGTTTTTTTTAAACACTGACAGACTTATTGAGTAATTAATCGTTTTAGTTGTAACTCTACAATATCATCTTTCATCAATCACAGATTAATAATAAAAGTAATTAAATAAAAATCATAAATTAGAAAAAGCTTATAATAAAAAATAATGTTTCGATTAATTAATACATTACGAATTTTTTACAAATTTTGAATAAACAATTCTGATATGATTAGATTAGTAATTTTTTAAAGAATTAAAATTACGATTTGCTACTTGGATTTGCTTATTATAATTCTTCGATTTTATTTTCAACAATAATTATATACAAATTAATAAAATATTGTAACAATTGTAATAAAAAGTACAAATATACACTCAAAAGTGATATCATTGTATATTATTAATTTTAAACGAATGGACGCACTCAATTTTTGTTACATTTATTAAAATTAAAAAAAATACAGAAAAAAAAAATTTATAAAACTTCGTATTTGGCATTGAAATTTACTATGAATTTGATATTACACAGCAATCTTAGATTTAATCGTTGTATTTTTTTGTTTGTATTTCAATGTATGAGTATAAAGTATTTAGAGTATCTAGAAATATGAAAATAAAAACATTATTTCCATTGAATTAGTGATTCCTTCAATCACTCAGGATGAATAAATAGTCCGTTGCTTTTTCATATTTTTAAACTTTTCTTGTAAATTTCTTATGTACATTAATTTAAAACAAGATATAATATTTAATTGTTATTGCTCTATGAAATTACTGATTGTAATATTTTGTTACTCGTGTGACCTTATATCTGTAGTGTTATTTATCGTGCTCTCTTACAGTTGCATTAATTTTGTAATTTTGTTTTCACTGTTGTATGAACTTAAAAGATAATTTGTTGTGATACAATCAAAAAAATATTATAATAGGCAAATCTATATAATTTTAAATTATAAGTGAATGCCTGCAATAATGATATAACTAAAGTAATTTATTAACCGTATACTGTATTAGCTCATTAAAGTATTTAAAATTAATTAATTCAACACTTTAGGTACTGATGTTCACGTTTTAAGTTCTGGTGTGTAACAGGGAAAATTTGAATTTTCCGCGTTCAGATTCCCATAATTATCTATTATGCGCGCCGTCGATAAAAACCATAACTACTCCAGGGTTATCCGGGGTAGAGCGCGACTTGTCACCAGGAGTGGTAATTGTAGGGGCTTGTCCGTCAATCCCCCTCTCTAGTTGTAAGTAGGAGTTTCCAGATTTCCGGAAGGTGCCGAATTTAATCGAGTGGGTGCACAGTGATAAGTGTCGGTGAGAAAATCGAGACCAGAAGACAACCGGACAGACCTCCGAAGGATTGAGACGCTGCACTAACTCAGGTGAAGGAGAGTACGAGTAAAATTGAAATTTTGAGAGACGAGAGTCAAGGAGAGTCAAGACCAAGACAAAGGAACCTAACGAGACGAGACAAAGAAACCCAACAAGACGAAACGGAGACAAGCCAGAGAAAACTACGCATCAGAAATTAACATCAGGTATTAATTAAATTAATTGTTCTAGGCCCAAGCCAGAATATTAATTTAATTCTATAAAAATACTTAGTCGTTCGTCGGGTAATCCGCGTCTAGGCCCGTAATAGATTAATTAGTGTAAATTTTGTTAAAATTAATTTAAGCCAGACGTTGTCTAACTGGATCCAGGCCCTTCAGCCGAATCCAGGGCGTCGTCCATAATTCCAGGCCATTGCCGGAATTATTGTGTCGTAGAAAATTCTAGGCCTATTGTGTGAAAACACAAGCCAGAAATTTCGTGGTCGAGTCCGCGTTAATTATAAGTGTTTAATTAAAATAAGTAAATAAAATTAAATAAATTAATTAAACAAGATTTATCGAAATAAATAATTTCATAAATAAGATAAAATAAACAGACGCGAAAAGTCTGAAATTAAATTAATTAATTAATAATTAAAATTATTAAGTAAAATTAGTTAGTAATTTTCCGCAATAAAATTAATAACAATGCAAGAGAAATAAAAGTCGGAAATCCAAAGTAGTCAGTAACGCATACTTTGAAGTATCGGGTAAACGCGGTATCGAGATCTCTGATGTAAATTTATTGTGGATACAGATAATTGTTGGTTGAAGGGAAGTAAAAGTGAATTTGATAAAATAAATTAATTAATAAATTTTCTTATTCTCAAATTAATTAATTTATTAATACTGTAAAAGCGTGGCGGGAAAATGGCCGGACGCCATTTTAATATTATTTTAAATCAGTGTGTGTGGAAATAAGTCCAGGGGACTAGTGTGAGTGTGCGCGTGTATAGATCCAGGGGATCAATTTTAAATAATTATTATTGTTAATTAAGGTTCGTCAGGTACGACGATTTTAAGTTGTTTTAAATAAATGCCAAAGGTAGTTGGCCAGTAGTAGTAATAAAGTCGTGTGCGTGTGTGTGTGATGCCAAAGGTAGTTGGCTTAGTTAAGGTCTAGGAAATCGTCAAAGGTAGTTGACGAGAATAAGGTTTATAAGGTCGTCAAAGGTAATTGACAAATTGTTATAAGGTTTATAAAGGTTAAAAAGGTTTATAAGGTTAAAAGGTTTATTAAATAAATAAAAGGTTAAAAGGTCAAATAAAAGTGTATTAAAATTATTATAAATTATCCTTCCTCTCCTCTCTCTTACAATTAATTAATTTACAACGACCCTGATGATCGAAGATCCGGCTCTGGGAGGCCGTTATTACTTCCAGTGGCGCCCTTTGAAAGGACGACCAGAGTAGCAGCATAGCCCTGTTATAGGTGAAAATTTTTATGGATTATACTTCTCTACATCGGACATAAGAAACTCAATGAAAGCTTGGCCCGAAATAGTTTTTATGGATGGTACTTACAATCTGTTAGATACTAATTTAACGACTATGATCATGATGGTAGAAGTACGGAAGCCTGGTTGGCTCACCACAGACTTGTAAGAAAAAGGCGCCACACGGGTCTATTTTTTACATGTGTACTGTCCAACTTGTGCACAAGTGTAATATTAACCAGCAAAAAAGTCACTAGTTCATTTTTAACTTGTGCACTGGTGTATCTGAAATAGTGACAAAATGGCGTCACCTCATAACCTGAAAATTTAATTGCGGTAACAATTATTGTCAGAGTCAGCTAGAGTGTCGCTTGATAAAAAATCCTATTTGTTAAATAATTATCTAAAATAATAATTGTGTTCATCTTAATAAAAATAATCGTTTTTATTACAATCTTAAGTACAAACAATGTGAACTTTTTCAAATAACGGTAACTGGTAACAGTATTTCATGTAAAATAAATATCAATAGTATTAAAGGTATTTAAAGTTTATTTGTAACAAAAAATCAAACAATAACAGTGTTTACTTATTAAAAATTAAGAGGTTGTGACAATTAAGTGAATAGTATGCGATCTTAGTGCTCATGATTATTAAAGTGACAGTTATATTGAGTATATAATCATGGTCGAAAATTACATAAAAAAATATTTTTTGGAAGATTATAGAATTTCAGATATACGCGAATTATTAACAAAAAAACATGAGATATCAATATCAATTAGCACTATTAAAAGAATATTATCAACATTAGGATTAAAAAGAAAATATTTGCCCGAATCAAGTATGAAAGATATAATTGCAGCTGCAGTCGAAGAGGTTCATTCATGTGGTTATAACCTAGGTTACCGAAGCCTATGGAAAAAATTAAAATATCAATATAAACTACAAGTAAAACGAGATACAGTATACAAAATATTGAAGATACTTGATCCAGAAGGCGTAGCAAATCGTTTTGGGAATAAACTTCGAAGATGGCAATACCTTAGTCCAGGACCAAATTTCATGTGGCATTTAGATGGATACGATAAATTAAAACAATTCGGTTTCGCAATTCATGGCTGTATAGATGGTTTTTCTCGGAAAGTGTTGTGGCTGGAGGTAGGAACGACAAATAATGATCCAGCCGTTACAGCTTATTATTACTCACAAACTGTTAAACGTCTGAAATTTTTACCAACAATTATCCGATGTGATAAAGGCTCCGAAAACGTGCTTATTGGAGAGTTACAAACAAGTTTGCGAAAAGTACATACTGATAAGCTTTCTGGAGAAAGAAGTTTCATCCAAGGTAAAAGTGTTAAAAACCAACGTATAGAATCATACTGGGGGCGAATGCGTCAGCATACAGTTGATTTCTACATACAGTTCTTTAAGTGTATGCAAGAGCAAGGTTTATTTGATGGGAGTAGTTTACACGTAAAGTGTTTGCAGCTTTGTTTTGGTTTGCTGTTAAAGTATGATTTGGAAAACAATAAAAAGCTGTGGAACCAACACCGCATAAGACGACAAGCAGCCCGAAATCATCTTGGTGGACAGCCGAATGTACTATTTCAATTACCTCACCAATATCACTGCAAGGATTACAGAAAAATGGTTAATGTAAATACAGTTGATCAGCTTATCGATAAATTCACTAAGAAACCCCAAGTATTTGATCCATTAATGAAGGAATTAGCTGAGCTTTTACTATCTGATTTTGCAATCCCTACAAACCCAGAAGAAGCCTTGAACTTGTACAAAAAAATATTAAATGAATATATTGCTTATAAAAGACAAAATTAAAATACTTACTCCAAAACTTGTATTGTATACGTATGAATATTTTGTATATCAATGTTATTTTGCTTAAAATTAATCATTTACATGTCAAATGCTAGACTTTTCAAATTTTTTTGTAAATATAAAGAGGAATTTAATAATAAAATATATTTAAAAATTATGAAAAAAACGCTAATGAAATGTTGATTTATTATTGCAGGTGATACATCAAATAATTAACCCTAAATGACATGGTAAGTATATATTTTCGATTAAAGACTATTAAAATATGAAAAATTAACTTTTAGTGAAACAGTTATAACTTTTGTTAACCTAAAGTAAATTTACCTTAAATAACATTATAAATATGTTTTAATCTCGTTATTTTTTATATAAACATTCAAAAACCTCAATTAATCTCAATGCAGTTGGCCTCAGTGGGTTCGTGATTAAAACACTCGCTAAGTATATTTTTAATACTTATAGGAATAAGCTCTAAATCTGGCTTCTTTTTATCCAGCACTACTTGACGCAGATTGGGTATTGTTAAAACAGGTTTCACAGTCCACACATTATCTTCAGTAAAAAGTTCAATGATACAACAGGCCATTGCCCAAATATCTGAGTAAGTTGTTGCTGGTAACTGATCTATTAAAATTTCTGGAGCCATATACATTGGAGTGCCTCTGAAATTATGACCAACGGTAGTGTTTAGTGCAGATGTGGATGACGTATCACAAATCTTACTAAGTCCTAGATCACATAGCTTTATTACTAAGTGATTGTTGACTAAAATATTATCACATTTAATATCTTTATGAATTATATTAGGGGTTAATCCATGAAGATAAGATACTGCTTTGCTTATTTGCAAGCAAATATAATAGTTTTCGTTTTTTTTTTGTGGATACTCTAACTCTACAGGGCGATTATTAATGAAATATCTTAAGCTAGTACTTCCAAAATACTCCATGACGATGTAAACATAATCATCCGTGTGACATACAGCCATTAGTGCAACAATATTTGGATGTCTAACAATGTCCATAGCTTGCATTTCACGAATCAAATATTTTTGGTTATTTAGTACTCGAATTTTTTTGACGGCAACATCAGATCCATTTTTAATCCACTTAGATAATATGACGCAGCCAAAAGTACCTCGCCCGAGAATTTTTTCTGTGAATTCAAGTTCATTTTCTTCAATGATCGGTACAGACAAAGACACAGGTTCAATAACGTCATTGGTAGGCGCTGATGATTGAACACGCTGAACTGAGTTTCCACGTTTAACAACTGAACCGATAATTGCAACATCTTCTGATTTATGAACACGTGAAGAAGTACCAAGTATTATAGATGGACCACTTCTTCTGTGGGATAACGAGATGACATTTTTAGATGCTGATTGAGTTAACTTTAGTGAGGATGAATGTTGATTCAAGTTCGATTTTTGAGGAATCAATCCTCCATCAACTTTGTTCATGTTGACATCCCTAGAAACTTTTCGTACCGTAGTTAGTAAACACAAACGTAACTGCGAATTTCTCATTTTTATTTTTGAAGAAAAATCCCAAAAAGAACATTTTTTTCCTTTGGCATCTGTAAATTGATCTTCAATTTCTTCTTCGTTAGTTGCTAATCTGATCGTTGAATTATCAAGAGTATCAGCATTGTAATTGTTCCTCATAGCAGCAAGTGCTAATTTACGAATATCTTCATAGAAATATTCTTTATTTTGATCAAGCTCGATTTTCTTGATGCCCCCTACTGGATCTCGCATTTGCTTGTAGAACCGTTCGCTTGCTTCAGTTTTATGTTTCCAAGCAATGTACAGAAATTTCCTACTAATTTTTTCGTTTTGAACCTGTAAGTGAAATATAGTTTATTTATAAGTGTCATGAAAACGAATTTTTGATACAGTAAAATCTGATTATTAATAACATTCATCGCATGATAACATATATTTATGTATATATTTATATATATATATATATATATATCACTGTTCTTTATAATCAATTTTATGTCACCGTTCAATTTCTTTACGCACTGAATTGTTATGCAGATCCTGAGGTGCGAAATTTTCGTCGGGTTTGCCTTCAATTATATCCATTATTTCTTGGATTCTTCTCTTTTTAGTACCGTTTTGATTGTTTTCTAAAAATAAAAAATAATAAACCATTTATAAGAATCGTTACATTAACGTAGTTATTAAATTTCACAAGTTTTAACTTTCTGTTATAACTAAAATGATATTTTAAAAAGCTTAGGACCAGTTTTCAATCGGTGATTAAATTTTATTTTAATGTTATTATGTACAAATAATACATGTAGATAGATATATTGACAATTATAATTATAAATTAAACACTGATTGAAAAACTGGCCTTCGAACTTTGATATAAAATTTAACGAAGATTTAAATGGTTAGAAACTTAATTTACTGTATTTTTGTTATTTTAGTAGTTTATATTTCATATAGTTATTAATTATAAATAAACTGACCTTTCAAGGAATTAGCATAATAAATTTCATACTCGCTGATACCCTGGACTAACTCAAATTCTTCGTTGCACAGTTCAACACCACATTTATCGGATTTGTCATAATACGTTAGGCTGCTTGCACCAGGAAAATAAGATTTTATAGTTTGCAATGATATTTTGTTTCTTTTTACAGGCAGCTTTACAGAAAATTTCTCGTCTGACACTTTAATAAAGTTCATATTTTTATTGTTTATAAAATATACTAAAAAGAAATATTTTATCCTATTTAAATCAGTATTATTATTTAAGAAAATTCACATTGTTTGTACTTAAGATTGTAATAAAAGCGATTATTTTTATTAAGATGAACACAATTATTATTTTAGATAATTATTTAACAAATAGGATTTTTTATCAAGCGACACTCTAGCTGACTCTGACAATGATTGTTACCGCAATTAAATTTTCAGGTTATGAGGTGACGCCATTTTGTCACTATTTCAGATACACCAGTGCACAAGTGCACAAGTTAAAAATGAACTAGTGACTTTTTTGCTGGTTAATATTACACTTGTGCACAAGTTGGGCAGTACACATGTAAAAAATAGACCCGTGTGGCGCCTTTTTCTTACAAGTCTGTGGTGAGCCAACCAGGCTTCCGTATAGAAGACTCAAATGGAGTCAGTGAGATTGTTTGTATTGGTTTGTTGGCTAATGAAAAATACCATACCATAAAATGGTTTTTAGGAACATTTAAGCAAGAGAATACCGAAGCTTGTGCTCGTATGAAATGTATGATGACGGATAAAGATTTGTTAGAAAGAAAAGTTATCAAAGAAGTATTTCCTTTTATTTCAACTTATATTTGCCTTTTTTCATACGTTAAAAACGTTTTCTAAACAGATTAAAACTGCAGATATGAAAATTACAGCCAAAGAAAGAGATGAATGCTTGAAGATATTACAAAAAATGGCTTACAGCTCATCAGAAGATGAATATAATAAAATTTATCATGAATTTTGTAAAACAGCACCTTCATCTGTCATAAAATATTTTAATTTAAATTGGCACATTATTCATGATGAGTGGACACTGTTTAATATGACTAACGGGAATCTCAACAATCTTACAAATAACCGATTAGAAAACTTGAATGGTAAATTTAAACAAGTTATCGGAAGAAAAAACACACTTGTTGACTTTATCGAGTCTTTTTTTATATGGGATCAGAGTCATAATATAGAAAGTGCTAGTAAAGCTATGAAAATTTTTTTAAAAAACCATCTGCTCCAAATTACAATGAAACCGAAAAATTATACATGAAATTTCTAACAGAAACGGCTTTTCAATATGTTCAAGCTGAACTTAGAACTGTAGATTTTATTACTATCAACGAAAGCAAACATGAAACACGAGAATGTACAATTCAATATAAATCTTTAATCATGAATGTTACCATCACTACTTGTGATTGTGCTTTTTATAAATCAACTAATTTACCTAGCCGTCACTTATTTGCTACGAGAAAGCATTTTGATTTACCTTTATATTCAGAAGAACTTTGTCCACGCCGATGGACTAAAGAATATTATAAGCAAAATTACAAAGCTTTTCTTAAAACTAATGCAACACAACTCAATATATCATCAGCCAACTCCTCTATAAAATCTGACGCAATTACCGATAATAATACGATTTCTTCTTCAACAAATGAAAAAATAGGGGAAACATTGAATAATGTTCAGTTACCACCACCTATAAAAAACCGCGGTAGACCGAAAGGATCTAATCTTACAGCAATAGGTCGTTTTAAATAAAAAAAAAAACCTTTCATATATTGAGAACACAAAAATAAATAAAATTAAAATTATGATGCAATGGTTAAAATTACCTGAACCAATGATTGAAGCTGCTATAAGAAATGAATATAAAATACAATTAAAGGACCTTGACATTACTTCACAACCAATTAAAGATAGCTTTGCTTATGATGAAGTCAACATTAACTTATTGAAACCGTACGCAACTCAAGAAAGTTTTATTAAGATTGAAGATTGTATTGATTTAAAAAAAAAAATTGAATGTATGGGTGTGCAATTTATGTAATGTTAGCTGTGAGGATAAATTCGTTTTTTGTGATTGTTGCTGTTACCGATACCACTTCAAATGTGTATCAATCAAAGGAAAACCAAAAACAAAATTCTGGTTTTGTCCCGAATGTAAGAAACAATAAATTCTATTTAAAAAAAAACAAATAACTTATATTTAAAATCAATTTATAGTTATCCTTCAAATAATTTTGCTGTGGTTAAAGTATTGTTAATGTTGATACCCAATATTTCATATTTTATTACAATTAAAATAAATTTTATACTTATCTGCTTAGTGCTACAATATTTAATAAACCAAATATACTTGACAATATGTTATACGTAGACTTATTTTTTCTAAGAGGAAAATTTTATCAAGTAGATATACCGTTTATAACCACTTTAGGGCCAACTTTGGATATTTAATAGATTAAAATGAAATAATTTGTAAAAAAAATATAATGACATGATTAATATTTCTTAAACCTGTTCAATTATATACTTTAATTACACTGTAGGACAATGAAAATCGTTTTATTCTTATGAGCTAATTAAAATCAAGTATTAAATGTTTATAACTGGTACCGTGGCCACAAATAGTACTTCTACCTTTATTAGTTTTACAGAAAAAAAAATATTAAATTAGAGTGGACGTAGCATAACAAATATTTTTTAAAAAAGAAAACAGCTATATATCTTCAATTAAAACGTGATTGTGATTATAAAGTTAACAGTAGTTTTGAAATTCATTTATTTAAATTAATTAAAATAATCATCTATTCATTAATTAAAATCTAAATCAACCAAATTTCATTATGGTTATCGATTATGAATCAAGTACACTACATTTAGCGATTAGTACTTATTTGAAATTAATAATAACCACTATAAAAGATTTTTTTGAAAATTTATAAAAATGAATTAAAATTTGAACGCTTTATTTATACCAAGTACTTTTTGAAATTTTCTGCGTGACAGGTAACGTACTATGGTGTTAATGCAAAATTTATTAATAGTGCGTTTTGAATTTCGCGCTGCCCACATGCTTCGTTATACTCTGATTGCATGCAGCACATTTTGAAAATATAGCCTTAAGTATAAAATCTATGTTGATAATTTAATGCCGTGCACGGTTGTGCCAACTGACATATAATACCTATAGTACCGTGCACGGTTGTGCCAACTGATGTATAATAAACGGTCAGTTTTGGTCACTTTTCACACGGTACTGTGCACGGCTAAGTGCCTTTAGACTCAGGCTTAAAAAAATGATTTCTCTTTATATGTTGAATAGTAGTTGACTAGTAAAAAAATTATTTTTTCACTTTAATTATTATAATTTGACTAAAAAAATTATTCAAATATCGCACTGAAGTTAATATTGTCAAATTTATTTTATTTTAACATGAATTGTATTATTTATGTATTTCTGTCGTAAATTTGAATTATAATTTTTATTACAATGCAATTAAATAGTTAATTATGTAAATTATGAAAAAAGTGGTTTAAAATTAAAATAAGTGAAATTGACATTTGTCTTGTATCGAGAGATTTGCAAACAGGACAAATTTTATTTTCAACTAAAGATTCATGAGTTGTCATTAGTCTTTGAAATACACTTATCCAAAAAATTAAAGGAACAAGAAAATTTTATAAATTTTTTAGTGATTTTTGGAAGGCTGTATTTTCGTGAAAAATGATCATATCGAAAAAATAAAAAAAGCAAATTGAAGCTTGAAATCTCTAGTTTGAAGATCTTTCAGCAAAATATTTTTTTGAGCCACGGTTTTTGCGGAATCAGAAGATAAAGGTCGAGACAAAATTTTCCTAAATTTTTTGGTTTCGTTTTTTAGGTCTACGGGGCCGGGAAAAATTTTTTCAAAAAAACGAATTTAGGGCTTGTTTAGGAAATTTATTCACCTACAATTTGCTTTTTTTTTGTTTCTCTGTACGACAATTTGCTGCTGAGATATCAGCCTTCAAATGAAAAAGGATCCTTTTGTCTTTGATTATTGATATCTCAGCAAGAAATGGTCACACAGTAATTTAAAGGGCAGTTTAATAAACTTGAATAAATCCCCTACAAGCTCCATTTTTGATTTTTTCAAAAAAAAATTTTTTTTCATCCTTGATATCCATTTAAAAAACCTTTAAAAAATGGCCATTTTCTGGTTTTTTAGTCTACTCATCGCTACTCTGCAAATATTGATAAAAAAAATAATATTGCCAGGTAATTTTACAGCTTAATGTACCCCCAAAAATCATGGGAATTTTCAGATTGATCCAATGAACCGTTTGTCCGGTCCGATTGCTCAAAGTTTTACAAAACAATTAAAGGAACAAGTTTTGTTCCTTAATTTGTGTAATCATTACCAAAATGAAAAAATTAATTTTTTTTTGGATTTTCTTTCATTTTTGCGTTAGTTATTCAGTAAATGTAAGGTAAAGAGGAAAAAAAAAAAATTTTCTAAAAAACGAGACCAAACAAGAATTTTTTCCAATTTTTTTTTTTTATGTTTTATTCGGGGGGTTATTTTTTTTTCGTTTTGCGGAAAAAAAATTTTTTTTTTTCTTTACCTTACATTTACTGAATAACTAACGCAAAAATGAAAAAAAATCCGAAAAAAATTGATTTTTTCATTTTGATAACGATTACACAGATTAAGGAACAAAACTTGTTCCTTTAATTGTTTTGTAAAACTTTGAGCAATCGGACCGGACAAACGGTTCATTGGATCAATCTGAAAATTTCCAGGGTTTTTGGGGGTACATTAAGCTGTAAAATTACCTGGCAACATTATTTTTTTTATCAATATTTGCAGAGTAGCGATGAGTAGACTAAAAAACCAGAAAATGGCCATTTTTTAAAGGTTTTTCAAATGGATATCAAGGATGAAAAAAAATTTTTTTTTGAAGAAATCAAAAATGGAGCTTGTAGGGGATTTATTCAAGTTTATTAAACTGCCCTTTAAATTACTGTGTGACCATTTCTTGCTGAGATATCAATAATCAAAGACAAAAGGATCCTTTTTCATTTGAAGGCTGATATCTCAGCAGCAAATTGTCGTACAGAGAAACAAAAAAAAAGCAAATTGTAGGTGAATAAATTTCCTAAACAAGCCCTAAATTCGTTTTTTTGAAAAAATTTTTCCCGGCCCCGTAGACCCAAAAAACGAAACCAAAAAAATTAGAAAAATTTTGTCTCGACCGTGGCTAAAAAAAATATTTTGCTGAAAGATCTTCAAACTAGAGATTTCAAGCTTCAATTTGCTTTTTTTTTTTTCGATACGATCATTTTTCACGAAAATACAGCCTTCCAAAAATCACTAAAAAATTTATAAAATTTTCTTGTTCCTTGAATTTTTTGGATAAGTGTAAATCAGATATATCATCACTGCAGTCGATTCAATAATTTTGTTCAGGGTATAGAGCTCGTGAAACAGTTAATCTTTTTTTATAATATTCAGATGTAGCACCATTTATCGCATGGCAAACTACGGATGATAAATAATCTGACATGGTAGTTCTGGAAGTTACAAAATTTCTAAAATGACTAAAATTTAGATAAGCAAATGATAGTACTTCTGATAAACTGTCTAATGGGCAAGTATTTGTGATAATTAATTTACTTTTACCAATGTCAGAAGTGCAACCATTTTTAATGAACAAATGCTGTTTTTGTATCTTTTTTTTTTTTTTTTCTTTATCAGCTGCATTTTTGTGTAACTCTTGTACTTCAGGGCATGCATTGAGATATTTTCCTCGTTTTTTAGCTTGATCTGAAATGACTGAAGAGCTCATTTGTCGTTTATTCGATCCTTTTTTTCAATAACTTGAAAATTAACAGGCTTTTCATCAGGTGTAATTAAATAACTAATGTCGGAAGCTTTTGTAATCGAAAAATTTAAAATGGTATTGTTTACTGAAATTTATTTTGGTAGGAGTAGAATGCAATAGAGGAGAACTCAAGTCATCTACGGTAGAGTAAGCACAGTCTTTGTTTGAATTTTGGCAAGTATTACTATTTTTTGGAGTAGAATTTAATGTAGAGTTACTAATATCATCGTTTATAGTCACTTTTTGAATTGCCTTCATGTTTTCTTCGTTATCATCAAGGTCACACTTCTTCAAATCATCCTCGAATTGTTCACATTCCGTAATCTGTATTCCACTAAAATCACCAACAATCACCTTGTTTTTCCAATTTTCAAGGAAGTTCAGTACACATGGATCTCTTTTTTTTTTATTTTTACCCAAGTCGGGTTTTTTTTTCGTCAGTTTCTCATTACTGTAAACACTTTTGGCTTCTATCATTCGAGTACTAATACTTTTTGTGTGTTCTGCTTAAAAAAACATCAGCTCGATTTGGCTGGTGATCTGTTAAAATATTATTTTTTACAAAGCTAAAATAGTTTTCCGATCTTGACGAAGTCGCCACGTCATGTTTGGATCCATAATATTTTAGCATTGCATTTGTCTATGACGGAAACTTTTGAAATAATAATTTCAAATCTTTTTTGATCTCGGGTAAATTATAAATATTGCCATCATCAAAATGGATGAACCCATCAGGAGTACTACAAGGTACTTTTTTAAAAAGATCTTCTATATAATTTGTCAAACTTCATTAATTGGTACTTTATTTTCAGGTTCATCAACTTTCTTATCATCTTTATGGCAAGATAGATGTTTTTCACACAAGGTTTTATCTTCACAAGTCGTACTGAGTTTAACTTCACTGTAATTAATTATTGTTTCATCAAATTTAAACGTTTTAATTCTTTTTATTATCCATTCAATGTCATCCTGACAACCAGTTTCATTACTACTTATGTTTATTAAAACTTTTATCGTTTTTTCAATGTCTTCAAAAGATTCTAATGTACTCATAAAACCAATCGCTCTCAAGTAAAAATCGTTGATGTAATATTTACAGTCTTTAAAATATTTAAAACGCGATACCCAATAGATTAAGTGAGCGATATCTATACGAAGATACGGTCAACTTACATGTTCAGCTTTGCCAATTAGAACCTGATAACATTTTGATAGATACTCTTTATAGGTTTCATTATTATAAGCCATGCATATCGCATTTTGTAAAGCTTTTGACATATCAGTGACAATTTCGAAAGGTTCGTGAACTTTTGATGCAATCCAATTCTTTTTCTAATACTCGATTGTTGTAGTCTCTCAATCAAATCAATATTTTCTTTTATTTTATCTGGAAAATTTAAATTTCGTGCTGCAAGATAAGACACCTGAAGACCATATCTATCTGAAAGATATCAAAATATAGAGCGATTGGAGTTTTCTTATATTTCCTGGATTTCAGTCTCCAAGTTTGATATATTTCTTTCCAAATAGGATCTGCTTTTGGTTTTTACTTTCCATTTTTAAAAAAAAATTTCAAATTGAACTATTCTGTTTAAAACATTAGTAGAAGGAACGGCAGCCCAAGACGTCATTTTAACTTTCGACTGTAATAAGTCAAAATTTATGATTAATTCAATAAATCACATAATTATATATATTTAATCATATACTTACATATTTAATCACATAATCGTATAATAATAGATAATATAGGTTTAATTTATTATTTTGCTCAGAAAATCGGTCATAATGGATAAGCTGTTAGTATTTATTGGTATATGATATTTTATAAAATCAATGTTTATTTATTTTAAATTTAATTTGAATTAAATGATAGATATTTATGACTAAATCTAAATAATAATTATTTAAAAACAAAATACATTGAAAAAAATATAAATAACAATACACCAAACCAATGACATTATGACAAATTAGTTTTTAATTCATATAAATAATATAAAAAATATTAGTAATTAAAATTTTTTTTTCAATAGTGAGCTGAATTAAAGTATTAACTTTGAAATCAAAAAATTGAAATAGTACATCAATTTATAATTTTTTTAAAATTTGTTTTGTCATAAATAAGAATAGTTTTTATATTTTTACAATATATAATTATTATTATATTTTTTTTCTAATCACATCGTCAGAATACATGCTGCAAAAATACTATTTTTTTAAATACTACTTATCTAATTTTTACGTATTAATAAATTTTAAGTAAAAGTTTTTTATTCAGTATCACAAATTATATTTTAAATAAATTTTTTTACTCATTTAAATAGCTAGTTTTTGAAAAATATTCAATTCCTAATTTGTCTGTAACAAAATAAAAACTGTGGAAAAAGTACATCACGGTTAGAAACGGGGAAAAACATATAGTTTATCCTTTTATTGTGCATTCAAAAAGTTTATTGTTAAAAGAATAATATAATTCCACAATATTCAAGTCAAAGCGGCATACAATTTTAATAATTTTTGACAATAACCATCGAAATTTTATGACAATGAAATAAAGGATTGATTTTCTGGCCTTACATAGACTATTTCGGTATATTAAATCTATTTTGTTATTTAAAAATATATATTAAATATATTGTTTTTATAAATTTATTTATAAATAATATAATTAGTAAACTTATAAATACATTTGATTTTTGTTTGCATTTGGACTGTATAAATTATAACCATGTCTGATAATTAATTTTAATTTCAATGCGGCTATATAAGAGAACTTCAATTGCTACTTCATTGATTTTATCACTTTAAAATTTACTTTTACTTTTTTACAAAGTAAAAATTATGAACAAATTGCTTTATATAGTACAATATAAATAATGAATCTGAAACAAGTAAACGCTTAGTCTAAAAAAAAAATTATTCAATAAATGTGAGTATTGACTTTCAATAATTAATTAAATGTACTTAGGGTGCTTAATGAATTGAATATACTATTAAATATATTTGCTTGATAGTACCAACTATACTATTTGGTAAGCAGTTTTTTGTAATACGCTCGCTGATTACTCATCTTTGATAGATTTCTTTTTCTCTTTCTTCAATGGATTACTTTTGCAGATTTTGTAACCATTGTTTAAGTCAAATGCGGCTTTCATGTGATCCAAATTAGAAAAGAACATTTTTGTGGAATAATTTTCAGAATAATGCTTGATACAACATCATTAAAAGTGTTTTGAACAGTAAATTTCCAAAGAAGAAATAAAAATAACATTAATTTCTATAGGTATATAAATATATCGATTAAAAAAAAATTAAGGGGAGACTTTAAAAAACTTGAAGTTAATTTTTTTCGTCAAATTAAACAAGAACTAATATTAATGAAACTTTGAATATATTTTACAATTAATTATATTTATATGTTAAAACAATATGATTTTTACTACAATTTTCAAAAGTATTAAATGTATCGAGAAAACTTTTAAATTAAAATAAAATTTTATTTTTCATAAATAGCCCTTAGTTATGATTTTGATTATGTTGCTGAGTCGTTATTTAGAGTCTTCCAGTACCAACGGCGTTATTACATCTTTACTGTTATCTGCTATTGCATCCATCGATACTGGCATCAATTCTGAGACTGAGAATGTTTTCCAATTATCGTCATGTACACTATTGATTTCCTGTTACATTTATAATCAGAAACTGTAGTAAATTTAATGATTATATTGTAGTGAAAGCAGATTTTTAAATTTATATTAATAATTGCATAAAAGTAAAAAGTCAAACACTTACGGATCGAGCTTCTTTGTATTTACAGTTAGACATGTAGACTTCTTGGATGTCAAATTGAGGTCGATAAACCAATCCTGAACGAAGATAATGACATAGTAAACAAAAATAAAAATGCAGTCAATTGCAACGATCGTCTTTGTAAATTATATTCTGACTGAATATAGAGTTCCTAAAGTGTTTTCGGTTGATGTCATTGCAGAACTGAAAAGAATTGGCAGCGTAAATAAGAACACGATTTTCTGTTACATAAAAATCTAATCCACTGGTAAAATTTTATTCATTTGTGAGATGAGATGATATTTGTATGGTTGATAGTTCTGATCTGAAATTCATTTGCATTAACAAGATCTGTTATTTTAATTAAAATTAATTCTTGAATATTTATCATTTTATTATTGATAAATTACCCAGAATTTGAAGAAAAAGATGATAGAATTGTTGATTGTCCTACTCCTTGAGCTCCTAAGATTCCAACATGTCTGGATGCATCTAGAAAATCATGTTGATAAATTAGTCTTCTAATTCATTTTCATAAAGTTGCATGTTTTGATTCATTAATTTCGTACAACTTGTCATTTCTTGGCGTAATGTCATTAGCAATCGAGCTTATGTCATGAGCAAACGAGATTAATGTCATTAACAAAAAAAATTTTTTTTAACATTGAAACGTGTACACAATTTTTATTTGAGTATGTTGATATTCTTATTCTTATGTTAACTTCATCTAAGTGTTCAATTAATTACTTAGTTTACTTAATTACTTAGGTTATTTAATCGTTAATTAAAATTTTTAATTTGGTCAATTGTTTTTTTTCCAATAAGTGTTAAAATGTTGGAAGTATGGATAGGTTAATGGGCTCTTATTTTATAAATAAAATAAGCCTTATTAATATCAAAAACTCTGGCTTTATTTTAAACTCATATAACGATGCACGTTGTAACGCGTAAGAAGGACAAGTGAAGTGCTTGTTCACGAAAGTTGGAGGTGGGGCGGTAGTACCGTCAGGCAACCTTTTTTATCAAGCCGATAAATGGCGCCTCTGGAGTGGGGTCTGGCAAAGCTCTCCTTACACTCCCTCCCTTTGTAGAAACCCATTGCACTCTAACTTTGTTTTCCTCTACACATTGCTTGATAAAATCACCATGAGTGTCAGTCATGTGTTTCCGGCTTCCACTCTTTTCTCTCTCTAGCAAACTCTCGTTAATTTTCTCTAAGTTATCGTCAAACATTTTAAGTCTGCAGCTACCGTCCTTTTGGGTGCAATCTCCTGCTGATCGATTGTCACACCAAATTGTAACTGGGAAAAGAATTTTTCCAATTACAAATCTTACAGCCTTATCCAGTGAGATTAGCTCCTGACAGGCATCACTCATAGCCAAGTATTCAGCTTGACATGTGGATAACGTTACGTAATTTTGTTTGAGACTTCTCCACGCAATTACGTCACCAAACCGTTTAATGACGTATCCTCCAGTCGATGTGGAGTCTTCGTGATCTCTGAAACTTGCGTCTGTGTAGGCCTCTAAATGTTCAGTTTTGGAAATTAACTTTAATCCTAAATCTGAGGTTCCTCTTAAGTATCTGAAAACTCTCTTTACGTCTAGCCAATCACTTTCTGAAGGCTCTAATTGTTTCCTCGCTAAGTAATTTACTGCAAATGCAATATCTAGTCTTGTTGCATTTGCTAAATACATTAACCTACCGATAGCTTCTCTGAATGGCACCCTTTTGATTTCTGCACCCTGGATTTCTTCTTTAAGTTCTGGTTGCTCTAATTTCTTTCTCTTGCTTCTGTTTTCAACTTGTCTTGTAACCATTGGTGTGCTCTGAGGGATGCATTTTGACATATTGAATTTTTCTAATATGCTCTGAATATTAGGGTGTCCGTTATTTCCAAAATCGATTTTTATTTACCGATCGCCCCCTGGATCTTTAGCTTATGACCTAGAAAAAAATATTCAACACAAACAGGCTATTAATTTTCACATTAAACCGTGCCGAAATCATTTTATATTTCCCATTTAAATAACATGGGATTTTTAGACTTTTGATTCTTAATTTTTTTTCTCAGAAACAAATGAGAGTAAAAATTTGATCGAAGCATATTCTGATAGGAAATTGAACGCTCTACAAAAAAGTTTTCTTATCGATTTTCGATAAAATAACTCCTTCAAAAGTTATTTAACGTTAAACTTGTGTTTGTTATCAATCCAATAATATTTTTAATTCTATTTTCATTTTTACCGTTTTTGGCTATAAAATCGTTGAAATAGAAGATAATTATTATTATCACTAGAGTACCGTTGATCATTTATGTAGATTTCATGACCTAAACAGAAAATCAAGAGAAAAAAAACATTGCTTTATGAGAAATAATAGAAATAACATACCTTTCCTCATACAGACGAACTTTAAAATGAATTAATGGAAAGTGGTGAAATAAAAATGTAATAAATTCTTTGTGTATAATATTATAAGCAGATTTATCATCATTTTTGCTTTCTTTCGAAAGCCTTCTAAATAGTCGTTATTGCCCGCCCACGTTTCACATCTAACTTCAAAAAATTTCTATCAATGTTAAATCTTTCAAAAAATTGTTAGTAATACAAATTTACTCACGAAACACAAATTGTTAACAATTTACAAGTCATTAATGATCTCACCGAAAGAGCAATTGAATCAACTTAAGAGTATATCGACATTTTAACAACACGAGAAGACCAAAAATAATATTTGATTTAAGTTGTAAATGAGTACAAAACAAACATCCTAATGCGACCATAGCTTTCTTAACAAAAAATTATAGAGAAAGCAAAAATGATAATAAATCTGCTTATAACATTATACCCTATTGCAAAAATTAAAGGAGCAGAAAAATTTTATAAATTTTTTAGTGATTTTTGAAAGGCTGTGACTTGGTGAAAAATGATCGTACCGAGATTTAAAAAAAAGCATTTTACAGCTTGAAATCTCTAGTTTTGGTGCATTTTTGTCAAAATTTTTTTAAAGCTCCGGTTATTGCACAAACATGAGAAATGCCGCGAGACAAAAAATTTTTAATTTTTTTTTTTTTCCGAAGAGCCCACGGACCGCGAAAAAATTCTTTTAACTAAGCGAATGCATAGTTCGTTTAGCAAATTCATTCAGCTTCAATTTGGTTTTTTTTTCACCTCGTAGGACGATTTGTCGCAGAGATATCAGCCTTCAAACAGAAAATGATCCTTTTGGCTTTGATCATCGATATTTCAGGTACTAATGGTCGCACAGAAAGTTGAAGGGCGGCGGTGAAAACTTGAATTAATTCCCTAAAAAACCCTGTCATCATTTTAAAAAAAAAAAAATTTTTTTTATTTTTAACAACCATTAGAAGTAAGTACAAAAAAAATGACTTTTTTTGGTTTTTTAGTAAATCAACCGCTACTCTGCAAATATCGATAAAAAAAACAATGTTGTCAGGGACTTTTTTAGCTTAATGTACCCCCAAGACCCCTGTAAATTTTTTAATTGATCTATCGAACCGTTTTTTGGGAATCATCGATCAAAGTTTAGCTAAACAATTAAAGGAGCAAGTTTTGTTCCTTGAATTGTGTAATCATAATCAAAATAAAAAAATTTTTTTTTTTTTACTTTTCTCAAATTTTTGCATTGGTGACTCAGCAAATGCAAAGAAATGACAAAAACAATAAAAAAATTTCCAAAAAATGCCAAAAAAATCTAAGAAAAAAAAATTAAAACTTTTATTTGTGTTCTAAATTTTTTTTTTTTACATTTTTTGGAAATTTTTTGCTGAGTCACCAATGCAAAAATTTGAGAAAAGTAAAAAAAAAAATTTTTTTTCATTTTGATTATGATTACACAATTAAAGGAACAAAACTTGCTCCTCTAATTGTTTAGCTAAACTTTGATCGATGGTTCCCAAAAAACGGTTCGATAGATCAATTAAAAAATTTACAGGGGTCTTGGAGGTACATTAAGCAACCCTCCAGGACTTCCCTCAAATTTAAAATATTTTCTCCAATATTTTATATTAATATTTTAATCTTTGATTAAATATTCTGTTATTATTTGATGAACTCAAATCTTTCTTGAATGGTTCATTTAACTCTTACTTAACTTAATCATTTGATATTCTTCTGACGATATTTGCCGGCATCGAAAGCTGATTTGCTGTTTTAGACGACTGAAATGATTCATTCAATCGATGATTACGTTGATCGATGATCATATACTGTCCTCTTTTCAGCTAACAACATTTCTGCCGTTGCCCGGAACACGCCACGTGGAGGCTATCGTCTTCATAGCAATCAAGAAGTATAAAATCTTGCCATATTTTTTTATACTTCCCAATCATATGCTATGTAGTGTTCCACCCCCCACCCTCCTTTTTACTTTTTTCTATTACTATATTACCTGCCTTAAATTAGAACATAATCGTTTGCTGATAATGGGTTGGGCGAATAACTTTTATTGCTCGGATTTTCACATGAGCGTTTTTATCTTACCTATTCGATGTTATTTTTTATTTGCTGTCGAATGTTACCTGACAATGTATATTCCCCTGATGTACCTGAAGATCGGCACATTTTTGCTCATCGAAAATGACAAAAAAATTCATGGAATTTTACAGCTTCAGGGTGACTTAAGAGATTATTGGAGTTGTCGGCAATTTTTTGCTGACATACTAGCATTTATGCAAAATATTTCAGAAATCTAGATCCAGTAGATATTTTACTTTTCTTTTTCATTTTCGTTTCGCGCAAAATATGCCGATGTTCAGACGCACAAGAATTGTAAGATTATTTATTTTTCTGCAGTAACAACATATGCATTCATTTTGGATTGTTTCGGTTTGAATTATTTTGTTTTTGTCGAATGTTACATGACTCATTTATGTTATTGTTATCGTGACAATTTTTTTTTTTTAGGTGTCAATGGTTCATTTCATAAAGATTTGTGTTGCATTAGTTTATTATCATTTCACGTAATTGTTACCTTCTCCGTCAATTTTTTTAAAAGTTTTCCAAATTTTACTCGAGCTACTTGATTTAAGATGAGGCCATTATTTGTGTGATATACGACACTTGTTTCTTTATTAATTTTTAACTTCTCGATAAGAAAATTGCAAATTTTCAAAAATTCGGGAAGTTATTGGTTTCACCCCGATTTGTGAAAATCGAAATTCCAACAGATGTCGACGTTTTGAGGTTCTAGGAAGCTATTCTGACTAAATTCAAGATGATGTCCGAGTGTATGTATGTATGTATGTACGTACGTGTGTAAATATTCTGTAACTTTTGAACGGATGAATCGATTCTGATCTCCGAGGTGCCATTCGACGCGGCTTGTTATTTACTATGAACACTGAAAATTTGAGCTTAATCGGTAGGGTACGTTCGGAGATATTTCAAAAATAAAATTTTTTCCAAAATGTTTTTTATGAATAACTTTTAATTCGCTCGATGGATTAATTCCAAAATCTATTAAGCTCTAAAACTTTGTAAGCCGCGTCGAATGCCGCCTCAATAATTAAAATCGGTTTATTCGTTCAAGAGGAACCGTTAACGAAAAAATTTAAAAAATAAATTTTTTTAGTATTTTGGAAATTTCTCAAAAACGACTGGATAAATCAATTTCAAAATCTGATCAATTGTAGAACTCAATAAAACGCGTCAATTGACACCTTAAACGTCTCAATCGGTTTATTCGTTCGAACGATATTGTTGTAGAAAAAATGGTAAAAAACGTTATTTTGCGAAAACAAGGCACGCAAAAGTGTTTTCGAGCTCGAAAATGCATCTACAACAATTTTTCGAGCTCAAGGAACTCGAAATGGGCGGGAAGTTTTGGGGCTGGCCCACAGGGTTAACCGACAGACTAATTTTTTTTGTAGCAGCAAGTTGTTTTGTCAATCATGCGCATTTTTGCTCAACTTGTACCTTCGACACAGTCTGCATTGATAATTCTTATCACTATTTAATTTTTTTTTCTTTTTCTTTGAAGGTTCATCAAATTCAAGTTGTTCTTCATTTTCTGTTTCCATTTCGTCAAGAGGAAGACACCTACTGTGTAGTAATCGTTTACACATTACACAAGTCATATTTGTGTCCGTATTAGAGTCTTCGAAACAATATAAACGATTTCTGTTTAGTTCTAACGATTGTGTTATTAAAATATTCAATAATGTCTCTCTATATTCTTCGGGATCGAAATTTTTGTCCATCTTTTGATTTTCTGCAATGTGTTCCATATAGTACATCACATAAGCTGCGGAATTCCAGGTATCAATCGGTTTCTGAAATGGTCGATCAATTTCATTTACAACTTTCAAATTTTTAGGTATAAGTCTTTTGATGGTGGAGTCATGGTTACACTTATCTACGTAGATGGTTAAAGTGTCCAATAACTTTTGGAAATTATTCGGTCTATCATAAGGGTCTAATGCTTCAAATGTTTTTGCCGCAATGTTTATTATAAGCAACATCCAATGTTGTTGATAACAATATGGAATGAATATTTTATCTTCTATTTGGTTTTTTATATTATAATATTGTCGATCCTGCGAACTTTCTTTTATTTTAGTAGTATTCATTATTGCATAAGCTACATCAGTTGACAAGTAAGTCACATTGCTCCATTTGTCTATGCGTGCAGCTGCAACTAAATCTATTATTTCCGCATCCATAGAACTACATCGAGATAATAGTTGTCTAAATTGATGTGCTGACAACTTAAGTTCTTTATTTATTATAAACTTTTCTGTTGCAGGATAGTAATGGGCTATTACAATTTTCTTCGATCTGGAGTTAACATAATAACCTATGTCATTCACTAAACCATTCTTTAACTTCGGAATTGTTTTAATCGAATTTATATCACCTTTGGTCTTTTCAACTTCTAAATGTTTTTTTTTCTTTTATACGTTTTTTTTCTGTTTTTTCTTTATTACGGATCTCTAATTCCGAATCATTTGAGTTGCGGACACTTTTTTTATGGTTTTTAGTTTCTATTTTTTGGTTTTTTTGTTTTCTTGGTCGCTTCCTTTTAGTTTTTTTTTGAGAGATCTAGCCATTATCATTAAAGCCATACATTCCATGACTATACCTTTATATCTTTTTAAAGTTGGAAAATCTTTTTTTATAGCTCTGGATACTCGATTCATAACATGAGCACAGCAACTTAATAGTAGTGTCATTGGTCGTAAACTTGTACCTTTTGTTAAATACGAGTATGTGTCATCAAGATATTGATTTATATTTGTATTGTTCCATTCGATTAATACAGCATGCATTGATGCCCAACTCCAGTCAGTGACAATAGCGTCGAAATATGGCCATTTCTTTTCCACTGAAAATACAAATTCTCGATACTTCTTCAAAAAATTTGCAATAGGTGTAATCCCATGCTCGGAAGTTATTATTTCACAAAGAGGAACAGTTGAAACTGATGCGCGATAAACCAATCCGTAGTAGAAAATAAATTTTTTCTTTAAATCATCAATTAGCCTCACATAAGAACCTGTTGCATCCAGATGCAGAATAGTTGGTGGACGAGTATGATCAACGACGTGAAGTTGTTGTTTACTGTACATGATAACACATAATGGAAGACAAACGTACCGCAGGAAGCCGTCAGGTTTTTGATTGGATTGAAACCATAGCTCCATAAGATTTTGGAGATCTATTGAATTTAATTTCAATTCAGGTGAGTTTTGGCTCAAAGGAGGATGAATAATACGGTATTTCTTATGGGTGTTTAAAGGAAATTTTTCTCGAATATTTTGACATTCCGAATAACTGTTTTTATTACTAAAACAGTCGATTGTAAATACATTTGTATCGATTTCACAAAAACTTAATTTGAATTTTGCATTATGATCTGAAAATAAACATCTAATGTAAATTGAAAATTTACTAGAGTATTTCACTGACCGATTCAGTAGTTCTAGTGGACAATAATATTTCCAAGTTAACATCAAGTCTTGAATCATAGAATTCATTAAACAATTATTGATATTATTGTCTTCATTCATCAATGGTTGGCATAGAACCGTTGCCTTACCAACTTTTACACAATAATAATCTTTTGATTCTATTTCTTTTACATTATTGCTGTCACATTGTAGTTTTTTTGAATTTAAACTATTTTCATTTCTTTCTAACATGATTTCATTTTTGGCATCCCTAGATTTTTGGAAATCACGATCTACATTAGAATCGTTAGAACTATTGCTCAAGTCATAGGTAGATATCAACCGTTTATCATGTAATTTATATGAATTGTCCAATACCTGGAATGTTGATCTATGTTCCTTCAAGCTTCTGCTATTTTCATACGGTAAGATAGGCATCTCATCATCATCGTTATTTTCAAAATCGTAAACACTAACAACCGGGTTTTGGCTATCAATGATATCCATTTTTGTTATATTTGCAATTGTCGGTGGAGAAGAGACATTTATCACCTCATCTGCTTGTTCAGCACCACTAATCACATCGGCGAAACTATCAGAAACGAAACTGTTAGCTTGATAGCTCAAAACTTTATTGTTTCTTTCTAGATCGTAAGATGGACAGGATTTATTATATAATTCAAAATCATGTGAGCGAATTTTAGCTTCCGTTTCAGACTGATCAATAGATAATTGTTCCGTGCTTCTGAAAATAATATTCTCTTGTCTTCAACATTACAACTTGTAGAAATACTGGGTTCAGACGTTTCTTTATTGTTACTTTGGAGACTTTCACAATCATCTTCCAACTCCGATAAACTATTCGCACCACAGTAGTCTTCATTTACAGTTTTCGTTAATTTTACATTTCTACTTGGCACATTAGTGGACATATTTTTACTAATTTCGATAATTTCTTCCATGGCTTCAAAGTGCCCTTCGAGTCTTGGTCCAGTGAACGCCAAATGAATTGTATTTTCTTCGGAAATATCATCTCTCTTAAAAGGTATGGCTTGAAGGACTTGGTCATTACTAATTATTAGTAAAGTTATATTCATTTTGTACAATTTTACAAAAAGACCGACTTCAAAATCAGTTGCCCAAAATCCGTCGGAACCCATTTTTTGAGCATAATCATCACTGCTTTTGAACTTGATGTTTTCACATGTAGCTTCCAGCAAATCTTTCAAATCAAGCCAGTTTTCGACTGCAAAAGCTACAATTTTTTTTCGTATTTCATGATGATAATTTTCATGGCCATTGAGTGCGTATGAAACCGAACGGAAGAAACAATCACCGCGACCTTCATTATGGATTATTCTAAATTTTTTAAAATTATATTCAACCACACGATGCTTTGTATTTTCTTGGTTTGTATAGATAAATTCCTCAGAATCGCATTGAGAATTTTTCTTCTCAAACATTTGCGGGGACACAGTTGAATTATGTGATGATTTCTTTTCTTCTGTAGAATTATTAGATTGTCTTTGCTCCTGTAATTTTCTGTTAATTTCATCACGATACTCATTATTATCCCATAACCTAACTAACGTATTTCGCAATCTTATATTACATGAAATTTTAAGTCTAGCTGCAACCTATAATAAAAATAAACATGAAAATTTGTATTTTCTAACAATTATTTATCAATACCCTATTTGAAAAATTATCACCATATTAATTAAGACAAAAATTAGAAGGCAAAAGACCCATAATGCGAACACTTTTAACTGGAATGAAATTAAATCGACCTACAAAATACACAGAAAAAAATACGTAAAACTAGCTACTATGTCAGATAGTAGTCACTGCCATCTGTATACCTAGCTCATCGAAAATTTTTTTTTTACCCGGATTAAAAAATTCGATCTGTTTTAAAATAAATGATAAGTTCAAATATTTTTTTTTTAATTCAAGTTTATAACTCGTATTTATTTTATACAGGAATTTAATCTGTTTTTGCCCGTACTATTCCTTATCCAGGCCAAAATCAGACTCATTTTCGCATGATATTTAGTCTGTTTTAAATCGGGTGTAGACTAAAAACAGACTTTTTATTATAATTATTGGCCTGTGATCAATTGTTTTTAAGGACAAAAACAGACTTTATTCACTATAATTTTTAGTTTGTTTTTCATCGCTTTTAGATCCAAAACAGGACTTTTTATAGATATAAATAATAATAATAACCTAGATTTATAAATTTATTTTAATTTTCTTGGCATTTGAAACATGCTAATGCGCTTCTGTAATAAGATGTCACAAGAGTTTTGATATTTTCTAATGCCAAAATATTTTCAATTTCATCCAAGGAATAAGAAAAATTTCTTGACATTTTAAGAGTTATTTCATCACTTTTATTTAATGCTATAAATATGCAGTCAAGACAACTCAAAATTAAGCTGTCAAACTTTCATTAACTGCCGACATTTTTAGACAAAAGATACTAAGTAAATAGTAAACAAAACATAATCAATTCTGTAACTTGTGACGTTACATTGCCGAAGGGATGGAGTTGAAGGTTGGAGTATGTGTAAGTCGGTGTGATAGTGAGAGAAAAAGTGAATATGTGTGTTGAGTTGAGTGTAGTAGAGAATGAGTTGAGGATATGGGGTATAAATGTGTACAGTTAGATAAATGTGTGATAGAGTACGTGTACGATATGGAGTATGTTTTTTTGGAGTGTCTGTGTGATAGAGCGTGGATTTAACGGGGGATGTATAGCTGTGTCGTGGATAGTTGCCAAGATAACGTGCCTCCCGACCAGTGATGACGACTAGGCCTAGGCTTAGCCCTCGGGGTTGACGTGGTGATCACGGAGGTGCGACTGAGATGTCGCCGCCCCTTCGTGGTGGTACCCGAAGTTAGCTGGGGTACGTGTACGGTTATTGGGGGGATGGCAGGCCTCGTTTGCGATGCTCGAGGAAGCCAACAATTCGCTAACTTCGGATATCACGGGGAGTGACATCACGGGAAGGCCCGTGAGTCCACGGCTTGTATGTTTGCGAAGGTAAGAATGGATGGAGAAGCGAGAATGTAGAATTGAAAGAGATGGAGTTGAGTATGCGAGTTAGAGTGGGAGATTATCGTGAAACAGTTGTGCGAGTACCGTTGCGGAGAAAAGTTGAGACCTGGCGTCGCTCGTGTACGAGTCGACCCAGTAGTCGAGTTTGGAGTCGGAGGGTAAGCGGTAGTGAGTCGGAGAGTCGCCATGGTGGACCTCGACCGCCACCCTGGGCCTTTCGTTTTTTTGGAGCCGGTAGCTCTGTGTATGGTGCTTTTGGAGCCGTTTGTCGTGATAGTTGTCGCAAATTACCGCATTAATTATTTATATTTTATTTTATATTGTAGTTTACCTTGTAGTGTATTAAGTTTGTGATTCGTCGTCGTCGAGAGGTTCCCGATGTCTTGCCCAGGTATTTATTTGTGCGATGGACCGAGAGTATTAGACCGCGGGTCTTTTGGGCCCTCCGCGTCGCCCTCGTGTCATCTTTATTGTATTTTATTTAGTTTTGACTGGTTATTTTACGTCTTTTTTTTTATTAGTTAATTAATCGGCTTCTTTCGCATTGAAAGAACCGCGACCCTCTCTCCACAACCTAGCATACTGAGCGCACCAGGACATGCCGCTACCACTGGTCATGTCTCTCATCTCCAAAGGGTATAGTTTATAGGTTTTAAATTACGTGTACGTTTAGACCGGTTGCCGATACCGGGGAAATAAAAGTCGGCTGGCGCCCGTCAGGATCTGGAGGAGATGAGAGGGGTGATTGGTGGGCGAAGTGTAACGTAGCCCGATTTTGAGTAATTTGAGTTTTGAGTTTATGGAGTAAATTTATCGAGTAAGAATTTTGTGTAATTATTGGGTTTAATTGAGTTTTAAGAAAATATTACGTTACAAACTTGTGTGACGTTTGTTACGTAAATATTAAAATCATTGGGTGTTTGATGTCGCAACACTGAGATCTCTAACGAAAAACAACCCTGGGACCCAGATCTCTCGGATGTCCCACTTATGGTGAAAGCATTAGAGAGATCTGGTGGCGTCACGAAGTGAATGTCCAAGGGTAACCTACCCCATTTGGTACCATACATTCACTTTACCTTCTAAAACATCCCTTCCAGAGACTCAGGGTGCGCAGTAGACCCCTAAAATCTGTATATAAACCCCCGAGAATCTTCCCAAGACAGTCAGTCGCTCTCAGTTGTAACCAAGTAAAGACTGAACTCAGTAGTGCAAGCAAGTCTGTTCTACGCTCGAATAATACCATCATCTAGGTCTAATTGGCACAGAGAAGTTGATTCACCAAGCGAATTGAGCCCCATGGTGGCAGCAGCAACGCTCAACTTGTGAGTACCCTGCAATTGATTCGCTAATAAAAGAATTACGCTCAACTTGTGAGTACGTTCTTCGGTGATCAAAACACTGATCTGTACCCCATTTGGACTCTGTGGCGAATTAACGCTCCGTGTGAGTAGTATTTCCGCACACAACGCTCAACTTGTGAGTACGGTGCGGGAGTCGATTCGCTAAAAAGGAATTACGCTCAACTTGTGAGTACGTTCCGAATCTGATTCGAGTCGCGAATAGACTTGTTCATTGCAAGTGACTAGAAGATTCACGGGTCACACCCAAAAGGGGTAAGCAAACGCACTACTTAAAAACTTACCGCATTACTAACACTAGATTGTAACAGAAATTAATAAGCATTGTAAACACACTGGTAACAGAATATATTCTTATCTTTCTCTAAAACAAGTTTCATCATTTCCACAAAACCTTTCACTATCCCAAATCGTAGAGATTAAGACTTCTCGAGGTCTATCCGGCAGCCCACCTCTCTTTCATTCCTAATACCCTAATAGCCATGCAGGGTAAATAAATTGGGAACCCGATAGAATTCGCATCCGCTCGGCGAATTACTATCAAACTAATCACGTCCATCAAGGTAGGCAAATAAAATACTAATCATAATAAGCGCGAGTTACGACACATGTATGCAACCACCCTCGATACTGAGTACGTTGCTTTAATATATTTTTAACGTCTAAATTGACGCGTATTAATTAACCAGGAACAAGGTAGCCCGCTATTTTCTTTTATTGATTTCTTTATTGTGCATCGATAACCGTGAATTATCTAATTTAAGTATTAAAATACCCACCCCGGACGTGACACTTGATATTATTTTTTTTAATATTGCCCATACATAAAAATTTTATAAGTCCATGATTTAATCTACTTTTGTCCGTGCAAATTTTCAGAACTATAGTTTTGACTGCCCGTGACGCAATTGTTTTTTAAAACAACAGGTCGCAAACAGCTTAAAATTTTTATAAATGATCAAAAACAGATCAAATATTCCAATTAGACTAAATTCGGATCAAATTTTTTGGTCCGGGTAGATCAAAAACAGATTAAAATTTTTATAGAAGATCAATAACAGACCAAGTAGTCCAAATACAGTCCAGTTAGACTAAAATCAGATCAAATTTTTAAATCTGGGTAACTTTCAATGTTTTTAACTCGTTAACAAATTAATAGATCGAATAGATTAATACATAATTTTGTAGGAAATTGAACGCTTTATAAAAAAGGGCTCTTATCATTTATTGATAAATCCATCTGTTCAAAAGTTATTAGAGCTCGAAGTTAAGTAGAACATCTTTTTAATTTTCCGGAAAAACTATCAGACTGATCACTAAATGTTACGGAGTCTTTTTTGTTGACAATTTTTTCTCTGCAAATTATTGTCCGTAATTTTTTTTTAATTCAGCATTGTTTTCTAATTAATTTTATTTTAATTTCAAGCTCTTAAAAAAGTCGTTCTGATCGATTTCAAGAGCTCCACATTAAAATGGGAATAACTAGAAAACAATGCGGAATTTAAAAAAATTTGGCTAACAATTATTTGTAGAGAATAAAATTGTCAACAAAAAAGACCGTATAACATTTTGTGATAAATCTGATAGTTTCCCCGGAAAATTAAAAAGATCTCCAATTTTACTTCGAGTTCTCATAACTTTTTGAACAGATGGATTTATCAATAAATGATAAGAGATTTTTTTTGTAGAGCGTTCAATTTCCTACAAAAATATGTATTAGTCTATTCGATCCATTAAGTTTTGAAGGATTTACAAGTATTTGAAGCTAAAAAAAAATTTTTTTCTGTGTTATTTCAATAGAAAAATCGAATTTTTCAATGAGCTAGGTCTGTAATCGACATAAAGTTTTTTTATCGCGCGAAAATTTTTTTTTTATTAAACTATAATTTTTTCCACATGCGCTTGAACAAAAAAATAAGTAGCTCCGAAATGACGCACCCTAATATATATATATATATATATATGTATTAGACTGTTTCAAAAAAAATAACTATTTTTTTTTCTTCATTCTATCAAATACATTGTTGAAAATGATAAAAAAAAAATACTGTGAAAGTTTGAACTCTTAATATTAATATTAACAACTGCCGCATCGCAATTTTCTATTTCCCGTTTAAATAACATGGGAAAATTTATTTTTTAAGCTTTGGAATTTTGTAGCTCATAGTAAGACCAATACATTCAAATGTTCAAGACATGTCCTTATGGAAAATTTGACGCTCTACAAAAAACGTCTCTTATAATTTTTTGATATTTTTATTTCTTCAAAAGTTATTCTAAGTTAAAGTTAGATTGATGACAAATTTTTACATTTTTTAAATTTTTTAACGCAACCATCAAATTTATGGGAAAATTTTATTGGACGTTTTTGTAGAGCATTTTATTTCCTATAACTTATCTTAGAGAGAATTTTCTATACTTCTTACAAGTCGTAAGTTAGTTGCAGTTAACTGAAAATTTTCTTAAATAATCTAAATTATGTTGCTTAAAATTAATTATATTAAATTTTCAGTAAAATGCAAATAACTTACAAATTGTAAGAAATATCGAAAATTGTCTTTTAGATAAGTTGTAAGAAATAAAATGCTCTACAAAAAATGTCCAATAAAATTTTCCCATAAATTTGATGGTTGCGTCAAAAAATTTAAAAAATGTAAACATTTATCGTCAATCTAACTTTAACTTCGAATAACTTTTGAAGAAATGAAAATGTCGAAAAATTATAAGAGACCTTTTTTGTGGAGCGTAAAGTTTCCCGTAAAGGAAATGTCTTGAACATTTAAAAGTATTGGTCCCACCATGAACTAAAAAATTCCAAAGCTTAAAAAATAAATTTTCCCATGTTATTTACACGGGAAATAAAAAATTGCGATGCGGCAGTTGTTAATATTAATAGTTAGAGCTCAAATTTCTTTAGTATTTTTTTTTTTCATCATTTTCAACAATATTTTCGATATAATGAAGGAAAAAAAAATAGTTATTTTTTTTGAAACAGTTTAATATATATATATATATATATATATATATATATATATATATATATATATATATATATATGTATGTAGTGACTGGGATGAGGTTCTTGGACCTTAATCACTCCGATAAATAAATTATCTGACTCCAACTATTAGTGTTAACAAAACAATAAATAATTAGCTTTATTTAATTAACTACATGATACAAAATAATGCTGGTCGCATTAGATACGTGTTAACTAGTTGCCGTGTATGTCTCTAATTGTACGCGTGTACTGTACTGTTCTGTTGCTACCGAATATCGTATCCGTGTGGGGAGAATATTTGGCGATCGATGATTGACGGACATCCTAAATTATAAATATCGAATAATATAAGTAGTGACGTGGTCGCTATATATATATATATATATATATATATATATATATATATATATATATATATATATATATATATATATATATATATATATATATATATATTTTGGGTGCTTCACTTGCAAATTTTCAGATTTCATTACCTCTTATAAGAATTTCGTTGTCGACGATAAAAAAATCAAATTCTAAAAAAATTAAAGCCTCTCACTTGACTCTACCCGTTTGTTGGATTGTTTTACAAGGCTGTTTTATTATTACAATTCCTTTCAAAAATAGTTCTCAGCTAGACAGTTGCATTTTAAATAGTTATAAATTGTGAAAGTAAAAATTACCAATTTACGAACTGTTGACCGTATCCATAACAATTAGTAATATTGTAATAAAGGTATATAATTATATTTATTCGGAATAAAAAAAATGCTTTTTTAGAGCTCTGGCTGAGCTCAAAAATATAATTTGCAAGAAACTTGATAATTTTTTTTCTTGGTTTTTTTTTTTTACCGATTTTTTATTCCTCGGGTGAACCTTAATTTAAAAAAATATTAGTGAATACTCAAAAAGGATGAATTTTTGATGTAATATACTTAATAATTATATTTTTTGCGATATCCGTGAGCGCAGACGCACCGTAGCATCATTGGATAGATCCAAGCTGTGAGAACCACTGGAGCTCTGGTCGCCGACTTTAGTTAAACGAAAGACTCGTGCAAATAAAAAACTAATAATAAATAATTGCTTGCAAGAAAATTAAATTTTACTTTTATTACATTAAAATTTTATTATTTCTGAGTCATCTCTAATTTTTTTTATGATACGGTTTTTGTTCCTAGGAATTAAAAATCTGTAAAAAAAAAAGGTTCGTAGCTATTGCTTTTTCGCTTATTAAGCTATCGAGCACGGCTAGAGCTCAAGAGAATCGTCTTCTTATTCTGAGCAAAAATAACGATATAAATTACTGGGACCGTAATTAATAATATATTCATAAATATTAGTTAGTTTTTTTTTACAGGTAATGAGGAAACGATAAAAAAAAAAACCGATTGAATACTGTCATTAAAAATGAAAATACTAACCTCGTTATCAATTCAAATCAAAATTTTAAAAATTATGATTTTTAAAGCTATTTACGGTTTTGTAAATTAAATTTTTTCAAATAAAATTAATTATCACTTGTAATAAATTGTTAATTTCTTTTACTTTAATATCAATAACAATGAGTGTTAATGATTAGTAAGCACGTTAACAATATCACTTTTTATATCGAGACTAGGCAGATTCCTGCTTTATCTGAAGTTAATGAAACACTCCTGACAGCCATCATAACTGCAAGTTAACCTGAAGCTAAGGCCCCAATCTGGAGTCAACTTAACAGCAAACAAGTACAGTAAAAATATTTGTTGTGGTCTTATTATACGCATACAAAAAGTATAATTTAGAGAAAAAAATTTTTTGGGAACAAAAAAAAAAATTTTCAAGGCGATAAAAGAAAAGTTTAGTAAATCCAGAAGTGCACGACTTATAATGCTCATTTATTATGAAATAATACAATAATATTAAAAATAAAAATGGCGGAAAGCACCAATAAATTTAAAGTAAATACAATTTTCTTTCATTAAAATTGTTTTTTTTTTTTTTTCTCATTATATTAGTATTTTTTTTTATAATTATAAACGAACTTACTTAAAATATCTTGATTTATAACAAAAAAAATATATGTAAAAGAAAAAAAAAAAAAAGCAATTGAATTGAAAAAATTTAGGCTTACCAATTAGCAATAATACAAAAAAAAAGTTTTCAATCGTAAAGCACACCGGATGCTTCGCATGATGAGTCGTGCAAAAGAAAAATGTACGATAAAAGTTTCAAGGACACTTTTTTTTCTTTTTTATTAAACTAAAAATTTAAATTTCGCTCCGAAAAATAGTCAGATGTATTTTTTCGCGCAGGCGCAACTGGTGTAACGAAAGTATGTGTAAAAAAAAATAATATAGATATACAAAATTAGTTAACTTCTTTTTATTCATTATAATTAAACGGGGCCGAATTTGATAGCCATTTATGACATACTTCTTTTTCGGCCCTTAAATAATTTTAAAAAAAAAGGTCATCCAAATAATGGCTTTTTTCTCGAGTTATTGTGTCGACGGGTTACGGACACATTTTTTATTGCTTGATGGAAAATGGTTTTTTTTTATTTTGATTTCTTTTTATTTATTCAATGCATCACATTGGTCTTTACAAGAAATAAAATTAATCCTTATTAAAGACTCTATTTGATGATGTGTAACTTAGTTAAGGTCTATGGACTAACAGGAGTAAAACTTGTAGCGAGAAAGAGGCAAACTGAATTTTCCGATCGCAGTGCACACTCTAATGCTTCGCATAACAAGTCATGCAATTTTTACGTCGAGGAATTTTTGCCGATAGTTCATAACGCATATAATTTGCATATATTTTTGAGTCTACTTCATTCAATGATGTGAAATTTTCCGAAAGTTTGATGACTAACTTTTTAGATAACCACGAAAACCATTCAAATCGGTTCATTCATTCAAAAATTATAAGAATTTTACGCACACACTCAGACATTAGTCTCAAATTGGTCAGACTTACTTCCTAGGACCTAGCGGGATGTTGAAAAATTTTCAAAACATGAAATTTGAATTTTATTACGAATACTTTATTTTTTTTTTTAACATACAAAATATATTTTTTACTGCAGAATTTTTTTTTTTTTCAACCTTGGCGACCGCTATTGTGCTCCTTCAAACATTGGTAAACCATTCCGCGTACTTTGCTGTTCAGGCTACGATATTTATACGGTTTACCATCATCTGAAAATCACGTAAAAAATTTTTTTAGCTCATAAAATTATATAGAAAACAAAGTGGAAATTCTGTTACGAATAATTCCAATAATACATATTTGTTAGCTTCAGTATTTTGCTATTATTTCAGGCAGTCCATGATTCCCATCCTAATATACGGAAAAGATTACAAAAAAATGGCACATAAATTGCCAAGAATAAGAGCAAAGCTCTACTACTGACAAGTAAAAATAACTCAAAATTATTTTTAATATCCCGGGTCAAAAAAATAACTTAATTTTGATTTTTTTGACTTGCTTTTGACTTTATTATCTTGATCTTGACTGCTATAATTCTTTTGACTTGAATATAACTTTTTTAATTTAGAAATTTAATTCAATGAAGTCAAATCCAAAACAACAAGTCTTTAATTTGACTTAGTCGGAGTAAATGGGTACTAAGTAAGACAACAAAGTCGAACGTAAGTCGAAACCGAATGAATTTTTGTATCTTAAAATATGTAAACACATTTGGTTTTGACTTACTTTTGACTAAGTTATTTTACTTAATACCTATTTACGCCAACCAAGTCTAAATAAAGTCTCGTTGTCTTGAATTTGACTTAGTTGATTTAAATTCCCAAGTTAAAAAAAAGTCACATGCAACTCAAAAGAATTATAGCCGTCTAAATCAAGTTAATTAAGTCAACATCAAGTTTTTTTTTCTGACACGAGCGTCAACAGTCATAATTTCAGATTTTTTACTTATTAAAAAGATATAAAATTGAACCAGTTTTGTCAGCTTTTCGATTATATTTTGCAACAAATTAGTAGAACACCACTTATGTATAATTATCGAACAACTTATTGGAATAATTCAATTTTTAAATATATTATCTTACTTTGACGTCCAGTGCTGCGCTGGTAAAATTTCTGGCCTTGACGATTATAATTGTTTAGTCTTTCTCCTTGTTGAGAATGATGGTGGTATTTTTGCTTAGGAACGAATTTTGTTTTCGATAAACCATTTGATGCTTCTTGCTCACTCTCACTCGTTGTTGACATTGATTCATGTGCTAAAAGAAGTATGTACTATAATGAAAACCACACTTAAAATTATAATTGATAATATAAAGAATCATCATTTTCATACCGCTGCGCTCGCTCCTATTGACAAGTTTTTTATTTTTTTTATGTTCAGTTTCATAACTTGATTCAATTTCTTGAAATAATTCGTTTTTTGCGGTCAGTTCGTCCTTCAAAATATTATTTTCTGACTAAATTTTCCACAATTTTACGCAAATTTTCTAACTCAGGATTTTCTGAAAAAAACGTCATATATATATATATATATATATATATATATATATATGCATCACAACGACACAAAAACTTATATATATATATATATATATATATATATATATATATATATATATATATATATATATATATATATATATATATATACATATGTATCATTCTTTGTGTAGATGTGTACTAATATGTTTTGAAAAAAAATTATTCCATTACTATCTTTTTGCGTGCCAACTCTTCAGCTAGTGCTAGTTTTTTAATATTCTCTAATTCCTCTAATGTTTTTTTTTCTCCGCTTCTAGCGTCTTAAGTTTTTCTTGCAATTTCTGCCGTTTTTGTTGCGAACCTGGAAACGAGAATTTTTCAATGATATTTTACCAATATTTATGCTAATTTATATAATTATGTTTAAAATAATTACCCATTTTGATCTTTATAAAAGTTTCTTGCTCAGCAAATAAATTTATTTTGAATGAAGACGTGCAGAAATAAATTCACTTCTATAAACTTATATTAGTCCAGAGGTTATCATGCACTTAGTAAAACAGCGTTCTGTTCAATCCTCCCAACTCATAGTTTTTATGTCTCTTTCTAAATTCAAGCTACACACTAACCGCATTACATTCGAACCACTGCGCATGACAAGAATTCAAAGGTAAGTGGGCCCTGGCTAGTCTTTTATTTCCGCCATCTATGCAGTTAAAGATGGTGATGGTAACAGTTGAGACAGCAATGGCGTGGTGTATTTCGTCGTTGGCAGTAATGTCAAGGCGCGAGCTATGCCACTAGTAAACTGATCCAAACAGATCAAACCATCACTTGTAATTTTACTCAGTTCAATTTTGAAAAAATTATTAGGCTGTTGAATAGAACCCAACCTTCAAGAAATCGAAATGGAGCAACGATACTCAAACGAAAATAGATCAGATTCGGAATCGGAGACTGATAGAGACGAAAAAGGTAAAAATCAATTATCTATAACCTAACAAACATTGTCAATGATGGTGAAAATAATTATCCCGCCAACCAAAAAATAATATCTATGTCGACATTAAAAAATATCATCTAGAATTTACTATGTTCACTCTTATAAGATCTAAGTATATATTAAATTTGAGTAAGAAAACAAAAAAAAAATTTCCTTGGTCCTGAGGTATATTAATAGTTCAAAAATTAAAATGTTTTTATTACAATATCTCGGGGTGTCCCACAAATTTTGCAAATGAAATATAATCTGTGGTCTAAGAAAAAGTTAAATATTTTTGTTTACTTGTTCATTAAAGTGATTCCCGATTAGTTGCAAATTCACAACGCTATAATTTAAAGTCATTCAAATATTTATAAGTTTAATGTTACTTTATGTCGACTTTGATTTGAATATTGCCATTTATCTACAATTTTAATATATTATTTAAGAAATACTCAATTGCGTTGATTTTTAATTTTTTGAATTTATGGAACATTGAGTATTGATAAAACAAAAAATTTCTCAAAAATATATTTTTTCTTAAATTACAATTTGAATCTTTTTGTCTTGAAAACAACACTTTCATATACTTTAAAAAACGAGTAATTTATCTTGGACCAAATTTGAGTAATTGATATAAATGTCGTTGGGAAATCATTAAAAAAATGTTATCTCCAGGTTCGCAACGAAACGAAGAAGAATTGCAGAACAAACTTGATATGCTAGAAAGTGGGGAAAAGAAAGACTTCAGAGGAATTAGAAAATATTAAAAAACAAGCAGTAGCTAAAGAGTTGGCAAGAAAAAAAAAAGATGGTAATGGAATAATTTTTTTTCAAAACATATTAGTACATACTATCCTATTGCATACATTCGCACAAAGAGTAATATATATGTATATTAGACTGTAACAGAAAAAAAATTAATTTTTTATTTTAATCAAATGCATCTCCATACTAACTAATAAAAAAAAAAAATTCTCCTAAAATTTCAGCTCCATATCTAAAAAATTGAGCTGGCGCACGGAAGCGTCCCCTTACCCATTTAGAATACATTGAAAAAAATTTGTTTTTTCTATATTGTAAATAACTATGTCAAAAAAATTTTTTTTCGATTTTCGAATTTAGCAGCCTTGTAGTAAATTCAATTCTCTACAAAAAAGGTCTCTTTTGTCATACGATCAAAGTTGATAGGAAAAAAGTTATAGAGGTTGAAATTTAGGAGGAAAAAATAGAATTTTTTAAATGAATACAATTTTTTTGTTTTTTATTTGTTAACTAGCAGGATTTAATTTTTTCATTATTTTGAAATCAAAGTCCTTACAAAAAATGTAATTGTCTACAAAAATAGTCCTTAGAGTCGTTTGAATAAAGCTCATAGAAAGAAAGTTACAGAGCTCTAAAGTTGAGGAAAATTGAATTTATAAAAAAGAAAATATTTTTTTTTTTATATTTCTACAAAATTAAATTGTAATTAGAATTAAAAATTCAAGTTCATTGTATGTATGTTCTCTGGATTTATAATCCTTCAAAATAATATTTGACTACAAAATTTATTTTCTCAATAATTCAATTTTTCTTAACTTTAGAGCTCTGAAACTTTCTTTCTATGAGCTCTTTTAAAACGACTTTAAAGACCATTTTTGTAGATAATTACATTTCTTGTAAGGACTTTCATTTTAAAATAATAAAAAAATAAAATCCTGCTAGGTAACGAATGAAAAACAAAAAAATTGTATCCATTTTATAAATTCTATTTTTTCCTTCTAAATTTCAACCTCTATAACTTTTTTACGATCGACTTTGACCGTATGACACAAGAGACCTTTTTTTGTAGAGAATTGAATTTACAACAAGACTGCTGAATTCCAAAATCAAAAAAAAATTTTTTGACATAGTTATTTACAAAATAGAAAAAACAAATTTTTTTCAATGTATTTTAAACGGGAAAGGGGACCCCTCCGTGCGCCAGCTCAATTTTTGAGATATGTAGCTGAAATTTTTGGAGAATTTTTTTTTTTTATTAAAGTAATTATTAAGATGAATTAAATTAAAATAAAAAATTAACTTTTTTTCTGACACAGTGTAATGTATATATTTTCAATAAACAAATGTACATAAAATTATTGGTGTGAATGTGTGTACGTATATAAATTTATAAATACATAACTATATATATGTATATATATATATATATGTATATATATACATGTACAACGTTTTTTTCAGAAAATCCTGAGTTAGAAAATTTGCGTAAAATTGTGGAAAATTTAGTCAGAAAATAATATTTTGAAGGACGAACTGACCGCAAAAAACGAATTATTTCAAGAAATTGAATCAAGTTATGAAACTGAACATAAAAAAAATAAAAAACTTGTCAATAGGAGCGAGCGCAGCGGTATGAAAATGATGATTCTTTATATTATCAATTATAATTTTAAGTGTGGTTTTCATTATAGTACATACTTCTTTTAGCACATGAATCAATGTCAACAACGAGTGAGAGTGAGCAAGAAGCATCAAATGGTTTATCGAAAACAAAATTCGTTCCTAAGCAAAAATACCACCATCATTCTCAACAAGGAGAAAGACTAAACAATTATAATCGTCAAGGCCAGAAATTTTACCAGCGCAGCACTGGACGTCAAAGTAAGATAATATATTTAAAAATTGAATTATTCCAATAAGTTGTTCGATAATTATACATAAGTGGTGTTCTACTAATTTGTTGCAAAATATAATCGAAAAGCTGACAAAACTGGTTCAATTTTATATCTTTTTAATAAGTAAAAAATCTGAAATTATGACTGTTGACGCTCGTGTCAGAAAAAAAAACTTGATGTTGACTTAATTAACTTGATTTAGACGGCTATAATTCTTTTGAGTTGCATGTGACTTTTTTTTAACTTGGGAATTTAAATCAACTAAGTCAAATTCAAGACAACGAGACTTTATTTAGACTTGGTTGGCGTAAATAGGTATTAAGTAAAATAACTTAGTCAAAAGTAAGTCAAAACCAAATGTGTTTACATATTTTAAGATACAAAAATTCATTCGGTTTCGACTTACGTTCGACTTTGTTGTCTTACTTAGTACCCATTTACTCCGACTAAGTCAAATTAAAGACTTGTTGTTTTGGATTTGACTTCATTGAATTAAATTTCTAAATTAAAAAAGTTATATTCAAGTCAAAAGAATTATAGCAGTCAAGATCAAGATAATAAAGTCAAAAGCAAGTCAAAAAAATCAAAATTAAGTTATTTTTTTGACCCGGGATATTAAAAATAATTTTGAGTTATTTTTACTTGTCAGTAGTAGAGCTTTGCTCTTATTCTTGGCAATTTATGTGCCATTTTTTTGTAATCTTTTCCGTATATTAGGATGGGAATCATGGACTGCCTGAAATAATAGCAAAATACTGAAGCTAACAAATATGTATTATTGGAATTATTCGTAACAGAATTTCCACTTTGTTTTCTATATAATTTTATGAGCTAAAAAAATTTTTTACGTGATTTTCAGATGATGGTAAACCGTATAAATATCGTAGCCTGAACAGCAAAGTACGCGGAATGGTTTACCAATGTTTGAAGGAGCACAATAGCGGTCGCCAAGGTTGAAAAAAAAAAAAATTCTGCAGTAAAAAATATATTTTGTATGTTAAAAAAAAAAATAAAGTATTCGTAATAAAATTCAAATTTCATGTTTTGAAAATTTTTCAACATCCCGCTAGGTCCTAGGAAGTAAGTCTGACCAATTTGAGACTAATGTCTGAGTGTGTGCGTAAAATTCTTATAATTTTTGAATGAATGAACCGATTTGAATGGTTTTCGTGGTTATCTAAAAAGTTAGTCATCAAACTTTCGGAAAATTTCACATCATTGAATGAAGTAGACTCAAAAATATATGCAAATTATATGCGTTATGAACTATCGGCAAAAATTCCTCGACGTAAAAATTGCATGACTTGTTATGCGAAGCATTAGAGTGTGCACTGCGATCGGAAAATTCAGTTTGCCTCTTTCTCGCTACAAGTTTTACTCCTGTTAGTCCATAGACCTTAACTAAGTTACACATCATCAAATAGAGTCTTTAATAAGGATTAATTTTATTTCTTGTAAAGACCAATGTGATGCATTGAATAAATAAAAAGAAATCAAAATAAAAAAAAACCATTTTCCATCAAGCAATAAAAAATGTGTCCGTAACCCGTCGACACAATAACTCGAGAAAAAAGCCATTATTTGGATGACCTTTTTTTTTAAAATTATTTAAGGGCCGAAAAAGAAGTATGTCATAAATGGCTATCAAATTCGGCCCCGTTTAATTATAATGAATAAAAAGAAGTTAACTAATTTTGTATATCTATATTATTTTTTTTTACACATACTTTCGTTACACCAGTTGCGCCTGCGCGAAAAAATACATCTGACTATTTTTCGGAGCGAAATTTAAATTTTTAGTTTAATAAAAAAGAAAAAAAAGTGTCCTTGAAACTTTTATCGTACATTTTTCTTTTGCACGACTCATCATGCGAAGCATCCGGTGTGCTTTACGATTGAAAACTTTTTTTTTGTATTATTGCTAATTGGTAAGCCTAAATTTTTTCAATTCAATTGCTTTTTTTTTTTTTTCTTTTACATATATTTTTTTTGTTATAAATCAAGATATTTTAAGTAAGTTCGTTTATAATTATAAAAAAAAATACTAATATAATGAGAAAAAAAAAAAAAAACAATTTTAATGAAAGAAAATTGTATTTACTTTAAATTTATTGGTGCTTTCCGCCATTTTTATTTTTAATATTATTGTATTATTTCATAATAAATGAGCATTATAAGTCGTGCACTTCTGGATTTACTAAACTTTTCTTTTATCGCCTTGAAAATTTTTTTTTTTGTTCCCAAAAAATTTTTTTCTCTAAATTATACTTTTTGTATGCGTATAATAAGACCACAACAAATATTTTTACTGTACTTGTTTGCTGTTAAGTTGACTCCAGATTGGGGCCTTAGCTTCAGGTTAACTTGCAGTTATGATGGCTGTCAGGAGTGTTTCATCAACTTCAGATAAAGTAGGAATCTGTCTAGTCTCGATATAAGCATATGTGGTTAACTATTTAAAATGCAACTATATAGCTGAGAACTATTTTTGAAAGGAATTGTAATAATAAAACAGCCTTGTACAACAATCCAACAAACGGGTAGAGTCAAGTTAAAGGCTTTCATTTTTTTAGAATTTGATTTTTTTATCGTCGACAACGAAATTCTTATAAGAGATAAATGAAATCTGAAAATTTGCAAGTGAAGCACCTAAAAAATATATATATTTGGGTGGCCCAAAAAAACCGACTATTTTTTTCGAGTCTCTTATGAAAATTTGTTGGTTTACGATGTTTTAAGAAGCCTCCCCAAAAATCAGCTCGAAAAAAAATTTTTAAGAGGTCGCTCACGAATTTTAAAAATATCAAAAGTGATCGAAATTCGAATTTTTTATTTAAAAATTTTTTCTTTTTCGTGGCGGCAATAGTTTATACTTGTGAAATTATGACTATGCTGGATATTTAAGCCCAAAATTTAAATTTTCAAACTTCGCTCAAGAATTTTGAATGTTTCCGAGTGCTGTCTTCTGGACGTTTTCGAGCGACCTTTGAATATTAAAAATAAGACTTCTCGATTTTTTCACCATCAATTAACATGATAATGAGTAAAAATATAACCCGAGAAATAGAAATAATAAGTTATTTACATAGTTTTTCATTTTTTAATTCAATTCGTAGGTTTTTTCGCTTATTCAAATTTACCAAATTTTGTTTAAGACTGTCCTGTATATTTTTGGTTATGCAAAAGTTTTATTTTACTGAAATGACAATAACTGAGTTATAAAAAAATACAACAACTAATTTGAACTATCAGTTACATATTATCATTTGATATTCAAAATTCTTGAGCGCTGTTTAAATATTTGATTTTTGGGCTCAAAGTTTCATTATAGTCATGATTTCACAAATATAAACTATTGCTGCCACAAGAACGAAAAAATTTTGAAATAAAAAATTCGAATTTCGATCATTGTTGATATTTTCAAAATTCGTGAGCGACCTCTTGAAATTTTTTATCGAGCTGATTTTTGGAGAGGCTTCTTAAAACATCGTAAACCAACAAATTTTCATGCGATATCGAAAAAAAAAAATAGTCGATTTTTTTGCGCCACCCTTATATATATATATTAATTTCGCATTTCATTATCTTCAGGGTATCGAAAAAGTATGGCCGTGAAGACCAGAGCTTTATATTTCAATATTCTGAGATCGCGCATTACAGATTTCTATTTTACATTCGAATAACACTGGAAAATTTTTTTTTTTTTTTTTATAATGTTGTAGCTTTCAAACTAATTAATGAATTTTTATGTGCAATTAAAATTCTTGTAGGAAATCGAACGCTCTACAAGAAATGCCTCTTATCATTTTTTGATAAATCTATTTGTTCAAAACTTGTTCTAGCTTGAAGTCAAATCTATAATAAATTTTGCGATCTCTGTAATTTTCTGGCCAACCTATCAGACTAATCACGAATTGCATGAATAATTTTAAGGTAATTTTATTCCTGACAAATTATTACAAATAAAATTTTTCAAAATTCCGTATAACTTTCTAGTTATTTTCAATTTAATGCCAAACTTATCAAAGAATAATATTCTGATTGGTTTTAAGAGCTTGAATCTATAAGAAAAATAACTATTAAACGGTGGAAAATTTCAAAAAACTTAATTTGTAATGATATGTTAAGGACAATATTACGTACAGAAAAATTCCTATGATATTTTGTGATAAGTTTGATAGTTTCGCCGGAAAAGTAAAAAAAATTTCCAAATTTACTATAAGTTTGACTTCAAGCTCGAATAACTTTTGAACAGATGAATTTATCAAAAAATAATATAAGGCATTTCTTGTAGAGCGTTTGATTTTTTATAAAAACACGTATTGCACTTAAAAATCCGTTGGTTGGTTTATGAGCTAGAAAATTCTAAAAAAATTATAGTTTTTTCTGCCCGTGTTATTTAACCCTTACACGGCGAAGTTGGACAACTACATACCCGCAACGCGAACATGGGGATAGCCTACAGAGCGTGCTCACAGTCTGCAGTACCTCGATTAATGAGACTCAGACTGTCATTTATTTAAATTTTTCCAATTATTTAATTTTTTCCATTATTTAAAATATAAAAAATTATTTCAAGTTGTGAAAGAAAATTCAATTTAACCGTTTTTTTAAAATTTTTTTTTTTTTTTTCTTAAATGTTGTAATTATATAAAATTAGACTCAATTATAAATAATAATAACTTTATTTAATTGAATGAAACGACTCCTAATGACAGAATGACAGATAGATAAAACAAAAAATCAAAATTAAACAAAAGTATTTAAAAAACAAAAGATTGTTTTCTTTGTCGTCATTCTTCTCGTTCTTATATTAATTATTATTTTTAACACTTCCCCTCGAGATGATGACGATGAATTATATTATTCAAATTCCCATTACATTTAAACACTTGAAATGTTTAGGTTTAGATAAACCTTTGGTTAAAACATCGGCAGCCATATCATCTGTTGAAACATATTGAATTGTAAAATTATTTTCGTTTGTTAAAATTTCTCGTATGAAGTGGTGTCTAATATCAATATGTTTTGTTCTATTATGATAGACCGTATTTTTAGATAACTTTTGAGCTCCATGATTATCACTCAGTAATGTTACATGACTCAAATTATTAAAACCAAATTCAATTAAAAATCGGCGTAAATATATGGCTTCCTTTGCAGCTTCAGTAAGTGCCATATATTCCGGTTCTGTAGATAAAAGTGCTACCGTTCTCTGTTTCCTTGATTCCCATGAAATAGGTAAATTACCGAGAATAAATACAAATCCAGTATAGGATCTTCTATCATCCAGACACTTTCCCCAATCTGCATCTACATATCCGAATAACGATTTCTCATTTTTCTTATAGTAAATTCCTATTTCTTGAGTTCCTTTCAGATATCTTAATACACGTTTTGCTGCAGACCAATGTGTTGAATCATAACATGTGTTGAATTGACTCAGATAACTTACTGCATGAGATATATCTGGTCTCGTACATATAGCTATGTACATGAGTGCACCTACGAGTTCTCTATATGGTAAATTATGTTCGTCAATTCCATTTTCATTCGTTTTTAATTTGTTTCCAAGTTCAAGTGGAGTCGAAATAGGTTTCGCATCAATCATTCCAAATCTTTCTAGAATATCTTTGATATATCCTTTTTGGGACATTTTAATACCGTCTTTATTTTTTGAAAATTCGATACCCAAACAATAATCAATATCTCCAAGACTTTTTATCTCAAATTTACATGATAAAAATTTTTCAAAATTTTTGATTTTGTCAGCATCTTTTGAAATAGCCAGAATATCATCTACATAAATGACAATTATAAATAATTCTTCCCCTCGTCCCGAATAGAAGATGCATTCATCATAATTAGATTGTTTAATATTTAATTTACGTAATTCTTCACATAATTTTAAATTCCATTGCCGCCCAGCTTGTTTTAATCCATATAAAGCTTTTTTCATTAAACATACTTTATTTCCCTTTTTCAATTCTCTTAATAATTCTTCAGCTTTTTTTTTTTTATATTGTAATTATGACTCTCAGTCGCAATAATTTTATTAAGTATTTCCTCTGTGTAGTCTGGCGTTTTCATATAAATTTTTTCTTCTAATACTCCATTTAAATAAGCAGTTGTTACATCAAATTGTTTAATTTTCATATCATGTTGAGTTGCAATAGCCATAACTAATCTTATTGAACTTATACGAGCTACTGGAGCATACGTTTCATCAAAATCTATTCCGGGACGCTGAGTAAATCCTCTAGCTACTATTCTGGCTTTCCTTCTTTCTAATGTACCATCAGCGTTGTATTTATTTTTTAATATAATACGACTACTAATTATTGGAATATTTTCTGGACAATCAACAAATATCCAAGTATCATTTTTAATAATTGCTTTCATTTCGATTGCTAATGCATCAAGCCATTCTTTTGAATTAGGTCCATTTATAGCTTGATGGAGAGAAATTTCTGCTAGACCACCAAATTCTTCTATTTGATTAATTTGATCAATATTATTCACCATTTGATAACTTTTCTTTGGTCTTCCCCTTTGTCCAGTCATTATTTTTTTAGGTCTTCCTCGTCCTCTCCTAAATACATCTTCAGGTATATCTTCTTCAATGTCATTTGGTTCATTATTATTTTCTAATCCATCTTCATTTGCTTCATTTATATTTTCATCTATATTATTATTTTCTATAGCGTCAAACCAGTTTTCTCTGTTATCTTCATTATTTTCAATATTATTTTCAAAATTGTTGATTGGAAATTCAATCAATTTTCTTTTAGATTTTTCACTTTCTTCTTTTAATATATTTTTTGGTTTTTCAATAAATTTAACATCTCTTGTTATATCAATTTTCTTTTCATCAAGAATCCACACTCAGTACGCTTTAGATTGTTTTGAATAACCCACAAAAATTACCTTCTTTGATAGAGGTTCAAACTTTCCCTTCGTTGGATCTCGATTCAAAGTATAAACTTCACATCCAAATTTTTGAAAATAACTTACATTTGGGGTTTTTCTTGTCCATTTTTCAAAAGCTGTTTTTCCTTCCAGGCTTTTTGATGGACATCTATTTCTAATGTAATTCGCAGTATTAATGGTTTCACCCCAGAATGATTGTGGTAATTCCGACTCAATTAACATACACCTTGCCATTTCTACTAATTTTCTATTTCTTCGTTCTGCTATTCCATTTTGCTCAGGTGTGTGTGTAACTGTTAATCGTCTTTCAATACCATTATTTCTCAAAAAATCATTAAAAATGTTATTTACATATTCTTTACCATTATCAGATTGTAAATTTTTAATTTTTTTACCTGTTTGAGTTTCAACAAATACCTTATATTTTGTAAATGCATCAAAAACTTCGTTTTTTCCTTTTAACAATTGGACAACATACCAACCAGAAAAATCGTTAATAAATGTTATAAAATATCTAGCTCCACCGTTTGATGTTACTCGTGCAGGTCCCCATACATCTGAATGTATTATTTCCAGTAATTCGGAAGATCTTTCTGTTCTTACAGGAAAAGGACTTCTTGTGATTTTTCCTTTGATGCATACTTCACAATTGACATTATCAGATAATTTTTTTAAAGTCATCCCACGAATATTTCCTTTACGATCGCTTTCTTGAAGATCTCTCATATTCAAATGACCCATTTTTTTATGCCAATCCATTGTTGTTTCAGATTTTTCTTCTATCAAATTATTTTCTTCATTCATTTCTTTATTAATTGTTCTTTTGAGAAAATATAATCCATTTGTTCGTTCAGCAATTAATATATCTTGTCCATTTTTATTGATAACTGTTGCTTGATCTTTTTCAAAAATAACTATCATACTTTGATCAGTCATTTTTCCAACTGATAATAAATTTGTTCGTAGATCAGGTTCATGAGATACATTATTGATATTAACATTGACTGCTCGTCCATTTAAATTTGATATTAATATAATATTTCCCTTTGCTTTAATTTCTGTAGAAGAATTGCTTGCTAAATTTAATTTTCCAATGTTTGTATCAACTATTTCATTAAAATCTTCAATATTTTTACATAAATGAGTTGTACATCCACTATCCAAGCACCAGTCTCTTTGATTAATTACTGATGTACTGTTAAATGCCGTTTCTTCTAATGAATCTTCATGTGAAGCATATAAACTTATATTCTCAGCATTATTAGCATTTTCAACTTCATTTTTATTTTCAGTACAATCTTTAGCTTTATGACCTTTTTTATGACATATGTAGCATTTAAACATAAATTTATTTTCCTTCAATTCATTTGTATTTGTATACTTCGTGAATTTTTTGTTTTCATTTGGTATATAATTTCTTGTTACCATAGCATGTGCAATTACTTCACGTATGTCATTTTTTCGTGCATCGTGTTCTTCAATTATTTTTATACGAAGTGCATCAAGAGAAGGTAATTCATCACGTGATTCAATTGCACAACGAAAATTTTCAAAATTCTGTGGCAAACTATACAACAACATAATTGTTAACAATTCTTGATTAATCTCGATTTCCATAGCATTTAATTTATCGATAATATCAAAAAATTTTTCTAAATGATCTCGAATATCAGTACTTTCATCCATCCTATGTAAAGTCAATTGTTTCAATAACGTGGCTTTCTTTGCGGGTCCTTTTGATTGATAAATTGTTTCAAGCTTGTCCAATACCTCTTTTGAAGAATTACATTTTGTTATTTGCTTTAGTTCTGACGGATTTATTGATAAAATAATATCAGATTTAGTCTTCTAATCATTCTTCACCCATAGTTTCAAAATAGCTTCATTTTCAAGATTATTTTCCGGTTTTGGGATTTCACCATTTATATATCCCCACTGATCATTTTTGATTAATAAAGCTTCCATTTGAATTTTCCATGTATCATAGTTTTCTTTATTTAACAATTCAATACGTACTGATCCAGATGCCATTATTTTTCTTTCTATTTTTTTTTTTTTTTTGTTTACAAAAAAAAAAAAATTCTTTCGTCAAATAATTAAATTTCAATTTATTATTTATTCACACTATTTTTTTTTTTTTATAACGTACTTGGGTCCATAAACTGTTGTAATTATATAAAAATAGACTCAATTATAAATAATAATAACTTTATTTAATTAAATGAAACGACTCCTAATGACAGAATGACAGATAGATAAAACAAAGAATCAAAATTAAACAAAAGTATTTAAAAAACAAAAGATTAATTTCTTCGTCGTCATTCTTCTCGTTCTTATATTAATTATTATTTTTAACATTAAATATAAATTTCTTATAATTTTTTTTCTTTTTAAATATTTATCTGTAATTGTGAGGACCTTATCAAACGTACAATCCTGCTCGCCAGAGCTCATAGATATACACAAACGCAGATACGCGCCGCTTGTTCGACAGGCCACAAAGTGGGGGAAACGCATAGAAGCGTAAGAGGGCAGATGGAAAATGGAAATCTGCGATGCGGTACCTATAAATATTAAAATTAAGAGCTTACATTTTCACAGGCGTTTTCTTCCGGTACTGGGAGGACATTTTATTGCGGTATTTAGAAAAAAAAAATAATAATAATAAGAAAAAAAAGAAATAATCGATTTTGTTTAATCAGCCAAATATATATATTATTGTCAGTATAAATTATCGTCAGGTAAGTTTTTTCTAAATTCTGCATTGGTTGCTAGTTATTTTTATTTTAATTTAAAGCTCTCAAAAAGGTAGTGTTCAGATCGATTTCAAGAGGTTGACATTGAAATAAAAATAAGTAGAAAACAATGTGGAATTTGAAAAAAATTAACCGACAATAATTTGTAGAGAAAAAATTGTCAACAAAAAAGACTCCATAACATTTAGTGATTAGTCTGATAGTTTTGCCGGAAAAGTAAAAAGATGTCCCACTTAACTTCGAGTTCTAATAACTTCTGAACAGATGGATTTATCAATAAATGATAAGAGACCTTTTTTGTAAAACGTTCAATGTCGTACAAAAATATGTATTAATCTATTCGATCTATTAATGTGTTAATGAATTAAAAACACTGAAAGTTGAAAAAAAAATGTTCGATGAGCTAGGTCTACAGATGGCAGTGACTACTATCTGACATAGTAGCTAGTTTTACGTATTTTTTTCTGTGTATTTTGTAGGTCGATTTAATTTCATTCCAGTTAAAAGTGTTCGCATTATGGGTCTTTTGCCTTCTAATTTTTGTCTTAATTAATATGGTGATAATTTTTCAAATAGGGTATTGATAAATAATTGTTAGAAAATACAAATTTTCATGTTTATTTTTATTATAGGTTGCAGCTAGACTTAAAATTTCATGTAATATAAGATTGCGAAATACGTTAGTTAGGTTATGGGATAATAATGAGTATCGTGATGAAATTAACAGAAAATTACAGGAGCAAAGACAATCTAATAATTCTACAGAAGAAAAGAAATCATCACATAATTCAACTGTGTCCCCGCAAATGTTTGAGAAGAAAAATTCTCAATGCGATTCTGAGGAATTTATCTATACAAACCAAGAAAATACAAAGCATCGTGTGGTTGAATATAATTTTAAAAAATTTAGAATAATCCATAATGAAGGTCGCGGTGATTGTTTCTTCCGTTCGGTTTCATACGCACTCAATGGCCATGAAAATTATCATCATGAAATACGAAAAAAAATTGTAGCTTTTGCAGTCGAAAACTGGCTTGATTTGAAAGATTTGCTGGAAGCTACATGTGAAAACATCAAGTTCAAAAGCAGTGATGATTATGCTCAAAAAATGGGTTCCGACGGATTTTGGGCAACTGATTTTGAAGTCGGTCTTTTTGTAAAATTGTACAAAATGAATATAACTTTACTAATAATTAGTAATGACCAAGTCCTTCAAGCCATACCTTTTAAGAGAGATGATATTTCCGAAGAAAATACAATTCATTTGGCGTTCACTGGACCAAGACTCGAAGGGCACTTTGAAGCCATGGAAGAAATTATCGAAATTAGTAAAAATATGTCCACTAATGTGCCAAGTAGAAATGTAAAATTAACGGAAACTGTAAATGAAGATTATTGCGGTGTGAATAGGTTATCGGAGTTGGAAGATGATCGTGAAAGTCTCCAAAGAAACATTAAAGAAATGTCCAAGCCCAGTAATTTTACAAGTAGTAATGTTGAAGAAAGAGAAGGGAATATTATTTTCAAAAGCACGGGAAAATCATCTACTGATCAGTCTGAAATTCGCTTACACGATTTTGAATTTTTTAATAACTCCAGTCCATCTTACAATCTAGAAGAAAACAATGAAGTTTTGAGCAATCAAGATAACACTTCCATTTCTGATAGTTCTGATGATGAAAATTTGCGTGTCGACCTGGAAGAATCCGAAATTAATGTGGCTGAACAAGCAGATGAAGAGATAAGTATCTCTACACCTTCAACAACTCAGAATCGTAATCGTAAAGGATCAACACTCAAAGATCGTGGTTCACGAAGAATAGATTGGTGCGTCCATATTGGTCGAATTCAGATTCAATGCAGCCAAGTTTCATTTGAAGATAGCTTCGATCCAAATTATTTCGTTCAGCTATATATAATAAACTGTTCGACTTGAATATCAATCGCGCTATTAAATTCGAGGGAAATATACGAAGAAATAAAAGTAACCAGGTCGCTTATCTCATTTGTCAAAATCGGTTCCATCAAGCGAAATTCAAGCTCGATATAAACGAAATTATCGTTAATAATACTAGAATGTATGAAGTAAATTGCAGCAGTGATAAGAAGCCATCACCTCTGTGCCGCACAGCAGAAGATAAAAAAACTAAACAGTTACGTTATAAAGAACGAGAGGAGAAAAAAAATGAATTAAGAAACCAATCAGTCCGGAAAGTTTATTATAATGATATAGGAAAATGCGACGAAGAAAAATTGCGGCAAGGTGATACACAAAATGTTAGATCCATAGACACTTACTATCGAATCCATTATGAAGATATTAATTCAGATAGATTGACATTACGATCAATTGATATGAGCGATTAATTTCAACTATATATAACATTGTCGAAGGAAACGACTGATTGTCCACTTCGGTTGACTAGCTTACCTTTAACTGTTTTGCTTTACACTGAGAAACAATTGAGAATTGTAGATGTTGGTAACCAGGCTCAAATTTTATATTTTTGTGCTACAAAAGCATACTGTGCAAGTCCTCAATTTATGAGAGAAGGGTATGTATTTTATTACAGTTTACTTTATGAAGGATGCAAAACAACCGTCCCGGTTTGCGAGTTTATTACGGCAGAAAATACATACACTAACATATGTTCTTTATTAAAACTGTACCGTGCGTTTGTCGTTGAAAAGCTTCCCAATAGGCCTCTTTGCAACGTGATCATAACTGATTACAACTGGATGATCATAAAGGCTTTCTTGTTAGAATGGAATTCCCAATCGCTAAAAGCATATTTGAGAGTGATTTACAATTTTGTCGAAAAAAAAAGAAATTTTACCCAGTAATACAATATTAATTTTATGTAGCAGTGAAACAATACTGAAACATACCGTTAATGATATTAAAAATAAATTTCCAGAGTTAATGCACAACAAAAAAATATATTTAGAATGTATTGCTCGATTAACTTTAGCAAATTCTTTGTATCAAGTTGAGGTAATGCTTTGTGAAATTTCTAGAATATTATTTTCAAAAGATATAAATAAAGCAGAGCAAATCCTAAAGAACTTGAAGTTAGTTAAGAAAGATTTGAACCAAACTGTAGTGGACAGCATAATAACAAAAGTTACCGATGATGAGTTCAATAACAACCACGAAGAAATCATTAACACAACAATTCTCAAGGGCTTTAGTGACACACCTGAAGACATTTTAGATTCGCCTTTTTATGAACATTTTGCGTGGCAAGTTCAAGGTACAAAAGAACGGTTAATTTCGACTGAACTAACTATTGATGAAGTAACTAATAACTTGTATTCCCCAGAATTTTTAAATTATGTAATGCAATCGCTTATACCGTTTTTATGTTTCTTCACGCACATACTGGTCGATGTAATAGGTACAAGCAAACCTCTAATTTATAATGAAATTCAAAACACATTTATTGAAGACTATAAAATGGAAGATATGAAAAACTTGAAAAATAGGAATATTGGGGATATGTGTCGGATTCTAATAAAACGTAATGAATTTTTGACAACGAAGAACAAAATAGAAAAAAATAACAATTCATCCAAAAATAAAAGTCAGTGAGTATCCAAATCATCCAGAAACTGCTTCTAATCCGTTCGTAACTGAAAAGTGAGATCCTACAGGTAAAACGATAAGAGATCAAGAGTTAAAAGTGAAAAAAATAGAGCATACAACGGGTAACGATTTTATAAATATAAGAAAACGCTGTTTTGAACCTGAAGATAGTGATGGTGGAAAGATGTATTGGAGGAAAATTTCGATCAGCACATGAAAGATATTATACAAAGCAGTAAGGTTTCAAAGAATAGCACCTATGATAAATCAATCAAAATAGAAACAAGGAAAGGTAAAAAACGAAAAATAGCTGAAGTTCCAAGATGCGAAGATTTTACTGACTCTTTAAAAAATGACGGTGATGAGGATGAAATACCGGAAATGTATTTCAATACTTTTCATAATGGATTAATAAGTGATTTAGAGTACTACAAACTCTTTTCGGCTCGAAACTTACAAATAAGACGTTATAGCTGCAATGACGAGAAATGCATACTCTTTGAAAAGTATGTATTGGATGCGCAACAACTGTATTCATTGTTAGAAGAAAACGAGTGGATCAATGGAATTGCAATTGATATTTATACTTTAAGTCACATGCATACCTGGAGTGATATAAGTTACTTACCAACGGATATTGGAGGAAAAGTATTGGGAGATGATTGGGAAAAGAGATTACCATCTGTCTCGTCAATATCCAAAATAGATGAAAAATTATGTGATATTTTGTTGATGCCCTATACGTACTTTTTTCATTGGTTACTGTTAATAGTAGACATCAAAAATAATACCTTGGAAGTGTTAGATCCTTATGCGAAATGTAATGGAACAGAAAGAGTATTGAAAGCATTTAAAAAATTTGTAAACTCATGTACTTCGAAATCCACCTTAAGTGCATTGAAGAGTAGAAAGTGGACAATCAAGCAAAGTAGAAAACGAACTCATCAGAAAGAAAATGACAGCACAAACTGTGGAGCTTATATTGCAGATTACATAGAATGTATAGGGAGGAAAATTTCAATAGAAGACGAATTTAATCCGGTGATATTACGCAATAAACTGGCTCGCACAATCATTCGAACATCGGAAAGAGTCAGTGATTTGTGTCTTTACTGCTTTTCAAACAAAAGCGGGACGAAACAAAAGATAAGGTGTAAATCTTGCAACAGATGGTATCATTACCCAGAATGTTCGGACATTCCTGAAATGAATGTGAAAAATGAAAGACGAATTAAAGAAGGAAGAGGAAATGAGAAAAAAGAAAGTAATGAACCAATTTGCAAAAATAATACATGTAAGCTTTGCCAAAAATACCTGGGAACAATTTAATGAAATTCTTTCAAATTGGGAAAACAGAGGATGTCATGTAATATCCTGTAATAATTAAAGACATTCCAATGAGTAGATATAAATATGTCTACGAAAGTTATCGCGGAAAAAAAGAATCACGATAACAATAACATAAATGAGTCATGTAACATTCGACAAAAACAAAATAATTCAAACCGAAACAATCCAAAATGAATGTATATGTCGTTACTGCAGAAAAATAAATAATCTTACGATTCTTGTGCGTCTGAACATCGGCACATTTTGCGCGAAACGAAAATGACAAAGAAAAGTAAAATATCTACTGGATCTAGATTTCTGAAATATTTTGCATAAATGCTAGTATGTCAGCAAAAAATTGCCGACAACTCCAATAATCCCTTAAGTCACCTTGAAGCTGTAAAATTCCATGAATTTTTTTGTCATTTTCGATGAGCACAAATGTGCTGATCTTTAGGTACATCAGGGGAATATACATTGTCAGGTAACATTCGACAGCAAATAAAAAATAACATCGAATAGGTAAGATAAAAACGCTCATGTGAAAATCCGAGCAATAAAAATTATTCGCCCAACCCATAATCAGCAAACGATTATGTTCTAATTTAAGGCAGGTAATATAGTAATAGAAAAAAGTAAAAAGGAGGGTGGGGGGTGGAACACTATATAGCATATGATTGGGAAGTATAAAAAAATATGGCAAGATTTTATACTTCTTGATTGCTATGAAGACGATAGCCTCCACGTGGCGTGTTCCGGGCAACGGCAGAAAAGTTGTTAGCTGAAAAGAGGACAGTATATGATCATCGATCAACGTAATCATCGATTGAATGAATCATTTCAGTCGTCTAAAACAGCAAATCAGCTTTTGATGCCGGCAAATATCGTCAGAAAAATATCAAATGATTAAGTTAAGTAAGAGTTAAATGAACCATTCAAGAGAGATTTGAGTTCATCGAATAATAACAGAATATTTAATCAAAGATTAAAATAGTAATATAAAATATTGAAGAAAATATTTGAAATTTGAGGGTAGTCGTGGAGGGTTATTCCGGCTGCCATATTCTAATCGAATTAAAAGAGGTTGCTAAGGGTATTGGAAAAACACTTCTAACAAAAATCCAGATTGATCTAACTTCAAACACGATTTTAAAAAATTTATAAGTGATAAGGGTTGGTCTTAGAGGGTTGATCCGGCGGCCATATTGGAATGAATTTTTTTGAGGGTGTCTGGGGTCCCAAAAAAACACTCCACATAAAAATCCAGATTGATCTAACTCCAAATACGGTTATAAAAAATTTATGACTGATGGGGGTTGGTCATAGAGGGTTGTTCCGGCGACCATATTGAAATTAATTTTTTTGAGGGTGTCTGGGGTCCCAAAAAAATACCCCTCACAAAAATCCAGATTGATCTTACTCTAAATACGGTTTTAAAAAATTTATAAGCGATGGGGGTTGGTCATAGAGGGTTGACCCGGCGGCCATATTGGAATGAATTTTTTTGAGGGTGTCTGGGGTCTCAAAAAAACACTCCTCAAAAAAAACCAGATTGATCTAACTCCAAATACGGTTTTAAAAAATTTATGACTGATGGGGGTTGGTCATAGAGGGTTGTTCCGGCGGCCATATTGAAACGAATTTTTTGAGGGTGTCTGGGGTCTCAAAAAAACACTCCTAAAAAAAAACCAGATTGATCTAACTCCAAATACGGTTTTAAAAAATTTATGACTGATGGGGGTTGGTCATAGAGGGTTGTTCCGGCGGCCATATTGGAATGAATTTTTTTGAGGGTGTCTGGGGTCCCAAAAAAATACTTTTCACAAAAATCCAGATTGCTTTAACTCCAAATACGGTTTTAAAAAATTTATAAGTGATGGGGGTTGGTCATAGAGGGTTGATCCGGCGGCCCTATTGGAATGAATTTTTGTGAGGGTGTCTGGGATACCAAAAAAATACTCCTTACAAAAATTTAGATTGATCTCACTCCAAATACGGTTTTAAAAAATTTATAAGTGATGGGGGTTGGTCATAGAGGGTTGATCCGGCGGCCATATTGGAATGAATTTTTTTGAGCGTGTCTGGGGTCTCAAAAAAACACTTTTCACAAAAATCCAGATTGATCTTAGTCTTATTATGGTTTTAAAAAATTTATAAGTGATGGGGGTTGGTCATAGAGGGTTGATCCGGCGGCCCTATTGGAATGAATTTTTGTGAGGGTGTCTGGGATACCAAAAAAATACTCCTTACAAAAATTTAGATTGATCCGCTCATGAACGGAACTTGAGAAAAAAAATATATTTTTTGTTGGGCACGAACGTTCGGAACTTCAGGTACATAATTAAAGTCTGAAATAAATTTATTTCAGCCTGTTCATCATTCCTCTCCTCTCTCACAAAATATAAAATTTACCAACGACCCTGAGCATATAATTAAATTACATTAACATCCGGTTCTGGAAGACCGAGTCCATCTTCCAGTGGCGCCCTAATATTCGACTATAATACTCAGGTGCGACCAGACTTGGCAAGCTAATCACTTTGTCATACGGAATTTTCCGCACCACGGACATAATTAATCCGATATAATTGCAAAATCCAATTGTACTGAGAGCGAGAATAAAAACGTTGTCGTTTGCTTGTGGACGCCGAAAAAAACGTTTGGTAAAAATTATACGCATATTTTACCTGTAAAGTTTGTGTTTTTTAACTTTCCGCTAAGAAAATTGTTAATTTTCAAAAATTCGGGAAGTTATTGGTTTCACCCGATTTTCGAATATCGAGTTTTCATCAGATGTTGACGTTTTGAGGTCCTAGGAAGCTATCTTGACTAATTTCAGAAGGATGTCCGAGTGTGTGTGTGTGTGTGTGTGTGTGTGTGTGTGTGTGTGTGTGTGTGTGTGTGTGTGTGTGTGTGTGTGTGTGTGTGTGTGTGTGTGTGTGTGTGTGTGTGTGTGTGTGTGTGTGTGTGTGTGTGGATGTAAACTCTTGATATCTTTTTAATGAATCGACCGATTGAGATGGATTTGGTGGCAATCAAGATAGTTTGTTGGCCGTCAACTTGTCTGAAAATTTCAAATCGATCGATCAAATGGATTCTAAGATATAAAAGAAATACAAAAAAAAAAATTGTTTTCAGTTTTTCTCGAATTTTTCAGATATGGCTCGATCGATCAATTCCAAAATCTAATCAGCACTAGAATTCAATACAACGCGTCGATTGCCACCTAAGCCATCGAAATCGGTTCATTCGTTCGCGAGATATCGTGGGAGAAAGAAATGCTCAAAAACGGTTTTTTTCGAAAACAATGGCTTACAAACGATCTTGAAGAGATCGAACAACTATTCACGACCAAGTTTTCAAGCTCAAAGAGCTCGAAAACAGCGGGAAGTTTTAGGGCTGGCCCGCAGGGTCAACCGATAGACAGATTTTTTACTTTTTCTTCTTTTTGCCGAAGAGTATGCGCTTTACTTCTGTCGCGCACTGATCTGAACGACAATCGATTAGGGAGTTTTTTTATTTATTAATGATTATTAATTATTTAAATCTAAATAATTTTGGATTTTTTTTGACACAATATTTTAATGCTGTTACATCACTTTATTTATAACAATAAATATCAACGAAAATTATGATTGTTTACAATGTATAAGAAATTATTGAAATTGAATTTTTGGAAGCAAGACGTTCGCGTTTGAGTTTTGGTTCTTAACTAATTTGTGAGTATTTTATAAACAGATTCTTCCCTTTTTGACGTTGACATACAAAGTTTCATTCTGCGTCAAGAAGGCATGTTTTAGATCTTCAAGAGTGTAATTGGTTAAGATATTTTGAGTAGGAGTAACTGGGTGTGGACTGGTAGATGACGTAGCTTGTGACGTATTAGAGAAAAATGCAAGAGTGGGAGAGCAAGCGCAAGACCCAAAGGGTCCACGAGCGTGGGACGTAAGTAAAGTAAAAAAAGGGTCTATGCCTTGCACCACGTAGTGAGGTCATAAATAATATTTATGACCATCCAAAGGATATTTAAGTTGGTTTAAAATAAAAAGTGTATATATAAAAAAAAGAGAAAAGGTTTACTAAAATAAATTTTAGTAAAGAAATTTAGAAAAATATATAAATAAAGTTTGTTAAATGTGAGAATAGTGTGTAGTAAAATAATAAAATTTTGAAAGCGTGTGAATCTGAAAACTAAACATTTGGCTAGCAGATGTTGAAAGATAAGATTTTGAGAAATTTTGTGTTGTAAATTTTATATTTTATGATTTTTCGTGAGAAAATAATTTTGTGTAGTTACGTGTTTTTTGGTACGAAACAACTTCGAAGTACGCTGAATTTCTAGTATCACGGATTTAAATAAATAAAGGTGGAAATTAAGTAAAACCGACTTCAATACTTTTCATAATTCTGAAAGGAGTGAATTTAGTGAAATTGCTTTAGAGACATTTTTTGTAGAGCATTCAATTTCCTATAAAAACGTTTCCGAGTCACTTTCGTTTATCTCGATTGTGAGTTATGAGACGAAAACCCGCTCATTAACTTTCACGATATTTTCTTTTTTTCATCATGATTAATATTTTCACAGTATGTGTAAATATATACATATATATATTCGATATATACATATATATATTAGGGTGGCCCAAAAAAAACGACTATTTTTTTTTTCGAGTCTCTAATGAAAATTTGTTGGTTTAAGATGTTTTAAGACGCCTCTCCGAAAATCAGCTCGATAAAAAATTTTCAAGAGGTCGCTCACGAACTTTGAAAATATAAAAAATGATCGAAATTAGGATTTTTTTGTTCTAAATTTCTTCTTTCTCGTGGCAGCTATCGTTTATAATTATGAAATCATGACTACGCTGAAAATATCAGCTCAAAATTTAAATATTTAATCCGCGCTCAAGAATTTTGAATGTTTTCGACTGCTGTCTTATTGACGTTTTTAAGCGACCCTTAAATATTAATAATAAAGCTTCTCGATTTCTTCACCATCAATTTGCATGACAATTAATGAAAATATAACCCGAGAAATATAAACGATGAGTTTTTTACATACTTTTATTTTTTTAATTCAATTTGAAGGTTTTTTCGCTTATTCAAAACTTACAAAATTTTATTGTTGAAGACTGTCCTGTATATTTTCGGTTATGCAAAAGTTATATTTAAGTGAAATGACAATAATTGGGTTATAAAAAAATGTAATAACTAATTAAAACTATTAGTTCCATATTATTAATTAATATTCAAAATTATTGAGCGCCGTTCAAATATTTCAATTTTGGGCTGAAATTTTCAGCATATTGATATTTTCAAAATTCGTGAGTGACCTCTTGAAAAATTTTAATCGAGCTGATTTTCGGAGAGGCTTCTTAAAACATCGTAAATCAACAAATTTTCATGCAAGATCGATGAAAAACAAATAGTCGGTTTTTTTGCGCCACCCTAATATAGGGGAGGGAGGGGCAAGAGGGGGTAGGGTAGGCAAAACGGGGTACCCCCAAAATTAAAAAAAAAAAAATTTTTTTTTTTTTTGTCTAATGACTATAAATCCGATATATTTGCGCATTTTTAGCCCTACGCATGACACCTGGGGCAAAATGGACCAGCCGAAAATTATTGTAACAGGGTAAAATAGATTCCAATTAATTATTTCTAAAATTTTGATTTATCCACGGTCGATAACGGGCCCAAATTATAACCCGGTTTATTAAATTGAGTGATTCGACATGTCACCGGGTGTCGCTAATCAGTGAGACCCGAACATCCCCCCCTCTCTTTTGCTAATTAATTTAGTAGGGATGAGTTTTCCGGGAGTGAATCGAAGAGTTATAAGGGAGTGCCGTGCCAAAAATCGGGAGAGTTCGTTGGACACCCAGAGAGAGTCAGTCGGACGACCGAAGGCGATGGACGCCTAAGTGAAGACAAGAGTTCATCGGACATCCAAAGGGATCAGACCGTATACATAAAAGGTTATCTATCATATTGTGAAATAATTAATATTGTTGTGGGAGTGGAATTACGAGGACAAAGTAAGCTAGACAACGGAAACCTGAAGACTCAACTAACATCGAGAGATTGATAGCAGCCCGGAGCAGATCATCACTAAAAGTTCCAAGGACTGCTGAAATTATAATTGGAGGTAAATCAGAATTAATTAAGGCCTCTGATTAATTTTATTAATCTGGCAAATTAATTATAATACATTACTTAATATCTTTCCGTTGATCTCGCGTAAAGAAACAGATAGTTCAGGCTCTCCAGCCGTTCAATCTCGTGTTCTCGAAAGTTCCGTCGCGTCATTTGTCGTTAATATCTGGTCTAAACTCTGTAATAATTATTCAAGGCTCCACAGCCAGAATAAAATAAAATGATCGCATAAATAATCCGGTCATTAAAACTATTAATTTATTAATTTATTTCAGGCTCTCCAGCCGTTATGAATTAATTTATTAATTGATCTTAAGATTAATACAGGCTGGAATTTATTCCGTCGGCCGCATTAATTCTAAGATTCATTAATTTAATCGAATTACTCAATTAACTTCAATAAAAATCGGGATCCGCGTGACGCTAATTCACCGGTCGACAATTCTAGTCAACCCGAAATCAAATTCTAGTCATTACGTGATTACTAAATTAATTTTAAGTTAAATAAAATATCTAAAAATTAATTAAAAGATACTAGAGTTTGGGTAAATTAAATTGTGAGTAAAAGTAAGAAAACGGATTATTTTGAAAGTGAAATAAATTTAATTGTGAAAATTGTCAGAGAAACATTTAGGAATTGAAAGTAATAAACGAATAATAATTGTGGCAAATTAATTATAAAATTTAATCAGAGAAAATTAATTAGGAAATTTATAAGTGGTTAAATTAATTAATTTATAAATTACATTAAACAAAAATAAATTAATTGATTGGAAAGACAGTGAATTATGAATTGTAAAAATTTAAGTGGGAAAAGTTACGAAATATTGTTAAAACTAGAGTCAATTAATTTGTAGAGTCAAGTTAGAGTAAAGAAACTGTGTCTGTGATGTAAGTCCGGTGGACAAAGATTAAGTTAGGTTTAGGATATGTCCGGTGGACACTAGGAAATAAGAATATGCGGGTTAACGTCCTGTGGACGGTTTTTTAAAGTAGAATTAAGGAAAATAAGGTTTAACGTCCGGTAGACGGTTTTTTAATCAAAGTATATTAAGGTTAAAGGTTTAACGTCCGGTGGACGGTTTTTTAACGAGAGTGTGTGTGTGAGTGTGTTACGTCCGGAAGACGCTTAAAATACGTGTGTGTGAGAGTGTGGAAACGTCCAGGGGACGATATTTAGTTATGTCATAAGGAAAACGTCCAGGGGACGAGATTTAGTTTGTCATAAGCATTTAGTTTGTCATAAGATTATTAACTGTTATTAAGGGTTAAATAAATATAAAAGCAAGGTGCTTATAATAATGAAAATTGGAATTAGAGTTGTAAATAAAATTTATTTCAGCCTGTTCATCACTCCTCTCCTCTCTCACAAAATATAAAATTTACGAACGATCCTGAGCATATAAAATAAATGCAATTAACATCCGGTTCTGGAAGGCCAAGTCCATCTTCCAGTGGCGCCCTAATATTCGTCTATAATACTTAGGTGCGACCAGACTTGGCAAGCTAATCACTCTGTCATATTATGAAAAAATGATTTTTTCACATTTTTATCGTCAAATTAAAAGAAATTTAATATACACTGGTCACAGAAATTAAGGGATAGAAAAAAAATCCGAAATTTTTAGGTGATTTTCAACATGCTGTAACTCGGTGAAAAATGGTCGTATAAAAAAACTAAAGAGAGCAAATTGTAGCCTCAAGTTTCTAGTTTTCAAATCTGGACCTCAAAATTTTTTATCATGTACGGTTCCGGAGTAATCATAAGAAAACCAACGAAAAAAAAATTTTCAAAATTTTTGCTGGTCTTTCAATACCTCTATGGGCGACAATAAATTTTTTTGAATAATCCGACTGTCTGAATTTTCTCGGAAATTTTATGCCCTTTAATTTGGTGGCCTTAAAAAGTCTCTACGACGATTTGGCGCCGAGTTATCATTGATCAAAGCAAAAAAGTCCATTTTGGCTTTGATAATGGAAGTAGGGTTTTGAAAACTGAAAAACATTCTCTATAAGGCAAAATTAGTGGCATTTGATAGAAAAATTTTTTTTAAAGCGATATTGTTTGGTCAAAAACAGGTCAAAATTCACAAATTTAAGGATATTCGGAAATCTTGCTATAACTTTGGATAGAACGGATAAACAAAGGATATCTTCGACTTTTTTTCAACCTCAAAGTGTCCTGAAAAAACCCTGAAAATTTCAAATCGCTGCGATTTTTCTTTCTTAGTACCCCGAAGCTTTAAATTTATCGGTTATGTCAAAAATCACCATAATTGGTAGTTTCTCGGTTTTTGTTCATTTTTTCGATTTGAAAATGTTTTTTTTTACCGATAATCTTCATTTCTTTGATCAAAAAGATCGATTATCGAAAAAAATTGAAGAACAAAAAATTAAAAAAAAAAATTTTTTTAAAAAAAAATTTTGAAAAAAAAAAGATTTTTTTCAAAATTTTTTGTTTTTCTATTATTTTCGATAATCGATCTTTTTGATCAAAGAAATGAAGATTATCGGTAAAAAAAACATTTTCAAATCGAAAAAATGAACAAAAACCGAGAAACTACCAATTATGGTGATTTTTGACAAAATCGATAAATTTAAAGCTTCGGGGTACTAAGAAAGAAAAATCGCAGCGATTTGAAATTTTCAGGGTTTTTTCAGGACACTTTGAGGTTGAAAAAAAGTCGAAGATATCCTTTGTTTATCCGTTCTATCCAAAGTTATAGCAAGATTTCCGAATATCCTTAAATTTGTGAATTTTGACCTGTTTTTGACCAAACAATATCGCTTTAAAAAAAATTTTTCTATCAAATGCCACTAATTTTGCCTTATAGAGAATGTTTTCCAGTTTCAAAACCTTACTTCCATTCTCTGTACGACCAATACATCCGGAGTTATTGATTATCAAAGCCAAAATGGACTTTTTTGCTTTGATCAATGATAACTCGGCGCCAAATCGTCGTAGAGACTTTTTAAGGCCACCAAATTAAAGGGCATAAAATTTCCGAGAAAAGTCAGACAGTTGAATTATTCAAAAAAATTTATTGTCGCCCATAGAGGTATTGAAAGACCAGCAAAAATTTTGAAAATTTTTTTTTCGTTGGTTTTCTTATGATTACTCCGGAACCGTACATGATAAAAAATTTTGAGGTCCAGATTTGAAAACTAGAAACTTGAGGCTACAATTTGCTTTTTTTTAGTTTTTTTATACGACCATTTTTCACCGAGTTGCAGCATGTTGAAAATCACCTAAAAATTTCGGATTTTTTTTCTATCCCTTAATTTCTGTGACCAGTGTATTTCTGCATTTTTCTGCTGATTTTCAACAGCTGGGGCAAATTTAGCCACTAAAAATATTCGAAAAAATATTTTATTTTTTAATTGATAGAAATTTTTAAATAACGCAAAATAATCTGTAATCTAAGAAATCAAAAAACACGTTTTTAGGTTCAAAATAATGAAAAATAAGAAACATAAAATTGTTTTTTTTTAATAAATTTTTCTGCCGACGGTTTTTCGACGCTTACAATAAAACGACGACGTTTTTTTTTTTGCCCTCGATAATTTGATCCTTCATTTTTTTTGAATTACTTAAGTTCCCGATATTGAAAATCCAGCGTATCTCAAAAGAAGATTACAAATTTATTGGCAAGAATAAGACAAGAAAAAAAAAAAATTTTACATATGATATGCTAGTACAATTGTCAGCCGACGTATTTTTCGACGCTTACAACGAAACGACGACGTTTTTTTTTTGCCATCGATAATTTGATGTTCCAATTTTTTTGCATAAATGACATTCGTCGTTTCGAAATCCCGGGTATTTTGAAGCTAGATTGCTCATTTATTGGCGTTGACAAGAAAAAGTGAAATAACAGAAATTTAAAAGTGGAAGACTAGTACAATTTTCAGCCGACGTTTTGTTCGACGCTCACAATAAAACGACGACGTTTTTTTTCGCCCTTGATAATTTTATCTTTCAATTTTTTTGAATTAATTAAGTTCCCAATATTGAAAATCCCGCGTATCTCAAAAGAAGATTACAAGTTTATTGGCAAGAATAAGACAAAGAGAAAAAACAAAAATTTTAAATATAATAGGCTAGTACAATTTTCAGCCGACGTTTTTTTCGACGCTTACAATAAAACGACGACGTTTTTTTTCGCCCTTGATAATTTGATCTTTCAATTTTTTGAATTAATGAAGTTCCCGATAATGAAAATCCCGCTTATTTCAAAAGAAGATTACAAATTTATAACAGGGCTAAGCTGCTACTCTGGTCGTCCTTACAAAGGGCGCCACTGAAAGTAATAACGCTCTCCCAGAGCCGGATCTTAGATCGTCAGGGTCGGTGTAAAATAGATTTGTAAGAGAAGGAAGAGGAAGGATAATTTACAATTAATTAATTCATTTCACAATTAACAATTTTAACCTTTATTTTATTCAACCTTGACAATATTTATCTAAACCTTTATTTTATAAACCTTATAACCTTTTATTACCTTGTTAACCTCATTACCTATTAACTTTATTACCTAATGTCAACTACCTTTGACTATATCACACACACTCTCACACTGAGTCCCCTGGACTACAATACACACACTCGACTTAACTCTATTTTCCACGCAGTCGACAAGACCCTCTACGTGGCTAATATTTTCCCGCGCGGTCCCCTGGACCCTCTACGCGATATAAAACCTTAATCAATTAATTCACGCGGTCCCCTGGACCCTCTACGTGATTACGAAACCTTAATAACTATTTCACGCGGTCACCTTGACCCTCTACGTGATTACACTTATTCGATTATTACCAAATTCTATAACTACACTTTCCATACTCACACACTTTACAATATAAAATTCCATTACCTATTTTCTAACTCAATTTAATTCCCATATAATTAATTATTACACTTTAAATTTACTAATCAATTAACAACTAATTTCTTATAATCACTACCACTTTCTTTATCAATTTAATCAATCATTTTGTTAAGACGGTTTTATGATTTATTTTATTTTACCGCTTAACATTTTATCTACCGACTCTATATCCAATACTCAAAACTTGAACACGTTTCACTTTACGACACCTTTAACGTTTATATGTTATTTGATTTTTATTTAATTACTTAACTTAATTATAATTAAATTATCCTATCATTAGTGACTAGATAATTTTGACTAGATTGCAATTGCTTTTCCGGCGAATGCCTTACACAACCTGCCTGGAAAATTCCAGAAGCATTTTCCGGCGATGCTTTATACATGCCTGGAAATAACAAAGCTAATTATATTGAGACCGGTTTTCGATTGAATATTACACGAAAATAGACACGACAATACTTTGCGGACACGACGTATAACTGCGTATTTAATTAATAAATATTTTGGGAATATTCTATAAAATACTTATTACGATTTATGTTGAATTCTTACACCGTCGATTGTCCAGTATTAGTTGTCCTGGTCTGGTAATTGTCCTGGTTCGTGTAATTGTCCTGGTGGTTACTTGGTCCTCCCGGCTTGGTGCTTCCCGGTTGTAACTTTGGGCGTCTGGATGTTTGCCCGATCCTACTGACTCTGTCCTGAACGTCTGTTCAGTCTGGTCGTTCCGGTCACTACTCTCATTTTCCACTGCTGTCTTCTAGTTTTATTAATTCCTCTCGATTATTTTCGGCAATGATCGTAAAACCCCTTCCTTAATTAATTATGATTGGGCCTAGTGTGAGAGTATTTTCAATGAGCGCGCCCGGCGACAAGTCGAAAAACTTAATCGAACGCTCGTTTGGGGTTGTAGGTAGGGTAGATGACCATCACTGATAAATCATGATTTTGGTCAATAAATGACCCAATTTACCCCGTTCCAAATTTATTGGCAAGAATAAGACAAAGATAAAAAACTAAAATTTTACATATGATAGGCTAGTACAATTTTCAGCCGACGTTTTTTTCGACGCTTACAACAAAACGACGACGTTTCTTTTTTGCCATCGATAATTTGATCTTTCAATTTTTTTGAATTAATTAAGTTCCCGATATTGAAAATCCCGCGTATCTCAAAAGAAGATTACAACTTTATTGGCAAGAATAAGACAAAGATAAAAAACAAAAATTTTACATATGATAGGCTAGTACAATTTTCAGCCGACGTTTTTTTTGACGCTTACAACAAAACGACGACGTTTTTTTTTTTCATCGATAATTTGATGTTCTAATTTTTCGATTTAATTAAGTCCCCGATATTAAAAATTCCGCGCATTTCAAAGCTAGATTGGACAGTAATTGGCTAGGATTTGGCAAAGTAATAAAACTAAAATTTAACAGATAAAAGACTAGTAAAATTTTCAGCCGACGTTTTTTTCGACGCTTATAACAAAACGACGACGTTTTTTTTTCGCTCTAGATTAACAGCTCCGCACATCCAATATTAAATTGATATTTCTTTTCTTGACTTAAATTTCGAAATCCACGCGCCATCTCTGATTTTATGGTTGAACCCTTATTTGTCGATAATATTGCTATTTGCTTTGTCAACGGTCATGGGTTCCCACCTATTACCCGCTCAGTATAACATACGTGCGAGTTATTTTACTTTATTGGTTTTTATACTTTTATCCACCGTTAATTCATTTTTACATAAATTTTATATCTCCACTAATACTGAAAAGAATTTCTATATTCAGTACATTTACATTTTTCATTATTTTTTGCTTATTTATCGATGTTTTAGATCACCGTCGTTTTTAATCAAAACGTCGACGTTTTCGTGAACAAAGCGACCGACGTTTTTGCCGTCGCTCGAGTCCACCAGGGCATGAGCCTCTGGGAGCATCAAACTTCGAAAATGTCCAAAATAAGGACCACCCATATATATATATATATATATATATATATATATATATATATATATATATATATATATATATATATATATATATATATATATATATATATATATATATATATATATATATATATATATATATATATATATATATATATATATATATATATATATATATATATATATATATATATATATTAGGGTGATTCGTTTTGAAAGAACATTTTTTTTTTCGCTCCCACAGCAAAATATCATTGTACACATAAACAAGAAAATTCCCTGAAAGTATCAGCCCTTAATCTTACGTCTGAGTACTTTTATTTCGATTTTGAAGTTTTCCTATTTAAAATACATAGAAATTTTAGGATTTTTTTTTAATTCCCTATAGCTTGGCGGTATTTCATGGCACTATAATGCCCAAAGGGGTGATTTGTAGATAATTAGATGCACTTTAAATGTGCTTGTGACAATTTCGTTATATCTCGTATATTTCAGTTTTTACTTGACATAGAAGACATATTTTTAAAGAAATACGACATTTTTTGCACTTAAAGACCAAACAGTTAGAGTTACGAAAAAAAAGTGAATGAAAATTTGGTAGGAAATTCAATTCTCTACAAAAAAGGTGTCATGCATGAAATCCATAAAATCCGTAGGTTAAAAGATATAAAATATTGTAGTGATTGGTATCTTAAATTAATATCACTTATACACTACAATGATAACACACTTAAATTATAAATAACAACATCACAATTAACAGCAGTAAAGAAAGCAAGAGAGAGCAATATAGTTTATTGAGATACAATGTTTGCTGTTTAGTTGTCAATATAAGACTGACTGACTTTTGTCGCGTATCTATAAAACAAGAGAAGAAGGCATTTGTTTTCTAGCTATTCAAATATTAAAAAGATCAGTTTCACATTCGTTACACTACCCCCTTCTCAATAAAATTATCGTCCCGATAAAATTTGTGTTGGAAGAATCGAACTTAATTGAAATTAAAACTATTTACAATCTTCGTTCGATTCCGCTATGGTCCCAACACACCCTATCTATCACCCTACAGAGAAAAAAACACCATAGCCCAAAAACAACCCTGTAGGCTAACGCAAAGATAATAAAAAAATAAAAAAATAGTCTATAGTTTAATTGAGCTAAGAATTTATAATAAAAAAAATTAAATATTCTGCTAAGAAGTTAATCAGTGCACGTGACTCTATTTTCCAATTCAACGAATTAAAATAAATAAAATTAAAAATGTAACCCTCCTCTTGATTGAATGGACCTTCAGTGGGAATGGGATCAGGTACGGGATGGGAACAGGAACTCCTTCCTCTCCTCCTTGAAGAACTAGGAATGGACTCCTTCTCTCCGTCCCTAATGAAATTGGAAATATTATCTGCACATAATAGAAAAAAAACAAAACGAGTATCTCCAAATTTTATTAAATTTCACATTTAAACATATTTCATCATTACATTCTATTATTTTTCAGTTGTTCATTATAAACTTTTAGTGTGATCAATTCAATAATTTTTTATCTTAAATGCTCGATGTTCTGCCGTTCGATTCATCCAGACCATTCTCCGATATGTTATCTCGAGCTAACATATCAATGATTCTGAATAACACACGTTGCAACGAATTTCATTTTTCTTCCTAAAAGCTCCTCGGAAACTCTCCAGGGCATCCACCTATCTCTCAGAAGTCGTGGCCATCAACAAAAGAGAAATGTCGACTGTGTCAACTCCGGATGGGTCCCAAAGCTCCAGTCAGGTTGCTCTTAGCCATTGATAAGTCCTCAGAATCAAACTTTTGATCCTCGTTGAGCTCACTTAGATCAAAAGAAATATCCAGTCTCCGATCAATGACTGAGGAATCTCGGGAACCCCGCAACGATTAATCGTTCAGGGCCCACGGCCAGACTTCCCTTCAGATAATATACTCAAACCCAGAACATTTCCAGTCCTTATAGAATCCCGGGAATCCCTCGAATAACGTTACCACCGAGATCGTTCAGAGCCCTCAGCCAGACTTCTTTCAGAATCTCGAGAACTCTTCAGCAACGTCTACAGTGTGGCCATTCAGGGTCCACTGCCAGATTTCTCCTAAGGACTATACCAGTCTTTAGCAGTCGTTCAGACATCTTCAATTCTATCAGTTTGTAAGATATCCTAGACTTACTAACTGACTACAGAATCCCGGGAACCCTTTACAACGTCTACACTGAGATCGTTCAGGGCCCCAGCCGGACTTCTCTTTATTTCTTCTTATTGATCACAGTACGGTGCAAGACAGTTTATATGCACGATTTTATATTTTCCTTTGGGGATTTTTCTGATTCTATAAACTACGTTATTTAGCCTATTTTCAATTTCATAAGGACCCTCCCAATCGCATTGAAGTCAATAAATTTTTAATTATTTTGGTTATATCGAGGTTTCTTATTTTGTTGCGAATTGTGTTAATTATTTATTTGTGGATTTCTACAATCCCTCATGAGACTCGTTAAATTTTTGTTTTTTATTTTGTAATTCATTTAAATAAACATAAGAAAATTTTCTTTCTCCGAATCGCGATATTAAAATTTCTTTAATTTTATCGTAATTTTTTAATTCATCCGACGATAATTTTTCTAAAATTGTTTGAGCTTTTCCTCTCAATGAAGCTCCTAAGTATGATGCTTTAATTTGATCTGTCCATCCGTTGTGATTTGAAACGATTTCAAAATGTTTTAGATATCTATCAGCAGATATAGAAGCATCAAATGTGTCTGGTTTAATTGAATCAATCGGTCTAGAAACAAATGATGGGTTTGATGTCGCGATTATTTTTGGTTTGTTTTTATCAAATTTTTTGCCCGATTTATTTTCTAAATTTTTATTTATTTCCGCGTCAACATTAATGTTTCGACGAGGAACCGCATCAAATGTTGTGTCGCGACTATTATTATTATTATTATTAGTAAGGGGTACATCACCGGATTTGTTCCTTTTTGATGTGTCTTCTAATTTATCTGCAATCCTGCTGAGAAATCCTTCCATCCTGGAGAATTTGGATTCCAGGCTGTCGAACCTCTTTTCATCCTCTTCTCTCTTTTTCTCATCTTCTTCACTCTTCTTCTCCAAATAGCATGTAATGTGCTCGCGGAACTCCTCTAGTTTGTTATCAAGCTCGTTTCTCAGCCTATTGTCCCGAGCGTCTTCGATGATGTCCGAAACATCATCGGCAATTGTTTGCCTTGTCCGTCGTGGCATAATTATTTATTTATTATTTTTTTTTTTTTTAATATGTCACTTCATTCACTTACACGCACTTTAATATTGTAAAAAAATATTGGCAAAACTTATTTAATTCATCACCGAATTTACTTATATTACTACACGCACTTTAATATTCACAAAACTTATTTGATTTATCACTAAATTTATTTAAATTCACACACGCACTTTATCACAAATTTAAAAAAATATTTTTTCACTAAACTCGTTTAATTGATCACTGAATTTACGTTTTTTTTTTTTTTTTTTTTTTTTTTTTAATATCGAAAACACGATCGTTTCAAATCTTTGTCTTTCCCATCGCGTCGCAATATTTTGACAGCTATTTTTATTTTATATTTGTAAATACACACGAAGGTTACGCGCACTTCTGACACCAAATTGTAGTGATTGGTATCTTAAATTAATATCACTTATACACTACAATGATAACACACTTGAATTATAAATAACAACACCACAATTAACAGCAGTAAAGAAAGCAAGAGAGAGCAATATAGTTTATTGAGATACAATGTTTGCTGTTTAGTTGTCAATATAAGACTGACTGACTTTTGTCGCGTATCTATAAAACAAGAGAAGAAGGCATTTGTTTTCTAGCTATTCAAATATTTGAAAGATCAGTTTCACATTCGTTACAATATTTAAGAATTTTTTTTATTAAATTTTGAGAGAATAATAAATATTATGTTGTTCAAACTAAAAAATTATACATTTTTTATTATTTTCTCATGTTTATATTCAGCAAGATAATAATTTGCGTGATTTTTTTGTTGTGCACTCTCCTCCTTCATTTTTGGCCATGAAAAATCTGGATGAAAATCCGTACTAAATAATAGCTAGTGCAGAGATTGGCAAGTTAACTCTATCTTCGTTTAAGAAGATATGAAATCTTAAATCGAAATCTTTTAGGAAGGCGATTTACCAATTTCGAATAACAGTGCCATCTTGTGGTTGTTAAATTCATTGAATATTGGGCGGGAACGTTTGTTCTCTGAAACAACGTTGATTTACATAAACAATACCCTCGCGGACTCGGGATTACTCCGAAATTATGGTGAAATTTCGGTGAAATCATAGTGGAAAGATAGTGAACCCATAGTGAAATGACAGTGAAATCACTGTAACTTTGTGCCATTTGCTTACTGTGTGATAATTATCATCCGATGGTAATTTTATGATGATTTCACCATCGATTCATAGTAGAATCACAATAGCATAACAGTCAATTTACAGTAGTATAGCTGTAAGTTGACAGTAGTATTACTGTGTATTTACAGTGATTTCACTATCAGTTTATGCTGGATCTGCAGTGCTTCAGTCATGTTTTCTCAGTAATAATACCGTGATCATACAGTGATTTCACAGCAGTCTTACTATAGGTTCTTCGTGAAATCACAATAATATCGCTGTGAATTGACAGTAATATTACTGTGATTTCTTAATCATTTAATCCTGGATCTGCTTAGTTTTCATCGAGATTTAGGGGCAATATTGAGATCCTATATTTATTTGATTCAAAGATAATAATAATAAAATAAATAATAATATTATAATAGTGTTATGTCCGCCGCTTAATTTTTTAATTATTTATCCGGGATTTCTCCCTTTGGTAGCGATAGTAATTTTTGGACAAGCGGGTTGGAGGGTGCGGACAACAATAAAGAATACGAGGAAGAAATTATCTTCCTAAAATTTATTATTTATAGTGGATCTTTTCGAAAATTAAGAACCCAAACGTCTTCGAAGAGACTGGTGCTCTCGTTTAAGCCAAAAGTATTTTATGATGATAGAAAAATAGTTCTTTCACCTACCTTTCGATGTAACTTCTTCTAGTACGGCAGATTTTACCCCTCCAGAACGTTGCAGCTCGCTTGACCTTCCTCCTAGGATTTGGGTTGAGTGGGCGCGGCTGGGTTATAGGATAAGACCTTATGTACTACTCTCGAATGAAAACCGCAAGGTTGGAGTGATGAACTTTGTCTTTATTTTGATGGTTCAAATTACAACGTTTTCAACTAAGCGTCACTTATTCACTCTAGTTTTCACAATTTTTATATTTAATTTATATTATAGGATTATTTATCCTTAACAGATATTTTTATAAGATTTCAATTTATTTTTAATGCGTCCTTTTACACACCCGAAAAGTGGTTTTATGCGCAAATTAACTCGGCACGAGATGGGATCGCAAATTCACGTGATTTGCGTCACTGGTTCGATCGTACCGGATGATTTTTAAAATCCGGCAAATATTGTATTAGACGAACGATTACTACAGTTGCGTCAGATCGAATTTTAAATAAATATTTGAGGATTTTTAATAATAGTTTGTATTCAATTACTGATTATTCAACGCCGAAACGGATTCCTGCAATAATTGGATACAAAAGATTTTAGTTTTAAATGCCTTACTGATTATTCTACGCCTAGGGCGGATTCCTGCAGTAAGGTAAGTGATAAATTCACGATCTTTGACTATTTCTTATTGATTATTTCGACGCCGTAGCGGATTCCTGCAATAAGAATTAGTCTAGATAAATTAAGAAATGCCTGCACGAAATTTCGATGTTCGAATATTCGCGGACCGTAAGTTTTAAGAACCGACTAGCCCTGAGCTATGGGTGCTCAGGCTTTTTATAACCTTTGGTTGGTGATTTGATGGGGAATTTAGTAATTATTGTCATTGGTTGAAAGTGACGACAGTTTATTATTTATTCGTTAAACTTATTGCAGGTGTCTTCCCACTATTCTTTGCCGCATAAGAAGGTGAAAAAGCTGACGCTGCGTTTTCGTGCGCTTTTCAAAGAGGAGCTCAGAAATAATTATTTTAAATAATTATTAAAAAAAAAAAAAATTATTTGGACATAACAATCCCCCGGAAAGTAAGAGGGTTGCAGAACTCTCTTGCTTTCCTAAACATATGTCCCCTCTTTTAAGAAGCTCGCGATAACACTTACAAATTTATTTAAAAAGAAACTTACAGCTAAATATATGAAAATATTTAAAATATAGAAGATTACATCTGAGTTTCCCAATATTTATGGTGTATACGTTGTAATACACGTATATATATGTTCGTTAGTACAGATTTATAAAGTTTTCCCCCTAAAATCTACGATTTCCATCACCAAAAATAATAATTATTCCTAAATATAAAGATTACATATAAAATTCCATCTATATGATGCATTCCCATATAGTTGTAAATGTATGTATATAGGTGACCTTGAGAAATATAACGTTTGTCTAAATACTGAAATAAGCTGGAGAAAATAGTCTCGCGATTAACTGCAAATCTGCATTGAGCCGACATCTAGCGATGTTTAATTGCGAGTTCGTTTTGCCGCGTCTGCACGAGAGAATTTGATCTCCGGCTACCGTCTTATCTCGGTACGCATTCCAACTGCCTCTCGGTATAATTTGCGTGTGCGGGCGTTCAGTGTGAAAGCTATTAGCGAGGAGCAAACTGCGTCGTGACAAGAAGAACCTGAAATAATGTACCTGGTTGACCATCACTACGAGGGCATCTCGACCTGGCTGCAGTGGGTTATCCACCGTGGTGGTTCGAGGGTAAGTGCGAATTTGCTTATTAGTAATTTGTATATAAATAACGGGATAATAATAAATTTTTTCTTGTGTTTTTTTTTCAGACGACCCTGATCTTGGGGGTGATGGTGGGGAGTTTGGTCGGGTACATAAACCCGACCAACGCCCTTGAGGTCATAGACTACGTTTTTTTGCTGGCTGCAGGGCATCTACCTCCGGAGCTCATAGAGGCCCGGTGGTTCTATGAGGGTGCCCTGATGACTTCTGGGGATTTCGAGGTGGTGATGGCGCCGAACCGTGAACAGATCGAGATCCTCTCGGTCTGCCTTATGGAGACGGCGGAGGGCCTCTTGAGGTAAGAAATTTTTTTTTTTTAATCTTTTGTTTTTGTTTTTCACCCCCCCCCCTTTTTTTTTTTTTTTTTTTTTTTAGAGATTGGACGCGGGCCTTGATGGAGATGGATTGATTCTAGGGAGGGTGAAAAGGATGAAAATATAAAGAAAATATGAAGAATGTATTTAGATTATGTGTAGAAATTTCCAAATTTTTTTTTTTTTTTTTTTTAAATGTAATTAAAAAAAAAATTTTGAACAATATATAAAATATTTTTTTTTTATAATGATTTGTTTCGTTTACCCTTCACCCCTTTTTTTTGTTAATTTAGTTTTTCCTTTTATTTGTTATTAAGGTTACTTTACTGGTTGTATTAATTTAAATGTAAACTTAGTTTTAGATTTTAATTTCTTATAAAAAAAAATTATTTATTCAATTTACAAAATAATTTTCCCTTTTCACATTACTTAATAATTAGTAATAGTTGATAATTAGTTGTAATTAATTAGGTTAAGTCGTTTATTGTTTTATTTATTTTAGTTTTAATTAAAACTTAGTTTAATTATTATTATTAAATTTAGTTTATTAGTTATTTTACGTTTAACATATTTATTACCCGTATAGGATGGTCGTGTAGGAGCGAGAGAGCGCGATAGATTTAGTCGGGACGTGAGAGGGAGAGAGAGTACGTTGCGCGACCGTGAGCGACAGCCGTCGCTAATCGGTCTCTTCTTTGCCCGCGTTCGCAACTCTCACGACGGAGTGACATCAATAAGATGCTAAATATCGACCGTCGTATTGATCTGAGATTTACCGGCAAGTGTCTCCATCTTACAGTCACCGAAGGAACTACTCTCTAAACCAGCTTATTTCATGTATAAATCAATGCTATGTTTTATATCGTAAATAATTTTGAATAATTGATGGCTTTTTAATGATAATGTTGAAGAATTCAACCTGAAAATTAAAAATGAAGGTCACTTATATAAATAGCATGCATGTGGAATGATTTTTAGAGATTATTCTCAGTATACCCATAAGTATTTCAGTGATATTTTATGGGAAAATTTTCTTTTTTTTTTTTTTTTGAGAATTCTTTTCGTTGCTTTTGCGTATATCGCTTGGTTTTATTCGCGGTCAGTTTTTAATTTGCTGATTTAGCAAGGCCACGGTTATTATTGTGTTTGTTTGTTTTTTTTTTTATAGAGTAAGAAAAGATGATTTTTAAACATATTTCTTTACATCAAGTAGTTCTTAAAGCTAGTGAACGCTCGTTACAGTTGAGGGGTAAGTTGGTATTAAAACCCATTTTCAATTTAAAATTAAGGAATTTGGTAACTCCTTGTCAAAAAAAAGAATTTTGTTTATATTTTGAAACTCGTAATTTCAGGATTTACTGAAAATGTGTTTTACTCGCCAAACTGTTGAGATTGCTGATCCGGAAATAGATCTTTTACCAGTTTTACTGGATGAAATTTTGATGGAGGTGCGAGCTCGTTGGTATCTAGATTCGGATCCAATCTTTTTGTTCGTTTCTCATCAATATGAGGTTGATTGGATCCATTCGATAGCACCACCCTTGGCCCCGATAGGGGCGGATGGTCGTGCTCTTACCTTACTAGAGGTATTTTATATACTCCTATTTTTCTGTATATAAAGAGGAATTCTTTAAAAATGCTATTTTTTGACAATTTTAGTATGTCGTGATCAATTTACATTGGTATTTTACGGACGATGCTCTCATTGGTGATAGCTATTTAATGGAAGTTTTGAGATATATCCGTCACATTTGAGGGTGCAGAAATAACTTGCGTCTGTTAAATTCTACCTTGAAAGATTCTACTATTGCCTGGCTTTTCAAAAGGCATTAATGTTTTGAATTTGACAGAATAAATTGCGAATGGATTTAAAAAAAATGTATAGCGTTTTTATTTCTTTAATCTTTAATACTCGTTATTTTATTCTTAAGTTTAGTTTGTGTGACTTCAACAACCGTTCTCACGGCTAGCGCGTCTTGTTACCGCTGACGATGCGTTTATGCGTTAAATCGGGCATTCAGTCATCTGATTTGAAACTAGTACAATGTGTAAGTCTTTCGGTCAGAAGTATAACCTTGGGGAGCCCATTTATTATTTTATAAGATCCTATTCCGAATTTATTTATATTCGGAGGATTTTTGAAATTTGGGCCCCTAACATTCATACTTGTGAATGTTATAATGTTTGTGGTGTGCGTAATAATTTGCTACACGTGAGTGTTGAGGTAAAAAGTCTAGTTGATCGTGATTTAGTGTTATTTAGAATGTCGGTTCGTTTGTCTAGTATTATTTGAGTCGGGGTTCTCTGCCGGACTGCCCATCCCGTCTAAAGCGTGAGCTTTTTCTGGCATGGAGCAAGCATCTTTGGAGGGAAAAGGACGAGGATTTGGATGATTGGATGGAGGATTGGAAATCCATGTCCTGGCTCTTTAGGGAGGATGGAGAAGACGAGCCGGAAGAAGAGGAATTCGAGATGGAGGAAGAAAATGGGGCAATTCAGCCATCACCAGCGTTCGCTGGATAACCGAAATGATGTTACCACTTGCAAGTCAAGTTCAGCTGTCGGTTTTCTCTTATTAATAAAAGGAAAATCAGCTTAAAGATCGTGCGTTCCTTTTTTTTTTTTTTTTTTTTTTAACCCCAAAATTTTCACACATTCCTTAAGTGTATACGTAAGGAAAACTTGGTTTTTCCTTTTCTGTTTGAGTTTAAAGTTTCACCCCCTTTCCCCTTTTTTTTTTTTATTACGGCGCAATCGTCTAATTTGCCAGGTAAGTGTTTTTAGTCTATTATGGAACATGTGACTAGTCTGAGGTCAGTAACATTCTGAAGTTGGTTTTTGAAAGAAAATTTCTATCTATTTACTGCTTCCATTTTCTTGTTATAGGTGGGGGAAAAGGAGTATTTTAAGGAGTTTCCCAGGATTTATTTTTGAAGGAGAATTTGACGGAGAATTGGTGTCCTGTAAGAAAATTTTTGTCAAGGCTGTGATAATATTTGTCAGCGGCTGTCATCTGCGTTTGAATTCACGCATGCGCTTTGAAAGGTAAACGTTTAAATAATTCGCTTTAATTTCAAAAGTAATTTCGCGGTTTCTAACAGGAATTTACCAATTATCCTGTTTCCTCGAATGTTCAGGTGATTTTAAATTTCTTTAATAGTTTAGATATAAAAATCTATTATTAAATTTCTTTCCTCTTTCCAAAATCTATCTGGTAAACTTAAGTCTAGTAGTATGTTTCTTAGTTAAAATTTTTTTCTCTTTTTAAAATAAAGTGGTGGTAAAATAGGAATCTTCCTCAAAGATAACTATAGATATGTTTAAATGAATACAAAAATTTGTAAATGTTTTCAAAAATGACCCCGAAAATTACTTCGGGATCAGTTCCTAAATAATTAGAAGAGGATTGCTATTTTTACCACGTGAATTTTTGGTTGATTATACATTATTCTTATCTTATTTAGGTTGATTATATTGGTGCGTTAAAGTCGGAGAGACGGAGACCTCTGGATGTACGAGTTGGAGTTGTTCGCCGATTTGCGGAGAATGAGACATAAGTTGGTGTCGACGGATGATCTTGGAGTTCGATGACCTCTGGTTGGTCCTTAATTTGGACTGCCTTTGGTTTGAGATCGGAGGTACGTTTGGTTTCTGTTATTGTCTTATGAAGTACCTCGACTGGCTGCTTGTTTTTCTTGTAGGTGAAGCAGCGCCTCTTGCCTAAGCAGATACAAAACTTGAGGAAAACTGGCACGATGAGAATGACACACAAGATGACGAGGATAGACATATTTCCCGCCGTCATCGTTCGTTGTATCTCGTCCTCCTGATGATGCAGCGCTATTTCAGACATCCGGTTTTCTGTTTCTTCTAGTCCTGCTCCCCAGGGTTGAAATTTATCGATTGCGTTTAACGGGTCGATGTTCTTTTTGAAGAGAAACCCTGAGACTTTGGGCTCAGCTGTTAAATTTGTTGACAGTGCTTCCAAGGTTAAATTCAACTTCGGCAGCGTGATATTCAGATGGGAGATTTCCTCATCTATACTTTTGATTAAGTATTTTCCGTTTTTCATTTCGCATCTGCCCTAGATATGGATCATCCCTGTTCCATTGATGTAGTAGTCTTTTTCGACTGGGTCCAAACATTTGAGACTTAATTTTTCCTCTTTGCAGGTCGAGTAAGCCCAAGAGTTTGGTTGATTGAGCTTTATCCACGTAGTTTTGCAATCGGGGATAATGCGGATGTTGCAAGTTCTCGAAATGTCTTCTGTCGATTTCAAGAGCAGCTTCATTTCGCAGTCGACTTCTTCAGGATCTTCTGTAGATTGAAATGGAATATCGGGACGACACGATAGATCTTCTCCGATGGTTCTGCATTTATTTATATATTCAGAGTCTGCCAGAAAAAATCTTCGCAGGCCTGGATCTGTAACCAAGAACCTTTTGGATGGTAAGATGGTCAAAGTTTGAATTTTTCCGTTCACGTTTTCTGGTTTTGGCAACGGTCTCATTTCATACGATAGTAGCGGAATCTTGTGGAACAGAGGCAAGGTTACTATAATGAGTAAATAACCTTTTGCCCTCGCTACCTTTACTGTCGATACTGCTGACAAGGTTGAGAGGTCCATCCTGTCAATCGGCTGAGGTGGATTTAAATCAGGATGTTTCCGCATGATGTCGATCGTTGCTTTGTAAAGTTGTTTTGGCGATATCGCTTGAGGAGAGAGTCTGCCGGCTTTTGCCTCTTCGATGATGGTTTCGGCCTCTCTCAGGACTCGTAGGTGGTGATTGGCGACTTCTGAGCGCTCATCCCCCAGCATGAGGACTTTCGTGACGTAGACGACTTTTTCTAAGGAGTTTAGCGTTGCGTTTATGAATGCGTGAGTGACGTCCGCGAGTTTGTTCAGATTTGACTGCATCTGAGCCTCACTCTGAAGGATGGTATTAATCTCACTCTTGACGATGTGAGTGGCGTTCTGTACCAGGTGCACCATTTCGGCATTATCTTGGTATAACTTGTTGATTTCCTTATTAATGTGTTCCTTGTCTTCATAATCCATGGTTCCAAACAATTCTCGAGAAATCGTGCCTATGAAACCGAACCATGGAGCTCTCTGGTTACGGTCAAGTGGCGGTGTTTGAAAATTCGTTTCGTCGAGGAGTTGGTCTAAGCGATGCATGGCCTGATATATTTGAACCTGTACCTCATTTATCATGTCGATTTTCAGATAATGCATGCAGGACCCGACGTCGATGATCTTGGCACAAGCGAGCATGGTTGAATGTATATGTTCCAACTCGAAGGGGTACAGGTCTACCAACCCCTTGACGTTAATGGAAGAAATGATGCACCAATTTTCTTCAATCAAGTGAATCCTCTTAAATGGGTCATACAATAACCCTGGGTTGTCCGCCAATGGTTGAATGGTCATGACGTCCTTGGATTGGCTGCCTTCTATGATGATGGCCAAGAATATCAACAACGCCTTCATGGTGGTAAATTATTTCCTTGGATCTGAAACAGAGAACTTTATGAAGGTTTAGCCTTTTGATCGACAGCAGGTTTAGCCTTATTAGGGTTGACCAATTTTCGGTTCCCTTTGTCATTCAGGTAAATAAGACTTCCAAATTCGTTAATTTCGACAATTTCATAAGGCCCGGTGTAATAAACATCGAGTTTATTTTTCCTCGGCTCTTTTAAAACATAAATAAAATCACCTACTTTAAAGGTTCTGGCATGTATGTGCCGATCATAACGAACTTTGGAATCTTGTTTTGCCTTACTGAGACAATCAGCAGCGATTTCTCTAACTTCTGATAGTCTTCCCATAAGGTCAGCGAGGTAATCAGAATAAGTTTCGATTCTGGAATAATCAGGGAATTGGGTTGGCAATCGAGCTCTTCGACCAAACATCAACTCAAATGGAGTGAATTTGGTAGAGGTGTGCACGTTTGTATTGTAACTCAACGCAGCAAGACCCACATATCGATCCCAGTTCGGATACTTATCTGAAATTACTCGCAAAAAGTCTATCAATGGTTGATGGCTCCTTTCTAAGGATCCATTTGACTGGGGGTAATAACCCGAAGTCGTTAATCTTTGTATTTTTAAAGCTTTTGCAAGCTGTTGTATAATTTTCGAGGTAAATGACGTACCTTTGTCTGAGAGGATGACTCTCGGACACCCATAATAACACATATATCGATCGACAAGGGCTTCAGCCACTGTTGTCGATCGGATATCGGGTATTGGGATCGCGGTTACGGCTTTCGAAAAGTTATCCTGAATCGTTAGGATATGGACATTTCCACTTCTGGTCATTGGAAGTGGTCCAACGGTATCGATGGAAATTTTCTCGGAGGGCTCGAAAGGAGTATCGGTTATCATCATTGGTTGTTTAGTTTTTATTCGCGTGAGTTTGTTCTTCTGGCAAATTTCGCATTTCTGGATAAATCTATAGATCTTTTCCTTCATGCCGGGCCAGTAGAATCTCTCGCGGATTCGCCAATAAGTTTTCACGACACCTTGGTGGCCTGCTATAGGGCTACAGTGGTTTTCTTCGATGATTTTATCGCGTAATTCTTCGGCAGGAACTTCTATATTTCCTTCGCAAAGAGTTACCTCGATTGGACAATCGCCCAACTCTTGTATGAGATAAGGCTTTATGTTCAAATCGTCGAAGTCATCCCCCTGTTTCGCTATGCGGAACGTATAAATCTCACGTTTGAACATGGATGCTCGTAGATTTCGTAGTCCTTCAATTAAATTTGTTAAATCAATTTTTTCGAAATGATTCTTCTTAACGAAGACAGTGAAGATGAGGCATTGACCCAATTTTGTGACAAGTACGTCACCCAATTTTGGTCTAGCCACTTTCAGGTCTTCTCGATTGATGAAAGTGAGATCTCTCAACAGCTTGGAACTGGTTTCATCATTTCACAATCCAAGCACAGGAAATGCACCATGTGATCTCTCACATACGTGATTCCGTCTCGACTGTCTTTGAATTTAATTTGATTTTTAGGCAGTTTCTGAGGTCTGTCGGATTCAGAACCAGATGAAGAAGAAACTTCGGGCGGTGAGTAGTTTTGACCACTCAAATCTTCGGCTATGTCCGAAGATGGAGGGTCGAAGACGCACCATGGAGCTTGATTCGGAAATTTAGGTGGCAAATCGTCATTCACAGCCGGCTCATCCCCCAGTTGTTCGTCAACATCTTCCGGATGTGTCACATGGCGAGGATCCGATTCGTTTGCCTGCTCATTTCCGTCGTCTTGTTCTTGGTGTACCTCTACTTGAATCACCGTGGCTTCGTCATATTGTGTGGTCTCTGATTGGTTTGATTGAGAAGAGCTCTCTTCCCCTCTCGTCAGATCTTTTGTAGAATTTTTATTTGGTGATTTGGGTTGCTGGCTTTCGTTCAGCAACGTTTTGTCATTATCATTATTTTTTGGAGAAACTTCCTTCATTCGCTTGGGGGTTTCCTTTGGTGCTATACTGGAAGATGCAGCCGGAAAATCTTCAGTATTTAAGGTTTGAGAAGTAGAAGGTCTTGCTGTGATGGTAGAATTTCGATTGTCTGCTTCTACATCGTCATTCCAATAAAAGGTTTTAGAATGGTCATCATATTCCAGCCCTTTATGCTCTTTCTGTGCAGCTCTCAACACAGTGTGTTTCCACATGGGAGTAGATGGGCTTGAACCACCACTTAAATATTTTTCGCGAAGTTTGGTAGCTCGCGACAACGGTGGAGTTGCTGGATTTGTTTCAACTTGGACTTCTGGTTCAGAGCAGCTGGCTTCGCTGGAGTCTTCATCTTCTTCAGTATTTTCATTATCTCGAAGAAATTCGTCTTCTTCTTCTTCTTCTATTTCTTCGGATTCGTCCGGGTCTTCGTTTTCATCGTATTCGTGCGGAAGGTAACTCTGTTCAAGATATTCTCTGACTTCCTTGGCCACCTGAGGGCTGACTACCGGCAGTGGATTGTAGTAGTCGTCCGGATGGATAGAGCAATCCGCTTCTTTATCTGGGATGTTAACGGTTCGTTGTTCAAGAGCTCTGTTGAAACGTTCGAATGATTTTCTCAAATCTTCCCGCAATTGTTGTCGATCTATAGCCTCGGGCGAATTTTCATCCCCCTGATCGCTGGAGCTTTTATCCTGTTCGTTCATCAGATATTCTTCGTTCATGAGTCGGACCGCTTCCTCTTCCTCCTCATCTGTTTCTTCCGAATTTGTTTCAGGTTCTGGTTCCGGATCTACTGGAGCTTGAGGTTTTGATGATGTGGGTGGTTGATTTTCTTCGAATACGTCGTTTTCAATACCCCCTGAAACGTCAGGTTCGGAGGTACTTATCTCACAGTAATTTATCTTTTTCCGATTTGGGTTTAGTTCTGTGGCTCGTCTCATACGTAAACGAGAAGCGATTGTATCACGAGGTTGTGGAGCGCTGTTGACATGGGGTTCATTTTCACCTCCCGGTTTTCGACCTCGTTTTACTGCTGCTATTGCTTCGTTGTCAGGACAAGAATTTTTCCTGAGCGGTAACATTACAGCTTCTTTGGTGGGTGTTTCATCTGAATTAAACTCTGCCGGAGATCTTCCTTCGGGATTGTAAGATAATCCTTCCGCATATTGCTCGGAGATTTTATGACGAACAACAACAGAGAATTTATATTCACTTAATTTAGATCTCTATTTGATTTGGCGTTCTGTAACGGTTTGGCTATCCTTCAACCAGGACATACAAGGACTGCTTGTGTACAGGGTGAAGGGCTTACCATAGAGGTAAGGCCGGAATTGTTGCACCGCATACAAAACCGCCAAACATTCTTTTTCGTTATGTGTATATCTGGTTTCAGTTTCTTGCAAAACTCTAGAGGTACATGAGACAATTTTCTCGACATTTGCATCTGGGTTTTCGGGAGTTTGGTCTTCGTTATCGAGTTCTTGGCTCAAGATACCCGAGATGCCAACCTCAGATGAACTAGTTGCTAGTATGAATGGTCGATTGAAGTCTGGATAAGCGAGGAATGAATCTTCGCACAGTGCATTCTTTATGTCATCGAAAGCTTTTTGAGAATCAGCTGACCAGACGAACGGTTTAGTTTTTCTGGTAAGGTCAGTGATCGGTTTCGCTCTTTCGGCGAAATTTTCGATGAAACGCCTATAATAGTTCGCCAATCCCATAAATTTGCGCGCCTCCGTATGATTACGGGGGTGAGATCCATTTTTAAGGGATGAAATTTTCTTTGGATCGGGTTTCACGCCATCTTTGGTGATAATGTGACCTAAATATTCCACCTCCAGGCAGAGAAACTTACATTTCTCGGGCTGAAGAGTTAGCCCAGCCTCTCGAAGGCGGTTGAAGAGTCTTTGCACTCGCACTTCGTGCTCTTCAAGTGGAGATGCGTAACTTACGAAATCGTCTAGGTAAATGAACAATTCAGTGCCTTTTAAACCACTCAAAGTGGAGTCCATCATACGTTGGAAAATTGCTGGAGCGCACTCAAGCCCAAAAGGCATACAGCAGTATTCCCAATGGCCATCAGGGGTAGAAAACGCAGTTTTCTCAGCATCCCTGGGATCCATTGGTACTTGATGGAAACCGCTTGCAAGATCAAACACGCTGAAATATTTCGCTCCACCGAGTTGATCTAGAATGTCAATTATGGGTGGTAGGGGGTAAGCATCCCCGATGGTTATCTTATTCAAATTTCGAAAATCGATAACCATTCTCCATTTTTTATTACCTTGTGCGTCCGATTTCTTAGGGACGATCCACAAGGGCGAATTATACGGAGAATTTGATTTTCGTATAATTCCTTGTTTGAGTAAATTATCGACTTGTTTCTTGATTTCCTCGCGATGTTCTTGAGGAAACCGGTATTGTTTGATTCGGACTGGCGTATCACTCGTGGTTTCGATTCTACAAGTGAACCTTTTAGATCGTCCCAGGCGGTCGCCAGGAAGGTGAAAAATATCGTGATTTTTCTGTATAAGTCGAAAGATTTGTTTCCTTTCCGTACGACTGAGGTGGTCAGTGGGGATTTTGTCAAAGATTGAGTGGACACGTTCTTGCTTAGAAAGTGAGTTCGTTTCGGGTGGAGTTTCAGCAGTATCGGAATATTCGTCGGATGAATCGAGGTGATCGAATTCGAATTCTTCAAGCATTTGAGGCTCGATCTCGATTTTCGCTGGGTCCGATGTCGTGTTGATCACCATACACATCGCCTGGCCATCATCCACAGAAACAACGGCTTCGCCCATTAAGAGTCCTTCCTTAAGAGGAACCTTACGGAGATAGCCTTGTCTGATTTTTGGATTCAAGACAGGTACGGAGACAGACATTCGCATGCGGGGTGGAATGACATACGAACGTGATGGCTTTACCCCTAGGCTGAAGTATAGGGGTCGGGAAGGTCTGGAAAATAAATTCAGAGATTGATGATGATACGAGATTTCGGCCTGTTCCTTTCTCAGGAAGGTATTTCCCAAAATGCCCACGCCGTTGAAGGGTAAATTACCCTCACAAACGTGAAATCGAATTTTGGATCCCAAAACTTTCAGTTCGACAGAACCGATCGTCTCCATGGGATGCCCATTTAGACCTCGGAGTAGCATCGTGTCACCACGATCCACTCTAATTTCGGGTTTAAGGGCAGAAGAATTTATTAGACATACATCCCCCCCTGTATCCACGAGGAAACATTGTAGTTCTCCATGAAGAGAATTACATGAATCGAATATTTTTGGGCCTGTCCCCAGGGACAGGATATACCCTCCCTCAAGGTCGTCTTCCATTGTGAAAGGGATAGGACGGGTAGGTCGATTTTTGAGGACCAGCGTATTCCAGTAAAAGGAAATGCCAGCTCGTTCTTTGATGAAAAATTCGTTTCCAAGGATACCCAGGTAACCTCCAGGTGATCTAGGTACAACCTGGAAACAAATATCTACTTCAAAGACCTTGAGCATCACAGTTCCGATGATTGGCATACTGCTGGTCGCTATGCCGCCCACTTTACCTCCGTTTTCGGGGTAAACGATGGTGTCATCCCCCCGAGCGTCGATACAAAGAAGGTTCAGGTCAGAACCTGTATCCAGTAGAACTTCACAACCACCCTGGGAAAGGTCTGGAGATTTCATCCAGACTCTCGGACCTTTACCGATTACTAGTGCGAGGGCTTCGGGCGTTGGAGGATTTTGAATTCCTTCGCAGTCTGAGGCCTCTGCTGGGCACTCATAGATCGGTGAGGCTCGCGGGGCATACTCGCAGTCGCCTCGGCCTGTCGAGCGCCCATCAAGTTTAAATGATCGTCGTTGTTTTTCCTTGGGGCGGATTTATTCTAATCGCGGTGAGGGCAGAACGGACAATCGCAACATGGAGCGTTTAATTTCAGATGCTCCAGTTTTTCCACGTCTATGTCAACAGGATCAAACGTCACAGTCTTTTGTCTGGCTGGAAACTGCTCTTCTGTACGTGAACGTGAAGGGCTTTTCTTGTACGTTCGTGGAGTCAAATCATCGTCGCGGTTCTGACTACGCCCCCCTTTACTTGTGGTGTAAACGTAAGTTAAGTAGTCTGCGGACTCTGCACTGGCGTCAGAGTCTACACTGTCTTCGTCGTCTGTGTCATATTTACTCCGTCTGCGGTTATTTTCAGAGTAGGTAAATGTTCGTCCTCTAGTCTCTCTACGGTCGTCGTATTCGTCATAATCTCGACGAGGTCTCTGATAATCGTCTCTCGAGTAGCGCCTGTTATAGTCTCGGTCGTAGTCTCGACGGTCTTTATGATGACGCGTAAATTCGTTAGAATCGCGTTTCCGAGCAGGCCGCAAACATTCGCGGGTTCGCTCTTCTTTAATCGCTTTGTAAAGCTCTTCCAGCGTTCTGGGGTTTTTTAGACGCGCAAGACATTTTGGAAGGTCAGGCAAAGCGGAATAAAGGAGGTCGAATGCAACCTTTTCTTGCTGCGACATGATGGCGTCTCGATTTTCTGCTGGTAGTGCAGCTTCCAGGCCTTTGATCATCTTGCGTAACCTGAAATAGAAGTCTTCGATAGTTTCCCCGTCCTTTGGGGACGCTGCAGCTAGACGTTTGTGCCAGATAAGAGCTGGATCGCCGAGGCGAAACCTCTCTCCCAGAGCGTCGAGAAGTTTTTCAACGCTGTGAATCGGAGTGTATTCAATGATGCTCTTAGCACGACCCGAAATTCTCTTCGAGATTTTTGCAACGAACATGTCATGGTGGTCTGGGAGGATGCATGGTAACCAGCTTCGTACGATTGCGTCAAATTCTCTGAAATCTTGTTCGCAAGTTGGGCCTTCACCGTTGAAATTAGGTAGCTCACGATAGAGATCTTTGGCCATATCGTACTGGGTTGGTGGGGTGTTTGCATCGTGCAAAGTAGCATCCAGCCGGATGATGGGTCTCTCGTTGTCGGGCATTTCTGCTTGTAAGCCGTGAGCTGGGGGAGGCGTTAGATTTCTTCGCCTCCGGTGTTGTCTACTACGAGTAATGGTGGTGACCACACCCTAAGGTGAAGGTGAAGCGACAATTTTATGAGTCGTTAAACTCGAAATGTAGATTGCTGACTTAGTCAGAAAGAGAGAGAAAGAGTTACTTTCCACGGCTCAACGCTGGGACAATAAAGTCGATGTTTGACTTTTCGCTGACTCTGCGGTTTGATCGCGAAGTCGCGGACTATGAACTCAGGTGGTTCGCAACTCGATTGAGGGGCAGAAAACGCTGAGTTCGCAATACGTGGAATTGCTAACCGTTAAGGTGTGGCAAGTACACGAAAACAGGGTGTGGCACTTGCAAAAAAATGCCACGAAAATACAATTTTGAAATTTTTAGAATTTTGAAAATAGGAAAATGACCACAAATCTACCTTTAATCCCAAAATTGGTAGAAAAATGATACCTGTGGCTCAAAAAGAAGGATTTTTAATTTCGAATCCCACCGCTGCCACCAGTGTTCTTTATGTTATGTCCGCCGCTTAATTTCTTAATTATTTATCCGGGATTTCTCCCTTTGGTAGCGATAGTAATTTTTGGACAAGCGGGTTGGAGGGTGCGGACAACAATAAAGAATACGAGGAAGAAATTATCTTCCTAAAATTTATTATTTATAGTGGATCTTTTCGAAAATTAAGAACCCAAACGTCTTCGAAGAGACTGGTGCTCTCGTTTAAGCCAAAAGTATTTTATGATGATAGAAAAATAGTTCTTTCACCTACCTTTCGATGTAACTTCTTCTAGTACGGCAGATTTTACCCCTCCAGAACGTTGCAGCTCGCTTGACCTTCCTCCTAGGATTTGGGTTGAGTGGGCGCGGCTGGGTTATAGGATAAGACCTTATGTACTACTCTCGAATGAAAACCGCAAGGTTGGAGTGATGAACTTTGTCTTTATTTTGATGGTTCAAATTACAACGTTTTCAACTAAGCGTCACTTATTCACTCTAGTTTTCACAATTTTTATATTTAATTTATATTATAGGATTATTTATCCTTAACAGATATTTTTATAAGATTTCAATTTATTTTTAATGCGTCCTTTTACACACCCGAAAAGTGGTTTTATGCGCAAATTAACTCGGCACGAGATGGGATCGCAAATTCACAGGATTTGCGTCACTGGTTCGATCGTACCGGATGATTTTTAAAATCCGGCAAATATTGTATTAGACGAACGATTACTACAGTTGCGTCAGATCGAATTTTAAGGGGTTAGGGGTAGTCAGAATTTTCAAAAAATCGATTTTTTTTTTTTTGCATTTTCTTAAAGTATAATATTTTAAAAATATTGTGTGAAAATTTGAAGTGAATCCGACAAATTCTTTTCGAGTTATTTAACAATGACCAAAGGACGCTCGGGTGCTACGTGGCATTCGAGTGCAGGTAGCTAGAAACAGCTGCAAGCAACCGACCTTTCGGGTTTCATTGTCATGAATATCTCCCCATTTTAATGTATTTATAATTATATATATATATATATATATATATATATATATATATATATATATATATATATATATATATATATATATATATATATATATATATTCACAATTTGTAGGTAGTACAAGAACTGAAAAATAATTTTTGGTTGCCAGTATACCTGTAGTCGTTGCACTGATCAGTCGATAGTTTTGTGATAAATTATTTCTCAAGTGAATTAAATTATTAACCATGGGACGTGATTCTAGAAAGGTTTCAAGAGAACTTCGGAGTTCTGAAAAAATTAATAAGTCGCGTTCAGTCAAAAGAAAGAATGTTTTTAATCCGAAAACAGCCGAACGTGATGAAAGTATTCAGAGTACATCTTCTAAAAAATTAAAACAAAACACTGAAGATGATGTACCTGAAGACAGCAGTACTGAATTTCGAATAATAAATTTTATTCAGGTATTCACTGCAATTTCTGCTCTTATAAAATGTAAAAAATGTGATGGAAATGTAGTGTTTCAAACAGCAAGTACACGTGGGCTGGGATTCAAAATTGTAGTTGCATGTAATAACTGTGGAAATGAATATATTCCTTCCTGTTCTTTCGTTGGGCATTCTTATGAAATAAACAGACGTTTCATTTTTGTAATGAGAATACTAGGAATAGGATACGAAGGATTGTGCAAGTTTTGCGGCCTGATGGACATGCCGTCTTTTTTAGATAAATCTACGCATACAATTTTACTGAAACAGATTTTGAATTGTAGTAAAGCCGTCGCAGAAACCTTCATGACGAAAGCTGTGAATGAAGAAAAGCAAGCAATGCCAACAACTGAAAATGAAGATATAAATCATCTAACTGTATCGGGAGATGGAACCTGGCAAAAACGGGGATATACATCGTCATTTGGAGTTTCTTCTATAATTGGCTATTTTACTGGAAAGATTCTTGACATAAACATTAAAAGTGCATATTGTAAGCTATGTGAGTATTGGAAAAAAAAAACAAATACTGTTGAGTTCGAGGAATGGTATCAATCGCATGAAGATGTGTGTTCTGCTAATCATCAAGGGTCTTCTGGGAAAATGGAGGTGGATGCGATGGTCGAAATGTTTTCGTATTCTGAAACTAAATATGGAGTTAAGTATGCCAACTATATTGGTGATGGTGACTCCAAGACCTATTCAGGAATTATAAAATCAGATCCTTACGAAAATACAACTGTAAATAAAAAGGAATGTATAGGGCATGTCCAAAAGCGGATGGGGAGTCGATTACGTACGCTGAAGAGTAAACAAAAAGGTCTTGGTGGTCGAGGTAAGCTCACAGGAAAATTAATAGACAAACTAACTGTGTACTATGGTTTAGCAATACGCCGGCATTGTGATTCTATTGAAAATATGAAATCTGCTATAATGGCAACCTTTTATCACTACGGCTCGAGTGATGAAAAACCGAATCATGATATGTGTCCAAAAGGCGAAGAATCTTGGTGCTCTTACCAGCGCGCTGAAGCAAGAGGAGAGCTTGATACCTTTTCTCACGATTATTCTCCTTTACCTTCTGATGTTTTAAAAGCTATCAAGCCTATATACGAAGATCTTAGTAATGAAAATTTACTTTCAAGATGTGTAGGTGGATTCAATCAGAATAATAATGAAAGCTTTAACCAACTAGTATGGAAAATATGCCCAAAAACGGTAAATACTAGTTTTACTATCGTACAAATAGCTGCATACGTTGCTATGTGTATATTTAATGAGGGTATAAATTCATTATTAGTCTTGATGAATACACTAGGACTTAATTGTGGGCCTAATTCTCATCGGTATGCAGAAAGAATGGATGCTGCACGTATCAAAGTAGCAGATAAGCGCGCTAATGATAACACCCGAGAAGGTCGATTGCAACGTAGGCACCAGCAAATCGATATTTTGGAAGCTGCTATGTCGGCTGAAGAGCTATTATATGGTCCAGGAATAGATGACTCAGTGTAAGTTATTAAATAATTCTTATAATTCGACATAAATCCATAGCAAAACTTTAAATGCGTTTTTCTCAAAACTATGTTTTCTGAACTGGTGATCACTGTAACTTAAAAACTGCTCGGTAGATTTCAATAAAATTTATTGTACTTTTGAAATACATTAAAAACTCGTGCCTGATCGAAGGATTTTTTTTTTTTTTCAAAATTTCGATTTTTTTTTAACAATAAACTGTCGGTTTTTTTCTCGAAAATTTGAAAAAAATTTCCTGAGGCCGCCATTTTGTTAATTTCGAAAAAAAAAAAAAAAGCTTCGATCAGGCACAAGATTATCTATTAATAAAACTAATTTTTCTTGTCCGATTGATTTTAGATGAATCTCCAAGGACTTATGATGATCACCGCAAAGGACTTCGGGAGGAACGGGCTCTACAAAAACAGCGATAACTTTTTGAATTATTAATTTTTTTTTTTGAAATTTTCGTGAAGTCAAATCGAAACGTGTTCTAATAAAGCTATGTTTTTATTTTTGTCAAATAAAGTAATTAACTACAAAAAAAAAATTATTGAAAATCATCATTTTTTCATACCCCTGAGTACCCCTAACCCCTTAAATAAATATTTGAGGATTTTTAATAATAGTTTGTATTCAATTACTGATTATTCAACGCCGAAACGGATTCCTGCAATAATTGGATACAAAAGATTTTAGTTTTAAATGCCTTACTGATTATTCTACGCCTAGGGCGGATTCCTGCAGTAAGGTTAGTGATAAATTCACGATCTTTGACTATTTCTTATTGATTATTTCGACGCCGTAGCGGATTCCTGCAATAAGAATTAGTCTAGATAAATTAAGAAATGCCTTATTGATTATTCAACGCCGAAACGGATTCCTGCAATAAGGTTTATATTGAAAATATTAAAAATCCTCTTATTGACTTTTCGACGCCTAGGGCGGAATCCTGCAATAAGAGTGCACGAAATTTCGACATTCGAATATTCGCGGACCGTAAGTTTTAAGAACCGACTAGCCCTGAGCTATGGGTAATCAGGCTTTTTATAACCTTTGGTTGGTGATTTGATGGGGAATTTAGTAATTATTGTCATTGGTTGAAAGTGACGACAGTTTATTATTTATTCGTTAAACTTATTGCAGGTGTCTTCCCACTATTCTTTGCCACATAAAAAGGTGAAAAAGCTGACGCTGCGTTTTCGCGCGCTTTTCAAAGAGGAGCTCAGAAATAATTATTTTAAATAATTATTAAAAAAAAAAAAAATTATTTGGACATAACTATAGCAACAATAATCCTAATCTTGGTTTTTCAATAAATAATTTTTCTTGTTTAAAAAAATTATTTAGTATCCCTTTGTACGACTTCATGTAATTCCTCTGGAGGATTAACTGCTATTTTTTTACCCTCGGTAAAGAAGGAATTTTATTTTTTTTTAACGCATGATGGGACTCGAACTGCCGACCTTTCGATTGAGAGTAGCTTAAGTCATGTACTTTAGCCCGCTCGGCCACCACACGCATTCGGAACTAAATATTTAATCTGTTACTTCATGCTATTCAATACTATATATTCTCAAGACTAAGCTATAAGAAAAATTATTTTGTTAAATACTATAAAATTAAAAGAATTCGATATTTATCAAAAAAAATTTTTGCCTTCATTTGTAAATCACCAAGTTTTCTTAATTTAAGAATATTTCATTTTAAGTTATGATAAATAATAAATATTTACTATTGAAATCTTAATCTAAATGATGTTCTCTTTATTTTTTGCAGTAGTTTAAATTCAATTTATACAGTTTTAAAAAAAAAGTTATTCAATTTTTTTATTTATTTATTTTTTTTCATAATTCTGAAAAATTTTACCGTCTTAAGCTTTTACAAAATTAACTAAATTAGATAATTACAGATAAAGTTTCGCTCGGAAATTCCTAAAATAGCTAAATTTATAATAAATAAAATACATATGTGCCCAAATATTTGCTAAACTTACAAATAATTATAGGAGCATTTATGAAATAATTGATATTATTTTTTTTTAATTCCATTTCTATCGATTAATGACATTAAAAATTCAAATTTTGATTTTGAAATTGGATTAATGATAGATGTACCGTATCAGATCACTATCAAAGTAGAGTGAAATCATGGAGAAAACACTAATAATTTGCTGTGAAAATATCATAGAGTCACAGTGCTAATACTACTAGATTGTCATGGGATCACGGTAAATTCATGGTTAAACCACTATGAACTGACTGTGAAACTATTGTAAAGTCACAGAGTTAACACTATCAGATTACTATGGAATCACAGTGAATTCGTAGTGAAATCACGATAAACTGACTGTGAACTCATGATAAAGCCTCAGTGTTACCATTGTTGGGTTACCATAAATCGATAGCTGATCGACAGTAAAATTATCATGAAAGTATGGTAATTTAATTCTAAACCTACAAAAGAATCACAAGTGAAATCACTATGGAACTACCATAAAATTACTGTAAAATTACTATATAACCAGAGTGACGAAATGGCACAAAACGACTGTGAATTCACTATGAAATTACCATCAATACACAGTAAACTTACGGTAAAATTGATTTCACTGTGATTTCACAGTAACCCCGAATCCGCGAGGGTAGTAATGAATACTGATTTACTCATTACAGTTACTGAGTTTTTGATAATAGTTAAGTCCATTGAATGAAATTATTTTAATAATGTAAGGATATTTTATTTCTTTTATGGTTTTCTCTACCTTAGTAAACGAGTAAGTTTTGTATTTTATCAGTTCAAGAGTAAAATTATTAGAAAAACCCGATTTTTGAGCAAAAAATGGTTTTTATTTTTTTTCAATATGTAGTACCATTTTTAAAAATTTCGAAAGGCCATAGATTCATAGGAAATTGGATGAAGAATTCAAAAAAAATATTTTTATAACTGTGTCGTAATGGTAAGATGCTTAAAAATTGAAATTAAAAATATAAACTCGTTTTTTTTTAGGTTTTTGTGAGCCGAAATAGCTCTTATTTTTCCAGATAGCTACCATCAACCCCCAAAACATATCCAATTTTCAGATCAATCGAATAAGTACGCTCTGAGAACATCAATTTTTTCTAATTTTCAGTATTTTTCGATTTACTCCGAAGTGGTTATAGATAAAGACCGGAAACTCGCAGCATCGAAGTATCTCATGGGTACAAACATTCCCTGAAAAAATGAGCCCGATCCCTATCTGGGGCCGATTCGGTATACTTATCGTCCCACGGCCTTTGTTTCAGAAAAAAAGCTGTCGATTGGTAGTATTGACAATTTATCGAATTTGAAACCCAATCTGGACTTCGAATAAATCCATTTGTTTATAACATTAGTGAACAAAAAAAAAAAACCTCTTTTGACGATACGACAGAAATTTGTTTTAGAGAAAATGCTGTCGATTGGTGGTATCGACATTTTATTGATTTTTTTTTTTTTCTATGATTTTCAATGTAAAAAATTCTGGCCTATCAAGCATCTGACGCGATTTGGCGGAGAGAGAGCTTGCGCATCGACAGTCGCTAGTGCGAGAGCGAGAGGTCCGAGCGCCGGCTCGTTTTTTTATTATATCTCGCGAAATATCCGAGATGCAAAAAAAACATATGATACCTTATTTGTGTATTTTTTTATTCTAAACATTTTTTTTCCTGTACACTGCCCCAACAAACCAGCGGTTTGGGAGTTATTTCGATTTAAACAATTAAATTGTTATAAACAATGGTTTACACGACTTTTGAACAAAATGGACCCGATTCTCGTGATCCTTGGCCCAAAATACATAAGAAACAGTTGGATTAATCCGGTGCCAAAAAAATGTTTACGAGACCTCCTCTTCCGCCGATAGACTAGTAGGTCTTCAGAACGGATCATGCACTTTATTAGCCCAAAAATTACATAGAGATTTATTGTATCTCGCATGTCGTCACCACATTTTTGAGATAATTTTACGCAATGTGTTAGAAGTTGCTTCGCCAATTAAAACAGGCTCAAATGTGCCTATTTTTAAGAGATTCCAAGATTTTTGGGAAAATATTGATTCATCTCAATAGGATATTGGAATTGATGACTTAGAAATTAAAGACTTTCTTAGTGAAACAAAAGAAGATAAACTCCGTTTTATAGAAACTCAACTTAAGGTATTAGTTATAAAAATTAAAACATTAGTTGGACTATGCAACATATAGAATACTAGTTTAAATAAAAATTATTTGATTCATTTTAAATGATTCCCGATCATCAAGTTCTACCATTATTATTCTCAATATTAAAATCCAGGACAAAAAGATCCCGAACAAAAATATCTGTGACAAATATAGATATATTTTCACGATTTATCCTAGTTTATCAGGGTTTTTTTTATTTAGGATATCTTTGTAGGGATGAATTTGCTAAGATTTCATTCAATTTAATAAAATCTTAGCGAATTCATGCCCACAAAAATATCCTAAATAAAAAAACCCTGATAAACCAGGATAAATTGTGAAAATACATCTATATTTGTCACAGATACTAGATCATACTAGATAATAATCTAGTATTTTCTTGTCTCAGATATTGTGGCCGGTCACCATTTTAAATATTTCAATAATAGTCAGTTGACAGTTTTTAATAATTAATTTTATCAGTTTATGGTAAATAAATGATAAAGACTATAAAATAATTAATACCAATAAGTATTTCATATTATTTAGAATTTTTTTCATTAGGATCATTTACCGAGAGATGATTATCGTGAGTTTTTGATGCTTATTTATATATATTTTTGAAAGGTCTTCCTAATAACGGCGTAAAATTTAGAGCTCCTGGCGCAATGCACCACGTGAGGTGATTATCCAAAGCATGGTATTGTTTAAAAATTTATTTATTTAGAAAACAATTTTCAATAAGAAAATCAGATGTTGATGCTCCCCGAGAAAAAAGTGTTTTTTTTTTTGGGTTTATTTTACCTTGAAGGCTGGTTTACTGCTATGAATGCGACAGAAGCTCCGAATGGTGATTTAAAATTATTTCAGAATTTATTGATTTATAAAAACACGCATTTGAAAATTGCTGCAGCTGCTCTAGCAAAATTATCCCGTCATTTTTGGTACCTGAACGAACAACTTTCTTGTTTAGCACTGTTTGATCCAGCCGTGTCACATAAACAAAAAGTAAAAATAGTCAATTTAATTAAAAATAAAGAAACACATGCTATTAAGAAAAAACGTCTCATTTTAAACAAAAAATCAATTTGATTCATTGGCTACGAAAGAGATAAGTGATTTTTTTAGTCAGAAATCTCTTTTCATTTTTAAACAGTTTGAGTTGTCCACTGGTTTTCTTGGAATCGATCCTAACTTATGGGAATCCAATGACGTTTATAAGAAATGCCTAGAAACATTTAGGCAGCAAAAAGTTGTGAATGATACAGCAGAACGAGGGGTGGCATTGATCGAAAAATACAATCAATGTCTCACACAAGACGAAGAACAAAGGCAACTAATATTACAAGTAGTCCAAGACCACCACAAAAAATATCCATCATGCAAAAAAGAAAATCATATGTCACATAGCTCTTAAGTAATTAATGTATAAACATATTTTATTCTATAGTCAGAGATATTTGGTAAACCAATGAGAAAATAATAAAAAATGTATAATTTTTTAGTTTGAACAACATAATATTTATTATTCTCTCAACATTTAATAAAAAAAATTCTTAAATGTTTTATATCTTTTAACCTACGGATTTTATGGATTTCATGCATGACACCTTTTTTGTAGAGAATTGAATTTCCTACCAAATTTTCATTCACTTTTTTTTTTGTAACTCTAACCGTTTAGTCTTTAAATGCAAAAAATGTCGTATTTCTTTAAAACTATGACTTCTATGTCACGTAAAAACTGAAATATACGAGATATAACAAAATTGTCGCAAGCACATTTAAAGTGCATCTAATTATCTACAAATCGCCCCTATGGGCATTATAGTGCCATGAAATACCGCCAAGTTATAAGGAATTAAAAAAAAAAACCTAAAATTCCTATGTATTTTAAATGGGAAAACTTCAAAATCAAAATGAAAGTACTCAGACGTAAGATTAAGGGCTGAAACTTTCAGGGAATTTTTTTTTTTATGTGTACAATGATATTTTGCTGTGGGAGTGAAAAAAAAATGTTCGTTCAAAACGAATCACCCTAATAGATATATTAAACCGGTTCAAAAAAATCGACTATTTTTTTTTTTCAAAACCCGCAGTGGAATATCTTCCTAGTCATGAAAAAAGAAGCCTGTGGAAACGGGAGCTCTTAATATCAATTTTGAAAGGTCGCTCATCGTAAATTTCTATTTTACGTTTAAATAACATGGAAAAAAAAATTTTTCAACTTTGTAATTTTACAACTCATTTTTGAATTAACATGTCACGGTGAGAGATACATATTTTTGAAGGAAATTGAACGCTCTAAATAAACTGTCTCTTATGTTTTTTCTCTAAGTATACTCCTTTAAAAGTTATTCGAGTTTAAAGTTCAACATGTAATCAATTTAACCTTTATTTTTTAAATTGTAGTATAATGATAAAAATCATCTTCGAAAAAAATTATTTTACAATTTTTAAATGGTAAAGATAATAGCTTTAAGTTTAACACGATTATTTTCAGTTTATAAAATTTACGATTTTCACTTCAGCTATCAAATCTATGAACAATGAAATTCTACTAACAACAATTAAATATCAATAACCCAACATGGAAATTTTGATGAAAAGACGACACTTATCCAGGAACAATCTGTTTTTATTTATTGAAATAATAATATCAAATTTTTGCACAAAAAAACCATTTAAATATAGTGGAAACCTAAACATGCAAACCTTCTCAATAAGACAATTTATAGATAAATTGAGAAAAATATAGATAGCCTGAACTGGGAATCAAACCCAGACCAGTTCGGTATCGCGCCGAGTGCACAAAAAAGTACACTACATTAGCTACAAACCACAGTTGGTCTTTTTTCCGAAAAATTATGTACATACAATTCAAATTTTTTTTAAACTTCAAAGAGAGAATTAATTTCAGATTTTTCAAAGTCATTTATTCCTCATAGTAGAACAATTAAGATATACTTTGTCAACGACGTTAAACTTGATAATTTAATATTTTAAGACAAATTTTTTTTTAATAAAAATTATGGAATATTTAAGAAAAATTAAGAAAATAAGGTCAAATTAATTACATGTTGAACTTTAAACTCGTATAACTTTTAAAAAAGTAGACTTAGAAAAAAATCATAAGAGACAATTTATCTAGAGCGTTCAATTTCCTTCGAAAATATGTATCTCTCACCCCAACATGTTAATCCCAAAATACGTTGTAAAATTCTAAAGTTAAATTTTTTTTTACCATGTTATTTAAACGAAAATGTCGGAGATCAAAGAATAAAATGGGGTTTTCCAATGGGACGGGAAATTTCCAACAGTCGAGAATAGTTTTTACAATAACAATTGAATAAAATTTAAGCTCTAGTTGTTTACAACTTAAGTAGATTATATTTATTGCGGGAGGCTTAGGCTCGCTGGGACATCTGTTCACCAAACGTAGCCACGGTCACAGGATGGGTATAGTAAGACACAGAGGACAAGGTAGTAAGATAATGAGATTGTGGTCCTTCGTTGAATATTTTGACTAAAAGGTTTTTAATGAAGAATACAAAATTTTTGGACTAGTTGAGTCGGTCAGTTCTGATTGAGCATTCTTTGTGCGAGTTCAAGTTTTCCTGCTGACCGTGGATTCGTTCTCGAGCCTAGTTTGCTGTAGTATTTGTAAATTATTCGATCGGGTTTTATTTGAATATTATGGGACTGTCGTGGATTACAATTATTATAATTTCCTGTGTTATCAATTATTGCATTAATTAGTATTGAGTGTATTTTGATATTTGTGCTACACTATCTTCATTATATTACTTGTCTAAGTATCATTATTTGTGAACAATACTTTTTATATTAAATCACTGTGTTGCATAATTATTATCCGGTTATATTTAAAATAAAATTAAGAGATATTGATATTGAGACCAATACTCGGGATAACGCCCAAGCTTGTAATGACTTTCCGATATATACATATATATAAGGGTGCTTCGTTTGAAACGACTATTTTGTTCTTTTCGCTCCCATCCCGAAATTTTGTTGGAAGTACTCCAAAAAAAATTTCCTGAGAGTTTGAGCCCTTAAAATTGATATTAAGTACTCGACCACAGCGTATGAAGATTTCCCATTAAAAATACACGTAAACTTTGGTTTTTATTTTTTAAACTTCTATAATTCCGCGGCATTTTATGATATCATCGCGCCCAAAGTCGGGATTTTCTCAGAATTAAATGTACTACAAAAGTACCCAGTGTCGCGAAGTCGTAACTCACACAGGTGGGGTAGTACGGACCGCTAAACCGAATTTTTTAATAAAATTCTTGTTTTTTCTCTCATTATCTCATAAACAACAAGACCTACAGAAAAAATGCAAATGACAATTTTATAGGAAATTCAATTTCCTACAAAAAAGATCTTTAGCACCGAATCATTCAGATTGATATTTTCTGAGATATTAGTCAAATAAAAAATCGATATTTTCTAAGATTTGATTTGACATTTTATGGGAATTCAATGCTACTTAAACTTCAATAATTCATATCTCAGAAAATATCAATCTGAGTGATTCGGTGCTACGGACCTTTTTTGTAGGAAAATCAATTTCCTATAAAATCATTTCTTACAATTTTTCTGTAGGTCTTGTTGTTTATGAGATAATAGGAAAAATATATATATATATATATATATATATATATATTAGGGTGCGTCATTTCGGAACAACATTTTTTTTAAGTGCATGTGGAAAAAATCATAGTTTATCACAAAATAAAAAATTTCGCGCAAGAAAAAAAATTCCATGTCGATTATAGACCTAGCTCATTAAAAAATTCAATTTCCCCATTTAAATAACACGGGAAAAATTTTTTTTTTAGCTTTAAGTATTTTTAACCTCGTTAACAAATCAATAGATCAACTAGACTAATACATATTTTTGTAGGAAATTGAACGCTCTACGAGACAGGTTTCTTATGATTTTTCGATAAATCGATATGTTCAAAAGTTATTGGAGCTCGAAGTTAAGTTGGAGATCTTTTTACTTTTCCGGCGAAACTATCAGACTTATCACAAAATGTTATAGAATTTTTTTTGCTGACAATTCTATTTTCTACAAATTATTATCAGTAAAGTTTTTTCAAATTCCGCATCGTTTTCTAGTTATTTCCATTTTAATGTCAAGCTCTTGAAATCGATCAGAACCACTTTTTTAAGAGCTTGAAATCAAAATAAAAATAACTAGAATAATGCGGAATTTGAAAAAACTTTACTGATAATAATTTGTAGAAAATAGAATTGTCAGCAAAAAAAATTCTATAACATTTTGTGATAAGTCTGATAGTTTCGCCGGAAAAGTAAAAAGATCTCCAACTTAACTTCGAGCTCCAATAACTTTTGAACATATCGATTTATCGAAAAATGATAAGAAACCTGTCTCGTAGAGCGTTCAATTTCCTACAAAAATATGTATTAGTCTAGTTGATCTATTGATTTGTTAACGAGGTTAAAAATACTTAAAGCTAAAAAAAAAAATTTTCCCGTGTTATTTAAATGGGGAAATTGAATTTTTTAATGAGCTAGGTCTATAATCGACATGGAATTTTTTTTCTTGCGCGAAATTTTTTATTTTGTGATAAACTATGATTTTTTCCACATGCACTTAAAAAAAATGTTGTTCCGAAATGACGCACCCTAAATATATGTAGATATTACATAATATGACAATTTTAATTTTAATGTTTTCAAACCTTTTTTTTGTCAACTATCAAATAAAATCAATTCCTCATAACTCAAGAAAGAATTCAAAGGTTTCGCCATTAATTCAAAAAGATAAATCAATAAATTTAAGTAATTTAAAAATTTTATGTCCATTAAACACTTGATAGTGGAATTATTCAAATCGTTTTTTATATATTATTATATTTAAAGTTATATACAATTTAACCTGATCGTGTTTGAGAAACAAGTTATGTCTGCAATAATGTGCGAATTATTATATTACTATGAATTAATACTATGAAATATGGCTGATAAGAATTCATGTGTAATTATAAATACAGCCACGAATTTTTCATATCTACAAGTGGCCAATTGACGAGCAGAGCACACTACAATCCTTCAATAACAAAAGTTGAGCAGCATCGGATGGGTCATTAATTGGATGGGTGACCCATCCCGGAAATAAAATCATTTTATAAAATTCTACAAAATTTTGTAATATTTTACAAAATTTTATAATCCGGAGACACGGTAGTGTCTCGCGCCAAGTACGCGTTCCAAACATGTACAACATGTGTGTCGCGTCGGTGTGAGACGACCGTGTCTCTATTCTCGAACCATATGTCACTTTAACCTCACTCATATTTTAAATCCAAATTAATAAATTATTGGGCTTTGTCAGCCTATAATATTAGTTCAGTTATTCATAATTATTATATTCCTATTTAATTTTCATAAATTTAAACTGTTTTTGTTAATTTAATAAAAAATTAAAAATTACAAAATTTTAATGCCCCCGTTTTTCAGATCTAACGAAGAAATTACTACGATAAGACGAATTTTCGGCTATTGGCTACCTTCATGTTACACTTGATGACATGAAGTTAGCTTATGCTTACTTTCCAGCTTTAAATTCTTCTCCTTCGATTTAATTGGCTACCTTCATGTTACACTTGATGACATGAAGTTAGCTTATGCTTACTTTCCAGCTAAATTCTTCTCCTTCGATTTAATAGCAATTACACGTCAAGTTCTGTTTTTTATTTTTCTGAATACTAGTTGAGTGCAATATACAGTGCAACTTGACAAAAAATCTCACTGCAAATCTTTTGCTGTTTTACGTCAGATATACATTTTGAACAAGTTGACGTCAACTTGCAGACCGAGTCGCTTTGGGGAAAGTGAGGACATCATCAAGTTGAAAACTTAGCTTGCCCGAAATTAATACCCTACATTTGACGGCAAAGTGACGATAAAAAAGGTAAAGAGCAAGATTTGTGGTAAACTCTCTGTCATTTGCACTGTATTTCACACTAATGATGTAGTTAAAATACTAAACAACAGAAGTTGACGTATATTAACTGTTATATTGAAGAAAAATTTGTTCACCCGGGAAAAAATGTTTTTATAAAATTTTATACAATTTTGTAAAATTTTGTAAGATTTTATAAGATTTCACAGCAAAATTTTATAAAATATTACCAGGCCATTTTCTGTATAATAAAATTTTATAAAAACATTTTTTCCCGGGCAGAAATTTTAAAATTCACCCCTGATAGCCACTTTATCCACAACTTAACTTCAAGCTACTGCTGTATTCTAAAGCCAACTTTAAGGAAAGTGTTGGAGAGCAACCAGTTACCTTTAAGTTGACAGTAAATTGTCTGTACCTTGAATTCAATTTGATTACAAGTATTATTGCCAGTCAATGACGTTAAGTTGATTGAGTTTCACTTCAAATTAACGGCAAGTTTTTCTATCAAATTACATTCAGATGACGGTGTTAAATTCGCATCAACTTGCACGTAAGTATTCTCCAGCCAAGGCTTGCCAGAAATTTGTCGTTAAGTTAGCCGTAAATGTTTCACTGCAGAACTTGCTAAACAATTATCTTTAAAGTGTGGCTATCAGGGATTCCGCAGCAATCTAGGATACCACAGTATCAGCTCCGAAATTGAAATGATACTTTTGACATCTCGATGACTACAGTATATATAAAAAATATCAGTCTAACTTTTAGCTCTCATATCATACACGTAAAATAACGTGTACAATTGACGTGAAATTATAGCTGTTTTATACCAAGTTTATATGTGATTTTATGTGTGGGAGAGAGCAATGAATTGAAATGACACTTTTTGCGTACTAGACCTCATCGAGATGTCAAATGTTTCACATCAAGTTTTGAGTTAGAATGTTGATCATCTAGAAAGCTAGAGATCTAGAGAGATCATTCTCGCCACCGGATTGGTCTAGTTAGATTTCCAAGTGTACGACAATTTTTTGCTAAAGTCGTTATCAGGATATATCCTCATTCCGTTGCAATGACCCTAAAGCCACTCTAGGTAGAAATTGACAGTAATTTGACGTTGAAATTACCTGAAATTTGCTGCCCAAGTTCAACTCGCCCGCAGGGTCAACCGATAGACCGATTTTTTTTTAGTCAATATTGGGAAACTTAGAATTCTGATACGCCAACTGGTGGCTAAAGCTATAACTACTCGAAGTAGGCTAAATTATGAATGTTTACGTGTGTCTATACGTCTAGCAGCTAATATGAGTAATAAATACTTAATTGTCTCTATAATTATTGTGTACCTATGAATTAAAAAATTGTTTTCGTTCAATTAAAAAAAAATTTCGAATTTATAAACATGGAATTTCCATCAAAAACAAGTATATGTAACATATATTGTTTGTATACATCTTTGTTAATTTTGAATATTTATCTGATAATATGTTTAAGATGAATAAAAAAAAATATGTATGTATAATAATTATTATTGTACCTACAATTCATAATAAATATATGTCTTTTTCATAAAAAATTACTTATTTAAAATGTTTATTTAATCCTGTTGACAGCAAATAATTAACAAGATACATATAAAAGTATCGACACCAAAATATAATTTTTATTAAGTAGAAATTTTCATGACCTAAATTTATATTAGATTTTTTATTTATTCTTTTAATTTAATAATTATATTTTTCATAAAAATGTTTAAACATCTGAACTAATTAATTAATAATCTCGTTATACACCCGATCAACTTCTTTATGTAATTGGACTTAATCTATAACGTAATTAATTTCAAGTATAGAATTGATGTATTAAAGGTATGACAATAATGTAGGATTATTTCCTTTATTTATAAATATATTTAGGATGTATTGAAATTCAACCCAATAATGAACTATTGAACTAAAAAAAAAAAGTGCATATTTGAATGAATTTATGAATTTAAATTGAGTTATTATTTGATTAGTGTATGAATTGATTTTTATCATGTGCTAGTACATTAATAATTAAGAAAATAATCCATCTTATGGATTCAATTTTTCGATTTACTTAATCAAATAATTTATTTTGTCATTATATAAGCCTAAATAATTTATAACTTTTCCTCATTTTTCAATAATTAGTACTGTTTCATACAAGTTTATGCTGTAATCATTATTATCCACTCAAACTTATACATTAGTATGTTCTTTATTTTTTTCAATTCCTGCCGCGCTAGAGTTCAAACCAAAAACAATCAAAATCTACATTAACTTTATGGCAATTTCTGGATCCTTAGGCAGGACACAGCTTAAGATCACTTCACTTATGTCATTTAGGGCCAGTTTTTCAATCCGAGTTTATTTTTATCCGGGTTTTAATTATCATTGCTGGTATATCTATATATTATTAATATATAGGTATACTAGCAATATTAATTAAAACCCGGATAAAAATAAACTCGGTTTGAAAAACTGGCCCTTAGTTGACAGAAAGCCTCGCCAGAATTTGACGTCACATTGACCGCCGAAAATTAGTGTCGAATCCTTTGATGGTAATTTGTTATGAATTCGGAAGCAATTCAGCTATCGGAGGTTCTCCCTATACCTTTCCGGCAACACTTTCTGTTAACTTACTTTCCAAAAGCGGGCATACGTTCCCTGATAGCCACACTCTAAATATAATTGCTTAGCATATTCTGTAGTGAAACATTTACGGCTAACTTAACGACAAGTTTCTGGCAAGCCTCGGCTGGACAATTATTGCGTGCAAGTTGATGCAAATTTACTGCCGTCATCTGAATGTAATTTGACAGAAAAACTTGCCATCAATTTGAAGTGAAACTTCCAATCAACTTAACGTCATTGTCTGACAGTAACACTTGTAGTCAAATTGAATTCAAGTTACAGACAATTTACTGTCAACTTAAAGGTAACTGTTTGCTCTCCAACACTTTCTTTTGTTGGCTTTAAAATACGGCATTAGCTTGAAGTTAATTTGTAGATAAGGTGGTTATCAGGGTTAATGACAACTATTCCTAATAGCCACTTTAGCTTGAAATCGACAGTAATTTGACAATTGAAATGACCGAAATTTTATGCCCGAAATCGCTGACAATTTGACAACAAAAGTCAGAAAAAAAATTTGCGGTTAATTTTTCATCAATTTAGAGGTAACTTTTGTCACTAGAAAAAAAACCCTAACAAAAGTTTCCTTTCCTAATAGCCACCATAACCACAAATTAACTTCAAGCTACGGCCAGAATCTGAAGTCAACTTAACAGCAAAAGTTTAAGAGCAAAAAGTTGCGGTTAAGTTGTCAGTAGATTGTCTGTAACTTGAATTCAATTTGACTTCTGACGTTACTGTCAGATAATGACGTTAAGTTGATTGAAAGTTTAACTTCAAATTATTAATCGGCAAACTTCATAGCTAAGACTTGATGTCAAACTAATTGCATAAAGTATGTGAACAATTAATGAATGTTAACTTGCTATCAGTTTAGAAGCAATTTTAATTTTTTATTTGACTTTTAAAAATGAGTTGCAGATTCGGTTTATGCATATAGGTATATACATAATATAATGTGGATAGTTGTCATTGACTATCAGATTTAAGTATCGTTGAACAAATAATAAACTGTGTCTTAAGAACAGTTTTATTGTTATTCGTTTATTTGTTTTTTAAAAATATTTCAGACCGATTAATTGTTCTACAAAAAGAAATGAAATCCCACCAAAAACAGATTCTCTGTAAAAAGTTGCGCCAAGTACACGTTCAAAATTAATTTTAGACTACATTGAAAATAATATTCTTACAAAAAAAACTAAAATCATAAGAACACCAAGTACCATAAATTTTTTTTAATTTATTAAAAAAAAAAAATTATCACTATAAAAATTAAAAAAAAAAAAAAATACTTGAACGTACTTGGTGTGCGTTATGCAAAAAATTAATTATTCGGTCGTGTTATATCTTTTGAATGTTTCACAGTTGAATAATATATTAAACTGCCTTTAACCGCGCACACCAAGTACGTTCAAGTATTTTTTTTTTTTTTTTAATTTTTATAGTGATAATTTTTTTTTTTTAATAAATTAAAAAAAATTTATGGTACTTGGTGTTCTTATGATTTTAGTTTTTTTTGTAAGAATATTATTTTCAATGTAGTCTAAAATTAATTTTGAACGTGTACTTGGCGCAACTTTTTACAGAGAATCTGTTTTTGGTGGGATACTTTATACGGAAAATGGCCTGGTAAAATTTTATAAAATTTTACAAAATGTTATAAAGTTTTATAAAACTTTCTAAAATTTTACCAGGCCATTTTCAGTATAAAATTTTATAAAATGTTAGTACTAAAATTTTATAAAAACATTTTTTCTCGGGCATATGTATAAATTTTTTTTTCCAGGAGGCGATCGCATTTTATATATATATATTAGGGTAGCGCAAAAAAACCGACTATTTTTTTTTTTCCATCTCGCATGAAAATTTGTTGGTTTACGATGTTTTAAGAAGCCTCTCCGCAAATCAGATAGATAAAAAATTTTTAAGAGGTCGCTCACGAATTTTGAAAATATCAAAAATGATCGAAATTCGGATTTTTATTTAAAATTTTTTTTTTTTCTCGTGGCAGCAATAGTTTATATTTGTAAAATCATGACTATGCTGAAAATTTCAGTCCAAAGTTTAAATATTTAAACGGCGCTCAAGAATTTTGAATATCAACTGATAATATGTAACTAATAGTTTGAATTAGTTTTTATAACTCAATTATTGTCATTTCACTTAAATATAACTTTTGCATAACCAAAAATATACAGGACAGTCTTAAACAATAAAATTTGCTAAGTTTTGAATAAGCGAAAAAACCTACACATTGGATTCAAAAATAAAAAAGGCCATTCGGCAGCCGAAATGGAAGTAGATTTCTCATTATTTTATTTTTTTCGCTGTTCAAATAAAAGTTGATTATGAAATAAAATTTTTTTTTACATTTTCTTAAAAATTCTCGAGATGATAAAACAAAAATATCAAAAAATTATAAGTCTAATGCCAAAAATTGAAGCTAACTAAATGAGCTTAAGAAGAATTTTTGATGATAATGCACTATATGTTTTGATTTGACGTTATTTAAAGATACGTATGCATATATTCAAACTATCGGACCAATGGTATTCCGGACCCTATTCGAAAAATTATCATAGATTATGGTTTTAATGCTCGAAAATTCTACCATAAGGACAAAGGCGATAATTTGCTTTCAATAAAATCTACTAATGAAATATTCTAAGATTAAAAATGGATTGTGATACATCAAAGTGTCATACTTGAAATTAGTACTAATATTTGAAATAAAAAGCCTATTAGAATATCAAACGACGAGTAGATATAGAGAATATTATCATCATAACTAATGTTCATCTTGTTGTTGATATATCATATCATTTATACACTGTCAATAAAACAAAATTGTATATACCCACTGAATTGGGATGTTTGGATTTTAAAAGTGTCACACTGCGATAATATGAATTTGAGTAGCTCCATGAATTTACTAAAAAGTAGGACAACTAATGCAATAGCAAAATTTCATTGAATGAATGGTAAAATAAGTAATTTGCGTCGTCTAGGCATATATATTGGCATGAAATTAAAGCTTATTCGAAGAGCTTTCAGATGAGTTTGATATAAAGTCGATAAGTTATCACATTCAAAAGATATTAAAGGAAGAATAAGTAAAAATATGAATTTTGGACATTTTGAAAATTTTGAAATGCTATAACTTCTAAACTAATCGACTGATTGAGCTCATTTTCAAACTCGAACAAGGTAGTCACCCACAAAATACGTATACTAAGTTTCAAGGTGATCGGTTTGAAATTGTGGCTATAATCAAAGTGAAAACCTGCATAAAATTAGTTTTTATAATATTTTGTCAATGTTCAAAACCATTTATCTGCTAGGAAAAATGGTCAAATCTATGAGCTGTATAGTCAAAATTGTAGGCAATCGGACGAGCTTTCGCATGAAACAAACGAAAATAAGCTATCTCTTTCCGTTTAGAAGTTACATCCAGTTAAAGCGGCAAACAAATTTTTTTTGAAAATTTTACAAAATTTCAATTAACCATAACTTCTAAACTTATCGGCCGAATTGGCTCATCTTCGAACTCATCCAAGGTAATCGTCCATAAAATAAGTATACTAAGTTTCGTTAAGATCGGTGTACAATTGCGGACGCTATCGTTGGAGAACGGCACGTTATAGTATATATATGTATATATATATATATATATATATATATATATATATATATATATATAAATACATATATAAACTTTTGAACTGAATGTATTTCCTGACTCAGCTCGTCAAGCTGAGTTTAGAGGTAGCAAAATTTTTCGAAAATTCCATTATGAGGCCAAATACAATCGTTAGATTTTTATGAAATCTACTAAAAAGTATGTAAATAACTTATTATTTCTATTTCTCGGGTGATATTTTCATTCATTGTCATGCAAATTGATGGTGAAAAAATCGAGAAGCTTTATTATTAATATTTAAGGGTCGCTCAAAAACGTCCAAGAGACTGCGCTCGGAAACATTCAAAATTCTCGAGCGCCGTTTAAATATTTAAATTATGGGCTGAAATTTTCAGCATAGTCATGATTTTATAAATATAAACTATTGCTGCCACGAGAAAACAAAAATTTTTAAATAAAAATCCGAATTTTGATCATTTTTGATATTTTCAAAATTCGTGAGCGACCTCTTAAAAATTTTTTATCGAGCCGCTTTGTGGAGAGGCTTTTTAAAACATCGTATACCAACAAATTTTCATGCGAGATGGAAAAAAAAAAAATATTTTTTTTTTTTTTGCGCTACCCTAATATATATATATATATATATATATATATATATATATATTCAGTGATTCGAATTGATTTGGCCGTAATTAACAAAAAGGATTATTATTATAACCAATTTTGAAGAATCGAATAATTTTAATTTTACACAAAGTATTTTCATGCTCAAAGAGTATCAATACATTTATCTAATTGTATTCCCTAGCTTTAAAAACTGTTGACATGGACGTTTCACTACGAAACTTTCAAATTCAATGATTTTTTCATTGTTAAATAACTCCCATAACTTTTAGAATTTCTTCGCAAATCCATTCGGAATTCCCTAATTTAAAGAAACGATTTATAATGTTAAATTTCTATAAGAAGGGCGATTCAAATGTCTTCAACGTATTCAAAAGCATTAGAAAGTATTTAAAATATTTTTTTTTCTAATCGTTTTAAATCGTTTCTTTTAATAAGGGTTCAGCTTCAACGAACAGCAGTGAAATAAATTTACAAAGTCATCTTTTGGGAAAAGTGTTCTCGAAATATCCCCAAACTTTATAAAAAAATGCTTGTTTTATAAAATTCCAAAATCACTTTTGTAAATATAATTGAGCGTTAATTTGAGCTTGTTTGTTAAACTTTTTTGAAAATCAAAAGTGTCTGTCTAATAATTTTGATTGCTTTTTTTTATGATAAAAACTAATAAATTTTTTTTTTTTCCTTTGCATCCAATAATTATGTAAAATGTGATTTTTCTTTCCAGTTACTTAAAAAATATTTAATTTAATCAAATTTATTTAATTTCAAGAAATTTTTCTTTTTGCAACTTTTTCAGGGGCTATTTTTCCGACAAAAAATGATTTTTATTTAACTGCAGCTAAAGATTCTTTCTATTCGCTTTCAATATTATTATTGAAAAATAAAAGATGTATTTGAGTCCCCGAAAACTTAATATTTCCTCAAGTATCTTGTTTTGCCCCCGCCCCTTTCTCAATTTTTCTGATTTCAACACTTCACACCGCTTTCTATGTGATTCTCGACATTGAAACGTTGATTCATAATAACTGTGAGATAACAAAGTAAAGTTAGATATTTGATAATTTTACGAATCTTATCATTAGTGATATTGAACTGATAAAAAAGTCTTGATTCAAACACTGTTCAGTCAGTATTGTATACGTTGCTCAACTTAGATTGTCAGACCATTGACAGTTACAGTTTTAACTAAGTTTTTGTTGAACAATGTCCACAATCGATCGTGAAAAAAAAAGACGAATCAGTTATTTCATTGGTTTGAATGATGACAATGATAGTGAAAATGAAAATGAAGACGATAATAGTAATAAGTATGTATTATATATATATAAATACATAATCAATTGTACATATCTGAAATAGTGGAATTTCTACTTCTATTTTTCTAAATTTTTTGAATAATACTAAAAAACTTTCCCTTTTTATATTTGTAAACGTATAGTGAAGATAAAAAAGTTTATTCGAAAAGTATAAGTGTGCTTGTGAGCTCGATAGAGTAAAATTATTCATGAAGATAAATTAAGAACTTTTTAAACAGTCGCATTATTTATTTTTTTTTTTTATAGAGAACAAGATGAAATTTATGGATGGGATCTTTTCCGATATATTCCACCAAAATCAAAAGCTGGATCTATGGTTGATATGCGTTTGTATGAAGGTTGTCTCCAAATAATCAGAATTTTAGCTTACATTATTATTTTCATCATTATTCTTGCAAGTGGCATTATTGCAAAAGCAACCATTCTATTTGCGGTATCTCAAATTGCACGAACAGATAAATTACTTTACTGTGAATATAATGAAAATGGTGAGGAAATATTGAAATAAGTGTGAGATTAAGTATGCAATAATAATTTTAGGAATACATTAAATCATTCGATAATTATTTTATAGCAGCAAATAAATCTGCAATGCGACATCTTTTAGTCAACGTACCAGATGAAGGGCGCATTACATGGTATTGGTGCATCGTAATTGCATTCTGCATTCCGGAAGTATTCGCGATCATTGGATCAATTTACTACTGTTTATTTAAAAAAATTAAAATTCCTTCTATCACGGATCTCAGTTTTATATGTTTGACAGATGGAATTCATTCCGCAGCCATAGCAGTACTTTTTTTACTGATTCTGCCAAAGCTAGATTCCGTATCAGCTGTATCAGTCAGTAGTTTTGTACACCTAATACCAGCTCTACTAGGTACTAACAATTTTTAACGACATAATTACCTTTAAGACGGTCAAAATTGATCAGATGCGGAGATTGAATTCAGTTCATGTATATTTTCATCTTTGAAACTGCAACCTAATTATTTTTCACAATCTCTGCGTTTAAATTTTGATCTTAAATTGAGAATAATCTTGTTGACAACTATTTACAAATGCATGCTTATGTAAACGATTTTAATCAGTGATGAGGAAAAAAGCACATTTCTTTTTTCTGTAATTCAGATCGAGTATCTATTTAAGTTCTATCGATATAGTATCTGATTTATTGTTTGTGATTGCATTGCATTTCTAAGGGCATGATAATTAACAAATCGATTTTGAAGGTCAAACGGAAAAAAAATCTGGAAACCGGTTGACCATTCGGGCGAGCCCCAAAATTTCCCGCTGTTTTTGAACTCAAGGAGCTCGAAAATATTATTGCCAGTATATATTCGAGCTCCTTGAGCTCAGCGATATCTAAAAGTCCTTTTTTGTTTTCGAGCTCAAAAATCAAATTTAAGAAATTGAAAATATTTAATCAGGATCGTTTTTTAACGTTTCGCTCATGATTTTACTTAATTAATGCACTGTTTCTCGACAGAAATTAATAGAAGTGATTAAGATGAGAAGTTATATGAACTTTAAATGAAACTAGCAAGATAATATATGAAACATCCGGAAAAAAAAGTTAGAAGCAGTGATTTTTCAAGAGTTTTGTTGGTAATATTATTTAAACTAGCGAACCCCCGCACAAAAAAAAAAAAAAAAACATATATGTCCCATAGAGCCGATACATTGATGCATATATGTTACATATATATTTTTCTATGTGGGCCGATTGCAATAAATTATGTAGCGATCATCAAAGACGACAAAAACAAAGGGCCAGTATAAGGTTTGGAACATATGATGAATCACATGATGCGTTATCAGGGACAAATGAAGTAATATGTTAATTTTCAAATTATTCATCGCCGATATCTTTTCAACTAATCAACGGTTTTTAAGGTTTGGGCGGCATTGGAAGCGGTTGCTCAGCCTTTAACGCTAAAAAGTATTTTGAATCACTCAGTTTAAGAATTTTTAAGCTTATTAAAAAAAACCGTTTGAACTATTTTGACAGTAAAATCTCTTGATCGATTGATCCGGGTTTGATGGGTACGGCAGCATTCGATGCAGCTTACAGAACTTTGGAGCTGATTCGATTTTGAAATGGATCAATTTGCTCGTTTCCAAAATATTCGAAAAATATTTTTTTTATTATTTTATGTTGACGATATCTCTTAAACGGATTATCCAATTGAAATATTTTTGGTGGCAGTCGAAAGCATTTATCACGTTCCAGACCTGATTCGATTTTGCAAGATTGATTCGACAGTTTTCGAACTATCAAAAAAAAAATCAAAATCAAAAATTTTTTTTTTCGTATTTTTTACATATCTTAGAATCGATTCAACTTAATGATCTGAAATTTTCTGAAAATCTAGGTTCAGAAGAACTCATTTGAATGCTGCAAGAACCATGTAGATCGGTTTATTCATTAACAAAATATAAGAGGTTTACACCTACACATGCACACACATATACACACACATATACACGCATACACACACTAGGGTGTCCGTTATTTCTCAAATTAGATTTCTTTCTTTGGTCATGCTCATGATATAAATCATTTATTTGTGATCCAAAAACAATAAAGCAAAAGGGAAAAGTTTATTTCAATGCCGTTTAACCCGGCCAAAGTAATGATACTTTCCACTTTTAGTACGATAAGAAAAATTTTATTTCTCGCTTAAAAAGAAGTGTACAGCTTAGGGTCATTCGTTTTGAACGACTATTTTTTTTTTCTCTCCCACTTGAAAATATTGTTATAGACATTGGAAAAAAAATTCCCTGCAAGTTTCAACCCTTAATTTTAATTTTAAGTACTTTACATTTAATTTTGAAGTTTTTCCATTTAAAATACACAGGAAAGTTAGGATTATTTTTTTAATTCTATATAATTCAGCCACATTTCAAGTTATTAGGTCGCCGTTTGCAGAACTTTGTAGGCAATTTGATACTCTTCAAAAGTCTCATCAATAGTTTACTTGGACTCTAGTTGTTTTTTCTGTATTGGTTCTGAAAATAATTTTTTTTAATAATAATTTGGGTTTTTAGTTGTTATTAACAAAATAACGAAATTTACAGAAAAAGTGCAGATAACGATTTTTTAGGAAATTTTATTCACTACAAAAAAAGTCCTCTTAGTTAAGTGGCATATGTTCTCCGTTCACGTGATATAGCGATTTTAGTAATTTTGTAAATGAAATATTTGTCAAAAATTTTTCCGAACTTCATCAATTCGACCCTTTCTGATTTTAATAACTGGATTTGATTAATGAAAGGGAAATTATTTACTGATTTAAATTTGAAATTAAATAGCATTTGGTGGAATTTTTTCACAAATATTTTATTTACAAAATTACTAAAATCTCTATATCACGTGAACGAAGAACTTGAGCCACTTAACTAAGAATACTATTTTTGTATCGAATAAAATTTCCTAAAAAATCGTTATCTGCACTTTTTCTGTATTTAGTTAATATCAACTAAAAACCCAAATTATTATTAAAAAAATTAATTTCAGAACCAATACAGAAGAAACAATTAGAGTCCGAGTAAAACTATTCGTGAGACTTTTGAAGAGTATCAAATTACCTACAAAATGCTGGAAACGGTGACCAGATAACCTGAAATGCGGCTGAGTTATAGAGAATTATTAAAAAAATCCCAACTTTCCTATGGATTTTATATAGGAAAACTTCAAAATCAAATATAAAGTACTTAAAATTAAAATTAAGGCCTGAAACTTGCAGGGAATTTTTTTTTCAATGTCTATAACAAAACTTTCAAGTGGAAGTGAAAAAAAAATAGTTGTTCAAAACGAATCACCCTAGTACAGCTATAACTAATACACACTTTATTTGGAAATTTATCGCTCTTCAAAAGGTGACACACATTAATATCCTTGGACAAAATATCTCCGACAAATATATCCAAAAACTCTCTAGAATCCACTCAAATGCGACAAAACCTGCATAAAAACCAATACAATCTATAGGATTCTATTTGTCACATTTAAGTAGATTCTATGGGAGTTATTTGAAAGGGAAAATATCGCCGACAAAATATTCCCGGCCAAAATTTCCCCGAGACAAAATATCTCCCGACTAAATATTTTAATAGCTTAGAATTTCTATTAAAAATTAAATTAATAAATAATTTTTTAATTTAATTATTCTATTATTAGAATTTGAAATTTAAAGTTTGAAGAATTGTCCTGACAAATATAAAAAAAATGTGACAATTATGAGAAAAATCGCGCATGAAATCACGAGAAAATTCATGCATAAAATCATAAGATAATCGTGCACCAAATTATGAGAAAAATCATGCGTAAATATGTGAGTCAATCGTGCACACAAAATCCATGATAAAAGAGCACAGCACGATAGTAAGCTTATGTGTTGGTCCTTTTTCGAATAAACACAAACAAAACCCGTGATAAAAGAGCACTCCTGATGAAGAAAAATTCTTTGAAATGATTCAAAACAATTTGAATCGCTTGATTTCTAGATATACACTTAGTATGGATTCAATCATGTTTTTTAATCAGGGACAGCACGATAACAAACTTATGTGGTGGTCTGTTCTCGAATAAACAGACATAAAATTCATGATCAAAAGGCATAGTACGATAAGAAACTAATTAATATTCTCTAATGATGTTCTCAATTAATCGAGAATTTCTTATTCATTTGCTTGAATAGGCGAAAGCGGTTGACCTTGCAGGCTATCCCTGAAATTTCCCATCTTGGACCTGTGTTGAGTGTTTCTACATTTTCTTTTTCTCCACTGCCAATTACATTCTTAATATTATAGTAACATTTTTAGATGTATTTGTTTTCCACAGTTTAATAAATTGAAAACAATGAATTCTTTTTTTTTATAAAGAAATTTAAAAACATAACCCATAAAAATACACAGGAATTTTTACAATTCGAAGTTGGTGCGTTTTATTCTATGCAACGTTGCCACAATGCGCTGAATCACGTGATTTATTTATTTTTAAGTATGGTGGACTAATATTTTCGTGAATTTCTTATTTTTTGCATTTTAATATCTTTAAAAGCCTTCGTCAGAAAATTTTCATTTTATTTTTAACGCATTTCACGAAAGTTGATTAATTGAAATTGAAGTTTTTTATTTTTTAATCTTTATGAGAGTTAGTCACATAAATCAATATATGGGCATCTCGACAATATTCTCTATAGGCTACGTGTTAAATTTCAATTTTTTAATAATTTATTTAACGATAACCCTTCGTCAGATCTATTCCAAGAAATTGATTTAGACGTATGAAATAGCAATTCATAACATATCAAAAAATTAGCACTTGATCTTGAAAAGTGCATTTTTGTCCGAGCAACCTTAAAGCTTAAATATCTCTTACTCTTTAAACATGAATTAGTGATTTATCACTAATTTCAAGTGCATATTCACTAATTGTCAATGCTACAATCGTACCACGCAGAATTAGTGAATATTCACTACATGAATATGTAAATATTAAAATTCACTGATTTGACAAGTGAATGTGAGAATCCACTAAATTGAAAAGTAAATATGGGAATCCACTGATTTCATCGATGAAAAAAAATATTATATTGCGCAAAAAAATATAAGACTCTTTTAATTAGATCCGAAATGTGGTCAATGTATTAGAATCATTACATAGAAGAAGTATACATGATTTTCATTGATGAAAAAATCCCGGTGACTGCTGGGCTCGAACCTGCATCCTTCCGATTCAAAGTCTTTCATGCTATCCACTGCGCTGACCTACGCATGTGATCGCGTGAGTAAATAGTATATTGGTTATGATATCAAACAATAACTGATGAAGAAGTAAAAAGTCTGTGATGTTATGATTGACGTACTCTCCGTATAAATGTATTACTGTTTTGTACTTCTTTTTTTTTTTATTTTGAAATTTTTTCATTCCAATTTTTAAAAATAGCACCATAATTATTCATTACATTTATATTTTAAAGATAAGTTACTTTGGACTTAATTGAAAAAAACTGTTTTTTACAAACCTTTTCGATTGCCGCGTCAACCACCTCAATCGCTGAATTCATTAAAAAGATGTGAAGAGTTTACAACCATACACAAACACGCACACCACCACATACATACACACACACACACACACACACACACACACACACACACACACACACACACACACACACACACACACACACACACACACACACACACACACACACGCACACCCACAGTCAATCGGTCATAATTCTAAAAATAGTCGGGATAGCTTACCAGGACCTCAAAACGTTACCATCTGATGAAAATTCGATTTTCGAAAGTCGGGGTGAAAACTATAATTTTCCGAATTTTTGAAAATTCACAATTTTCTTAGCGGAATATTCAAAATAGTCCCAGTATTTGAAATAGTCTTATACACAAACATTTTAGGGTGCACCGTTTAAAACGAACATTTTCTTCTTCCATTACCCATCGGAAATCTTGTTCTTCATGTAAAAATAAAATTTCAGCACAATTTTGAGCTCTTAATATCAATTTTAAGAACTGAAACAACGTCGTTGAAGTGAAGTTGTCCCTTGGATAAGACTCAGCCCCGTATTTTTCTTTATCTATCTCTCTCTCTCTCTCTCTCTTCGTCGTCGTCTATGAGAAAGGTGATGAGAAAATCTATGAGAAAATCTATGAGAAAGGTGGCCTATTTTGAAAAGTTTTTTTAACTTCCTGCTAAGAATATCGATGATTTTCAAAAAATTCGGGAAGTTATGGTTTTCACCCCGATTTCCGAAAATCGAGTTTTCATTAGGTGTCGACGTTTTGGGGACCTGGGAAGCCATTCTGACTATTTTCAGAATGATGTCCGAGTGTCTGTATGCAAGTGTGTGTGTGTGTGTGTGCGTGTGCGTGTGTGTATGGATGTAAACTCTTCATATCTTTTTAATGAATTGAGCGATTGAGGTGGTTGAGGCAGCAATCGAAAGAGTTTATTGGCCGTCAACTTTCCTGGAAATTTCAAATCGATCGATCAAATGGACTCCAAGATAAAGAAGAAATACAAAAAAAAATTTCCTTCGGTTTTTTAAACTTTCTCAGAAATGGATCGATTGGTCGATTCTAAACTCTAACGAGTTCTGTAACTTAATGAAACGCTTCGATTGCCGCCTTAACGATCTTAATCAGTTTATTCGTTCGAGAGATATCGTTGGCGACAGAAATGGTAAAAAATGCTGTTTTTCGACCATCTTTGAAATGACTCATCGGATCAATTCCTTAATCTAATCAGCGCTAGAACTTCACAAAACGCATCGGTTGCCACATCGAACGTCAAAATCGGTTTATTAGTTCAGAAGATATCGGCGTCTAAATATTTGAAAAATAACATTATGTGTTACTTTTCCCGGATAAATCGTCATATAATGTACTAAAATGTGTTCAAAATCATACCAACTTTTGTCTTCATGGTCTCTTCCGATCACCTTTTAAGGTTATGTAACTTGTTTTTTTAGTTTTGCTATGTCCAAAAGGTAGCTTGTACCGTAATATTTTGGACAAATTATTATTATTATTATTATTTTCGGCCCTAGTCTTTCGACTAATAGACCGGGATCACACTGAGCAAATAGCTGGAAGGGTTTTTGGAATAAAAGATGTTGAAAATATGAATTAACTACTATATATTCTACAATTGAAAATTCTGATGCTATGATTACAATAGGTCTCGAAATTATTGTATAGAAGTATTAGGTGGCTAGTCAGCCGACTCTAATTTACAATGAATCTGTTACGATAAAATTCGTGTCAATAACTAGAGAGGACTATAGAATTTTGAATACAATACAACTTTTACGATATTTCCGTTTGTTGGAAATGTTTTTGAGTTTTAACATAAAATAAACATAAATATTGCAGTACCTGGTTTCGCAGCAACTTGATTGTAGTAATATGTTTATACACTGACTCTACTATAATGTAAAAATACACTGACTCAACTAACACTTGTAAAAAAAGTAAACTAGTGCGGAACTAGTGTAAAACTTAACTTTCGTGAAGACACTGTCACTTGAACTTCACTGCCTCAATGTAATTCTTAACGACTCTTTTTATGTTTTCTTATCGGATCCTATTTCGTCTATTGTTCGGGGAAAAACTGTGTCCAATCGGAACACAGTCCCTATGGGTCCTTTCCCTTTCTCTATGATTTTCACCTTAGGAAAGCGGTAAGGGCAAACCCCTATGTGGGCCTATGTGTGTGCGCACCCACACATACATCCACATGTACAAAATTTTACTTATAACAATATTTTAAATTTGAATGTTTAAATTTATTTATAATTATTGTTTAAATTTCTTTATACCCAGGTAGAAAATTGTCTTAGTCGGACAAGTTTGAAACTTCAAAATAGCTTTATTTTAGCTTAACATCTAAGTCTTGTTTTGTAAGCTTTATTCTAGGTTGTTATTAGGATGAATTCTATGACAAGTCTTTAGAGTGTAACTAACCTTAAAATATACCTTGCTGTTAGCTCTTTTTCCACGCGTATGATAAGATTTGTTGTAAGCTTGGATTCTAAACTTAAAACTACCTTATCTGCTAACATTACATTGAAAACTGAAGTTTGAGGTTAATTAGGAGTTTGTGTTATTGTTTATAAGTAATAAATAAGTTCAATTTTATTTGCAACATATATAAAGAAAAATATTTACTAAGCAAGTAAGTTTTGATTTTTTTTAATTTATTGAATCACAAGTTTTTAATGCTCATAATAAAAAAATTTGAATTTTTTAGAACGTCCTTACTCTCTTAAGTTAAATCAGTAAAAATGTTACTGATTTTTTCAGTGGTTACAAAATTTACTGAAAGATCAGTAGCTTTGAATAAATTTACTGACTAATAAGTAATTTACTGACTAATAATGAATTTAGCTTCACGGCAGTAAAGAGTGCCATCTACTTGGAAGCTTGTTTGTTAGACAGAGGTTAATTGCAAGTTATAATCAAAGTTTATCATTTATATTGCACTATTATTAGGGTAAGTTTAAAATATTTCAACAAACAAAAGTTAATTTATAATTTATATACTAATAAAACTTATATATTTTTCTCTATTGAATGTGACTAGAATAATTCTGAAATGTATTTGTAGTTGATTTACATCTAAGGTAATGCTAACCTCAAATCGTCTTATTAATTATTTTATGTTTTTAAATAAATATTATTATTATTTTCAGATAAATGTTTATACGGTGACGTCAAAACCGCTAGGGAAAATATATATAACACTACACATTTAATGCCCAATATCTGATGTATGTGTACAAAAAAAAAAAATAATAAAAAATTTTTCTCTGTAAACATGTTTTTAAACTTATATTACCAAATCTATTCTAGCTAAGAATAAGATATACTTTTAACCTTATAGTAAGCTAAATTGTCACTGTTTATGCAAGCTAAAACTGCAAGCTTTATGTTAGCGATACAAAGCGTTACCAACTAACCTTGTGTTAACCATAGTTTGTTGGCTAATTTTAGGCTAAAACTGATAAAATTAGCTTAATACAAGCTAATTCCATTGATGACTTTCTACCTGGGTAATCATCGCTTAAATTTATTTGTTATGTTTTGTAATATTATGATTTGTTAACTCTTGTTACATTCTGGCTTATCTATTAATCCGACAGAATATTTTTAATTTAACCAGGTTGACGTCGTTAGGGTGTCAATAGACCCCAGGTGCGTCAGCCGTTGACCTTCTTTTATTTTATGCAAAAAGTTAGTGACTTACCATGAAGACGATTGTGGGCCCTATAGCTCGCCCCTAGTAATTCCTTTGATGTCTCCTTTGAACGCAAACAAGACGAGCCCCGAAGACTCGGTTCCTTCGTAGAGGAAAGCAATTTTAATTCGTCGATCAAACCACCAGAGCTCGAAGGCTCAACAACACAAGAGCTTGAAAGCTCAACAACACACGAGCTCGACGGCTCAACAACACACGAGCTCAAAAGCTCAACAACACAAGAGCTGGAAAGCTCAACAAGAACTTCCTCCGACCCAACTCTCGGATGACCTTCGGTGAGGTCCGCGATAACACCTCGAATCCCGCGACCGAGCTGTACCGCACATCCTGACCTCCTGCGTCATCGGCCTCGAAGCATGAATTTCGGGTTTGGAAAGGAAACGTTCAGGCTGCCGGGATCGGCGCCCGGAACAGGTGAGAGTATTGGGCTGCCCGTAGCGGCGCCCAAAGTTTAAATAAGGAGTGCGTATTTAAATAAAATACGGATATATATTTTGCTTCAAGTCCGAGTGACAGGATCAAGCCAGCAGGTTTGTGTAGAGTTCTTGGCTCTACTAGATCTTGTGATCGACTGCCTGTAAACGACTGACTTTAATCGACTGACTTGATTCTGTCGCTCCTTGGTATTATACATTTTCAAAAACGTTAACGTTGCATCTCAGGTTTCCTATGAGAGAATCGTCGTGGCCCGAGTCTCATGCATCGTCATCTGTTTAGACTATCCGCGAGCCACGGCGACTCTCTTATCGCAAGAGATTTCCGTTACATTGTTGGCGGTGAATAAAAATAATATCGCCAACAAAGTAACGATTTATTAATTTATTAATTAATTATGATTATAAGAAGTGTCGAACCGTTTATTCGCCCACTGCGGCGAATAAATAATTCGAGACTTCAAAAAAAAAATTTCTAAAAATTTTTATTTAAATTTAATTGAAGCCAGAACGTAACACTAAAATATTAATTTTAGTTAACATTACGTTTTTTTGATTGGCGTTGAGTTTAATTTTTCTATTCCACTTATTATTTCATTTGAAGTTATTTGTTTACAAAGAAAAATTTATTATTGAATATTATTTCGGCAAAACTATTATTTGAATTAATATTTATTATTTATTAACTATTCTTTTTGTTCAAATTTATTTCGTTTAAAATTGTTTTTTTAATTTTCTTTGAGTTGAAATTATTCATTTAAATTTATTTTCTTAATGACTATTTTGTCATTAAAATCACATTTGGGCATCTGTTTTACGTTTACGTAGATACCAAAATGTTTCTACAAAAGTGCACTAAAAAAAGGAAAGTTTTATAAGATTAAGCCATTATTTTATTTATTTTGAAATGAGTCACTGTTCAAAATTCATTCTGAAATTTACTTGTTTTCTTTTAAATATTTTACGTACGTATTTTTTTTTTTGATAATCTTTTAATTATTTTCTAAAAAAGTAATTCCAGATGGCACTTGGGCCTTTTCTCTTACTCGCGGGGTCATTAAAATTACATTTAGGTGTTTGTTCTAGCATTTCACGAACGTCAAAACAAACAAGCCTAAATCTTTTAAAAGCATACTCAAAATTACATTATGTCTTATCAGTCTAAATTTATTTGAAAGTAAAATTTGGTCACCTACTTAATTTTTATGATAAAAAAAAAATTGAATATAATAAAAAGAAAAATACAAAGTTCAGCGTCTGAGCTGGACGTAACAGTTTAAATCATATTATCCACAAAAAAACATCATTCTTAATATTTTTTTCTGATTTTTGATATCCACCTATTAACGCTTTGAACTAAGTCAAAACTTATCTAAATCGAAATTTTGATTTCTTACATTTGATTTCAGTCAGAATACATTCATTTAATTGAACATAATTGGGAATAGAAGTAGTGGAAACGCTCGTTTATTAATGATTTTCGACTCATAAACTTATAAACTTTAACATAAAATATAACTTGTTTGAGCTTGAAAATCTCATAAAAAAACAATCACATGCAAGAGTAATTTCGAGCTCGAAAATGTATTCACACAAATAATTTTGGGCTCCTGGAGCTCGAAAACAGCGGAAAGTTTCGATGCTGGCCCGCAGGGAATGCGGAGCTTTTGATTAGAAATTAAAATTTTTGAGAATATTAAAACTTTGTTTCTACTTTTTTCTTGGATTGATGTTTTATGGCGTAAATGTGTGGAAGTTATAGGAGAAAATATTCTCGAAAAAATGTACTAAAGCATTTCTACGCCAGTCTAGCCTAGACAAAGTTATGCGGTACTTTTGGTTAGAAATTTAAATTTTTAAGAGAACTGCAATTTTCTTTTTTCCTTCTTTTTCAGGGAATTAATATTTTGTGGCGCAAATGTGTGAAAGTTTTAGTAAAAATTATTCTCTATAAAAAACCACTGAGGTGTTTTTTACGCTAATCTGGCCTAGATAAAGTATTCTCTACAAAAAAGTACTGAGGTAATTTTCACTCCTGTCTGGCCTAGATAAAGTTACGCTCAATTGTTTTGTCACAAAATTGAAATTTTGGAAAAGAAATTATTTTTTTATGTTTTATCTTTCCATATTTGTCTTAACCTTTTGAACGAAAACACAGGTTTCATATCGTAACCGACTATTAATGCTACATCTGGTTCACGTAATTCAAAGCCCTTTGATGTCAATCGACATATTAATGTTTCGTTTTGTTTTCTTTTCGTTTAAATACAATTTAGTTTTCCATATCGTTTACATTTTTAATCAACTTTATTAAGTCTACTAGAAATTTTCTGTCAGCAGTGTTATTTAACTGCAGAAATCATCTGGTTTTACATACTGGTTGGCTCATACCGAAAAATTCTTCAGTTCGGTTTGAATATTTTTATTGTTCTTACACACGTTTCTGATCCTGGTCACAGCACCACTGTTACATACCGAAAATTTCTCGGTATTCATTAAAATAGTTGTATTGTTTATCATATTTTCAATGCTCTGATTGGACCTCATCGGGGCGTCTACACAGAAAAAATGTTGACTCGGCCCAAGATAATTTTGGCCTTCATATTTTTATTCTTGGGCTGAGTAATTGGGTTTTTTTCATCCGAGAACATTTTCTTCGACTAATATTATAAAAATAATGTGTCAAGAATAATTAAATTTTAATTCAAGTTGTTATGTCTGATTATTCTTTAATTAATATTCGGGTTGCGTGGATTAGGCGTTCGGACTAACCAATGCAATTTACGGCTCAAATGTTTAGTTCGAGCCTTATTTTATTTTTAGGGATACGTTTCGATGTGGATCTTCTTTTAATTTTAGCTTATATTTAAATAGTAATTTATGGCTTCTTTATTTCCGCCTAAGTTTGAGACTGATTGAAATTGAATTATTGAGTCGAGAAAGATAAAATAGCCACTTATGACTTTCTTACCTTTGCGCTGATATTTTCTTTGATTACTTTTTGCTGTGATATTCCTTCGCAGTAAGTCCCTGGATCCTTGAATGTATTCTCCCGCTGTAGACCCTTGAATTGATTGCCGTCTCTCTCGTACAACCGATCTTCGAGTGAGGGTAGGATGTTAATACTAACTAACTTATTTTAATTAATCAAACACAAAATTGTTTTTTACTTTGGTTTGTCCTTTATTTTACTTTTAAACTTTAATCTTTAATAAAAATAAAATGCGTTTATTTTTCTCGAGAGAAAATAGAGATGATACTCTTTAAAGGATAGTATCTTTATTTTTGAACATTTATTACACTTTTATTATACACTGAGATTTTTCTGTTTTCTATGTTTTTAATTTGACTTTTATCGGAATAATATTCCTTTAATTTTCTTGAGAGGAAATAGCGATGATACTCTGTTAAAGGAGTGGGTTTTTATTTTCGAACATGTATTCACTTTTTTATTACAATAGTTAATATTTCAATATAATTAAACTGGACGAGGTGATTAACCACTCAACCAATAACTCGCAACCGATAATACTATTCTGTTCGAAACTTTTATTCTTTTCTTTGTATTATACTTTTTTTTTCCTTCTCTATGCGATTTTATTAATTGCTTTCTTTAAGCTGTATATTTTAATATATTTTTCTTTCACTGATATAACTTTTCTTTATTTCGTTTACTTTTTATATTCGGTATAAATGTATAGTGTATATATATATTTAATTTGTTTGGTAATTTTATTTCCTGAATAAAGTTATTTGAGAAATTTTTTTGAAGGATACTGCTGTACCTAATTGCGACTCTTCGCTGAAACTAATCAACTGATAACCGAAAAGCAAACCGGTGCTCGGTAGTGTGATTTTGCTCTTGAAAAATTTTAAGATGCAACCATGGGGTCCGAGTCTAGGGAGGGGGAATTCGCAGCGTCTTACAAAGTATGAGATGTCCCGTTGACGAAACTTAATTTAAGTCTATGTTAATTGTGGGTGTCACCAAGCATAGGACGACCATTGAAAAATTAAGTGGGGAGCCGGAAAAAATAAGGGCATGAGAGACATGAGAAAAAAAGAACTGGTACAATGCTTTGTACAGCTTATTTGAATCTATCCTGGTTTCTCTTATAAGAAAATGGAATATTTATTCCGTAGGAATGTTCAACATGAATTTAAAAGTTTGCGAAGTCGGACATAACAAAGTTAAAAAATCTTGATTCAAGAATAATTATTTCAAATCAAATTTATTTTGTTTCGAACCAATTAAAAAAAAAATACCAAAACAAAATAATTTTCTGTCTTGGTTGGTGAGTATAGTAAATTGTCACAATATACATTTATCTAAAAAATTAAAGGAACAAGAAAATTTTATAAAATTTCTAGTGATTTTTGGAAGGCTGTATTTTCGTGAAAAATGATCGTATCGAAAAATCGAAAAAGCAAATTAAAGCTTAAAATCTCTAGTTTGAAAATCTTCCAGCAAACTAATTTTTGGAGTCACGGTTTTTGCGAAATCATAAGAAAAAGGTCAAGACAAAATTTATCCGAATTTTTAAGTTTTGTTTTTTAGGTCTACTTGTAGGGAATTTATTCAAGTTTCTCAAACTGTCCTTCAAATTACTATGCGACCATTAGTTGCTGAGATATCGATAATCAAAGACAACAGGATCCTTTTTCATTTGAAGGCTGATATCTCAGCAGCAAACTGTCGTGCAGAGAAAAAAAAAAGCAGATTGTAGCTGATTTAATTTCCTGAACGAGCAATGAATTGGTTTTTTCGAAAAAAATTTTCCCAGCGCCGTAGACCTAAAAAACAAAACTTAAAAATTTGTAAAAATTTTGTCTCAACCTTTTTCTAATGATTCGGCAAAAACCGTGACTAAAAAAATTATTTTGCTGGAAGATCTTCCAACTAGAGATTTCAAGCTTTAATTTGCTTTTGCACACCTCAAGCGCGAAAGCGCAGGTGTGTGTTATGGACGGTTTTTTTTATTCGCTTATTTTACTCACATAAAAATCTTTCTACACTATTTTTATTCCACCAAGATAGGTAAAATTGTATACTAGCATATTGTTAAATGAGCGAATGCTCTGTGGGATTCTGGTGTAGGTGTGGTGACTTCAATAATTAAAAATTACACACTTTTAGAATAAAATAAAATTTAACTGTTTATTTACACTTTATACATATAATTGTGAGAATACTGTATAGCGAATGCGACTAAATACTAGATAGCGAATGCGACTCAATACACGTATAAAAGAAACACGTGGTAGTTTATGGTTAACCGCACGGAAATTACGTTGAGTAATTTATTATTAGCGGATGACAATTTAATTATATCCAATAAATAGCAGCCTTGATATACTGGCTAAGTATTGAATATAATGCAGCACAAGAATTACTTTAAAAGCACAAGAAAACTTTTACAATAGCGAAGCGATTTTAGTACACGAGGTGAACTGTTCAAAAGCAAGTTGAGAATATGAGGAAACGTTGAAAAGTGAAAGCTCACAACGGTTTCTTTATGACGTCAGAGCGGTAGACCAATCAGAAAATTAATAGCCGACGCTGACGAAATTTCAGCCAATAGCGAAAATCCACGTAGCTTGTAGAAATCTTGAGCCAATGAGTGCGTTTCATGTCGCAACTCTTTTATTCAAAGTTGGAACTAATTATTCAAATGATGGAATTTCCCCATTGGCCAAGATTTCGCGCGTAAGTTTGAATTAGCGAAAGTGCTGCCGACCTATTGGTGAGGCTCGGCGTTCTCAGGTGGTAGCGAATTGGGTCTTGACTGAACATTCTCCCCAGCGCTGGCGACGGTGTCGACAGGATTGTCGTCTGGAGAGTGAACTGGCAGCACGCACAGTTTAGCGATTGGTCGAACAAGTTCAGTGGTAGCGGTCTTCAGGGTGACTACTCGAGTCAACCCATCTCGTCCTGGATGTAGCGCAAGTACTCTAGCGAGTGGCCATTTTGATGGTGGGAACCTCTCATCAGTCAGCAGGACTAATGAGCCCACTTTGATGATGTTTGATGGATGATGCCACTTCGATATTGATTGATGTCGTTGTAAGTATTCAGACGACCATCTTGTCCAAAATGTCTGGAACATTTGTTGTAATTGCTGCCAGCGTGACAACGTAGCGGTGTTGTTTTCCAGTAGCGAAGGTCCTGGCACAGCGATTAGAGGCTCGCCGATGAGAAAGTGTCCAGGAGTCAAAGCGGTTAAGTCTGCAGGATCTTCGGATAGCGGAGCGATCGGTCTTGAATTTAACACAGCCTCAATCTGTGTTAAAACTGTAGCGAGTTGGTCGTAAGTCAATAGCGATTCACCAATAGTTCGAATGAGATGGAACTTGATTGACTTGACGGCTGCTTCCCACTTGCCACCAAAGTGGGGAGCACTTGGCGGGTTGAACTTCCAGTCTGTGCCATCTGTAGCGAGTAAATACTGAAGTTCCCGTAGCTGTCTCGATCCTGCTGCGAATTCTTTCTTTAGCGTAGCGTCTGCTCCTACAAAATTTGTACCACAGTCCGAGTATAGGGTACTGCAGGCGCCTCTCCTACTAGTAAATCTTCTGAATGCTGCGACGAACGCGTCAGTAGAATAGTCGGTGACAATTTCAATATGAATAGCGGAGGTAGCGAGACATACGAAGACAGCGATCCAACCTTTATAGGTTTTCGCACCTCGACCTTGGAAGGTCTTTAGTGTCACTGGCCCAGCGTAGTCTATTCCAGTGTGCAAGAATGCTTTAGATGGTCTTACACGAGCGGATGGCAATTGTCCCATTAGTTGTTGTGCACGAACACCTCTATGTCTCGTGCACACGACGCAGCGAAGAATATGAGACCTGACTGGAACACGGCCACCTTCTATCCAGACAGATCTCCTTAGATCAGCGAGTGTCAATTGAGTTCCCCCATGGAATGTCTTTTGATGCGAATGCTCTATCAGTAGCGTACTTAAGCGTGATGATCGTGGTAAAATAGCTGGATTTTTTTGATCATCATCCAATAGCGAATTCTTCAAGCGACCGCCAACTCTGAGTACTCCATTGTAGTCGACGTAGGGAATCAATTTAGCGAGACGATGATTTCGATGTAGCGAATCACCATCCTTCAGTAGTTTCAGCTCTTGCGAATAATACTGACTTTGCGTATACTTGATCAGCAAAATCTTAGCGAGTTCCAGGTCAACTGTAGAGAGTGGTGTGGCCAGTGTGGACTGTGGCACTTTTTTAAATTTAGCGATGGCACGAAGACAGATTCCAAGCGTGCGAAGTAGTGGTGACAACTTAGAGAATTTGTCCAATAGCGTATGTAGCGGGTGTGAATCTGCCTTGAAGATGGTAAAAACCAGACCTGGACGTTCTTCAAGATGTGATACCGTCTGAGTAGGGATGTCAAAAGATGGCCAGTTTTCTTTTGATTGACTGAGCCACTTAGGTCCCGTCCACCATAGCGAATGCTGTTCCAATTTAGCTGCTGTTAAACCTCTTGAAGCGCAGTCAGCTGGGTTAAGTTTCCCAGGAACAAAATCCCAGTTGACACTTGGTAGCGATTCCTGAATCTTGGTAACTCTGTTGCGAATGTAGACCTTCCATCTAGCGGGGTTGTTTCGTATCCACGTTAAGGATACAGCGGAGTCTGTCCACATGAAGATTGGTACATTTTCAAGTTTCAAGACTGTCTTTACGTAGAGTACCAGTTGAGCGAGTAATACAGCGGCATTGAGCTCCATCCTTGGTATGGATATTGGTTTCAGTGGTGCGACTTGTGTTTTGGCACACACTAGCGAAATATTGGAGCTTCCAGTAGCGTCAGTAACTTTTAAGTAGACGACAGCAGCCATAGCGAGTTGCGAAGCGTCAGAGAATCCATGTAATTCTATTGATACACCAGTTCTTACATGATTCCAGCGAGGTATCTGAATCTTCGAGATCTGATGTAGTTCATCTCGAAACAAATTCCATTCTTGAAGAAGCAACGGTGATAGCGTAGCATCCCAATCGAAGTTCTGCAGCCACAGCTTCTGCATGAACATCTTGGCTCTTACGATGATGGGTGCCAAAAACCCAAGCGGGTCGAACAAGCGAGCAATTTCAGACAAAATTGTGCGTTTAGTAGTTGGAGATGCTTCTGGTAGCGAATAGCCAAACTGGAATTTATCTTGAGTAGAATTCCAGGTTAATCCGAGCACTTTTACTGTAGTATCCCCAAGTTCTCGTGGTGTATCTTCTTGGGTTTCAACTGGAGCGACTTGAGACAGTAATTCTGTTGAATTACTTGCCCATTTTGCAAGCGGGAAGCATCCTGCGGCACACATATTTTTTGTGTCGAGAGCAACTTGAACTGCCTCAGCGAGTTCATCTGCGCCTCCATAGATGTCATCAACGTAGCGGGTGTTCGTCAGCGGTTCAACAGCTTTAGGAAATTTATTTCCTTCATCTTCAGCGAGTTGTAAAAGTGCTCTTCCAGCGAGATATGGAGCTGATGTTGTTCCATATGTAACCGTAGCGAGTGCAAATACTGTTGGTAGGTCTTCTTCGTCAAACCAGAGTATGCACTGTAGATGATGATCTTCCTTGTCAACTGCGATCTGACGAAACATCTTAGTTACGTCAGTAGCGAATAGATAGCGGTGACAGCGAATTCGAATCAGTACATCACTGATGTCAACTTGAATCTTGGGGCCCACATGGAGTATCTCGTTGATGGATACGCCTGATGTCGTTTTCCATGACCCATTGAATACCACCCTGAGCTTGGTGGTAGTGCTCTGTTCCTTGAGTACCCCATGATGAGGTAACATGTAGCTATTTGGTGGTAAATCCTTTAATTTTACGCGTCTCATGTGTCCCAAGTCTTCATATTCCTTCAGGAAGTCGTAGTATAGCTTCTTGTAGATTGGATCTTTGTCCAGACGTTTGCGAAGACGAAGTAAAGCGTATTGCGCAGCTCGTAGCGAGTCACCCAGTTGACTTGGAGAGGATTTAAGCGGCAAGCGAACGACATATCGACCATCAGTCTGTCTGTAGTGTGTATTGACAAAGTGCTGTTCACACTTTTCCTCATCTTCATTGTAGTGTATAGCGAATTCTGTCTGTGGTTCTTCTTGATACCAAAACTTGCTCAGCAAGTCTTGTAATTGATCATCAACAGTGACATGATGACCATAAGCTGTCAATTTTGACGTAGCGGTGTCCACAGATCCATAGATGATCCAGCCAAGCGTCGTTGACTGAGCGATTGGGTCATTGTCATTACCCTTCCTTATTTTAGCGTTGATTATGTGTGCAGCTGGTGCTGCACCCAGAATGATGTCAATAGGTCGAGATGTTAAGAAGTCTGGATCAGCGAGTTGTAGACCGTTTATGTGCGGCCATTTCTTGTTGGTTAGCGTGAATGACGGCAAGTTCACCGTCAATAGAGCAAGCACATGAGCTTGGATAGTAATAGAAGCGGAACTATGTAGCGAATGCAGCGACACCTGGCATGATCCAAGTGAGTGTCCAGCTGACACATTACCAATTCCTCGTAATGGTATAGCTGCCTTGTTTAGCGGTATATCCAACTTCTTAACTAGCGAATGCGTCATAAAGGATAGCTCCGATCCTTGATCAATAAGTACACGGGCAGTACATGTACTTCCTGTTAGCGAATTCAACTTAACAATTGCGGTAGCGAGTAATACATTGAGCGAATGAGCTGAAAGCAGACTAGGTTAGCGAATTCAAAACAAAAGTTACCAAAACTGGAACTATTTGTTACCTGAAGTCGGTACAGCAGGTTCCTGTACCGATTTAGCGGGAGTCTCCTCATCAATGTGCGTGGACGTGTGATGTGGCTTCTGACAGTGATGGCACCTGTCCTTAGTCTGGCAGTCAGCGAAGCGGTGGCGTCCCAAGCAGTTGTAGCATAGCCGGTAGTGGTAGACAATCTGTTTCCGGTTTTGTGGTGACGCCTGCTGGTAACTTGGGCAAAACAGCACGAAGTGCTTTTGCTTGCAGATAGGACATAGTCCTGGTTCACTCGTCTTCTCTCTCGGAGTGAAAGCGTTGTAACTAGCGCCTCCTCTTGATGTAGATGCATTGGAGGGGGTAGCGGATTTACTTGTGGCGCCTCCTGTCTTGCCAGTAGCAGCAGACCTCGAGTAAGTTTTCGGTGCTGGTGGTCTTTCATTACTTGCCTTTGATTGAGCTGAGGGGGCTCTTGCGCCAACGCCAGAATTTTCCCAGGCACGTACCTTTGCCTTCAGCATGTCGTGCAGCTGCTTGTAGGTCGGGAACTCGTTGGAGAGTCCTAGAGAGGCCATCCACTCCACTCGAAGGTCTTCTGGTAAGCAGTGTACCGTCAAGCGAATCAAGAAAGGATCCGAATCGCTGATTGGAACTCCCAATGCAGCGATGGCGTCCAGCGACTTCTTATTAGCGAGTAACAATGCGTCAAGCTCGGCAGCGGAGTGACCTGTTAGCGGTTGTCGGTACAGAATTTCATCGACATGCATGTCGAGCAATCTGCGTGGGTTGGTGTAGCGAGTATTCAAGAGTTCCCAAGCAGATTGGAACGCATCATCCGTGACTTGAATGTTAGCGATTAACGAAGCGGCTTCCCCTTTAACCTGAGTTTTCAGGTAGTGCATTTTTTGAGCGCCAGTAAGCGAATCTTCATGTATGACCAGAGAGGTGAACAGGTCCTTGAATGAGTCCCATTCGTCGTAAGTTCCCTGGAACGTTGGTAACTTGATTTGAGGCAAGTTGGTTTTGTGCGCGCCTCCAAAATATGCGGTTTGATCGTGGTTGATGGCTTGAGGCTCTGGAGCCGGCACTGGAGCGGGTTTCGCAGCGGAGAGTCTCACTAGAAGCTCTGTGTAGACTTGACTAGCGGTACCAAATGCGTTGCCAGTATGATATTCATTTGCAACGATCTCTGGAACATCCTCGAACAGTCTCTCATGAGTTCTGTTAAAGCGAGACCACAAGTCATTGAGGAAAGCGAGTTCAGCGTCGATAGCGGGTGCACCTTGGGTAGCGAGAATGGCGTCGGTCAAGCGAGTAGACATATTGCGCATCGTGTCGATGCGGTTCATTTGAAGCGCGACTTGGGCTTCGGCGGCCATCTTGAATACACAGCACTCACAAAATGGACGCAACAAGTGAAAACCGACGCTAAGTTTTCGATCTTGAGAATCTAATTGTCTTTATTACACCGGTGTGTAATTTCGATCACCACGGGCAGCACTCTAGCAGTGCTCAGCAATGCCCACGGCACTTAGCGATTTCACTGCACAAAAAACTGATCACTCACTTTTTTCTCACAATTTTTTAGATATTTTAATTTTGTGATAATTATTAATTATTGAACCCACACCAGATCCGGCTCGAAGGACCAAAATGTTAAATGAGCGAATGCTCTGTGGGATTCTGGTGTAGGTGTGGTGACTTCAATAATTAAAAATTACACACTTTTAGAATAAAATAAAATTTAACTGTTTATTTACACTTTATACATATAATTGTGAGAATACTGTATAGCGAATGCGACTAAATACTAGATAGCGAATGCGACTCAATACACGTATAAAAGAAACACGTGGTAGTTTATGGTTAACCGCACGGAAATTACGTTGAGTAATTTATTATTAGCGGATGACAATTTAATTATATCCAATAAATAGCAGCCTTGATATACTGGCTAAGTATTGAATATAATGCAGCACAAGAATTACTTTAAAAGCACAAGAAAACTTTTACAATAGCGAAGCGATTTTAGTACACGAGGTGAACTGTTCAAAAGCAAGTTGAGAATATGAGGAAACGTTGAAAAGTGAAAGCTCACAACGGTTTCTTTATGACGTCAGAGCGGTAGACCAATCAGAAAATTAATAGCCGACGCTGACGAAATTTCAGCCAATAGCGAAAATCCACGTAGCTTGTAGAAATCTTGAGCCAATGAGTGCGTTTCATGTCGCAACTCTTTTATTCAAAGTTGGAACTAATTATTCAAATGATGGAATTTCCCCATTGGCCAAGATTTCGCGCGTAAGTTTGAATTAGCGAAAGTGCTGCCGACCTATTGGTGAGGCTCGGCGTTCTCAGGTGGTAGCGAATTGGGTCTTGACTGAACACATATAGAGAATTTATTAAGGAACAATTTAAACCCAATATTAAGTCGATTCATCATTTTATTCGTTCAAAATAAATTATTTTAACTCAAGAAACCAGTGCTGTCAACTGTTACGTATGAAACTTCGTAAACACGATAACTTTCGATAGACACCATTAATCGGCCTATCTTTTTTTTTATTGTCTTTGTATTTTTTATCACAAGAACCCTTATGAAAATTACTATCTGAATCCTTTTAGTTTAATTGTAATTCATTAACAACGTAAAACTGATTATTCGTAAAAAATTTAGCTGCCATTTTTTTACTGTTATTTTTATTTTTTTCATTGTTTCTCTCTATCAACTACTGGTGGCAGCACAGGCGTATCAATATGTTTGAAAAAAAAGCGACATCTAAGACAAAAGGCGGGATATTTAAAAAAAAACGTTAGTTAAAAAATATTAAACTGAAAATAAAAAATAAAAAAATCAAATTGATAATTTGTAAGTTGAATAAAAGTTCATAATAAAAAAAAAATACATTAATATTATATAATAAAAGTAGTGATTAAAAATAAAATGAGCGATTGAGGTGTGCACTTTTGGATTTTCCAACATTTTTTATTTATGAGTAATATTTATAAAAGATGTATTAAATTACAGAATAGATTATTGTCGAAATTATAGTGCGCCTATACTATTTGCCATACGCAGCGTTGTACGCAGCGCCCTTTGGGCTGCTTTCTCCTCCCTTCCGGTTCTGGTACTATACACCTATGTATGGGTAAGTATTTTAATCTCTCGTGAGATCTCTGACTGGTTGTACGTCTGACGAGTGATTTAATAAACTTCAGTCTTATATTATAATTAACAGTGGTTCTTTCTTTTGAATCCATACCTCCAACAGGTCATGGGTCCAGCACGTTTCCACTGCGCGAATTAAAACTCGATTTAATTCTATTCTGCAAAAACTATCGAAGTGAGTTAACGAAGTGAAAAATAATCACGTGAAAATGAAATCAAAGGCTAGCACATCTGAAATGACAGATACAACAATGCAGACACAAAATCTTTCTAACCGTAAGTAAAGTATTTAATTAAAAATAATAACGATAATATTAAAAATTACAAACGATTCGAATTCCTAAATTATATATGTATATCTTAAATTAAACTTATCTAGCTTGGTAAATGACATTTTAAGTGCGAGAGAATTTGAAAGTAATAGTAAGTCAAACAAAAAGCCAGTAGCTACAAAGTCAACATCAAGTTCATACATCATAAGTTAAAAATCTGATATAGTTCGAGATTATATTGTAAATGTAAAACGCAAGGAACGAAATATTTTTGTTAAGAATGTATTTAATAATATTGTTGATGATACCTTTCGTAGTTTAGTTTACATTAATGCATTTCTTGGTACTGAGACTTATAAATTACTTACACCAACGAAAGACAAAGATCAAGAAATGAAATATAAATATGTATGGGCCCGTAAAGGAATAGTTTATATAGAGAGACGATAAGACTGATAAAAATGCCGAATCGGTTTGGGCTCGATTCCTACCATGAGCAAACCATTTATTTTTCTCAAGTTGTTTATGAACCATTAATCGAGGAAGTTTATTTCTTATCCCCTCTACTGCCGAATTTTGGTATTCTGAATATGCACATATAATTTTTTTCATTTTTTCGTTACGATCATTTTTCACGAAAATACAGCCTTCCAATAATCACTAAAAAATTTATAAAATTTTCTTGTTTCTTTAATTTTTCGGCTAAGTGTATATCAACATCTCAACCCAAGAACGTTTTTTACGAGGCAGAAGAACATTTACTCCCAATTTGAGAAAACTACATTATCAACTCAAGACAACGGTCTATTGAAATAAGAAAATTTTAATTTTGATTTAAATAAATTATATTCTCAATTGAATAAAATCACTTTTCTTGAATCATGCAAATATTTTCGTAAGCGAAGACATGAAATTTCGTCCATTTAATACAAACATCTTCTTACAAGGATATAATTACTTTCTTTATTGAAGAAATAATATTTTGAATTGATGATTTTTTTTTTACTTAAAAAAAACGTGGTCTCTATTCAAGAATATAAATGACTCCACTAGTGTTGGCAGACGTACAATAATTATTGTACATGTACCATAATTTCATCATTTTTTCAATCCTCAATTCTAAGCGTACAATCGTCAGAAGAATACAATAATTTTGAGCGAGAAGGATTTTATGTGTAAAATGATTCCAAAAAATTTTTTTCAAGCAATGCGTATTTTCCCGCCATAAATCTTGGGTAAATGTTTCCCACTATAGCTAAAAGACCGCGTGCTGATAGCTTTCCCGGGAAAAAATGATTTTGCCTAATCATATATGATCATGCATAATTGTCTATATATGATCAGATCCAAAAATTGGCCAGGTCTGATCATACATAACTTGATCTGTTTATACATGATCATATATGATTATATATAATCATGCATAAACAAATATAGTCATTTCTAGAATCTCATTTAGAATATCTGTAAATTATTAATTAAGTAGTTTAATTAGGATGTATTGTCTTCATCAATATCAATGTCGGTTAAAATTAAATAAAAAAAAAAAAAAAAAATTATTAACCATCGACAATTATTTTACTACGAGGTCACCCATCTAATTAATGTCCAACGCCGATGCTGCTTAACTTTGGTTATCGACGGTTTGCAGACTGATTCTCTAGTCTGTTATACACTTACAATTAAGAAACGTTTATGGCATTACTTAACTCAAATAATCAAATTGATACTTTATACTTTTAAATTACTGCCGAAACCTTTGAACATTTTTTAAGTATTGGGGATTTAAGTTTGATTGATAGTTGACAGAATAAAAATTTAATAACATTGATATTAAAAAATTGTCATATTATTTAATATATATATTTAAATATTTATAGGTTTCATATCAATGAAATCTGATCAGATTTAATCATAGACATATATAACTACATATAGGTTTATATCAGTCACGTCTGATCAGATCTAATTGTATATAGGCCTATATCTAATTATATATGGGTTTGTATCAATCATGTCTGATCAGATCTAATCATGTATAGACTTATATATGATCATATATGGGGTTATAACAGCTAGGTATAATTATATCTAATTATATGTAGACTTATAGATGATCAGATCTGATCATATATAGACTCATATATGGTTATATATGGAGTTATAACAGCCAGGTATGATTATATCTAATTATATATAGACTCATATATGATCAGACCTGATCATATATAGACTTGTACATGATTATATATGGGGTCATAACAGCCAGGTATGATCAGATCTAACTATATATAGATTTATATATAAATAGATCTGATCATATATAGACTTATGTATGATTATATATGGGGTCATAACAGCCAGGTATGATCATATCTAATTATACATAGACTTATACAGGGTGTCCCAGAAGTCGCGCACCCCATTGTAGAGATCGAAAGAGAAAAATATTCTGAGACGAAAAGTCCTTAGCCATTTTTCAATCAGATGCATAGTTAATTAATTATTAATTAATGAAAGTGACCAATCAGGAGCGCGCGACAGAAGAATAAAAAGTGAGTGAAACAGCAGTAAGAGACACCATAGCTGCTGCCGGCTTCTCACGCAGTACACTGAGAGTGGGGACGGACCAACCGTGGACGGCGGACGTACGTGATGCTAGGTGAATGTGTGAGATCGTGCACTAGTGTGGGCTAGCGTGAGTGTATCGGTAATAATGCACGTATGAATGTGAGTAAGGATATTTTTATTTTTTTTACTACAGGCACAAGATTTGACCGAATTCGACGGGAAAAACAGGATAATTTACTAAATTCAATCGGTCACGACTGAATTTTGATTTTTAATTGGAATAATTGAAGTAATTTTAAATAAAAAAATCAGTGAAGGAGCTCAGGCAAAGGCACAGGGCGAAAGTTACTGGACGTAAAGTTTATTCATGAGGAATGATTAGAGTAATTTTTGATTAAAAAATCAGTATCAAGGCACTAGGCGGATATGACTGAAATTTTTTTTTATTTTAAGTAATTAAAGTAATTCTTATTTGAAAAATAAGTAGGGAGGGTCAGTTAGAGGCCCTGGGCGGCTATGAATGAATTTTTGTTTTTATTTGGAATAATTATGGTAATTTTTAATTGAAAAATAAGTAGTGAGAGTCAGTTGAAGGCACTGAGTGGCTATAAATGGATTTTTATTTTCATTTAGAATAATTAGAGTAATTTTAAATAAAAAAATTAGTGGCGAGTGTCAAGCAAAGACACTGGGCGGCTATGCATGAATTTTTATTTTTATTCAGAATAGTTACAGTAATGTTTATTGAAAAATAAGTAGCGAGAGTCAGTTAGAGGCCCTGGCCCCTTATAGGAAGAAACAATAGGCCCAAGCTTGGCCGAGGCTTGGCACAAGACTTATTAACTCTGGGATGCCAAGACAGCATCTTAGTATTGGCCCAATAACCAGTGCCAGTATTGTGCCAAGACTGTTGCTAAATAAGCACCTATGCATATTAAAGTAAGTTTTATTTAAAAATTAGTCAAGTAGATACACTGTGTGGCTACGGCTGATTTTTTATTTCCATTTAGAATAATTTAAGTAATTTTTAATTTAAAAAATTAGTAGCGAGTGTCAAGTAGAGGCACTGGGTGGCTATGTGTGAATTTTTATTATTATTTGGAATAATTAAAATAATTTTTGATCGAAAAATATGTAGCGAGGGTCAGTTAGAGGCACTGGGTGGTAGGTACAGAATTTTCCTATTTTTTAAATTATTGGAGTAATTTTTAATTAGAAACCAGTAGCGAAGGTCAAGCAAAGGCACTGGGCAGCTGATTTTTTCCAGTTAATTACTAAAGTAATAATTATTATTTTAAAAATAAAAAAACAATTAACTCGAATGGCTTAACAGAGTGTCGGCTGTCAATTTATTCTGGTAAATTAATGAATTAGTAATTATAATTATTAAAATAAAAAACCGATGGACTTAGACGAACCGAGAGACCATCGTTGGTTTCTTTATTTCAGTTATTTAATAAAATAATAATCATTAATGTGAAAGTAAAAATACGATCATCTCAGACGGGTTAACAAAGTGTGGACGGCTAATTTATTTTGGTAAATTAATAAAATCATAATTATAATTACTAAAATAAAGAACCGATGTTTTTAGACGGGTTAACGTGTCGTTTGCTGATTTATTTTCCTTAAAAAACTTCTGTGTTTTTATTCTTTCGTTCTCCTTGTTTATTAACTTTTTTTTTTCCAATTGTTGCTATTATTCCGACTCTCTTGTTTTTTTTTCTCATGCGTTTCGCGATTCGATTTGTTTTCCGATACCATTTGTTTTCTTCCGTCTCTTGGCTAACTGTTTTCCGTTGTCAGTCGTTTCTGAATTTTCTGTCAACGAACTACGTTATCATGGTTTATACTTCTGCTGATTTTACCGAGATGATTATTCTCTATGGCGAGTGTAATCGCAATGCTTCGGCAGCTGCACGCGTTTATCGTGAGAGGTTTCTGAATCGTGACAGCTATCCGGATAAAAATGTTATTCTCCGCGCTCTTCATCGTAGTCGCGAATCCGGCAATTTGATGCCGAACAACGTCGAGCGAGTCGGTCGACTTCGTGAGGTTCGGAACGTTCGCAACGAAGAGCGCGTTCTCGCTGCTATCCGTGCGGATCCAAGTACGAGTACGAGACGGGTTGAACGTCAGATTCACATTTCCCGCTCGACAGTGAACCGTATTACTCGCACTGAGAAGATCCATCCTTATCACAGAAGAAAAGTGCAGAAGTTAGAAGATGGAGATTACCGCTTGCGAATGGACTTCTGTCAGTTCATTCTTGACTCCAACGACGCGGATCCAAATTTTTTACGGGGAATATTGTGGACTGATGAATCACTCTTTACTCGGGAGGGGTGTTTCAATCAACATAATAGTCATTGGTATGAAGACGAAAATCCGCACATGACGGTGAACCGTAATTTCCAAAATAAATGGAAGATTAATGTCTGGGGTGGAATTATCGGTGACCACGTCATTCTTTACGAATTACCCGAAACAATGGACGTAAGTAAACATTTGAATACACAAGTAAAAATTCTTATGTGTGGAGGATTTGAATTGAGTCTTTTTAAAAATTAACTGAGAGCTATTACCATTCATAAAAATTGAACCTTTTTTACGCTAGTGATTTTTGTGTTTCAATGGAATCGTTCGATTTTTCATAATTAGTTACGTCGTCCTCGTCGTCCTTAAATATTCCTTCACTGAATTCACCACTTCCATGTACCTATTTCCTAGTTTCCTACAACAAACCATGAATTCTCCTTATTACAGAGCATCCAATACCTGACATTCCTGCGTGATGAACTTCCTCAACTACTCGGTGAAGTGAATGAGCAGCCGATGTGGTTTCAGCATGACGGAGCACCGAGTCACTATGCTGGTACAGTGAGAGACTTCCTCAACGGGGTTTACCCTCAATGTTGGTTGGGGAAGAAACGGACCACGAAGGTGGCCCCCTAGATCACCTGACTTGACGCCACTGGACTTTTTTTTGTGGGGACATTGCAAGGAAATGGTCTACTTTGATGAGCCCCAGGACCAAATGGAGACCGTGGCCCGCATTAATGCTGCTCAGACAACAGTCACTGCGGAAACGCTAGAGGCTGTCCGAGAAAATCTTCTCAAGCGATGCCGGCTCTGTCTTCAAGTAAACGGACGACATTTTGAGCATCTACTCGATTAAATGTAGATGCATTACTTCTCTCAAATAATTGTAACCAATCAAATTTAATCAGCGCTTGCGGTAAAAAAGATTGATGTTAATCGTTGGATTTTTAATTTTTAAATTCTTCAATATTTCTCAGTAAATAAATTTTTTATTGTAAAAACCATTACAGTGTTTTTGTCTGAGCTTAGTATTAGTTTTTAAGCTTAAAAATAACTTAAATAATTCGAAATAAATAAAACAATTTAGCCATAGCCATCTATTGCCTCGCTACTGATTGTAAATAAAAAATTACTTCAATAATTGTAGACTAAAAAAATTCAATCATGGCTGCCTAGTGCCACTGCCTGAGTCTCGCTACTGATTTTTTATTTGGAAATTACTTCGAGCATTCAAAATAAGTAAAAAAATTCCGTCACAGCCACCAAGTGCCTCTAACTGACCCTCGCTACTTAATTTTCATTTAAGAATTACTGAAATTATTCTGAATAAGAATAAAAATTTATGCATAGCTGCCCAGTGCCTCTACTTGACACTCGCCTATAATTTTTTAAATAAAAATTACTCTAATTATTCCAAATTACAATAAAAATTCATTCATAGCCACCCATGGCCTCTTACTGACCCTGGCTACTTATTTTTCAATTAAAAATTGCTGTAATTATTCTGAATAAAAATACAAATTTATGCATAGCCGCCCACTACTTCTACTTGACACTCGTTACTATTTTTTTATTAAAAATTACTTTAATTATTTCAAATTACAATAAAAGTTCAGCCATAGCTGCCCAGTGTCTTTAAGTGACTCTCGCTACTTATTTTTCAATTAGAAATTACTGTAATTATTCTGAATAATGATAAAAATTCACGCATAGCCGCCCAGCGCCTCTACTCGACACTCACCACTAATTTTTTTAATTTAAAACTACTTAAATTATTCTAAATGAAAATAAAAAATCAGATATAGCCACACAGTGCCTCTGACTAACCCTGGCCAAGATTCAACAGACATTTTATTGACAAGCCTTGGTTTACCAGTCGAAATAACAAATGGTACCTAAAAATCTCTGGCTTCTGTGAATAGCATAGCAGCCTAGTGGATAAGACGCTTGCCTACCAGCCTTGAAGGACCAGGTTCGAGACCCAGCGAATGCAAAAAAAAATTAGTTTCATCGATCCACCTGATTTCTCTGTGTGCAAATTTATTTCCATTTGTTACCATCACGCACATTTCTACTAATATGCTTTTTTTCTTATTTATCTTTAATATGCATAGGTGCTTATTTAGCAACAGTCTTGGCACAATACTGGCTCTCGATCTTGGACCAATATTTAGATGCAGTCTTGGCACAACACTGTCACTCAAGCTTAGCTCGGTGTTATCATTTTGATGCTTAGACAGACTTGGACCAAGCTTGGATTTCAAGCTTTTCCCAGAGTTAATAAGTCTTGTGCCAAGCCTCGGTTAAGCTTGGGCCTATTGTTTCTTCCTATAAGGGGCCAGGGCCTCCAACTGACTCTCACTACTTATTTTTCAATTAAAAATTACCATTATTATTCCAAATAAAAACAAAAATTCATTCATAGCCGCCCAGGGCCTCTAACTGACCCTCCCTACTTATTTTTCAAATAAGAATTACTTTAATTACTTAAAATAAAAAAAAATTTCAGTCATATCCGCCTAGTGCCTTGATACTGATTTTTTAATCAAAAATTACTCTAATCATTCCTCATGAATAAACTTTACGTCCAGTAACTTTCGCCCTGTGCCTTTGCCTGAGCTCCTTCACTGATTTTTTTATTTAAAATTACTTCAATTATTCCAATTAAAAATCAAAATTCAGTCGTGACCGATTGAATTTAGTAAATTATCCTGTTTTTCCCGTCGAATTCGGTCAAATCTTGTGCCTGTAGTAAAAAAAATAAAAATATCCTTACTCACATTCATACGTGCATTATTACCGATACACTCACGCTAGCCCACACTAGTGCACGATCTCACACATTCACCTAGCATCACGTACGTCCGCCGTCCACGGTTGGTCCGTCCCCACTCTCAGTGTACTGCGTGAGAAGCCGGCAGCAGCTATGGTGTCTCTTACTGCTGTTTCACTCACTTTTTATTCTTCTGTCGCGCGCTCCTGATTGGTCACTTTCATTAATTAATAATTAATTAACTATGCATCTGATTGAAAAATGGCTAAGGACTTTTCGTCTCAGAATATTTTTCTCTTTCGATCTCTACAATGGGGTGCGCGACTTCTGGGACACCCTGTATATAATCAGATCTAATTATATATAGACTTATATATGGGCTTATAACAGCCAGGTATGATCAGATCTAATTATGTATGGGGTCATATATAATTATATATAATTATATATGACCCCATATATAATCATGTATGATTATATATAACTTCATATAATCATATATGATCATATATATTAGACTGGGCCAAAAAAATCGACTATTTTTTTTTTTTTAACGATACTGTATAAATATTATTTGGGATGACAAAAAAAAATTATTGTGAAAATTTGAGCCCTTAATTTTGATATTAAGAGGTGTATCATCGCAATTTTCGATTTTTTTTGAATAAGCGGGTTTTTGTCTCATAACTCTCAATCCATCGAGATAAACGAAATCGACTCAGATACATTTTTTGAAGGAAATTTGATGCTCTACAAAAAAGGTCTGATTGAAATTTTTCGTCAGATGAACTGTTTCCTTACAATCATGCTTTGAACGTTGGTATGATTTTAAAATTTGATTGTTCAACTTTGGAATTTTGTAATTCATGTAAAAATAAGATTCCGGAAAAAGACAATGATTATTCTTGAAGGAAATTGAATGCTCTACAAAAAAAGTCTCTTAACAATTTTCGCTAAATTCACTCCTTCAAAAGTTATTCAAGATTATTGAAGTCGTTTTACATAACTTCAACCTTGAATAACTTTTGAAGGAGTGAATTTAGCGAAAATTGTTAAGAGACTTTTTTTGTAGAGCATTCAATTTTCTTCAAGAATCATCATTGTCTTTTTCCGGAATCTTATTTTTACATGAATTACAAAATTCCAAAGTTGAACAATCAAATTTTAAAATCATACCAATGTTCAAAGCATGATTATAAGGAAACGGTTCATCTGACAAAAAATTTCAATCAAATCTTTTTTGTAGAGCATTAAATTTTCTTCAAAAAATGTATCTGAGTCAATTTCGTTTATCTCGATGGTTTGAGAGTTATGAGACAAAAACCCGCTCATTAAAAAAAAATAAAAAATTGCGATGATACACCTCTTAATATCAAAATTAAGGGCTCAAATTTTCACAATAATTTTTTTTTGTCATCCCAAATAATATTTCCACAGTATCGTTAAAAAAAAGAAATAGTCGATTTTTTTGGCCCAGTCTAATATATATGAACATATATAATCATATATGATTAGGCAAAATCATTTTTTCCCGGGTTGTTGACATCAACCAATGAAAAAGATATTTCTAGGCATACATTATTACGATTGGTCAGGACGATATTTACCAGTATTTGCCTAGCGTTTTAAGTGCCCCAGTCAACATTTTATAGTTAATAGTATAGAATGTCAAACGTTTTTTTTTCTAACCTTACGCCAAATTCTAAATTCGCGATTGAAAAATAAAAAGTCTGGAAATAAATCATCTACCTCGAGCACATTGATTCTACTTCACATTAAAAATATTTATATCATGAGTGATAAAAGTTGCGATTCAGATGATTCACAGGTGAATACACCTCCTAAAAAAAAAATTCGTAAAAATTTTCCAAGCACTCATCGAGTCCAAAAATTTCGATCTGCTTGGCAAAATAAAAAAAACTACGGCAAATGGTTGATGCCACATCCTGATGATCAAACTAAAGCTATTTGTACTATTTGTGGTAAAAGATCTATGAAAGCTGACATTGAAGTAATTGATAAATATGCAGAATCACTTAGTCACACAAAAAAAATTGAATCAGTATCATCAGAAACTCAAAAATCAATCAAACAATTTATTGATAAAGCTGAAAAAAAACTTCAATAAGCTCGTCGGTTGAAAGAGCTGAAATAAAAACGTGTGCTTTTATGGTTGAACATAATTTATCATTTAGTATTATGGACCACTTGATTGATTTACTAAAAGACTGTTATCCAGACTCGAAAATACTCCAAGAAGTTCAATTAAAACCGACTAAAGCAAAGGCAGTTGTTAAAAACGTTATCGCTGAATCACAAACTCTTATTCTATGTGAAAAATTAAAAACAAATATGTTTAGCATATTAATTGATGAATCAACTAATGTGTCTGCGGTTCAAACTTTGTGTATTGTAGTCAGGTGGTTATTTTTATACTTCTTTATTTTTTATGAAATTTTCTTTTCAATCAACCTATAATTTCTTTATATAGATTTTACGATTCTGATGAAGGGAAAATAGTTAGCAAATTTTGGAAGCTACATCAGATTTTTGAAAGAGAACCGAATGAATCTGGAATTAATTCTTCTGCTGCATCTTCTAGTCAGGAAATTATTGCCCAAGCAGCTACAGCTGAGCACCTATTTACATCTGTTGAAAGCTCATTTAATCAATATAATATAAGTTTTGAAAATGTAATAGGGTTTGCTTCTGATGGCTGTAACACCATGATGGGAAATAAGAATTCAGTGGCCAGCAGATTTCGGGAGAAGTGTCCTGGTATACCAATCATGAAATGCATTTGCCACTCAATGCATTTATGTGCAAGTGAAGCTTGCAAAGAACTTCCTCGTACATGTGAAGATTTAGCACGTGACATTTATAATTACTTTAAATCTAGCGCAAAAAGACAGGCTCACTTTCAACAATTTCAAGTGTTTTTGGATCTCGATATCCATAAAATATTACACCCATCACAAACCCGATGGTTGTCATTAACTGCTGTGGTATCTCGGTTATTAGAGCAGTGGACAGCTCTACAAACATATTTTAGACAAGTGAAATCGCAAGCAAAGTTACGATCTATAGATAATATACTAAATGCTCTCTCGGATCCTTTAGTAAAATTATATTTATTATTCTTAGATTGGATTCTACCCAAATTTACGAATTTAAACAAGCTTTTTCAATCCGACAAACCAATAATTGCTAATATGTATGATGAAGTCAAGCTTATTTACCTTGATTTGTTGAAAACTTATATGGTACGAGATTACATTAATAAAACTACAATAACAAAGATTGATCCGTCGAATCAAGAACAGTTCTTACGTCTTGAGAACATGTATCGAGGATCATCTGTCGCACTATATTTGCAATTACCAGAAATTAGAAACAACGCTCAATTAAAAAATGATTTCTTCACAGGTTCTAAAAATTTCATTGTGACTGGGTGTCTTGAAATAAAAAAAAGGTTTGATTTCGACGATGTTACGCTACAAAGAATGTCTGCACTGAAACCAATAAATGCGATGAGTGAAAATTACAGAGATGTTGTACCAAGCTTACTTCCTCTATTGCAATCGTTACCACGTCTAGTCGATGAAAATGATTATCAAATCATTGATGACGAATGGAGAAAATTACCGGGTTATGAATTGCCTTCCCACATAAGTACAACGGATGATATTGATGTCTTTTGGCACAATCTATATGACCGTGATGAAGATGATCAAGTATTTCATCGGTTTAAAAATTTGTCAAAATTTGTTTTAAATGCACTTTCATTAACTCATTCCAATGCAGAATGTGAACGAGTTTTCAGTGCGATAAATTTAATTAAGACTAAGACAAGGAATAAGCTAATCAGACCAACTGTAAACAGCTTGCTTCTAGCTAGACAACGACTTAATAAAGATTGTGTATCTTTTGAACCATCTCGTGAGGAATATAGTAGGATGAGAAGCAATATACTTTATCCAAAAAGTAATAAAAACAAGACCAAAAATAGTATAAGCGTACCTACCGCCGGCATTAGAGTTACCCTAAGGGTATGTTTGTTAAGTTGACATTTGAAGCAGATGCAGTTACAGCGGTAAAAAAAATTTTAGGAATTTTTTTTGACAATGATAAATCATTGCAGATACAACAACAAAAATTTTGAAAAAAAAAATTTTTTTTCCAAAATTTTTTTTTTTTCAATTTTTTCCGATAATTGATCTTTTTGATCAAAGAAATGAAGATTATCGGTCAAAAAACCATTTTCAAATCGAAAAAATGAACAAAAACCGAGAAACTACCAATTATGGTGATTTTTGACAAAATCGATAAATTTAAAGCTTCGGGCCACTAAGAAAGAAAAATCGCAGCGATTTGAAATTCCCAGGGTTTCTTCAGGACACTTTGAGGTTGACAAAAAGACGAAGATATCCTTTGTGCATCCTTTATATCCAAAGTTATAGCAAGATTTCCGAATATCCTTAAATTTGTGAATTTTGACCTGTTTTTTACCAAACAATATCGCTTTAAAAAAATTTTTTCTATCAAATGCCACTAATTTTGCCTTATAAAGAATGTTTTCCAGTTTTCAAAACCCTGCTTTCATTCTCTGTACGACCAATATATCCGGAGTTATTGATTATCAAAGCCAAAATGGACTTTTTTGCTTTGATCAATGATAACTCGGCGCCAAATTGTCGTAGAGACTTTTTAAGGCCACCAAATTAAAGGGCATAAAGTTTCCGAGAAAAGTTAGACAGTCGGATTATTCAAAAAAATTTATTGTCGCCCATAGAGGTATTGAAAGACCAGCAAAAATTTTGAAAATTTTTTTTTCGTTGGTTTTCTTATGATTACTCCGGAACCGTACGAGATAAAAAATTTTGAGGTCCAGATCTGAAAACTAGAAACTTGAGGCTACAATTTGCTTTTTTAGTTTTTTTATACGACCATTTTTGACCGAGTTACAGCATGTTGAAAATCACCTAAAAATTTCGGATTTTTTTTCTATCCCTTAATTTCTGTGACCAGTGTATAATTTAGGAATTCAAATCGTTTGTAATTTTTAATATTATCGTTATTATTTTTAATTAAATACTTTACTTACGGTTAGAAAGATTTTGTGTCTGCATTGTTGTATCTGTCATTTCAGATGTGCTAGCCTTTGATTTCATTTTCACGTGATTATTTTTCACTTCGTTAACTCACTTCGATAGTTTTTGCAGAATAGAATTAAATCGAGTTTTAATTCGCGCAGTGGAAACGTGCTGGACCCATGACCTGTTGGAGGTATGGATTCAAAAGAAAGAACCACTGTTAATTATAATATAAGACTGAAGTTTATTAAATCACTCGTCAGACGTACAACCAGTCAGAGATCTCACGAGAGATTAAAATACTTACCCATACATAGGTGTATAGTACCAGAACCGGAAGGGAGGAAAAAGCAGCCCAAAGGGCGCTGCGTACAACGCTGCGTATGGCAAATAGTATAGGCGCACTATAATTTCGACAATAATCTATTCTGTAATTTAATACATCTTTTATAAATATTACTCATAAATAAAAAATGTTGGAAAATCCAAAAGTGCACACCTCAATCGCTCATTTTATTTTTAATCACTACTTTTATTATATAATATTAATGTATTTTTTTTTTATTATGAACTTTTATTCAACTTACAAATTATCAATTTGATTTTTTTCATTTTTTATTTTCAGTTTAATATTTTTTAACTAACGTTTTTTTTTAAATATCCCGCCTTTTGTCTTAGATGTCGCTTTTTTTTCAAACATATTGATACGCCTGTGCTGCCACCAGTAGTTGATAGAGAGAAACAATGAAAAAAATAAAAATAACAGTAAAAAAATGGCAGCTAAATTTTTTACGAATAATCAGTCTTACGTTGTTAATGAATTACAATTAAACTAAAAGGATTCAGATAGTAATTTTCATAAGGGTTCTTGTGATAAAAAATACAAAGACAATAAAAAAAAAGATAGGCCGATTAATGGTGTCTATCGAAAGTTATCGTGTTTACGAAGTTTCATACGTAACAGTTGACAGCACTGGTTTCTTGAGTTAAAATAATTTATTTTGAACGAATAAAATGATGAATCGACTTAATATTGGGTTTAAATTGTTCCTTAATAAATTCTCTATATGCTAGTATACAATTTTACCTATCTTGGTAGAATAAAAATAGTGTAGAAAGATTTTTGTGTGAGTAAAATAGTCGAATAAAAAAAACCGTCCATAAAACACACCTGCGCTTTCGAGCTTGATGTGTGCAATATTACAAGTCCATGATTAAATCTAGTTTAGCCCTTGTAAATTTTCAGAGCTAAAATTTTGTAAAGTTTAAGAATTAATCTAGTTTTGTCTGCCCGTAACGCAATTGTTTTTTAAAACAACAGATCAAAAACAGCTTATAATTTTTATGAAAAATCAAAATTAGATCAAATAGTCCAATTAGACTAAAATCAGATCAAATTTTTCGGTCCGAGTGGATCAAAAACAGTCCAAAAATTTAATTGAAGTTCAATGAAAGACCAAGTAGTCCAAATACCGGCCAGTTAGACTAAAATCAGATCAACGTTTTCGGCCCGCGAATATGGTTTTGATTCCGAATAACTTATGTATTTCCCATTATAATCTAATTTTGTCAGTTTTATTTCGTTGTAACAAAATAATCTGTAAACTTTACAATTATTTTTTATTTTTAAAGTCTATGTATATAAATATGTGAAGGTGGTGGCGCGAGCCAACTGTGTCTCTATACCGATGTCATATGCCTGTTTAACCTCTCTGGTATTCAAATTTATTAAAATAATAAATAAATATAAATCATAGCTGTTATTTACCAATTTGTTTATTGATTTATCATTATTCTCTACCAATTCCATGAGAAATTCCTGACTAGACAAGTTTCACTTCAAATCAAAAACGGATAATAATTGATAGCTATATCTCTGAAGCTATCCATTACAGGTACTATTAAAAGATTTATTATGTATGTTCCGTGGAGTCCAAGATTTTAAGGGGACTCCGAAAATAGCAATAGAATATGAATGAAACTTGAGCGAATTACTACGTATCAGGTGTGCAAAGTTTCTAGTATGAAATTAAAACCGTCAAGTAGGAAATGCCTAAATCGAAAGCTTGTTGACCCGGCATTGGTATTCCGGAATTTAAATGATATGATTCTATTTTATTACAGGTTTGCTAGCTTTTAATAAATCTCGAAAAGATCAAAAACGCAAATTAATAATGATAGTTATATCTGATATGATATTGTTGACGATTCAAATTGGTGGTTTAGTTTTCATGTTATCAATGGGTGAGATTGACGAGCATATTCAATGGATGTTTCCAGCCATTCTTATAATATGTTCTCTCCGTTGGTGGCCGAATTATGTAACAGAAAATAGTCGTATAGGTATAATTGAATAACGTTCAAAATTGTAATGAAACATTGTGCTAATGCTGAACATTTTTAGGATTTATTAGACTGATCTACGGTATCAAAGAGAGATTAGAACTGTGCCGAGGATTTGTACAAGGAATAACAGCGTTATGCCGAATTTCAATTTTTTTCAGTACTTCCGTAATAATAATTTATTTAGAAAATATCAAAATCAACACATATTTCAATTGTTTCCCAGGCAAAATAAAATATAACATTACTCTCAGTCAAGTTATTACTTCCCAAAGTAAACTGTCCAATAATAATACGCTCGAAGAGACAGTAGCATTTATCACAGTTGATTCATCAACGCTATTGACCGTCTTGATCAGCCATGCTTTCACATCTTTTATTTTGTATTCTACTGGTAAATATTTTATTTATGTCATTAAAATGAAAATGAAAGTACAAATTGTCATTGTATCATTGGGTTTTATTACTGTTAATCTACTTTTATTTTATTTACATGCAGGAAAATTCGCCGTAAAAACTTTGATGCAGCGTTTTGGGTTCGCACTTCCCATTAGTTTGATATCTACTGCAAATTTTATCTTCATATTTTTTCTATGCATTTTACGTACTAACAATCCCTGTGCCTTACACGGATTTGTTGCAGATTACTTATTTTTTTTGGAGCCAAAAACTGAAATGTTCAGTCACCCATTTCTGCAATGGCAATGTTTGCTATGGTTACTTACTTTACTGTCTCAAATCATGGCTACCAAGCATATATGGACTACTCATTGTGAAAGATTAGCTACTACTAATCGTATTTTTGCGGTTCCATTTTATGATTCTTTAATAATTGAACAATCTTTGATGCTCAATCGTCGAAAAGACGATTCTTCTGACTATGGTTTGAAAAATAAGGTATGACTTAAATTTTTAATTTGAATGTCACTATAATAAAACAATTAACTCTAATAAGGGTAATATAATAAGTGGAGTCGCGTTATAGGTCCACTCGTTATGAGTCCGACGACTTATTTTTCTCTCGAAGACTATCCCATCCATGAACTAAAAAAAAATCATTTCAGTCTCTTAACATGAGATCGGAACGTCGGTGAAACGAATTAAATGTTATTTTTTAATTAAAATACAAAATACAACTTTTAATAACATATTTAATAAATGTTATTGCCATATTAATCATAGAATCCGTATTATTATAATAAATAGTTAAATAATTAATTATAAATTAATGGACTAATAACTATAGATATCAATCGGGCAGACTCATAACGGGATTATGAAAATAATCACGTACGTTCTCACACACTTGTAAAGTAGGAGAAGTAGAATTGACTTCCGAACAGAAGTGGGGGTACAGGAATTCTAAGAATTATATTCCCCTACACCCCTGTAGGCGGACTCATAATGTTTAATGCGAGTAAGGATTTAGCGGGAAATAATTGGATCTGGGTAACTTATAGCCTAACTTTCAATTGATTCACACTTTCGTTGTTATAAAAATACTATTTATTGATACATGATTAAATTCACTAATTATTCATATATATCACAGTCAGGCATTAATTCAGAATTAAATTACTAAATAATTTGCAATGCGAGGCGATCAATCTTAGTTTTCAGGTTCAGCGTATAAATGCCATGCGGTCGCGAAGCACATGTCTTGATAAAGCTGATAGTTAGTAATTAAAAGCTTTGAGAATGTAAGTTTAAGAGCGAGATGAAAATTATATCGAGAGGGTATGTTGATCAGAAGCAGCAGCGGTCATGCCTCCACGTAGAGCTGCAAGAAGGCTCGTTGCAGTCCCGTATTGGTAATGCAGGTGGTGGCGCGATCTACAGATCAGGCGATCGATCCGGCAGTTGGGAGAAAGCAAGGGAGATATAAAAATTTTACCCCCTTCTCCGCTCGGTGGAGAAGTAGTTGAGCAGTTGCTGGAGCAATGCGTTAAGAATCTTCCTCGTCTCTTGGGATTGGAAACAGAACCAGCTTGTGAATTGATCGAGTATGAGATGAGATGGCAGTCTTAATGGTGACAACACGTGTGGGATCGTCTTAACCGTGGCGAACAGCTGTGACGCGACCCCGCGGCCATTTTGATAGTAGATATCGCTCGTCAGATGTAAGAACGAGTGATCCGACTCCGATGTCATGGAATGACGGGTTCTACTTGGCGATGATTTGATGATTTTTCGGGCAGGAAACAGACCAGTGAGATCGGAAAAGTTGGAGCCGTTGCTGAATATCTTGAAAAGGAGGGATACGATTCGACGGAATATGGAGCAGTGATGATTCTGGAATAGTTGTCAAAGGTGCTCCTCGGATGGAGTGACCTGGAGTCTGAGCTGTGAGGTCATCAGGGTCTTCTGAGAGAGCACTGAGTGGACGAGAGTTGAGCATTGCTTCAAATTGAGCCAAGAGAGCGGAAAAGTCTTCGTAGGTCAGCAGCTTGTCAGTGTTAATTTTGGCTAGGTATTGCTTTACAGATTTAACGGCAGCTTCCCACTTGCCACCCATATGAAGAGCTTTCGGTGAATTAAATTTCTATTGGGTACCACCATTGGCGATCAGCTGTTGAAGATGTTGAGATTCGTTGGTGAAACTTTTTAAGAGATTCTTCAGAGGGACTTTGGCTCCTCGAAGGTTGGTTCCGCAGTCGCTGTTGAGAGTTTTTCAGATTCCACGGTGAGTTGTAAAGCTTCTGAAGGCTTTGAGAAATCCTTGAGCGCTGTAGTCGGTCACAAGCTCGAGTTGTGTAGCAGAGGTAGCAAAGCAGACGAATACGGCTATCCAAGCCTTGTAATTTCGTGTACCATGCCCATGAAAAAACTTGAAAGACACTGGACCTGCGTAGTCGACTCTAGTGTGTTCAAACACGAGTGATGGTGTAACACGTGATGCTGAGAGTTGACTCATGCGTTGCTGAGAACGTACCCCACGTATCCTGGTACAGGTGACGCATCGGTGGATGTAAGACTTGATAGGAGTACGGCCACCAACTATCCAGCAGTATTTTCGTATGTAGTTGAGCGTGAGTTGAGTATCACCGTGTAGAATAAGTGTGTGAGCGTTGGCGATGATAAGTCGAAAAATCATTGAATCTTTGGGCAAGATTGGTAGATGATTGGCGTCCTCGTCAAGCTGAGAGTTTTGAAGGCGTTCACCCACTCGAAGTAGCCCTGTCTGGTCGATCCTCGCTCTGAGCCGAGTAAGAAGATGTGATTTTGAGAGACTTTTGCCTTGCAAAAGTAATCGAATCTCGATGGCGAAGTAAGCTTGCTGCGTGGATTTGATCCAAAATGTAAGAGCGAATTGTAGATCAGCTGGATGGAGAGGTGATGAGGTGAGACTTGAACTTGGAATTCTTTTGAAACACGCTGCAGCTTGTTGAATAGTGGCGATAACACGACGCAGTCTGGTGAGAGTTGTGTCTTTGTAGAATAGCTTGTCAAAGGGCAGCTGTGGGCTCGCCAAGCATGCACAGCGCTCGAACAAATCTCATATTCAGTCAGTTGATCATCAAATGCCGTGAATGAAGGCCAGGTGTGAGTTGATTCAGCTAACCAGGCGGGACCAGACCACCAAAGCTGATGAGAGATTAGTTGCGATGGAGTCAGCTCTCGCGAATCACAGTCAGCAGGATTCTGTTTCCCGGAGACAAATTTCCAGGTATCGTCTGGCGTAGTTGTCTGGATCTCTTCAACTCGATTTTTCACAAACTCCTTCCAGCGTATTGCATCGCTTTTAATCTATGCGAGAGATACTGTAGAGTCTGTCCATAAGGTAACAAGGGTATCAGGAGTCTCGATCCCCCGACAAACTATCCCGGACAAAATAACCCCACGACAAAATATTTCCGGACCGTTCTCATAAACAAACTCTATTATTATCACAAGAGCAAATAATCTCGACACTGAATATATTCGGAATGAGTAGTACAATCAATTTAACTATTTTAATATTGGTGTCTATAAACGAATAAGTTGATTCTTTTTCATCAATAAAAATAAATTAGAAAATGAGTAAAGAGAGCAGTCAAGAATCAGTTTTATATATAACCTCACTTGATTTAAGGCAGGCGGCTGAAGAAGCATCAAATGACTTACTTTCAAAAGAGTCAAAAAGGTTATATGAACTTAAATATAAATCATTTGATGAGTGGAGAATCAGTCAGAAGACTTAATCTGCATCACAGTCAATATTGTTGGCATATTTTGACGAAATCATTGATAAATATAAACCGTCTAGTTTATGGTCAGTCTTAAAAACAATAATCAGTTTAAAAGAAAAAATTGACATTGGTCAATACGCTGATCTAACCGCTGTGTTAAAAAGAAAATCTGGAAGATATTCTTGTAAAAAATCTAATATTTTAACTCCAGAAAATACTAAGAAGTTTTTAACAGAAGCTCCCGATGACATTATTCTGGCAAAAAAGATACAAAAATGAGAATTGTAATTTATACGATATTATTGAAAAAATAAAAATTATGTAAAAAAAATTTGTAGGTTGCATTAATCATAGGAATAAGTGGTGCTTGTCAAAGAGGTGAATTAACGAATATTAAAGTCGATGACATTAAACCAGAAGGTGATCTTCTCGTTGTTCGTATACCAAATACCAAAACTAAGCGACCTAAAGTTTTCACTAGCGGGGGTAAATTTTGTCGCATTGTTAAAAAATATGCGGATTTACGTCCGAAACATACCACCACTGATAGATTTTTTCTAAACTACAGGAACGGCAAATGTACTGTTCAAGTAATTGGTCTAAATACTTTTGGAAAAATACCTGAAGACATTGCGACTTATTTAAAGCTAGAAGATCCTAAATCATATACTGGACACTCATTCCGTCGAAGTTCTGCAACTATGCTAGCTGATGCAAGAGTAAATATTACAACGTTAAAACTCTTAGGGGACTCAAAATTAACAACAGTTGCCGAGGGTTACATCAAGGAATCTATGAAAAAAAAAGCTGAAATTGGAAGCATTATGGAGTCAGTTATAAATTGATCTTCAAATTCTGAAGAAAACGGAAATAACGAATCAGCAAGTCAGCTTGTAAAACGTCGAAAAGTTGAAACAGTCATAATTGTCATTAATGTTGGAGCAACCTCGTCAACTGCTGTGGAATCCTCACTAAATACACCCTTATCTAAATTCGAAAATTGTACTGTCACGATCATAAATATCCCTAAGAAAATCAACAATAAAAAATACTTACAAAAAATAATCTTAAAATTAAAATTATCTAAATACATAAACATTTATAAACATTAACTAAACGATATATTTCGTTTCTAAGTAAAGCTAATTTTTTAAAGTAATTAATCATTTTCAATCTGTCTATTTGATGCGATTTGATTTAATCTATTTTCCATTTAAGAACTAATTACTTGCACCGTATCGCCAAACAGCGATTCAGACTTTACGTTGCAGATATGATAATTCGCAAAAATCAGATATTTGTTGCAAATGTATAGTGCATAGCACGTGGGTTAAGTCATCATCCGTCAAGCACAACGTTCTTAGCACTTATCTCCGGTCCACACTAGGTACTCGTTGGCGCTCGTGCGTGTGCACCTACGACTCGTTGAGCTTCCCGTATAATGACTAAACTAACCCACTCGCTATGCAAAGTGCTGTTGCCAGTAGTTTAATTATTGTCAGTCATGAAAAAAAAATTGGATCCATTATCTGTCAGATTTGTAGTAATTAAGATTTTCGGTCGATTAATTACTCATCATTTGAGTTAATTTTCTGTAATGGCTAATAAATACAGTGTGAGATATAAATTTAATTGACATTATTTACGATTTATTGAAAATTGATAAATCGCCAAAATGTCGTAAACTTATCTAAGTATTTTCGTGCAAATATTTGTATTTAACGATTTATATTTTATGAATTGAAAGGATTGTAACGTTGGGGATCGTTAACTCTGTACTTATGGATTTAGGGTAAAGATTCCGTGAGTCAATTTGCCCCGCTAGCTCAATCCAAAAGACTCGTCTGTTAATTTGTACCCGAACTGACCTTACAATTTAAGCTAAAACTAGTACTTAGCCTAAGAATTCGGTGAATGATGTCCTTGATGTCCTTGGACGTGGCTTGATCCTCCAGGAAACCCCTCTTGGATTGGTTGTTGGAGCAGTATGCAGCTTATAATACACTTATCGAATAAGGTGGGCAGGATAACGCAGACAAATTCACTCAGTACTGGTATCGTTTGTTAGAATAAGATTTTATTAAAGGAAAAACTTATAATAACGCCACTTCAATCACCCACTGTCCGTTCATATAGTAGCTAACTAACAGTCACTAATATATGCTTGTACCGTAATTAACTAAATGTAATTACAAATACTGGTACCGTAACTAACTGTACGGGAGCTTCGCGCAATCAACTAAATGTGACCGGTTCAAACTGAGGTAATTTAGACTAAATGCTAAATTACACTAGTAACTCTAATATGACAAGTTGAGTTTACTAGCACTGCAGACTTGAAAAAGCTCAATATGATTGATTGCGCGCCCTTTTATAGACATGCTGACGCATAGTCCCACGTGACATTACCCTCAGGCGAGTATGTACGGAGGCACAAGAACCAACTTCGTACCACCACAACTTTAACCCGGGGTATTATCAATGACATTCGATGATAGCAAGGGTTGAAGTCAACCAATGTGTACAGCGCCGACAATAGCATACTCATTCATACAATACAATAGTAATACATTCATTCAGTGGCATAAACTCTGAAATACCGCCTTACAATTCACTAGCTGCTATTCCAGTTAAAAAATAGAATATAATACTTGTGTATTCTTATACACTAGTACAATAATATATATTATAAATACTATAAAAAACATCAAAAATTTTTAAGTCATTATCTCAGTTTTGCTTGGACTCATCAATGTCTTCTAATCTACACTCAGGTACCTTTCTGGTAGTAGATAGAACAAAAAATTTAAATTACCGATAGTAATTGAAAACTAAAAAGTACAAATGCTGATAATAATTACTTCTGACTTAATTGTCCAATCAAATTACATGGTTAAATCAAGAAAATATAAACTTTTCTAGCCTAACACATTTGTCATAATAGAGAATTTGCATTTATGTGAATGAGAATTTTAAAAGTGAAAAATAAAAATAATAATTAAACAAAAAACAGGTATATATAAAAGCACTATTGTTTATATCACACTTTCTGGTTGAGCAGTCCTTGTCTTCTTTCTGGTTCACATAAATTCTGACGTCACTTCCGGTAATTACGGGGGCAATGTGAAATATGCACCCCGCGCTGCTTTTGTCAATTTAACACGCTGTCTACATGTTTGACAGGGGTCATTCACAAATGGATGTTGCGTGGAACAATGATGACAGTACCCTTTTATTGCTCTATAACCATCAGTACACCAATTTTGATATGGACATGTGTTGTTCGTATGCCCAAGCCGTCTACAATTTGTGCAGTAACATTCGCTTCGCAGATCATTCGGACACTTGTCGAAGGAGTGCCCCTTCTCTTTGCACTTGCGACACCCTGGTTCTGGCACGGGTGCTAGTCTGGTTTCGATTGTTTGTTTAGCAATCGTTCTTGTTGCTTTCGGTGCAAGCTCTTGGGCCATTTTGTCTACTGCGGCCTGCCACTCTGGTTTCGTGAGAATACGTCTCAGGTTGATGTCAAGTTGCTGAGATGCTTGACCTACTCCGATTTGACACTGTACGGATAATGATGGTATTGGCAATTTTGGCAAAGTAACTGGTACTTGAACTGGTGTTTCTGGTGCCGCCAATACTGAATTCTTTTCTTGATAAACAAGCACGTTACTGTGTCTGCGATGAAATCCAGACAATGATGTAATCTCGGTTGACACTGGGATATCAAATCCCAAGTATCCGGCTGGTGTTGCAAATGCTGGATTCAGCCAGTATGAGTTTCGATCTCCGATCTTACCGTAGAATCTCTGCGTCCTCAGTAATTGTCGTTTGGTCTCGTCTTCTGATTTTCCTTTGGCGGTAGACCATAGGATGCTGCTCAGAGAGATGATACTGAAAAATAGAACTCATTAGGCTGTGCAACGTACTAGTATTAGCATTTTCTGGTTACACTTTTACAATAATTTTAAAATTTTATCTAACCGACTCGTTGTTCGACCCGGTTTTCTGCCGATTTGACTTACGTGAGATCTTAAGATCAGTAATACTATATAGTAATACTATCTCAATATTTGGGTATGGTGCCTGCTCATCTTGGCGATTTTGAGCCTTTATCATAAACGCCTCGATATAGTGTCGTAGTTCATCTATGAGTGATAGCACGGTACTGCGGTTGTCCCGATTGTTCAATTCAGTGAGAACTTTTCCTCCCTGATAGAGATCTAAATACCTCGGGTCCCGACCAAAATTCAAATATGCTGGACTGACGGTCAGCGAGCTGTGAACAGATGTATTATAAGCATACAAATTCAGGTAGATTTTGGTCCCATTTGGAATGTTTGTCTGAAAGAAAAGTTCTTATTGATGATTTTAAGTTTCGGTTCATTTTTTCCACAGGATTGGCCTGCGGGTGGTAAGTCGGAGTCAGTTCATAGATGATTTGGTTGGTCTGCAGATATTCGGTAACTGTCATATTTACAAATTCTGTATCGTTATCGGTAACTACAACTCTTGGGTAGCCCCATCGATTGAATACAGCTCGTAAAAAGAATACGATTTTGTAACCTGTAGGTTCTGATACTGGATGAACCTCCAAATATCGTGATAACATGTCACACAGAACAATCAGGTGTGTTTTCTGATGTTGGGATTTCGGCAGTGGTCGACAGGTACCTTTCGTTCTCTTATGGGTGTTGGCACGATGTAATCGCCGCCACAGTAATTTTGCTAAACAGTTTCCCATGCTGGCACTTTTAAACTGGTTACCAATATTATAATTACTGCCGTCACTTATGTCCGAATCTCTTGATAGCTGATCGCCGTCTGTCTCTTCCCCACTTGGGTAGAGACTGCATGTATCCGCTCCCCTCCAAATTGGTGCGTCGGGGTTTACGAGTGAGATGAGTGCAACCTCCTGAACTTGTTGCACTCACACTGCTAGTGTTTTATACAGTTGCAAGTTTTTACTGTCTCTCCTATTTTCAGACAGTTAACGCATATATTCACTCTCTCGTTTCTGCAATCTCTGGACCGATGGCCTCCCTTCTCACCGCAATTCAGGCAGATGTAGGTGCCTCCCACCGTTCTCGTCGATGATCCTGATGTATTCGATCCAGACCTTCTGTTGCGATCCTTCGATTGAGATCTGTCTCTGTATTTAATTTTATTCTTATAATCCATGACGACGTTAACTTTTTTCTCGTCGCTTCTGTTGACTTGTTTCTTGTGCCTAGTAGACTCTTTTCTTTCTGGTTTTTTCAGATGTCTTTTTTTCCTGAGAAGGCGTTGTATTCTTCTCTCGTTGTCAGACTGTGAATCTGTGTCAGTTTGTGCTACTGAATCTCTGGTGTTCTGTACTCTTCTTATCGTCGACCTGTTAATATGTGTGGACCTTTTTTTATCTGCTAGCCTTCTTTCTGCTATTGCTATTGCTTCTGCTAGCTGCGTATAAGACATAATTCGCGGCATTGTATTTAATTCATTTTGCATTTCCGCCGTTAGTTTTGGTATCAATATGTCTATTTCTCCTTCAAGGCCTAGTGGTTTATCTAATCCTTTGAATCGAGTTCTCATATTTCTGATGAATTCTTAGGTGTCCTCATTTCTTTTCTGATATGTATTGAACAGTTCTTTTAACACATCAGTATCTTTCATTGTCTTGCAGAATGTTACTTTGAATGATCTTTCTACTTCTTCCCAGCTTGACCGTAAGTCACAATTTTGAGTGATTCATTCCTCTTCGTTTACGGCAATTTTTAATAATTCCAATCTGTCTTCAAAATCGAATTTTTGTTCCATGCAGACATCTGTTAATTTTTTAATCCATTGGTTTGGTTGTGAGGATTTTGTGAATTTTAAACCTTTTACCCTAATTAGTGTTTCCATCAGATGAATTTTTTCCGTTATTTTCTTCATCGAGTTGTCTCTACAACTCTGAGACATGGTTGCCGAGTTTGGGTATGCTGGGTAGTTCTGATATTGGCTTTGATACTCTGGCCTGTAGGTCTGGTATTGGCTTTGATATTCCGGCCTGTAGTACTGTTGTTGGCTTTGATATTCAGGCCTGCAACACTGTTGTTGTGTTTGCTGGTGTCTCGCGTGTGTATCATAATTATTCGTTCGCACGTTCTCTTGCACGCGTGACCTCATATCATTCTGTTGTTTATGGAATATTTTTGTTGAATTTTGTATTCCGTCCAATTCCGTTGTATCGTCCCATAACTGTATATTATTGGCAATGTAATTTACTATCGAGTTCTGCCACTGTCCGTTGTCTCCTCTTCTTAATCCTAGTTCTCTTTCCAGGGAACTTATCTGGTATTTGGCAGTTATATGTGGTAGTGACTCGATCAATTCAATGCGTGTTGCTGCATCTTTTTCGTTTTGTACTTTACTTTTTCCCCAACGGATCAAATTAGCTGTTGACTCGATCCACTCTGCTTCTTTTGCTTGTAGTTCTTCTGTTTTTTCGATATTTTCCATAAATACTTGCGTTTTTAACTTGTCAAGTCTCCAGATTTATTCCTCTTTTGTTAGGAACGTGATATTGTCATCCCTCGTTGACATTGTGTCACTGTCTTTAGGATGGTCGTGAATTATTACATTTTCATCTTCAAATCCTTATATGAAGTCGTGATTTTCCGCTGGTTGCCATTGGTCTTGGTCTGGTCTTATTATCTTATATGGTTTTAATACAGATTTATTTTCGGTCATTACTGAAAATGTTTTTTTGATTGGTCCCCCGTCGATTGACTGGATTGACATTGTTGATCGTCTGTCAGCATGAATATTTCTCTGGTCCATTCCTTCGCTTCTGTTGTTTTCGACCTCTTCTTTTAATTTTCGGACTATTTCATTCAACGTCTTCACTTCTCCTTCCAAATTCTTCACGTTTTTTAACGTTCTTATCACTTTGTTTCAAGAATAAACCGAAAAATAAATCTAAAAAATTAAAAAACCTACCAACAAATATGGAAAAAAAATAAAAATGTAAATTATAATAGGATGATATCCAAAGTTTGAGCTATTGATTATGCTCTGACCAAAATCTACCGTCCTTGACGCATGTTACACCTGTTAACTTTCAATATATATATATATTATTATACGCGATCACGTTTTATGGATTAACCATTTTTTATTTTATTCAGTATATAAAAAATTTTTTTTTTTTTTTTTTAATTTTAAAAATCTAAATTTATTTTATTTTATTTTTAATTTATTTCAAATTTATAACTAATTTTATGATATAAACTATTTTAGTCATTACCTGTTTGCCATTTTAGCACGTGATTAACCTGCAATAAATTTTATCTTGAATATATTTCAAGTTATATATCGTGGGGTGTTTTAATATTCGATATTAAAATATGAGTCATTCCACCAAATAAAATTATTTTTACGGGGCGACCCTCGTCGATTTGGTTCAAATTTTGTGGAGTCGTTATGTATATTAAAAAAAAAATTCTCCGAAAATTTGAGCCTTTTATATGCAGCTGTTTCAAAGTTATGACCTTTGAATTTTTTAAAAATATTTGTTTTCAACTTTTTCATTAATTTTTTTGAAGGACAAAATTTTTTTTTAAAAATGAGCACATAACAGTTTTTCGTAGGAAAAATTCTCAGCTTTCCAATAAAAATATCTGTTTTTCATTTTATGTTACAAAAGACCTTTCAAAATTCGATTAAAGACGAAAAAACGATTTTTATGACTGTGCGGCGCTTGATACATCTAATTTGATATTTTTTTCTGAAAGCTGAGACTTTTTCCCACAAAATATGTGATTTTCACGATGTGCATATTTTTTGTTTGAACAAAATCAATAATTATTTAAATACAAGTCATTGATTTTATAGTTTTAACAAACTGTAATAGTTCATTGTATGGCAAGAGATGAAACAAAACGATGTCCGAAGAAAGTAAAGTAGGCTGCCCGTGCCGTAGGCAAAAGCTGACAATAACTGCAATCCGAAGTCGTGTTTCATCTAGTGTTACACACTATTTTTTTCATGATTACCTGCATTGAAAATTATTATCAGTGTCAGCAGCCAGTTAGAATCAAGTTATATTAAACCCAATGGTGCGATCAACCATTAGTGTACGCCTAACTTATGCTTTGCAATTTATAGTTAAACAGAAACCATAAATACTATTTATTATGCACACAAATTTTTATAAAACTTGATTACAAAGTCAGAACTGTCATTAACGCAGATGACATCAATAGTCTGAAATCACTATTGAATAAAACACAAGAATCAAAGTTCAAATTACTAATTCCTAGACTTGAACCATTGACGCTGGTATCATGAAAAACAGTTTTATAATTTTTGTTTTTAGAGCTTTACTGCAGATACATACCCGAAAACATATCCTCACACCGCAAAATTTATACATCCGGGCTATTTAAAATTTTACCAGCGTTGATTTCACTGTTATAACCATCCCTTATTAAAAGAAACGACTTAAAACGATTGGGAAAAAAATTTTAAATACTTTTTAAGGCTTTTGAATACTTTGAATACTTTTGAATCACCCTTTTTATGGGCGTTTAACATTACAAACCGTTTCCAATCGTTTGGTTTAATCAGGGAATGATAACTTTTTTTAGAAAATAAATGTTTTGGACGTACAATACTTTGAGTCATAAACGGTGAAAGAAACACAAGCAGTGCAACCTATCTCACTTATTGTTGATAGCTTAGGATATATATGTGGTAAAAATGTATCAACATCCTCAAAAAAAAATAAGAATTAACGTTTCTTAATCATAGAGAGTTTATATTTTATTTAATTTTATTCAAACAAAAAATATGCACATCGTGAAAATCACATATTTTGTGGGAAAAAGTCTCAGCTTTCAGAAAAAAATATCAAATTAGATGTATCAAGCGCCGCACAGTCATAAAAATCGTTTTTTCGTCTTTAATCGAATTTTAAAAGGTTTTTTGTAACATAAAATGAAAAATAGATATTTTTATTGGAAAGCTGAGAATTTTTCCTACGAAAAACTGTTATGTGCTCATTTTTAAAAAAAAATTTTGTCCTTCAAAAAAATTAATGAAAAAGTTAAAAACGAATATTTTTAAAAAATTCAAAAAATCATAACTTTGAAACAGCTGCATATAAAAGGCTCAAATTTTCAGAGAATTTTTTTTTTAATATATAGAACGACTCCACAAAGTTTGAACCAAATCGACGAGGGTCACCCCGTAAAAATAATTTTATTTGGTGGAATGACCCATATATTTTATTTACTTAATAACGTTCTCTACTTTTCGTCACAATCCACGGCGGAGTGTGGTGTGTGCAGAATAGCCGTTATGGCCCACCGATGGTAAAACTGAATATAAAAATAATAAGCAAAACCAAAAATCCCTTGGAGTTGCCCACGATCCCCAATAGATAGACAGCTCTTCCCAGGCTGGGTTAGATAACCGAATCGGGCGCCAGTTCGTGTACCCCACAAACAAAATAACAAAATAAACAATAAATAAGGAAAATGAAAATGAAAAATGAAATAATAAAAACTAATCAGAGAGCAGTTTCAGGTGTTGGAAAAGGAAGCAAGAAAGAGATAGTATGCAATAAATAAATAATAAAATTTAAATAAATCCCGGGTTGGTAGCCATTTAACAACCCGATATATTTTAAATCATCAAAAAAATGTTTTAGCGGGGATTAACAATAATATAAATAATAAAAATTTACTTCACAATAAATTCTTGACTAATAGTCAATTAACGCAAACAATAATTATATATAAAAAAAATATTCGTCTTGCTATCACTCGCACGTGATAGCGAATAAATATAAATAGTTAATGATAATAATTACTATGCGCACAATATAAATTTATCACAATATTAATTGTGGAATACGCAGAAATTCAATGATACTTTGATTACTTGTAACTATTTACTACCAATAATACTAGCTGATAATAATTGTAAATAGTTACACCAAATAATCACCAGTGTTTTAAATAATAATCAGATACCAATAAATCATCAACACATAACGAAAATAAATAATCGCAAATAATATTTAAGTGTTGAACGCAAATTTAATATCAAAACCACTGGTGATATTTAAATAATTGTAAAATACTGTTCAAAATGCTAAATACTGAGCAAATAATAAGTTACATATGGGTAGATATTTACCGCCAAATAATAAATAATATAAATAATAATTATCGCATTAAATCAAAGTGTTTTTCCAGATAATAACTAATTAATTATAAATATCTACCGCAATAAATAAATGTTCCCAATACTCTTCAAAATAATTATTTAAAAATGTAAAATAATAATTGTAGATATTAATAATTATTTACCGCCCACAACACACACACGGTCACCAATAATTAGTTAATAAAATATAATAAACGCAAATGGTAATAATTATTTACCGACAAAATATACAGCCGGTCACTAATAATTATTAAAAATGTAAAATAATAATTGTAAATATTAATAATTATTTATCGTCAACAGCACATGAACGGTCACCAATAATTATTTAATAATATATAATAAACGTAAATTGTTAATAATTATTTACCGTCAAATCATATAACGGTCACCAATAATTATTTACAATATAAGATAATAGATTCCCAACTTCTAAGTTTGGGTAAAAAGTTATCGCCGGGACAAATAAGTACGCAAATATATCTATATATCAGACGCTCTCTCTCACTTACACGTGAGATATACCCGAATGGCCACCAACGCGGGACAAATTACACGCCAATGTATTAGACACAAAGGTACTTACAGTCATCGCCAATATTTAAAACTCGTACCGGCTCCATTGGTCTCAAATTTAAGTGCAATAGTAATTAATGGCCACAATTCAAATCAATATAATTATGCAAAATGCCAATAAACTCTTCAATTATGCAAATTTGATCAAATGGGGTCTCAATTTAGAAATATTTGGCAGCAACAGCAATAACAGCACACCTTACTCTCACAAGAGATTATCCACATCTGACCATGGCAGCACGTGAGTCCCATGCCAGCACCTCGGCTGGCGCCATCTTATAATGTTTTCTCATTTCAACCAATGGAGCAATATACCTGTCGCATGTTAATTTACTCATCGACACCAACATGATGCATGACTTGTTTTTCGTGTAATTTTCCATTCCCGACATTAAATGACCATTCCCATAATTCAGAGCCAATTAATAATATAATTTTATAAATAAATCACCCATTGTTTTATTCATAAGACCCATAAATTTATTTAAAATGAATAATTTTACTGAGGCCAACTGTTGCGTTGCCGCGCATGCGTCAACCAACCAAAATAATAATAATAGTAATCAAATAATTCCAATAAATAAATACGAAATTATTTATCCCGGTGGCTATAAAATCCAATTAGCAACTCATAAAATTCAGTAAATTTTACTGATCTAGCCGCAATTTTTGCCTAGGAATTTAAACAAACAATAGAATCACAGTAGATAAAATAGAATAATACATAAATAATAATAATAACAGTATGATAATAATAATGATATCGGAGACGTGCTGAGCAGCGTGTGCTGCCATCTGTTGCCCTTATCCGACCTAATGCGAAGATGCCGCGATATTTAAATATCATGACGTATTTTATTTTATTATAAAACAAAACTGTTTTTACGTAATAAACTTTACTTGAATTGATATTTACTTTGGCTGTTAAATACGTGAGGCGTAATGAATTAACTTGTCAACAACTTTTCAGTTGCGTCTTTGTCTAGAAAAGGACTTGTTACTTTTTATTTTGGGTAGATGGCGATCAAAATTGTTTATGATCTTTGAATTTCTTTGTTACCGACCGTAAGGTTGATGAATTCCTAGATAGACTTCTGTAACAAATAAATTCAAATTTAAAATTTTGCCGCTTTTGCGGATTATTGCCTGATCTGTTTTGATCTGTTATTCTTATAAAATAATAATACTTAGGCGTGACAATGAGTCATCCCTGGCTGTTCGGGTATTTTTGTCGTGTTTATTTTTCTGTTGCTAAGCAGATTATTATTTTTATTTTATAAAGTAAAATTTAAGTCTTTGTTTTTCTTGATTTTTGTCTGTTACTTAGCAAAATTTAAGTCTTATTTTTTCTAGTTTTATATTATAAGAGTTTTTGTTTGTTTGACTATATTTTATTTTGATTCTTATACAAACTCTAAGTCTTTATGTTTCTATAATTTCGTTACCAAAGAAATTTTATTTACTTAACAGAGTTTTTTTCTCTGTTCTCCCTTTAGATTTTAATCTCTACTGAAATTCTATTGTAACAATATTTTATTCCGAAATATTCTGGTTTTTTCTGGTTTACTTTTAGAGTTTACTCAAATTCTTAAATTTTTTTCTTTTTTTTTCTAATCTGGTAAATTTATTTATCTTTTGATAAATACTTTCCAATATTATAATTATTGGTTTTATAAAATAACTTACAACTAGTTTTACAAAATTAATCACTTAAATCTTAATTAACACTTAACAATATTTTATCTTATAAACTATTATTTTACTGGTAATTTTTTCTTTTACCAAAGAAATGCGTTTATTAATTCCTATGGAATTTTCCGTTTACTTTTACTTAACGTTTTCCGGGCAGAAATAAATTATTAGAAAACACAATCCCGGGTCGTTTTCCTTTCATTATTTTCAATAATGAAACTTTTATAACTAAAAAAATATTTCAATTTTACTTTTTTTGTGTCTCGGGCAAAAAGAAACTCTTAGAAAAATTAATCCCGGGTAATTGTTCTTTGATTATTTCCGATTTTGGAAATTCAAAATAAAACAAAAAATGAAAATTTTTTCAGAAACTAAAAAATTAATATATTGCTATATTTTTGAAGCGAAAATATAAAACCGGAATTGCGCGTTTTATTCCTGATAAAACGCGGTAAAAAGTCAAGGCTTTAAGATTTTTCTGGAACAATTTTATTATAATTGAACCCGCTTGATATGCGATAATTTTATCCGGTGTTTCAAGTTTTTATTTTGCAGACTCTTAATCGAAATTTACTGTTTTATGTCTGGTATTTTTGGTCACAAAGGGACTAAAACAAGTTTATGTAATCAAAAAGATGAAATTTTTCGCCTTAATTAATTAATTAAACTAATGAAAACCCGTCGGGCACCATTGTAACGTTGGGGATCGTTAACTCTGTACTTATGGTGTTAGGGTACAGGTTTCGTGAGTCAATTTGCCCCACTAGCTCAATCCAAAAGACTCGTCTGTTAATTTATACCCGAACTGGCCTCACAATTTTAACTAAAACTAGTACTTAACCTAAGAGTTCGGTGAATGATGTCCCTGATGTCCTTGGACGTGGCTTGATCCTCCAGGAAACCCCTCTTGGATCGGTTGTTGGAGCAGTATGCGGCTTATAATACACTTATCGAATAAGGTGGGCAGGATAATGCAGACGAATTCACTCAGTACTGGTATCGTTTGTTAGAATAAGATTTTAGTGATGGAAAAACTTATAATAACGCCACTTCACTCACACACTGTCCGTTCATATATTAGCTAACTAACTGTTACTAATATATACTTGTACCGTAATTAACTAAATGTAATTACGAATACTGGTACCGTAACTAACTGTACGGAAGCTTCGCGCAATATTTGATAGTTTCTAATAACTAGTTTTGTTGGTGTATTATAAAATATTTAGTTAAAACAACCAAATATATGATTGGCAATGGGCAATCAAATCATTTTCTTGTCATAAGTAATATTTAGTTGTCAGGAGAAAATTTTTTTCTCAGTGTACATCAGAAGGAACAAATTAAACCGCAAATAGTTATATTGTAACGTATAATTCATTTGAAAAAAAATCTTCGACGTAATTGTCGAAAGATTCTTCGTAAAATAATTATGTATCTGTAATTTGTAATTATTACTCACTTGTGACGCATTTTATGGTCGTAAACTCATGGATGATGCGCGGCAGGGGCTGAGTTTGATCCCTAAGCCACCTCTGGGTCCTCAGGTCGGAGCTGAACCGTACCAGAAATACGGCTGGCACCGCTCGCCATCGGTTGATGGCCCCACCGATAAAAATCACGAAGAAGTTCAGTCTTCTCATCATTTCTGCAAACTGTCGAAAAAATTTAACGAGTTTATTCAGAAATATTACAAAAATCACACCCAAAATTAGTCTAATAGGGTCTAAATTTATACACTAAAAAATCACCGGGGTAAGTCGCTTAAAAAAATAAACTCTTTTTTTATTTCATTAATTTGAAAATACCTTTTTCTCAGTCCCGAGAGCTTACAAGCATTTAGTGTCCAACTATGATGTCAGAACATCTGACATAGTCGACTTCCCGAAATTCATCTGCGTGATTAAAAATAAAACAGCTACTTCGTTATCATTATTATTTAATTTAACAAATTTATTTTCATTTAATTAATTATTATTCAATTACTGCTTTAATTGAATGTATATAAATATGTCGCATTACTAGTTCCAAATGGACTGTAATTTTTTTTATTACCAATCATTTGGGGACTTATTTTAAAGCTAAAAATTAAAAAAAAATATTTTTTGAAAGCAAAAAAGACGTATATCTCAAGTTAAATATTTGATGGCTTTCAAATTTCATTTTTTCAACTATAAAATAAATCTACACACTGATTTGTTATTTAAAAAATCGTATACGTCTTTTTGGTTTTTAGAAACTTCTTCAAGTCAAAGGGGTGTAAAAAATTATAGCAGGGCTAAGCTGCTACTCTGGTCGTCCTTACTAAGGGCGCCACTGGAAGTAATAACGGCCTCCCAGAGCCGGATCTTGGATCGTCAGGGTCGGTGTAAATTTTGTTTAATTGTAAGAGAAGGATGAGGAAGGATAATTTATAAATAAATTAATATGATTTCAACTTTCCACCTTTATACCTTTTATTTGATTAAACCTTTTTAACTTATTATCTTATAACCTTGTACCTTATAAACCTTTTTAAACCTTATCACTAGATACCTTATATAAACCTTATAAACCTTATAACGATATACCTTACATAAACCTTTTATTATAACCTTTTTATATATCCTTTTATTTTATTTATTACCCGCAAAATTAAAATATAGCCGTTACCTTTGGCATATCACACACTCTTTTAAAATAAAAATAATAATTAACCCGCAATTATTTGTTTTCTTTATTTCACACACTCATTTATTCAGTCCCCTGGACTATTACACACTCACTCTGAATTTTATAATTTAGAACCGAGTGGCGTCTCGCCATGGACTAGTTCTCCCACCACAACTTTTCCTTTTCAATAATTAAATTAATTAATTAAATATTTGAATTAAAAAGATTGATTTAATTAATTAATTGTTTATTTTTAATTATTTTATTAATTCCCTTACGTGTTTTAATTTTACTCTTCGATAACTTTTCCCAAATTTTTATTAACGTTTCGTTCCTTCAAGTTCTCGATTATTTTATTAACGATTCAATTCTTAAATTTCCTTTTCCGTTTATCCATTTATTTTCCTCACTTAATTTATTTCTTTATTTAACTAATGATTTTATGTAAATTAATTTCCTTAATTAATAATTTGACTTGTCACTTCCGGTGACCTTGACTACGGAATTTTCTCAATTTTCCCAAGACACTCTTTTATTTTATATAATTTAATTTTTTTTATTTTGTTTTATTTTGTACAATTTAATTTAATAATTAATTAATGAATTTCTCGACTAGACTATTGACTAGACCCGATAACTTCCGGTGCGTGAGTTACACGATCCACCTGGAAGCTTCTAGAATATTCCGGCAACCTGCCTGGAAATATTTTATGACGCGATCGCTCTGGCAACCTGCCTGGAGTTGATTAATTAATTATTCTATCTTATTTTATTCGGAGTTTGATTTGTTAAATTAATTTACGATTAAATTTATTTTTTTTTTTTTTGGACAATTAATTAAGCGCGACGACAACCGACGTACGACTAAATATTTAATAAATTTTCCGGCTTCCTGCCTGGAATAAATTTATATAAATACCTTTTCAATTAATTAATTTTCTTCAACCTGTCCTCGTCTCAGTGTTCGTCCTGGTAAATAATTTAATTGGTTCTGTCCTTTGTCTCGTCCTCTCTCAGTAATTTTCCGTCTCGTTCTTTCTCTCGTACTCTCTCCTTCTAACTCTCCGCTCTCGTAATCTCCTTCACCTGTTATTCAAACGCAATAAGTAATCTCCCAAATTAACTACCGGCTACCTGCCTGGTAATTGTTAATACACTTGAAAAATTATCGCTTGGTTCCACACAATGTAACCAATTCCCAAAATAATTAATTACCTTTTATAATTGAATTGCGTCTGATAAATGGCGTCCGTTGATCGTCGAAAACTCTAACTCTGCGTCTGGACAGTCCGGTCGTTCCGGTAACAAGTGTCGTCTCGCTTCCGTCTTCCCGATTATAACATCTTACCCCCCGCATCGCTTCGGGAGTCTTCGGACTTCCGACACTCCTACTTAATTCTAATTGGGGACTGACTGACGAGCCTCCAATTTCCACTCCCCGGTCGACTAGTCGCAACCCACCCGGATAACCCTGGGTGGTACTCAACTATACCGACAGTGCGAACAATAGATTTTATTTAAATTAAATTTTACGCGGTAAATCAAATTTACCCCGTTACACTTCCCCTTGCCAGACTGTCGCCCGGTGGGTGAAAATTGCAGATGCTCATCGTCCGAGGATACAGGAACAACAACTGGAACGAATGAGGTTAACGTGATTTTACCAAATAAAAAATGAACTTTTATTAAGGAACTTTTACAGATCCATATCTTTATCAGGGTCATTGAAGACCAGATCGTCGTCTGAGTTAATCTGCAACTCCAGGAACTCTTCGTATCCCACGCCTCTGTCGTCGAATGCGGGTATCTCCTCCTCACATCCGGAGTACGCAGACATGTACCCTCTACCGTACCGGGCACGTTCCCAGTTCTCTGGCTCGACCCAGTCCATACGAGCCATATGGGACCCATTTGGTCCTCTCTTCTTTTTCTTCGGCTTCTTTTTTTCCATTGGTTCAGTCGCTTGAGCCGCGGAACCACCAGCCTGGTCGACGGGTCTGGTTAAGACTCGCCGACCGGCTAGGCCCTCGACTACTGCTGGTCTCGCTGGTTTGGCCGATGTTGTTGCCCTTGATGTTGATGGAATTGCCTTTGATGTTGATGGAATTGCGCTTGATGTTGATGGAATTGCGGGTGTGGGTGGTTTAGCCGCTTTAGGAATTGAAGTCGATGCTGGTTTAGACTTTGTCTCTGCCGACGCTGTTGTTGATGTTGTCAGAGGTAAAGCCCTTGCCTCATCCTGCCATGGTGTAATTATAGGCTTGACAGGTGGACCCGCGACGGATGACTGGTCGACTACTCTAGGGGCTGGATTTTCCGGGGATCGTGAAATCGTTGATTCAGCTGCTCGAGAGAGGGTACTCTGAATACCCTCCTCTGCCCTAGATGGACGTGACGACATTAACACACTCGGAATATCCACCTTCTCTCTTCTCCACTGGGCCACCTGCCAAGTTCGCTCATAATGGAGTGAAAGCTTTACCAGTCCTTCTCTCATACTTTTATCATCTGGCAGCTCCAAAATCTTTTCCAGCTTGGCCTTGCGTTGCTCTCGGCGCTTGATATTTTTCAGACGACGTGCCTCGTCTGCACTAGGAACTGCTGGTGTCTGAGTCGCTACATTCCTTGTAGGTCCAGATGACTCAGTAGCTGGTCGTTTAACCACACCCATCGCTGCCGATGATCGTGATTTTGTAGCACCTTGATGAGTGGGTTGGTTAACACTGGTGGGTTTTACAGAACAGTTGGCTTGGCTCGTTGACGGTATTGCCACGTCTTGCACGACTTCCACGGCTTCCACGGGACGGCTGGAAACGGATGTTATAATATATATATATACGGATGTTATAATATATAATTTGAAAAAAACGGTGTCCTTTATCTTTAAGTTTTGATTATCAAATTTCATGTAGATGTTACATGAGTCAGGTATAACTTTATAATAATGTGGATACAATCCACCAGCGATAATTATGTGTAAGCATAATTGTTGTCGTTCCGTTAAATCGATTGATATATTATTAATATCAGCATAAATTTCATGTTTTTCAAGTCTTTCGATAATAAGATTAATTACATCTGTTAACTCATAAATAACGTTAATATTAGTACCATTTAATTTGGCCCAATTTTTTGTATTTTCGTCGTTGTCTATAAATTTTGTGAACTTCCTGTGATTAATCCAATTGTTATATAAATTCAATACCGCTATTGGGTCGCTACAGCAACCTTGAGAATATTCTATCTTTTTAATAAATGATTCAATTGATGAATTGAAAAAATGTTTCACATTTAATGCTGCAACAATAACGATAGCATGACTAAGTAAATTATATTTTTTACCGTAAATTAAAATTAAACCGCCATTTATATCAACTGGTAAGGAATAAAATATTTGGCCAATATGTATAAGATCACCATCAAGATCATTTTGATTAGAATCATCGATTAGTGCACCGCACTTTTTCAGGCGCAAAATTGTTAATTTTATTATTGTTAATTTTGGAGGTCCCCCGACACCACTGGGCCTAGTCGCTGGAGTGCAGACTGGCGTGGTGCCCCCGGTGATTGTTCCTCCGGTGTCCACAATCGACCGTGTAAGTTAGTCACGACCCGGCGATGTGGATGCCTACCTGGAGGTCCATAGGGCCTGCCTGCCCAATTAGAACGCCGATAGACTCTCGGGGTTGCCTTCGTCCAACCCCGGACTCCCTCTCGAGACCTTCGTCTCCTATGTTCCATCTCAAATTTAAATGGGTTAGTCGTATGTTCGAGTTTATAATCCTTAATTAATTTATTGAGATATTGTATCAGCTAAACGACTACTACGACGCGGTATTTTTAAGTCAGGTATATAATGTGTACCGAGAGATTTACCGGAGTCATTTTTAAGCTCTACTACGAGTGGACTTATGATTTTACTTATTGTAACCGGCCCGAGATATTTCATGCCTAAACTCGCGCTGTATTTCTGACTTTTATTGCTTAATTTACGGTTAAGATAGAAAACCTTATCGCCTAAATTCACTTCCGGTATCGTAAGTTCTAAATTTTTATTGTTAGATTGTCTCTCGTTTTCAGCCCGCATTATACTCTCGACTTTGTGACGAAGTTCGTCTTATCGCTGAACGCATTGTTTTCATTCATCATTGTCAGGAAGAAAATCTTCCATCTCCAGTTCTGTCAGTTTATCGGACAGTCTGGGTTCATGTCCATGTACCAGGAAATATGGAGACAGTTTTAAGGACGCATGAGAAGAGCTGTTGTAGGCCAGTTGAAATTCACCTAGATGGTCATCCCATCTGGTTTGATCTTTGTTGATGTAAGCTCTTATCATCGGTTTTAAAGGGCGATATATCCTTTCCACTGGATTGGCTTGAGGATGTGCAACAGCCAACGGTGTAAATTTTACTCCAACTGATTTTAAATAATCTTGTACGGTCTCATTAACAAACTCCCTGCCATTGTCTGTTACCAGGAACAGCGGGTAAGACCTCAAAGAAAATGTCCGTTTGAAAGCATCCAAGACAGCAGCTCCGGTATGTCGACGTAATGGATAAAGTTCGATGAATCTAGTGTACAAATCTTGTATGACTAGAATATACTGGTGACCTTTTCTGGATCGAGTGAAAGGTCCAGTTACGTCCACCGCGACAATAGCCCAAGGTCTTATCGGTTGTCGGGTTTGAAATGGAGCTTTAGATAATGATTGCTTGTATTTAGCTTGTTTACAAATTTCACAAGCCTCCACGTAACTTTCCACGTCGTGGTACATACCGGGGCAATAAAATTGAACTTTCAAACGCTCATACATTTTTTCCCTCCCTTGATGTGCAGCATCTGGGTCTTCATGATGTTTTTGGAGTATTTCATGGATTTCAGGATCTCGTAAAACAGTTTTCCACGCGTTATCATCTCCAACGATAGATTTTAACGGGTCTGGACGATAATATTCGAGTTTATCTTCAACAATGCGCCAATCCGGATACCGCCCTGGATTGCGTCACACGTTGTTAAATTTTACAGTATACCAGTTTGAGACTTGTAAATGTAGACAATTATCCGATCAGAGTTGTTCTTTAATTTCTAGCCAATCTTCTGGAACTTGATCTTCATAAATTCGAGACAGTGCATCAGGACCTTCATTTTCTGTCCCTTTTCGGTGTTCAATGGTTATTTGATGTGATAATAACTCCATTGCCCAACGGGCTAATCGGCCGTTTGGATCTATCAATGAATGCAGCTATTTTAACGCAGCATGATCTGTGATGACAGTGAAAGGGGTGCCTTCAAGATAGCAACGTAATTTTCGAACCGCCCAGACGACAGCTAGGCACTCTTTTTCAGTTGTGGTATACCGAGTCTCAGCACCTTTTAGTTGACGACTAAGACATATTAACAGAAATTCCTTTTGGGTCTCTGGATCTCGCTGTACTAAAAATGCTCCCAGTCCCGTATCACAGGCATCTGTGTATAGATAATACGGGAGTCCCACTTTAGGCACTGATAACGGCTGAGCATCAATTAAAGCCCGTTTTAAATTCTGGAACGATTCTTCTTCGATATCTCCCCACTTCCACTCCGTATTGACTCCAGTCAATTTATTTAGAGGACCTTGAGCCTTTGCGACGTCCTGTAGATGTCGATGATACCAATTGACTAATCCAAGGAAGCTGCGTAGTTGTTTTCTATTAGTTGGATAATTTATTATTGGAGCTATTTTGTCTGGATCAGTGTGTAGACCATCTTTGTTCACTATAAATCCCAAGAATTTAACTTCAGGTCGACAAAATTTACACTTACTGGATTTATGAGTAACCCAGCATCTCTGAAGACTTCAAACACCAAACTTATAATTCTTTTGTGTTCTTCTATGGTTTCACTGATGACTATCCAGTAGGGTGGGCCAAAACAAACTTTTAATTTTTTTTTTTTTAGCTACTACGAAAATATTGTTCAAGATGACGAAAAAAAAATCCTGGTAAAGTTTCAGCCCTTAATATTAATATTAAGAGGTCGCTCATTGTGATTTTTGATTTCCCGTTTAAATAACATGGAAAAAAAAAATTTTTTTAGTTTGGAATTTTCTACCTCGGCAATGGCTCATTGTACGAATAAGCCCAGCATATATTTTTGTAGGGAATTTAACGCTCTACAAAAAAGGTTTCTTATTATTTTTGGATAAATCCATCTGTTCAAAAGTTATTGGAGCTCGAAGCCAAGTTAGAATAAATTTCGAGATCTTTTTACTTCTTCGGCGAAACTATCGGACTTATCATAAAATGTCATAAAAACTTTTTTGTAGACAATTTTATTTCCTACAAATTATTGTTGATAAATTTTTTTCAAATTCTGCATTGTTTTCTAGTTATTTCTATTTTAATGCCAAGCTCTTAAAATCGATCAGAACACTATTTTTATAGGAGCTTGGAATTAAAAAGGAAATAACTAGAAAACAATGCAGAATTTGAAAAAAATTTATCAGCAATAATTTGTAGGAAATAAAATTGTCTACAAAAAAGTTTTAAAAACATTTTATGATAAGTCCGATAGTTTCGCCGAAGAAGTAAAAAGATCTCGAAATTTATTCTAACTTGGCTTCGAGCTCCAATAACTTTTGAACAGATGGATTTATCAAAAAATGATAAGAAACTTTTTTTGTAGAGCGTTAAATTCCCTACAAAAATATATATTGGGCTTATTCGTACAATGAGCCATTACCGAGGTAGAAAATTCCAAACTAAAAAAATTTTTTTTTTCCATGTTATTTAAATGGGAAATCAAAAATCACAATGAGCGACCTCTCAATATTAATATTAAGGGCTGAAACTTTACCAGGATATTTTTTTCGTCATCTTGAACAATATTTTCGTAGTAGCTAAAAAAAAAAAAATTAAAAGTTTTTTTTGGCCCACCCTACTATCCAGTCATCCAAGTATGCGAAGACTTGATCAGCCCACTTCATCGGTAATTCTCGGTCGACTAGAATTTTATGGAATCTTTCCTTCAGCTCGTCCATAGCTTTTTGGAAAGTACTAGGAGCACCGACTAATCCATACGGCATCCGTAACCATTCGAATTGCCCTCGTCCTTCCACAGAAAAAGCGGTGAGAGGAATCGACGCAATTGCCATGCGGATCTGATGGAAAGCTTCTTTTAAGTCCATAGTACTGATGTAAACTGCACCGTGTAATGCGCTCAATGTGCGTAGCATATTAGGTAACGGGTGAGCTGGTGGTATCGTAACTCGATTAATAGGCCGATAATCTACACAAAATCTCCAGGTGTTGTTGGGTTTGGCTACCATGACCGGTGAACATGACCACACACTGTAACTTGGTCTTATAAATTTCTTTTTAAGTAATTCGTCGATCTGCCGCTTTAATTCGTCATTGATGACAGGACTTCGTCTATATGGCTTAATCCTGACTGGTTTAGCGTCAGGTCTCAAGACGATCTCGTGTTCGAGGATTTTAGTAAGTCCCTGATTCGGCATCGCTTCAAATTTTCTCATTTCAAGTTTGATAAAATTTTTGAAGTCTGATTCTTCATCAGTTGTCATTGATGAACACCTCGACGAATTTTCTTTACATAAGATTAGCTCAAATTGATGTATTTCAGGATGTTCACTGAACTGCCAAGTTCTCTCTTTGCTATTTATGATGACTCCAAATTGTAGAGCAAAGTCCATTCCTAGGACTACAGAATGTCCAAGGTCTTCAAGTACACTCAGATATTGTTCACCAGCGACCGATCCTATCTGAATAATAAATGAAGCACCTCCGAGGCTTTTACACAGAGTGTGATTAGCAAGTAAAACACCCCGTTTTTGAGTCTCGTCAGGTCTTAAATCACCCGAAGCATAATCCTTGATGTCTTCATATACTTTGGCATTAATATAGGACCTCTCGCTGCCAGTATCCAGGATACCATTTAATTTTATACCAAAAATCCAGAGTGATACTGGTATTCTCGGTGTAATTTCTGGTGGTTTTGGACCTGGACCGTGTACAAATATTTTTCTTTCAGCCAGACGATATTTTTGAGCAGCTGACAATGGTTTATTTTGAAGGATTCTAGGAATGAAAGCTTCTCGAGATGTAGATGTTGTCGATGTATCTACTACCTGCGAGTCTGGAGACTGGCGAACAGAACTGCCTAGTTCCAGAGAACGCGGTAAAGACACATTAAGCTCGAGATCTTCTGGTTCCAATCCAGGTTGAAATTCATCCTCCCATTGAGTTTCAGGTTCATCGTCATCTGGTTCTTGAATAGATGTAATTGAATAATTATTAATTTTCACATCTGGTTGATCGAGATCTGCGACTGTACAATTTGGATCTTCTAAAAATTGAATCACTTGATTAATAAATTCTGTAGAATTAATTGACAGGTCTTCTTGAGTTAATTTGATTATATCTTCTACGTAAATCGTATTCACGGACATGGTAGCTAAATGTATTTTCCTGCCTGGAATGGAGTATTGCGGCAAAGTATTTACTACACCTGCCTGCGACACTACCTTCCGGCTTTCAGGTAGAGATGCTCTGCCTGGTTGAGAGTAGGGCGGCGAACCTGCCTGCCCAATCTCAGACCGGCTAACGGGTTGAGATTCACTGCCTGGTTGAGAACTTTGCGGCGAACCTGCCTGCAAAGCCTCAGACCGGCTATCAGGTAATAATGGACTGCCTGGAGGGGAATAATGCGGTAAACCTACCTGCAAAATTTCCGACCGGCTATTTTTATGGTCTAGTTTTGGTTTGATTAACCCCTTAGTTACTCCGAAATCATCCTGAGCCAACGGGGAATTCGGTCCAGGTACTAATCGTTTTTTCGACTGTCTTCAGGTACTTTGTTACTCTCCTGTCGTACTGGAGGTGGATTGTCAGGTGAAGTTGAAGCAGTTGGTACATTATCATTAGCGTAAACTACTAAATTGCAGTTATCACGAGTGTGTCCAACTTCATAACAAATGTTACAGACTTGCTGTCTGGGATTTTGACATACCTCGAACGTGTGACCTGGAACTCCGCAGTTGTAACATGGTCTGTTATATCTTGGAGCAACTGCTGGGTTTTGATTGAAGCCGGATAACCTCCCTGGCTCTTGATTCAAACGAGGTCTGAATTGTTGTTGTCTGTTGTTGTATTGGTAATTTAGAGGTCGATAATAATTATTATTATTCCTCATTAGCACGCCATATTTGTTGTTATATGTTGTCTGTGGTGGTGCAACCATCAGATTGCATCTCGAAGGTTCCAATTTATCGTCTTCGTATACCACCTCATCTACTGGAGATTGTATCATACCGAATCTAGTTTTATCTTGAAATTTTACCGTTTTATTCACCACCGTGGCAGGTTGTTGAGCCTCTTCTATGCACCGGTTGGCCTCGTGCAAAGCATTTAGCAGGTCTTCATACGTATAAACAGATCTGGCACATACCAGAGTACGTAACTCATCAATTAGATGATTACGGATGCTCGCGACTTGTTCTGATACTGGTGGTGGTATCTGCATCGACTGATACTTCTGTTGAATTTTTAATACAAACTCTGTCACGTTGTCCCCTTGTTTCATCCGCATTTTGCTGACCTCCATGATAATTTGGTGGTCTGTTGCTGAGCTGCCGAAAGCCTTCCTAAATTCATCCTTGAATTGATTGTAATTTTCCCAGCGTACATAGTTAGCGTCAAACCAACGTGCTGCAGCTCCTTGGAGTATATAACTCATGGCTTTAAGTAAGTCCCATTCAGTCCAGCCTTCTCGGTGGGATCTAGCCTCGGCTGCACAAAGGAAATCATTAACCGTCACGTTTTCCTGAGGGAAATGTAAATTTCCCATTTTCAGACTCTGCAATATGTCTTTCCACTGCCTGTCATCTTGGTATCTGCCTAGATTCGATTGAGGCCTTGGATTTCGAGCGGGTACTCCCGGCAAGTCGTGAAAACGACCATCTGCCTGGGAATAACTCTCTGCTCGTCCTCTCTGATGATCGTAGCTGGATACCGGGATCTGGCCTTGTTGTCCAATTTGTAGCTGACGTAATTGGTCTTGTAGATAATTAATACGTTCTGCAACTGGTATGTTCTGGTCATTTGGATCACGACGATTCTCTTGTTGGACTTGTGGCTGGTTCTGGTGATGTTGAGGACCCAAGCTCTGGGGTCTATGAGCAGCTGGGCACTCCCTCCTCGCCAAACGTTGACCCATCGGGGCAATGTTTGTACCATTTAGATGAAGTTCAGCTGCTCTCCAGTCCACTGGTGAATTTGATCGCCATGAATTTTCCCGTGAGTTGTATCTATTTTCTATTTCTCGTTGACGATTTAGAAGCTCTACCATCATCTGGGACAATTGATTAATTGTAGCAGCATTTTCGTCGTTGATATTTCTCTGATTGGATGACGGTTGACGTATTTGTTGAGTGCTGTTGTCCATTCGGTGAAATATGCGCTGCATATCTGGTGGTATATTGTCTTGTAGATGATTAAGACTGCCCGCAAAATCCAATTGACTATTGATTGCTCCATCTTGTTCAGGTAACAGCCTACGGGGATCCCCAGCCTGCGTTCTGGGTGAAAAATTCCATCCATCAGCGGCTCCGATTGTCCCGTGGCTACCTGGTAACGTATTTGTTGGTACCGGATACGGTGGTGGTAGATCCAGTGACAATGAATTTGGTAATATTGAATTCGTAACCATGCTAGTAGTTGTAGTTACTGTTGGCGTTGTGCTGGTTGACGTGGTTACTGTTGTGACTGTTGACAATCTTAATGGTGCACCAGGAGTAGACGTGGTTGTCGAGCGGTTATATCCCCTACCTGCTGACAATCCACGTGCTTCTGCCATTTCAAGATCTTCTTCTTGATTAAACATAATTACCATTTATAATTTATTGAATATTTGTAATAATAATAATCTATCACACAGCAAAAATTTATTGACAAATTTATTTTAAATTTTATTCTCGACAGAAAACTTAATCTTTTGTTTAAGATATTTTATGTCCAAGTAAAATTTAGTCTTTCTTTTTACACTATTAAATGTGACTAAATCTTAATCTTTTTATTTTTCAGTCTTAAGTTTTGAGGATTGTTCTATTTATAGAATATTGACGCGTCCGGTAAATTTTAAGCCGATTTTATTTTACTCGATTTTATTTTTCGTGTAAAATTATTTTATAGATAAATTTTATTTTAGTGAAATAATCGTAATTTGTACTAATTATTGTAAATAAATTATTTACTTATAATTTATTTTTATGATAACTAGTTTTAATTTTATCACAATTATCAGTCTGAATTATTTCCAGTTAATTACTTTCTTTCAAAATTTATCTTTACCTCAAATTATTTTTCCACCCGATTGTATCGAATAATTTATTTCAAAATTTACCGTTTTTCAAAATTTTTCCGACAATTTCGTTTTCCAAAATAATCTTTTATTTAATGCCACGCCACACTAAATTTTATCTTTATTTTATATTTTAACAATTTTTTTTTTTTTAGAGTCCACGCCACACTAATTTCAATTTCTTTGTTTATCACGCGACTTTTTATCGATAAATTATTTCCTCAACCTCTCTTACAATTAATTACGGGGTTTTTCATGAGGGGCGCCAAATATAACAGGGCTAAGCTGCTACTCTGGTCGTTCTTACTAAGGGCGCCACTGGAGGTAATAACGGCCTCCCAGAGCCGGATCTTGGATCGTCTGGGTCGGTAAATTTTGTTTAATTGTAAGAGAAGGATGAGGAAGGATAATTTATAAATAAATTAATATGATTTCAACTTTCCACCTTTATACCTTTTATTTAATTAAACCTTTTTAACTTATTATCTTATAACCTTGTACCTTATAAACCTTTTTAAACCTTATCACTAGATACCTTATATAAACCTTATAAACCTTATAACGATATACCTTATATAAACCTTTTATTTTAACCTTTTTATATGAACCTTTTATTTTAACCTTATATATAAACCTTTTATTATAACCTTTTTATATATCCTTTTATTTTATTTATTACCCGCAAAATTAAAATATAGCCATTACCTTTGGCATATCACACACTCTTTTAAAATAACAATAATAATTAACCCGCAATTATTTGTTTCCTTTATTTCACACACTCATTTATTCAGTCCCCTGGACTATTACACACTCACTCTGAATTTTATAATTTAGAACCGAATGGCGTCTCGCCATGGACTAGTTCTCCCACCACAACTTTTCCTTTTCAATAATTAAATTAATTAATTAAATATTCAAATTAAAAAGATTGATTTAATCAATTAATTGTTTATTTTTAATTATCTTATTAATTCCCTTACGTGTTTTAATTTTACTCTTCGATAACTTTTCCCAAACTTTTATCAACGTTTCGTTCCTTCAAGTTCTCGATTATTTTATTAACGATTCAATTCTTAAATTTCCTTTTCCGTTTATCCATTTATTTTCTTCACTTAATTTATTCCTTTATTTAACTAATTATTTTATGTAAATTGATTTCCTTAATTAATAATTTGACTTGTCACTACCGGTGACCTTGACTACGGAATTTTCTCAATTTTCCCAAGACACTCTTTTATTTTATATAATTTAATTTAATAATTAATTAATAAATTTCTCGACTAGACTATTGACTAGACCCGATAACTTCCGGTGCGTGAGTTACACGATCCACCTGGAAGCTTCTAGAATATTCCGGCAACCTGCCTGGAAATATTTTATGACGCGATCGCTCCGGCAACCTGCCTGGAGTTGATTAATTAATCATTCTATCTTATTTTATTCGGAGTTTAATTTGTTAAATTAATTTACGATTAAATTAATTTTTTTTTTTCTTTGGACAATTAATTTAGCGCGACGACACCCGACGTACGACTAAATATTTAATAAATTTTCCGGCTTCCTGCCTGGAATAAATTTATATAAATACCTTTTCAATTAATTAATTTTCTTCAACCTGTCCTCGTCTCAGTGTTCGTCCTGGTAAATAATTTAATTGGTTCTGTCCTTTGTCTCGTCCTCTCTCAGTAATTTTCCGTCTCGTTCTTTCTCTCGTACTCTCTCCTTCTAACTCTCCGCTCTCGTAATCTCCTTCACCTGTTATTCAAACGCAATAAGTAATCTCCCAAATTAACTACCGGCTACCTGCCTGGTAATTGTTAATACACTTGAAAAATTATCGCTTGGTTCCACACAATGTAACCAAGTCCCAAAATAATTAATTACCTTTTATAATTGAATTGCGTCTGATAAATGGCGTCCGTTGATCGTCGAAAACTCTAGCTCTGCGTCTGGACAGTCCGGTCGTTCCGGTAACAAGTGTCGTCTCGCTTCCGTCTTTCCGATTATAACATCCTACCCCCCGCATGGCTTCGGGAGTCTTTGGACTTCCGACACTCCTACTTAATTCTAATTGGGGACTGACTGACGAGCCTCCAATTTCCACTCCCCGGTCGACTAGTCGCAACCTACCCGGATAACCCTGGGTGGTACTCAACTATACCGACAGTGCGAACAATAGATTTTATTTAAATTAAATTTTACGCGGTAAATCAAATTTACCCTGTTACAAAATCGTGTTCTTTTATAATTAATACCGCGATAGAATTATCTATATTATTAAGAGAATAAAGAAAATTTTGTTCCCGCCATATCTATGTAATAGAATTAGTTAAATTACATTTAAATTACGCGAGAAAAAAGACGTTCGTATTTATTTCCTTTAAATAAATTAATACTTTAATTATCCTGTCACTAAATATGACTGAATGCCACTGAACTTATGGCTATATTATTTATATCACCTTACTTATTCTATAATGACAAATTTTTGTACTCCCTTTTGGTTTTAGGAAGCTTCTCAAAGCCAAAAAAGTGTACATAGAAAAAAAAAAATTCACAAAAAATCTTTACTCGCCTAAAGAAAATTTTTACCTATCCCAATAAATTTTTTGCATTGTGAGTTGAAAACAAAAAATTATTTAGAACTAGAAAAAATTAAGGTGGATAGCGACTGTGAAATTGTAAAAAAAAAAAAATGTTTTTTTTTTTTATTACATCAAAGTTTATACATTCGAAAATATGTATCTAGAGTTTTATATGAAAATTCCGAATATTTTTCAAGTTATTGTCATTTCTGAGACAGCACGTCAACTGACCGTTGCATTGACTAAAAACTTTAAACGCGTTTTTCTCGAAACTACTTTTTTTGAACTGGTGGCATTTGTAATTTTCATAAATATGAACCGATTCGCACACTGAAAAAAAAATTTTCTCCAGATAACTAAATTTTAGTTATGACAAGAAAATGATTTGATTACCCATTTCCAATCATATATTTGGTTGTTTTAACTAAATATTTTATAATCCACCAAAAAACGAGTTATTAGAAACTACAAAATATTTAGTAAAGATAATTACGCGTTTAGTAGCAAGCATGAAATCAAATTGATTACCTGTAGAGTTTATAAGGTAGTCATAATGAAATGTATGAATGATCATCATAGAGAATGAGTTAGTAATAATAATAAAGTATTATTTCGAAATGACAGAATATTTATTCAACAGTTCAATAAATGCATATTTAGAAAAATAATTTATTTCCTTCACACGTACTTCTTTTCGTAATGACAAAAATTGTTCAGGCAAAATATTAATCTTAAACATTAATGTCATAGTGTAATACAGTGTACTCACATATTACTGTCAAAAATTTCCAACGGATATCGCGTCCCGTCACTGCTTCAAGCTCGGAATATAAAAACTCTGGAATAAGTATCTTACCAGGGACACCACAAATGGTGGGCGCGATCTAGTGGCGAGCACCGAACTACTCCAGCTGCTGCTGCTTACACCATAATTTTTAAATCAATAATCATTAAGTTCAAATATTTATTTATTAACCTCGAACAAATATATATATTCATTCTAAATGAATATATTTTTTGTGTCTAATTAATATTTATTGGAGTTAATATAACAATATTTTGCTCTCATATTTGGATTTGTTGGCACTACAAAATAGTCTATTCAATAGCTAAAGTTGCACGTAGGGGATTTTGAAAATTTTTAGGATTTTTTAGTGCTGTTTGAATCCAAAAAATCTGTCTATCGGTTGACCCTGCGGGCCAGCCCTAAAACTTCCCGTTGTTTTCGAGCTCTTTGAGCTCGAAAACATTGTTGTGAGTACATTTTCGAGCTCTCCGAGCTCAAAAATACTATTGTATCCCATTCTTTTCGAAAAAAACCGTTTTTAGCATTTCTATCTCCCACGATATCTCACGAACGAATCGACCGATTTCAATGGTTGAGGCGGCAATCGACGCGTTTTAGTGAGTTCTAGAGCTGATTAGATTTTGAAGTCGATCGTTCGAGTCGCTTCTGAGAAATCAATAAAAACTAAAAAAAAAAAAAATTTTTTTTCCGTAATTCGCCAATATTTTCGAATCTACTTCATCAAATGATCTGAAATTTTCGGAAAAGTTGATGGCCAACAAGCTCTTTCGATTGCCGCCTTAACCATTCAAATCAGTTCATTAGTTAAAAAGTTATAAGCCGGTCACATACACACACACACACATACATACATACAGACACTCGGACATCATTCTAAAAATAGTCAGAATAGCTTCATAGGACCTCAGAATGTCGACATCTGATGAAATTTCGATTATCGCAAATCGGGGTGAAAACAATAACTTCCTAATTTTTCGAAAATCGTCGATTTTCTTAGCGGGAAGTTAAAAATCTCTTCAAGTATGAGCTCTTATTTTTAATAGGAAGTCCTCCGCCTCTCAGTTTTTTATTTTTTCCTTATTATCAGAAAGAAAAATTCATATCTCGGTATTTACTATTTGGAAAAAACATTTCGTCTCATATTTTATCGGAAATTAAATTCTCTACAAAAAAGGTATCTTACACTTTTTTTGTAAACCTCACCGTTTAAAAGTTATTAAAGGTTGAAGTTTGATTGATTTCAGGCAGATTTCTTTTTTTTTATGAATTTTATAACTCGTCAAAAATAATTATTATGATACGCATACCTCATGCCTTTATAGAAAAATTCACTGCTCTACAAAAATGGTCTCTCATGATTAGTCGATGAAAAACCGTTCAAAAGATATTCATCGTAAAACTTTAATGCACACCAATTTTAAACGTTTTTGATTAATAATTCGAACAATTTCAATTTAATTTATGAGTTTCGGGGAAATTCGTACAAACTTGAGTTTCTGTTGTGAAAGTAACTACTATAGAAGTTCTCTGTTCTAAAATTCATTTGTAATTTATTATTCTCATAATATTTTCATAAATTTTATCTTTATTAATTAGAAATACGGATCGTGTTGTTAATTATTTTTATGGCGTTTGTACAGATTGTATTTTAAAACTTTTTTCCACAATATATACATAAAACTTTTTGTTCGAGGGGATTTTCGTTTTGAATCCCATCGCTTCTTTTGTTGTCTTGTGAAATTAACCCCACCTATGTTTCCTATTCTCAACTTATCTAGTATCTACCCGTTTCATACTGCATTTTCAGTGTTTCTGAATGTCATCATCTTGCATACCTGATGAAATAATTTACTGTTTACATGGTGATTATAAGACTTATTTGTAAGGAATATTTTTTCCAAACAGTAAATACCGAGATATGAATTTCTCTTCCTAATAATAAGAAAAAAATAAAAAACTGAGATGTTGAGGATTTTCTTATATATTTTTGGTTATGCAAAAGTTATATTTTACAGAAATGACAATAATTGAGTTACAAAAAAATACAAAAACTAATTCAAACTATTAGTTACACATTATCAGTTAATATTCAAAATTCTTGAGCGCCGTTTAAATATTTAAATTTTGGGCTGAAATTTTCAGCATAGTCACGATTTTCCAAATGTAAACTATTGCTGCCACGAGAAAGAAAAAAATTTGAAATAAAAAAGTCGAATTTCTATCATATTTATATTTTTAATATTCGTGAGCGACCTCTTGGAAATTTTTTATCGAGCTGATTTTGGGAGAGGCTTCTTCAAACATCGTAAATCAACAAATTTTCATGCGAGATTGAAAAAAAAAATTGTCGGTTTTTTTGCGCTACCCTCATATATATATGGGATTGAACCGACTTTTGAGGACATGATTGCGCCTACAATTCTTATCTGATCTTAATGAAATTTTCTACACTTATTTTATGTGTAGTTGCCACGGTTTAGTTCAAAGATAAGCTGAATCGGTCAATCAGTTTAGAAGTTATGGCTGTTTGAAATTTTAACGATTTTTCAAAAAATCAGTTTTCAATTACTTCTAAAGTTAATAAAACTTTAAAACTAAAACTCATAGATAATTTCTGTGAAAGGTATTTTAAAGCTTGACTTATAAGATTTAATTGATGACTTATCTTTAATTGATGACTAATCTTTATATTTTGATTATTTTTCCTAATAATAAGACAGCCTTGAAAGTTTTAATGGAATCAAACAATGTTAAAAATATAGTTTTCATTCCTTGAAACTTGAGCATTTCTCGTTATAGTCCAATTTCGTCAGTTGTATTTTCACTGTGACAAAAATAATCTTTAAATTTCACAGCTGTTTTATGTTATAAAAGTATTTGTTTTATTACTTATGATATTTCAAATGTACCGGTATGGCCAATGATTATTACTGGTCTTGTCATTATGATAGCACCCACGGTTCTTATCGGATCTTAATGATATTTTTCTACACTTATTTTATAGGCAATTATCTTGATCAAATTTAAAGATGAGCTAAATCGGTTGATTAGTTTTAAAGCAATAAATGTTTGAAATTTTCACGATTTCTCGAAAAAATCAGTTTTTTCTCACTGTTGGAGTTCATATAACATTAAAAGTAAAACTGATAGACAATTTCAGTAAAAAGTATCTTAAAGCATGTTTAGCAAACTTTAAGTTTTGACCTCAAGGCTCGGCCGTACCTAACGAAATCTCGAATTTAAGAATTCTAATTACTTTTTAAATATGTATGGGGCTCGGATGATAAAAATCTTCCGAGGAAGTTCGTCTTCTGCTTTTAGTCGGAAGCTGAGAAAATTGCTGTTATGATAATTACTTAATAAATAATTGAAATTCTTAAATTCAAGATTTCGTTAGATGTGGCCCAGCCTTATACTTCATGTTTTGATCATCTCTTCCAATAATTTGATAGCCTTGACAATTCTAATGGAATCAAAAAATGTTGAAAATATGGTGTTCATTCCACATAACTTATGCATTTCCCATTATTATACAATTTTGTCAGTTGTATTTTATTGTGAACAAAATAACCTGTGAATTTCACGGCTATTTTATATTTTAAAAGTACTTCTTATATTATTTATGTAGAAGCAGGAAAAATACAGCAATATACAATGGTCACAGAAATTAAGGGATAGAAAAAAAATCCGAAATTTTTAGGTGATTTTCAACATGCTGTAACTCAGTGAAAAATGGTCGTTTAAAAAAAAATAAAAAAAGCAAATTGTAGCCTCAAGTTTCTAGTTTTCAGATCTGGACCTCAAAATTTTTTATCATGTACGGTTCCGGAGTAATCATAAGAAAACCAACGAAAAAAAAATTTTCAAAATTTTTGCTGGTCTTTCAATACCTCTATGGGTGACAATAAATTTTTTTGAATAATCCGGCTGTCTGACTTTTCTCAGAAGTTTTATGCCCTTTAATTTGGTGGCCTTGAAAAGTCTCTACGATGATTTGGCGCCGAGTTATCATTGATCAAAGCAAAAAAGTCCATTTTGGCTTTGATAATCAATAACTCCGGATGTATTGGTCGTACAGAGAATGGAAGCAGGGTTTTGAAAACTGGAAAACATTCTCTGTAAGGCGAAATTAGAGGCATTTGATAGAAAAAATTTTTTTAAAGCGATATTGTTTGGAAAAAAACAGGTTAAAATTCACAAATTAAAGGATATTCGGAAATCTTGCTATAACTTTGGATATAACGGATGCACAGAGGATATCTTCGACTTTTTTTCAACCTCAAAGTGTCCTGACAAAACCCTGAAAATTTCAAATCGCTGCGATTTTTCTTTCTTAGTGCCCCGAAGCTTTAAATTTATCGATTTTGTTCAAAATCACCATAATTGGTAGTTTCTCGGTTTTTGTTCATTTTTTCGATTTGAAAATGGTTTTTTTACTGATAATTCTCAATTCTTTGATCAAAAAGATCGATTATCGAAAAAAATAAAAAAAAAAAATTTTTTTTTTTTTCAAAATTTTTTTTTTCAAAGATTTTTTTTTCTCAAAATTTTTTTTTTTGTTGTATCTGCAATGATTTATCATTGTCAAAAAAAATTCCTAAAATTTTTTATACCGCCGGCATTAGAGTTACCCAACGGGTATGTTTGTTAAGTTGACATTTGAAGCAGACGCAGTTACAGCGGTAAAAAAAATTTTAGGAATTTTATTTGACAATGATAAATCATTGCAGATACAACAAAAAAAAAAATTTTGAGAAAAAAAAATCTTTGAAAAAAAAAATTTTGAAAAAAAAAAAAATTTTTTTTTTTTTATTTTTTTCGATAATCGATCTTTTTGATCAAAGAATTGAGAATTATCGGTAAAAAAACCATTTTCAAATCGAAAAAATGAACAAAAACCGAGAAACTACCAATTATGGTGATTTTGAACATAATCGATAAATTTAAAGCTTCGGGGCACTAAGAAAGAAAAATCGCAGCGATTTGAAATTTTCAGGGTTTTGTCAGGACACTTTGAGGTTGAAAAAAAGTCGAAGATATCCTCTGTGCATCCGTTATATCCAAAGTTATAGCAAGATTTCCGAATATCCTTTAATTTGTGAATTTTGACCTGTTTTTTACCAAACAATATCGCTATAAAAAAATTTTTTTTATCAAATGCCTCTAATTTCGCCTTACAGAGAATGTTTTCCAGTTTTCAAAACCCTGCTTCCATTCTCTGTACGACCAATACATCCGGAGTTATTGATTATCAAAGCCAAAATGGACTTTTTTGCTTTGATCAATGATAACTCGGCGCCAAATCGTCGTAGAGACTTTTTAAGGCCACCAAATTAAAGGGCATAAAATTTCCGAGAAAAGTCAGACAGTCGGATTATTCAAAAAAATTTATTGTCACCCATAGAGGTATTGAAAGCCCAGCAAAAATTTTGAAAATTTTTTTTTCGTTGGTTTTCTTATGATTACTCCGGAACCGTACATGATAAAAAATTTTGAAGTCCAGATCTGAAAACAAGAAACTTGAGGCTATAATTTGCTTTTTTTATTTTTTTTTATACGACCATTTTTCACCGAGTTACAGCATGTTGAAAATCACTTAAAAATTGCGGATTTTTTTTCTATCCCTTAATTTCTGTGACCAGTGTGTATTGCTGTAAATATTTTCTCTGTTTCTACTTAAGTAAAAATTTTCGTTTTTAAATAGTTTTAAAATGTAAGGATAAGTGGTCGTAAATTTAAGGATTAGGTGAGTAACTAGTATTACTCGACATGCTGTCGCCAGATGTCAAAACATAGTTACTCTGTAAGATTGTTGGAAATATTGTAGCGTAAGTGCGACTGAGAGAGCGAGTGAAAGTAAGAGTGCATGAAGTATGCTGTTGGGAGATGGGGGTGAGAAGGCACCGAGAGGCCCAAGTAATTTTAACGGAGTTTTAAGTTAGTCTAACACCATCCAGGCTAGTTAGCAGTTGTATTATTTCCCTCGAGAATAAAGCTAGTATTATACTTTTTGAAAAATATTGCCTCGTCCTGTAATTCCGTTTAATTAATATAATTTAACGATCTATATTCTAAATTTATGATGTTTCAATCGTACCTGTACGTCCCTTAATTATAACTGGTCTTGCCATCGTAATAGCGATTATAATTATGATCTCATACTAATTAAATTTTGTATACTTTGTTTACGTGAAGGTTAGTTTGGTACATTACCTATATAAGGTTCAGTCAAATCAACTATCTGAAGTTCTCTATCGAAAATAATCGTGGTCTCTTTTTACCCTCACTCTTAGAAAACGAGCTTAATTTCATGTCATGACTATACTCTAGGGTGATCGTTAAAAATTAAATTTTTTCAGGCGCCTCATAAAAAGCTTCTTTTTAGTGAAAAAATACGTGGCGAATTTGGTTTTTTCGTTTTAAGTGAAAAGAACACGTGCCGAAAGACGATCAAAGTTCATTTTTCGATACAATCGCGGTTTTTTTAAATATCTCATGAAATATGTAGATGTTATGTCCGGATTTAATTAATTAATAATAATTAATTATTAGAAATGGTCGTGTGGGCCTCAAGTGGGAGGCACCGGGCAAACAGGGTGATTTTCCTAGAGAATAAACTCTAGGTTTTATTGTTATTGTCAGAACTCGAACGATAAACCCCGTGCGGGCCTCTCTGTGTATTCGATGCAGAATTTGGATGCAATATATTGAAGAATTTGGTAACTTCACCTACTTTTCGTTGTTCGCTGCTTACTTGTAAGTTGGTCTTTGTAGCCTTTGGACTGCAAACTTCTGGGTATGGCTTCTGTTGGTCCCTGGTCGAAAGATGAATTGGCTCAGGAAGAAGGAATGTGGTTCTTAATATTAGAAATAATCTAATATGCAGGTTTCCCAATGATAGATGTTTATTGAAATATTTCCCCTATGGGCTCGCCGTACTCAGTTCACAAGATGTTAAATTGTTCTTAAAACTAAGGTTCTTTTCTTTCACTTAAATCTCTAAAGATTGCACTTAACTATTAAACTTAAACTTATGGATTTACACTTGGAATTTGTTGAGTCTTCAGCTCATATGAGTTCAGTGTGAATCTCCGACTCTAGAAATTCACTCGGACGAGAATCGCTGTTTATACACTTAACAATTATTATAAAAATCACCCACGTCTCCTCGGGTTTTACGCGAGCGGTACTTCCCGTGTGATGATTTTTGGAAAAGAATATATAATTTTAAGAAGACAATTTTGAATTGAAATTTAACGGTAACAAGCAACTTGCCACGCCTCCTTGAGTGCAATATCGAGACGATCTTCCCGTGGGATTTTAAAGTATACTTGACTGTTTAGATTTTATTTAACGAATATGAACTAATCGGTTTTAAGAGAAATAGAAAATAGAAAAAGAGGGTTGCCTAAACGTAACACGGTTCAGAACTCACGCGGGCCAGCAAGGAAGATTCATTAACTTCTCAAGCGTCATAGGCTGCCGCACCTTCGTGTTCGTTGTTTTTATCACCTCGGTTCACGGTTCTGGAGGGAATAATTTAGAATATATAATTGGATGAATTCAGAATACAGTCAAGTGTAATTCCCCGATTGGAGGAATCGTTGACGAAGTGCAACGAGGTGTTGGCCGAAGTTGCTATCCCTAAAATTGTTAACGCTGCACTTTGCAGCGAGCACGGCAAAGAGGCCCCTTTAAATATACGGCAAGCCGGATATAGCACAGATTGAAAGAAAAAAACGTAGGAATAATTTTGTAGGAAATTAAATTCTAACAAAAAAGGTCATATCATTTTTTTTATACAATGTGTATATATGAAGTTATTTTAAAGAAACTTTTTTTAGATCTTATCAATTGGACATTTTAAGGATAACGAATGTTAAAAATGACGTTTTTTCTTAAATATAGACAACTTCGTAACTCGTAACATATCAATTATTAATGCTTGTTACAGTTTCTACATGCTTAGAAAAATGTTATTTTCAAAATTTGCAACCCTTAAAATGCTCAATTCATCAGATCTAGAAAAAGTTTTTTTTAAATATCTTCATAAATACAAATTTTATAAAAAAAAAAAAGAATATGACCTTTTTTGTCAAGAATTTAATTTCCTACAAAATTTTTCTTTTGGTTTCTCCCTTCAATCTGCATATTTCACGATATATTTGAAAAAAACCGCAATTCTATCGAAAAATCAACTCTGATCGTCCTTCGGCACGTGTTCTGTTTACTTAAAACGAAAAAACCAAATTCCCCTCGTATTTTTTCACTAAAAAGAAGCTTTTTATGGGGTGCCTGAGAAAATTTAATTTTTAACGACCACCCTACTATACACCAACATGTATCACAAAATATCCATGCATGAAACTTTTTATATAGATTAATTGGAAAATCTACCTTCTATTTCGGCTGCCGAATGGCCTTTAAATAAATGCACCTGTTCGAAAGTTATTGTTATGTTATTGGTAGTAATAATTATCGAATAGAATTTACGATAGTGTATAGTAAAAGCTATTATTTGGAGAGTCTATTCCAGCGTTACAATTTTATACAATAAAAAATACGATAAAAATATCGTGAAAATTGCGAGAATTTTTTTTCCGTGCAGCCTACTCTAATTTACAATTAAAAGTAAAAAAAAATTATTAGGTGGCCAATCAGCCGACTCTAATTTAAAATAAAAAAATTATTAAAATAAATTATTAGGTTGCTAGTCAGCCTACTCTAATTTATATTGAAAATTATATTTAAAAAAAAATGTATTTAATGATATTTAATTAAAAATCGTACCTGATTCCTTTTGTAGTATGTTGGTTTACTTATTTTACTTTAACTTGTTCTGATATTCTCACTCACGATATAAAATTGCTTGACACTTATTCTTTAACTACTTGATGAAATTAACACTAGGCTTGTCAGGACACGAAAGTGCGAGTACATGTAAAATCCGCCTAGATATAGGGTCGCTAAAAGCAAGGGACTGGTGTGCGAATTTAAGCGATTAATCAATGTGGAAAAGGAAACCTTTTGGAATATTTGAAAGAAAAATTAAAATTTTTTTGAAGCTGTTTAAAGATATTAAGATTTTCTAAAATTATAAATGATTATGGAAGTTATTTAAAGATATTTTTACAAGGATTTTAATAAAAAAATTATAAAGGATAAAAATGAATAATTCTAAAAGGTTTCTGAAAATTGTAAAGGCTTTATATTGGAAAAGTTTTTTAGAGTTTTTAAATTTTTTTAAAAATATTAAAAAATTTTTTTAAAAAATTTTTAAATTTTGACATTTCAATTAATTAATTATCAAGTTATTATTTATTTTATGTTGATTATTTCTACTAGCATTTATTAGTATGTTTTAAATTTGAGATTGGTTACAAAAATAGTATAATATTGTAGAGGGAGCTACTTCGCGGTACACTGCTCACAGTTGTGCACACACACAACTGTGAATATATAGTGACTAAGATGGCGATATTGATGTTAGACCACTGCAACTCAACTGCACAATTTTGTTGTTAGTTTTTGTTAATAGCTCGCTCAAAGGAATTGTTGTTATTATTAATTTTGACTAATTTGTTATTGTAACCTGTACCTATGATTTATGACAAGAAATATAGTATTAAGTGGACGGAGCCAGGATGCTTGTATTATGGTATGAATGTCTATTTACATGTTATTATTTACATGTTATTATGGTTTAACAGTCTATATTTATACTAAATTTTTTGTTGTATCCTAGATTGCCTGATGAAGTGCGAATATAGTGCACGAAACGTTGCAAGCAATAATTAAATTTCCTGGTGTTTTATTTATGATCCTATAACCTCCAAAATTACATTTATCAAGTATACTATCATAAGGATCTAATTAACTCATTATATATTAATTTTATGTTAAATAATTAATTAGTCGATCTCCTTGTATTTATGATTATTTTAGATTTTTACTATTTCTAAATTTATTCATCTTATTTAATTTTTATAACTTGGTTTCATTTAAATTTTTCATTTATTTTTAAATGGAATATTTTGATATTTTGTTTAACTTTTATTTAATTTAATTGGTTTGAACGTTAACATTTTAATATTTAAATTTTAGTTTATCTGATTTTCTAGAATCGTGGTTAAAATTTATTACTTTCAATTTTATTTTATTTAGCTTAATGTTCATGTTTAATGTCCAAGTTATTTTCCTGTTTTATTTTTAGATGTGAATATATTTGTTTCAATTTTGATTTTTGTTTTATTTAATTCAAATTCTAATATCTAAATATTTTATTTCATTTATTCTTAAAATTTACAGTAAGCAATTATTGGTTTCCTTTCAATATTCTATTCTCATATCATTTTGATATTTTAACCTTTTACTTTTATTTTTGTATTAATATTTTATTGGAGTTCATTTTATTGTAATAGTCTTATAATTCTATTTCTTTTATTAAAATTTTTGATTTTTATTCTATTGTATTTTATTTGTTACTTTCTCTTTTAAGTGATTTTATCATCTTAATGGAAACCTTTTTGCTTGTTTGTTTAAAACATTAAAAACTCATTACAGATGTACTATTTACTTTAGGTCTTATTTAAAGTGCACTGACGATAAGAAAGTGCATCAACAGCCACTCTGACCCTGGATGAATATTAAAATTCCTTTTCACCCAGTATAATATTTGAACATAAACTATGTGTTCAGACAAATTTTCAAATGTTAAAATAAAATAAAATAATATAAAATAGCGTATGAAACAATTAAAAATAGTCTGGACGTAACAATATGTATGCATATATATTCTTCGTGTTTCAAATGAGCATAACGAATGTTAAAGAGTGTTGTTGAACAATATCATATTACATTATATGACTATAGTAATGATTAGGACCATTTAGTACTCCTATTCTGTTAAATTGAGTTAATAAAATAACATAATAGTAAAATTATACATATATTTTATATTTTTGTTTAAATATTCATTTAATTGAGTTTCATAGATACGTTTCTGGGTTAATTGCTGTTTATTGAAAAATATGTTTATGAATAAGTTATTTTTTGCGACTAAATGTTGATTTAAAATATTTATCTTCCTTCTATTAATTTTTTGTGAGTAATTACGTTTAAATTTTCGTATAATGGTTTAAAATTATGATTTAATTTTCGAAAAATCATTTATTTCTCTTTTGCTTTGACTAACTGCATAAAAATTCAATTGAATTGAATTAAAGTAACATTCGCGGTTTTTCGATGATTCTAGTATTATTTTTCACACTTTTTTGTGTGTGGGTATATTTTTGTAATTGCATACACACGAAATTCATGTAAAAAGGGCGCTATTTGTCACAGTTTTTTGTGTGTGGGTATATTTTATGTAGAGAATATTTCGTCCGGGGATATTTTATCGTAGGGATATTTTGTCCGGGGATATTTTATCGTGATACTCGTACCTACATCTCTCTTGTACACGCTGCGCTCGTGCGAGAAAGATGCATGTACTTATTCTCGTTGAGAATGCGTCATAACCCAAGACATTGAGTCGCCAATACAAACATCCTATAAACCCTCGTTTTAACTCATGTATTGAAAATAGCTATTTTATTCAATAGAGTTATTCCCAGTTTTAACGAAGTCTACTTACTAAAATTCCAACTTACTGAAAACATTTTCTATTTTGTTTGTAATTAGGAAGTTTATGAAGAAGGCAGTAAACATTCTGAAAAAAATACTCAAACCTTGTCTGGAATATTGGGTGATGATAGAGTAACAAAAATATATGCATGCGCCACGATGTGGCATGAAACTGGAGAAGAAATGATGCAATTCATTGGAAGTATTTTAAGGCTTGACCTTTGCCAATCAGCTATGTCATTCACCCAAGCCCGCTATAATGTTCAGATTGATGATTATTTTGATCTTGAAAGTAAGTTAAGACTTTAATTTATACGCCAGAGTTAGTCTAAATAATACCTTTGTTTGAAAAGTCTTTTAGAATCCAATAGTTTTTCATAAATTCTCAGAGAGGTTTTATGAGGGTTAATAAGTTCTATGAGAAAGTATTGTCAAGTATTAGTCTTATACATAAAACTATGAGAATCTATCTTTTTTTAAACGATGATCTTTATCATATTTTGTGAATAGACTTTAATCAGCTCTAAAAATAGAGAATACGCATCGGATACCGTCGTAACTAATGAAATCGGTCTTTTTCTTGAGAGATGGTGTTAACACACGTATTTCAAAGAAGCGTTTTTTTTAAATAACATTAGAATTGTTGATTTGATTGATTCCTAAATTTTTCAGTGCTAAAGGCTGAAAAACTGCATTGAATGGCGGATTGGACATCAAAATCAAGTGGATATTACGAACGTTGTCGATGACGAACAATTCAGAAATTAACAGTTAAACTTATTTTCTAAATTATTTTTTGTTTTTTGGATTTTCTGGATCGAAGCAACACATCATTTTTTTCAAGCTCATAGAGCTCGAAGAAACTGGGATGTTTGAGACCTGTCCGACAGGGTCAACCGTTTCTCAGATTTTTATTCTGAGCATGGGTTTCTATTGCTCTTAAAATCTTGAAATTGACAGTTCTGAATTTATAATTGTTTTATAAAAATCAGTGTTAATAATAAATAGTACTCACAGTTTCTGCTCAAGTATAAATTGCAAATCACAGTTTACGCGTACGCTGATAGTTGATCACACCATTGGTGTTCGCCGGTGTGATCGTTTCTCTATTGAATCGAATTCTTACGTCGAAGTGATTTAGTGGCCGTGGAAAAGACCAATTTGGTTTTTAGAAAGACCGTTGAGTTTTACGTTAGAGAGTTTTAAAGTAGTGGTCCTGAGAAGATCAGTTGAGTTGGAGCAAGTTCTTACGTTGACCCGGAGATCTTTTTGACTAGCCCTGAAAAGAGCTAGTTCAACGGTAGCCCTGAGAAGAGCTAGTTGGTAGTTGAGATGTAGCTGGAGACTATTTAAGCCGTGCTCGCTTGAACAGTTGGTTAGTAGTAGTTGCTGATAGCCTTGCTCGCTATCTGTAGAATATTTCGTACAGTAAGACTGGTCAGGAATGAATGCGCTGCCACTCTCAAATTCCCTCCTTTTATACCCGAGAGCCGGGTTCTAAAATGTTCAGCGTGAAATGAGAAATTTCAGTAACTGTTAAGAAGGACCAATGAGAATTCTAGATTAAGCCTGGAGGGGGTAGATTTAGGAACTGCAATGCTTTTCAGTCGAATGTTCGATGAAACTTCGAGGAGTTACGGTCTCTCTCCATGGTCCGCGTGATGTTAATGACTTGGTTTTGAACAATTGGTTTTAAATCAACTTGTTTCTGAGATGATCTAGTATCAGGGTGTGCAAGCAAGTAACTTGTCAAGTACTTGCTACTTACTTGCTACTAGTAATTTGTCAAGAACTATGTTTTTTACTACTGTTGCAGTAAAGCCAAAGCGGCAGAAATGTATTTAAAATTACTTGTGAATTGGCCAATAAAGTCTAGGCGACAAAACTGCCCCGTAAATGCAGTGCGTTGCTGAAAAGTAAACAGCAATAGCTTGTGATTGATTTAAATTGCAACCTGCTAAGCTTAAAAAATATAACCGAAGGATTGGAAATTGTGTGATGGCGTAAAGTATGCGATTATAAATCGATCATTTTTCGAAAGATGGCTGATGTTTTGTGACTGTCGTAGCTTGAATGTTTTAATAATCGGCGGTGTGCTACGGCTTTAACAAAGTGTATCTCAACTTGCTATATTCTGGCCCCTTTCCCTTTGTTAATAGATGTAAATAAAGGCGCCACTGGAAGATAAGACTTGGCCATCCAGAGCCGGATATTAGGTTAATTTAACTCTCGGAGCCATTGTATTATTATAAATAAATACGCCTATAATAGCTTGCCTATCAAAATCCTGACCAGGCTATTTTTAAATTACTTAACAAAAATTAAATTTTTATATATTTTCCACCGTTCTGTTAACCAGCCAAATTTTATACTAACCGACAGCAAATAATATATAGAATATGCCAGGATAGCCTTGCCTACCCATTTCTTGACCAAACTACCTGGCAAGCGGTCATAAACAGGTGAGTTAGTGTAGATAGCTACGCCGTTCTGTTAACCACTCGAATTTTATACCAAAATGTAAGTAATTTTAAACAAACGCAATATGTAATGAAAAATATATACTAATTATAAGTGAGAATATATATATCCTGTTTTTATAACTTAACTTTTAAGTGAGAAAACGTATGTAGGGTAAGAGCACCAGTACCCAGCCCCTAACCAGTAGCCAGTCAGTCATATACTTTAACATTGGCTCAAAATATATGTAGATATAATTCAACATGAGGTGACTGGCTACTGGTTTGGGGCTGGGTACTGGTGCTCTAACCCTGTAAGCAAAAAAAGTAGACTATTAATAAAAAAAATAGAATAATATTTATTACATGTGTAATTGGTAAAAAAGATTCTTCTTTGAAATCTATTACAGATCCTTTCGAACCATCCATAAAAACACTTTTTATCCATTTTTTATATTTTAATTATTAATGCGTAGCACATGGTCAACTCTCTAAATTAATTCTGGATAATAATAACAAGTGTGGGATAGAGTATGCACAGTAGCCTACATCTTGGGAATATTGCGCACACAAATGTTATTTTATATCCTCTTCTAATGCACGGACTTCAGCCACTTGACTTTCTCTATCGTGCACCACTGCTTGCTCCGAATTTTAAACTTCAATGCCTAGCAATGATTATGAATGACTGGTTTTTGTAGGAAATGCTATACTATCGCGTTTGTTATAAAATTATCTAAATTTTGGTATAAGATTCAAGCGGTTAACAGATCCGTGTAGTTATCTACACTAACTCACCTGTTTATGACCGCTTGCCAGGTAGTTTGGTCAAGAAATGGGTAGGCAAGGCTACCGTTGCATATTCTATATTTTATTTGCTGTCGGTTAGTATGACATTTGGCTGGTAAACAGAACGGTGGAAAATAAACAAAAATTTAATTTCTATTAATCAATTTAAAAATAGCATGGTCAGGATTTTAATAGGCAAGTTATTATAGGCATATTTATTTATTATTAAAACGTTTCAAATAATATATCTTATTAGGTTAACAGATCGGTGAAGGTCGAGGTAGGTTCGGCTCTCGTAGTATTCTGGCTTTTTCTGCCTTAACTTATCGTAAATAATTATCGGCCGGATATACAAATTAATCGGTATATTTTGAATAAAATATAAATAAATTGGTAGCAATTCTCTACTTAGTACAATTGCACTAAATTACGACAGAATAGTCAATCCTTATAATTTACCTAGCCGGATTCGGCAATCGACTCAATACAATTAAATAAAACAAATAAAAAGAACTCGATATAATTAAACAGCAAAAAAAAAACCTATCAGGGTATTACTCTGTATCACAACTTGACAGCAACGTGATGTCAATTCACTCGACATCCGCAACAGTCAGTAACTCGGCGTTCTCAAATTTAGTTGACGTCGAATTTCATATCGTCGTTAAAGAATAATTATAATAATCCGTACTCGGGGATATAAAAAAAATTAATGAATAAAACGAGACTTGAAATACGCAGTATTAAATAAAATAAAACAAAATATGGAATTACGAAATCAAATTCCCAAATAACAAATTAAATATGAATGTTATCAATTACATCCACTCAGTATATCTAAGCAATGTCAATTTTCAATTCAAAACCATAAATCACAATCGTACCACTGGGATAATTCGAGTAGTGAAATCGCACCAACCCAAATGTATCAATTATCAATTTTGATTATTAAAAAAAAAACGAAATTTCGGGCGTCAACTCGAGTTATTCCTCGAAATAAATCACTTAGACTCGCTTACCGGTCAATGGTCTTGAAGACCACTCCGTCGTCTCGACGTGGTCGATGATTTAGAAAATGGCAGGCCGGGATCAGCGTCACTTAATTCCCACAGATGATGAATGACTCGCATAGACAGCGAATTAATGCGATCGACTAGTCCGATCACTGAACTGCGTCGATGAAATCAGTTGATTGTTAAAATCTCAATCCAATTATATCCGTACGCGGAATAGAAATAAAGTCACCGATATCGGTGTTGTGTGTGCAATGCTCGGCACCAATTATACACGTCGGTTTATTAATTATTTATCAGATTTATTACTACTAAGTTCAAGTCGATAAGGACTGATTAAAATACCGGAATCTCTGTATATTAAATATTCACAATTTCTCGGGTATCATAATAGTGGTTGTGAATTCAAAGTTTTATTTTTATCAATTTTCGAAAAAACACCTGTTGATCACAGGTACGATCCCGAACAGCATCTTCTGTTTCCTTTTCTCAATGTAGCCCTCAGTTCTGGGATCCTACACTTTGCGCCGCTTCGATACCGTTTCGAGCCGGGATGCGATCGCTCATTGATACGATCAATGTCAAGTTGCTCCTCGAGTACCTCAATGTCAGTCTGGTGTTTTATGTTATTAACAATAAATTAGTCGTGCTTACCTACTATATGCCGTCTCAATATTTGCTACAGCTGTTCGTGGCTATGAGCCAATTGTTTAGAGGTTTGGTCGTCCTGCAGGCTTACTCGCTGAACAATGTTAAATTCGGAAATTTCCGCTGGCGGTAATATGACAGAAAATCGTCCCTCGGTGATGCGGATGTTGTCGTCCGATTCTCTTGGGCTCTAGTGACCAGCACCCGAGTACCTAAATCTTAAGACTACTGATACCAACTTAAACTAACATAATTACTAGTTAATTTATTACTATTATTTTTAACATTATTAATTCGAGTCTCGGATCCTTCCCGTACCACGCTGCTCAAAAAGTTGTGATCGGACAAGTCAAAATACGGCAAGCCAGAGGGTCCTCTCTCATGGGTCAAGAAGCGGAATAGAAAAGTTCCAAGCTCGGGGATCTTAAAATTGGCGGCGCTCGATGCCTACCGATAAATATGTATAGTAAAGTGTGACGATAATATAGCTAGCATATACTATACTGAAAAGAAATTCAAAATTGTAAAAATATTTTAAATAAATAAAAACAAGATCCTATTTCTTTTATAGTAACCTTAGGATTTATTTAAATATCAATTAAGCTTATTTATTAGTACAATTTATTATTAATCATACTTCAAAATTTTTTTAAGCACAGTTTTTTATACAGAATTTCTTTAATTTATTTTGAGTCCGATGTAGCTACATGCTAAAAGTTTTTGAATATGGAAATAATTTCAGAAAAATCGATGCTTTCGGAGTCGTCAGTTACAGCACAGGATTCAGTATTTCCATGGCGCACTTTGGATTTCTCTACTATATCGATCAAAAAACTTTCAAAGTACGAGGTTACAAGTCAACAAGAAGGTTTTTTATTTCAACTTCTCTGTCTCAACCATCCAAATGTATTTTTGAGGTCATCTTGATTGACATTGCGTGGAGAGAATTCTTGCAATCCATAATGTTGTAGGACACTCCATAATCGTTCAAAGCCTTCCACGTTTAGCTTCCAGTTGTCAAGAGTAGGAACGGACGCTTTTTTAAAATTATTTTTAGGGTCTAAAAATCGTAAATGAGACAAGAATTGCTTGCTATGAGCCCAAAGTTCATGATGAGGACGACCACGGCTGACATTCACTCGAAAGGGAGCGCTACTTTGCATGTGAAGTGGTGAACCATTCATAGAATCAAATAAAGTTTTGAAGAAACCTAGAATTTCTGCCATAATTAAAGCTCTTTTTCCCAATTTCAAGTTCCCTTCAGTAGTTTTTATTTTATCTATCATTAAATAAATATATATTGATAAAAGATTAAGAAAAAATAAAAGTTAAGTTATTGGTAAAATTATGTTGACAAATATTTTAAATATTTGAATGACAGCAACATGTGCAAAGACTAGAAATAATGCGCATACGTCAATGGAGCAGACAGTTTAACAACTCGATTTTTATTGGTAGAAATAAAAAATAGAAGGGATAAATTCGCCGGGCAAACGATTTTGAAATGAAAAAGAAGATTGCATATTTACTATTATAACTATTACTGCCAACACAGCTTGAAACTAACCTGGAGATTCAACAAGATTTTTAATCCGGCTTGCTGTAGTTGAACTAAAAACTTGCGCAGCAGGAGAGACTGATTTTTTTAATCTTTTTAGGATGAATATGTTCGTCTGTTAATTTTAAGAGTCTTGAACCAGATGTACGATTTTTAGGTAGATTTTTTTTTAAATCTAACTATTGTATTTGTCGTCATAGTCGATTTTTTAAGGAATTTTGTCATAAACTATCATAATTTGTTGAGTAGAGTTAGAAAATACCATTTGTTGAAAAATTTATATATGTATATATATATATATAGATATATTAGGGTGTTTCATATTTAGGCGATATTTTTTTTTTCCGTCCTACCGGAAAAACTAACAATTTAAAGTACGAAAAAAATATTCCCGCTGGAAAAAAAATTCTAAGTCAATTAGGGGCTTAGCACATCGAAAAATTCGATCTCCCATTTAAATAACAAGGAAAAAAAATTTGTTTTTAGTTTGGAATTTTTTACCTCGGCAATGGCTTATTGTACGAATAAGCCTAGCATACATTCCTGTTGGGAATATAACGCTCTACAAAAAAAGTATCTTATTATTTTTCGATAAATCCATCTGTTCAAAAGTTATTAGACCTCGAAGTCAACTTAAAGTAAATTTCGAGATCTTTTCACTTTTTCGGCGAAACTATCGGACTTATCATAAAATGCCACAGAATCTTTTTTGTATACAATTTTATTTCCTACAAGTTATTTTTCATAAAATTTTGTTTAATCCTGCTTTGTTTTCTAGTTATTTCCATTTTAATGCCAAGCTCTTAAAAAAATAGTGTTCTAATCGAATTTAAGAGCTTAGCATTAAAATGGAAATAACTAGAAATCGATGCAGAATTGAAAAAAAATTTATCACAAATGATTTGTCGGAAATAAAATTGTCTACAAAAAAAGATCACATGGCATTTTATGATAAGTCCGATAATTTCGCCGAAAAAGTGAAAAGATCTTGAAAGTTACTTTAAGTTGACTTCGAGGTCTAATGACTTTTGAACAGATGGATTTATCAAAAAATGATAGCAGACTTTTTTTGTAGAGCGTTAAACTCTGGACAAAAATGTTGAGACAAATCGCTTTTTGTCTTCGCGATTTTTACCAGCAGCCACCAGAATTCGCGGGTTGAACCCTGGCTTAGGCTGGCCTCTAACAAATTTTTATTTTATGCCGGACAGAGCAGTGGGCTGGGGTTCTTGCAAAGCAAAGACCCGCACTTATTCAAACTCGGCAACGTATAAAAAAAGACTTATCAACTTACCTCACGGCTGATAATTTCTATGCTGCTTTCTTACAGCTGACTTACTTATTATTTCTAACTTAATTAATAATTACTTTATCGTATTAAATAATCCCACCAGTATATTAAAATAGGGATAGAATAAGGTGATGAATAAAATAGGGAATTTAGTAGGACAATGTGCAATTTTATTGCCAATTATAATAAACTCAATTACTTACAATAACGTTTCACGCAGAATACAATAGTAATGGTCCTGGCTGGAACGCAGGATACGCAGTAGTGGCCACGTGGACTAAATCCTTATCATACACTGATTTTATTATTTAATTTAGTTTTATTACCGCGAATATGTCGCCGGTAACGTATAATACTTTCAATGTACTTAAATTTAATTATAATTAAATAACTAATAAACAATACAAAAAATACTATTTTGCAAGTTAATTGCCAGGAAAATATGCGTTTTATAAAATATAAAATACGTGATATCGCAAGTATAACAACTGATATTAAATGATAATAACGTCTGAACGTTAACGGATCCAGGATCGAAGTCAAGTTCAATCACCGTAGGGTCTTAGGGCTGAGTTTTTGGGCTCGCTCTCCACTTCCCCTCACGGTCATGCGTTGAGGTGACAATTAGTCATGTGACCATGGGACTATGACTCTAGCTTTAGGTGGTTTCAGACGGCAACGAGACGGAGAAAATTGGGAACCGCAAGGCTGAAGGCGAAGAAGACAATTCACATTGTCTCGATGTATGCTGGGCTTATTCATACAATAAGCCATTGCCGAGTTGAAAAATTCCAAACTAATAAAAATTTTTTTCCCCATGTTATTTGAATGGGAAATCGAATTTTTCGATGCGCTAAGCCCCTAATTGACTTAGAATATTTTTTCAAGCGGTAATATTTTTATTGTACTATAAATTGTTGATTTTTGAGGTAGGACAGAAAAAGAAAAATATCGCCTAAATATGAAACACCCTAATATATATATTAGGGTGATTCATTTACGCAAAAAAATTTTTTTTTTTTAAGTGCTCAAGCAAAATCTCAATCTACATCTAAAAAAAAAATTCTCACCAAATATGAGCTCTTAATTCCAATGCTAAGTACTTTCCATTTGATTTCAAAGATTTGCCATTTGAAATACACGTAAATTTTTTTTTTAACTTTCTAATACTTAGCTGCGTTTCATGATATCAACGCGGTTTTGGTCGCAAACTGTAGGGCATTCGGCGTTCTTTAAAAGTGCCCATAGATACTTATCTGTAATTTCAGCTATTTTGCTTGTGTCGGTTGCGGGACTCATTTTTTCTATGAAATCGACCTTTATTAGCTTGCAAAACGTAACCCAATGAAAGTACACTGAAAATGTTAGTAGAAATTTTACAGGAAATTTTATTCCCTTCAAAAAAAGTCCTATGAGTTAAATCGCTAAAGTCCATAGTTTCCGAGTTATAATCATTTTAATCGTTTGAAAAATATAATATAAATAAAAAATTACAATTGATATTTTATTCAAATATAGTGGAAACCTAAATATGTAAACCTTTTCAATAAGACAATTTATGGATAAATTGAGAAAAATATAGATAGCCCGAACTGGGAATCGAACCCAGACCATATCAGTACCACGCCGAGTGCTCTCCAGTTGTGCTATCCGGCACTATACTATATTCCGTTCAATTTGATCTATAACTTATTGAGCCACACCGCCCATCGTACAATAATACACCATTTAAATATTGTGGAAACCTAAACATGCAAACCATCTCAATAAGACAATTTATAGATAAATTGGAAGAATATAGATAGCCCGAACTGGGAATCGAACGCATACCATATAGGTATCGCGCCGAGTGCTCTGATTGATTTCCCCTACTGGTTTTCTGATGAATTGAAACATAAAATCATTTTGAAAAGATCAGCTCATTCTGCTTACAAGAAAAACAGTTCTATACCAAATTATAGAAGATTCAGCGACTTCAGACGGGAATGCAAAAGAGCGACGTACGCTATAAAAGTTTTGGGGACAAAGTGGAGCATCAGGTCCAATCTAATATTAACGAATTCTGGAAATTCGTTAGGAATAAAAGAAGAAATAATAGTGCAATACCATCAACTATGACCTGGAATAACTTATCAGCTGTCACAGGTAATGATATTAGCAATTTTTTTACCTCGTAATTTGAAAGTGTATACTCACAAAATATTCCTCAACATAGACACTCCTCTGACAGCGTTTCAGTGGAACCTATTCCTACCCTGGACTGTTTTGAAATTGATTTTATTGATGTGTATAAATTCCTATTGTCCCTGAATATAAAGAAAGGCGCTAGACCTGATGGACTACCTAATATCTTCCTCAAGAACTGTGCTAGTAGCCTTTGTGAACCTCTAGCGCATATATTTTGTGCTTCTCTGCAACAAGGAGTTTTCCCTACTAACTGGAAAACCTCATATATCAGCCCAACACATAAGGATGGACCAAGAACCGAGGTTGCCAATTACAGGCCTATCTGCATTCAATCTGCGTGAGCCAAGCTGTTTGAAAAGTTAATTTTACCACGACTCACGTCTTTCTTTGCTAATATCTTAACCAGCAAACAACATGGTTTCACTGGTGGGAGATCTACTACGTCAAACCTTTTTACTTACATCAATCACTTACAGAATGCGTTGAATGTTGGTCATACAGTTGGTAGACAAACTTCAGCAAAGCCTTCGATAGGGTTAACCATGACATCCTTTTAAGCAAACTTAGTGATTATGGTATATGGGGCAATGCCTTATGCTGGCTTCGATCGTACTTAACTGGCAGACAACTCCAGGTACGAGTGGATGGACATCTATCTGCTAAGTACAATGCATTATATGGAGTGCCGCAGGGGTCTCATCTTGGTCCTATACTTTTCAACATATTTGTTATTGATATTGGAGTCAACTTCAAATCGAATTATCTACTCTATGCAGACGATCTGAAAATTTTTAGAGCAATAAAAAACGATTCTGACATCCTAGGACTTCAACAAGACATAGATGAGCTATCATTATGGTGCCGTAGAAATAAACTGGACCTAAACATAAAAAAGTGTGCGATCGTATCGTTCTCGCGTTCGCATACCGGTATGCCAACTAACTACAAGCTTGATGGCGTCACAGTTCAAGAAGTAGAGTTCATCAAGGACCTAGGCGTCATAATAGCTAAGGTTTACTCAACACATTGACAAAATTGTTCTCCAGGCTCTTAAGGTACTGGGTTTGATTACCAGATCTAGTGAGGGTTTCACAAATCCCAACTCGTTACTAAGACTCTATCAATCTTTAGTCTTATCGATCCTAGAATACGGGACCGTCATTTGGTCCCCATACACTAATATTGCGATAAAACGTATTAAAAAAATACAGAAGAAGCTGTGCAAGACAATAGCCTATCGGTACGGACCATTTGGTCTCCTCAACTCATCGGAAGATGTCTGCAGCTACTACGAAATCAACAATTTTCATGATCGTCGCAAGGTTGCTGATCTAATTTTCTATTACAAAGTAGTAAATGAAATGACTGATACTCCTGATATCAGAAGCTGCTTCGAATTAGTACCCACAGGTCTACCACTGAGGCGAAATCGCTTGCCTAAAACAACTAAGTCAAACAAGAATGATGTAGTCAATAGCCTACATAACCGGATCGTCAATCTAGTAAACTCCTGCATAATGATATAGTTTTCCAGGGTGGATCTCTAAATACATTCATATCCGCGATTGAACAACGATTACTACAGTTCCATTAACGCATCTCAAACCGCATACATTGATTACTTTACCCTCTTTTCTTTCTTATGAATATATTCAAATTCATAAATTCTGATATTGTTAATTTTGTTGTATATTGCCGATTGGCATTTGTACTCTTAAATAAATAAATAAATACCAAAGAGTGCAACGTTGTGAGTGATAATGAGAAGAGGAGAGGTAGAAAAACGTATTTGTGGGGTGAAAGGCGTTTCGTCTAAGTATACGATAGCTGTGACTCCTCAGTTAGGTGCGTCTATCGTATACCCCGCCTAAGACGCCAAGTTGGAAATTACATGTTGGAAATGTTATATAATGAAACAGGTGTAGGGACCAGGTATTGCGAGAGACGAGCTGTACAATGTCATCTCGCAGAGTGAAGATAAACCACCACATATATATATATATATATATATATATATATATATATATATATATATATATATATATATATATATATATATATATATATATATATATATATATATATATATATATATAGATACGATTAATATATTATTATCGATTAAAAAAATATATAAGTAATAAAAAAATTTACGTTTCTCTTTATATGTAGTTGTAAATTTATATAGTTCTTTATTTGTACATCTGTCTATAAATTAAAGAGAAAAAAAAAATATTTGAGAGATTCGAACCTGGGTTCACTGAGTCAAAAGTCTTGTGTGCTACGCGTGTAGCTGCATCGGACTAAATAAATTGAAGAAATTCTGTATAAAGACTATGCTTAAAAAAATTTCAAAGTATGATTAATAATTAATTGTACTAATTAATAAATCTTAATTATTATTTAAATGCATCCTAGGGTTACTATAAAAGATCTTGTTTTTACTTCTTTAAAATACTTTCACAAATTTGAATTGTTTTCCAGTATAGTATGTGCTAGCTGGTTCTGTAACAGTTCAACCGCGGACAGTTCAACCGCGACAGTGACTACATGAAATCATGTATAAATGATTGCACAGTAACGGAAAAAATTATTCACTCAAAAATAAGCCGATACATAAGCTTGTTATCGTGTTGTGCCCTTTTTTCATGGGTTTCGTGTGTGTTTATTCGCGGTTGAACTGTCCGCGGTTGAGTGGTCGTGGCACCGTGCTAACTATATTATCGTCTCAATTAACTATACATATTTTTCGGTACGCATCGAGCGCCACAAACCTTAAGATCCCGATCTTGGAACTTTTCTATTCCGCTTCATAACACATGAGAGAGGACCCCCTGCGGCAAGCTGTCAACATAAACGTAACCTTACATTATTAAAAATATAGTAAGGTTATTATAGAGATATCTTCAAGATCCCTATTAACTGATTTTTGAAAACAATTATTGAAGAAACAACTTCTTTCTGAGCTCTGAAAGACAATCTTTTATAGACAACGTTTACATATTATAGAAAGGTTCATGCTAAACAGGATATTGATTTTTTGATTACATAAAAGAAAAACTTACTGATATGACATGAGCATTATCATTCGCTATTATTAATCTTGAAGACTTTTGTCCGTTACACATTCATTTAAATAGTTTCTAATCACAAATTTTTAATTCTAATTTTACTCTATCTGATAGGTCACATTTTTTTTGATGATGCTTTTCAATGTATGAACGGCTGCGACGGCGTCTGTATTCACAACGAAAATGAAACTCATGTTAATGATTATGTTAAGGCTTTGATAGAGGTTATTAAAATATCGGTTGAAAGGCTTGGTTTTTGTGCAAGTCCACCCATTAAATATCCTGCACCATATGGAGGAAGGCTTGAATGGATTTTTCCAGGGAAAACGCGATTAATCGTACATTTGAAAGATAAAAATAAAATACGTCACAGAAAACGATGGAGTCAAGTAAGACCTTAGTTGAAATGAAACAACGGTATTTAATAAAATGAAATTTATTTATTGCAGGTTATGTACATGTATTACTTACTGGGTTATAGAATAATTGATAGACAAATTAACATTAACCGTAAAGCCGTCATTGCGGAAAATACATATATACTCACATTAGATGGTGACATTGACTTTCAACCAAATGCCGTGAAAGTTCTTTTACACCTCATGAAACGTGATAAAAATTTAGGGGCTGCTTGTGGTCGAATTCACCCAATTGGAACTGGTCCAATGGTTTGGTTCCAAAAATTCGAATATGCCATCGGTCATTGGTTACAAAAATCGACTGAGCATACGATTGGAAGCGTTCTTTGTAGTCCAGGCTGTTTTTCTCTTTTCCGTGCAAAGGCATTAATGGAAGATAATGTTACAAGAAAATATGCTTCACAATCAACAGAAGCCTGGCATTATATTCAATATGATCAAGGTGAGGATCGTTGGTTATGTACACTTGTTTTACAGTCTGGATATCGTGTAGAATATTCTGCTGCGAGTGATTCATATACTCATGCCCCTGAAACTTTCAATGAATTTTATAATCAACGTCGACGTTGGATACCTTCCACAATAGCAAATATATTTGACTTACTGAGTTCATCAAATGACACAAGAAGAGCGAATGAAAATATATCATGGTTGTACATTGCATATCAATGGATATTAATGGGTAAGTTTCTCGATTTCATAATATTTTCATATGGATAAGGCCATATTAGAATATCACACACAGATATGTATGGCAATAATTAGCCAAATACAACCATTTACACTCATATGTGGTTTTCTGATATCGTCCGATATGACCTGATATGAACGTATATACCCGGATATTGTCATATATGTTTATATTAGAAAATATTAAACTGATATAAGGTCATATGTGGACATACCTGGGTATGTATATTGAAACTTGAATCGCTTCTCGACATATGAACTATATATAGCTATATGAGGTTCTGTTATGTGAGGCCATGTCAGGAAATAAAGCATGATTATGTACATCCATATTCGTCCAGATATTGAAACATATGGAATCATTTCAAGAGTTTCTAAATGTCCACACATAAACATAAATGCTCGGATCGTCAATTATAAATCTATCAGATTTGTGTGTTGAAATAAAAAATCACTATAATTTGTAACTCACTTTTTGAATATTAAATACTCTGCAATAATTTTTTTTGCAGAATCACAATCTACAGTTAATAGTATATTGCCTATTTGCAAACATGATGCATTTCAATTGATAAAATTTAGTAATTAATATTCAATATTAATGAAATTATAAGATACCACATAAAATAATTATTACTAGTTACGTTGATTTTTTTCAATTATTGTTGTTTCTCGGGTTATTTTGTCGCGGTTATTCTATCATCGAGTAAGCTGTTACGGAGTCGATATATGTTGCAAATAAATTCTATCTAAAATTTATAACTATGAAAAATACCACCTCATGTGAAGTAAAAATTTGATATAGACAAGAACCCATAGATAACCAGCATTTTCATACTGGAGAATAAATAAATAATTTTTATAAATCAATTTATATCTGTCCTAATTTAGACATTGTCATAAACATACGGTTTGATATACTTTGCTAAGATAGTTTTTATTATAGAAATAGATCAAAATATCAAGCTAGACATGGCAACATCAGGTGATATAAAGCTATATCAAGACGTATAAGTCCATATTAAAAAATTTTTCACTACGTATATATTACTATACAGACCAAATATATATATATATATATATATATGTATATAACAGAGTAACGCATGGTACATAGAAATTAAAATATTTATTCGTTTTATAATAAAACGTTTTTAATTGTCAATTGATTCCATTCAATATGCTGAAGTTATTGATTCGGAAGAAATAATTATAATTATAATTTTTTTATTTTCGTAGGAAGTACAGTACTTGGTCCTGGAACAATTTTTCTTATGCTTGTGGGTGCATTTGTCGCCGCATTCAGAATTGATAATTGGTCGAGTCTCTGTTATAATTTGATACCCATTGCAATCTTCGTCACTGTTTGTGTTGTCTGTAAGCCTGACGTTCAACTTATTATAGCTGCAATCATTTCGACATTTTATGGATTAGTGATGATCGTTGTTCTTGTGGGAATAATGATTCAAATTGCAGATGATGGGTGGTTCGCACCAAGCACGATTTTGTTCATTGCTGTAGCAGGACAGCTCATAATAGCTGGAATATTACATCCACAAGAAATGTCTTGCCTCATGTGTGGCGTCATTTATTATGTTACTGTACCTTCTATGTATATGTTATTAATCATTTATTCTCTGTTTAATGTTCATAATGTTACTTGGGGTACTAGAGAATCTAAAGTAATTTATCAAGAGGATTCGAGTGAATCGAAAGGAGAAAATACAGCTAACAAAATTAAAAATGTTAGAACTCTCAGAACACATCCTTTAGATAATTCTTTATTTAGATGGTTTGGTCGTAAACTTCATACACGCAATATTTCTTTCGAAGAATCATACAGGCTTGGTAACATTCAGAAATCTTTGGATCAAATTTCTTCACGTTTGGAAAATTTAGAAAAGTGAGTATGATATGTCCTTCGATTATTTCCTATAAAGTATAATTTCAGTATGAATATAAATTTTCAATGGATTTTTTTTCTAATAGAATGAAATAGCAGAAAAATGATTACACAGGTCTACAAAAAAGTGGTGTGTGTTGAGTATTAGACTATGATTTCCTGGCAGATTTTTACCCGTTGAATACGAATCTAAAGTCAGATTTAGGGGTCAAACTGCAGATTCGAGAAAAACCCTAAAAACCAACAAAAATCACGATATAGTAGATTTTCTGTATGATAATAATGTTCTTATAGATTTCATCGTTTTCTGCCTTTTTTGTCTTCAAATGACCTATGCAATGGATTTCTGCTGCGCTTATTTCCTCTTTTTCAGTTTTCTGTTGTAACATCCAACAGTAATCTGCGAACATATTCGATCCCCACTGTCCCTGAAATCATCATTTAAATTCCTTTAGCTCTTGGTGAAATCCTTCTGTTTGCTTTTCACTACGAAAATTCATTGGGCAACATGAACTCTGAAAGTTTTTTATCATAGTTGCCATAATGTTTTTGTCTTGCATTGTGTCTAATCCACTAGTCTAACTGTCTCGTGACACATCATCTTCTAGACCTTCTATAAAGTTTGCTAATGGTTGTTGCACACTTGACACAGAAAGGTAAGGAATTTGTCCTTATGCAATCAGTCCATAGCCTGTACATGCAAAAGTAGCAATCACTTGCATTGAGTCATTTTCTCTGTGTGGCTGGAGTTCTAAATTTAAGTTTCTATTTAACCTGATACTTTTCAAATCGGTTAATCATGTTATAACATGAACCACAAACAAATTTAGGAATCCAGTGTTTGAGATGAAAAAAAAATTTCATATAGATACACTTTTCATACAAAGTCACGAATTAATCTGTGAGCTTTTTTGGATTTTTCGCCCCTGTGTATTTTGCACAAACAAAGCAAAAGACATTAAGATTCCCAAAACATTCGTGATCGTTACGAGTACTAGAACTTTCAGCAAAATATTGAGTCGAAAATTAAAATAAACAAACCCCGATCGAAAGTAAGTCAGCCGTCTTAGGGGTAATAACTCTCATACCTCCCTTGGTCTAAGTATGAGGGCTTTCCGACTTCAACGAGGACAATGTAAACTCGTCGTCGAACACACTATGGCATCACCCTCATATTCTACCCCTTCCCTGCAAAACAGCATGCCTTCGCTGGCTTCGATACCACGACATGTTGACTAGTGAATCATTTTACACATCCCATCAAAAGGCAGTTGTCATCGTAGTCCGAACATTCCGTGGTAACAGGTTTCTGCCGGTAAATGTATTAATATAATTGACTGATTTTATATTTTTTGTCACAGACAAAAAATCAATAATCCATTGGATCTGTGTAAGATCTTGAGTTGCCGGTGTAGGCATTCCACCAGTCCACTGGATTGAGAATGATACGGTGTCGAGCCGCGTCGGTGGCCAGGAGATACCGATAGAGAGACTATATCGATATGTATAAACTCAAAACGTTTCTTCAGTAGTTCGGTATGAGCGAAAGGTGACACGTGACGATAAATCTTGTTTCGTTGACAATTCATGCTAACTTCGGCCCATTCTCAACAATCTTTCTGGATTGGGGGCCAAACATCGCGTTTGCTCACTAGTTTCCAGACACTTTAGTACCAGGGTGTGCCAGCGAGTGCACCGTGTCAAAAACTTTCTTTCGAAGGTGACCAGGAACTTATGGACGTGGCTTACTGCGACCGAATGGTCGTTGACGACAATTTGTTGCCACTGTAGTGACATTGTTGCGTTGTTAAGACGATCTCGAAGTTCAGGATCGTTCTTTCGAGCGTTTACTAGCTCGTTCGTAGTAATCGACGTCAAAATGGCTTCAACGCGTGATAGCGTGCCTGTGACGATATTCTCGTGTCCAGAAATGTGTCTGAAATCACTCGTGGATTCGCCAATAAAGTCTAGGTGACAAAATTGCTACGGTGATGCTCGTTCAGTACATTGCTTAAAGGAGAAAAAACGGCTTATGATTGGTGTAAATTGCAACTTGCTAATCTTAAAAAATATCACGTTCGCGATGATACAGCGAAGATTTTTGAATGGAAGGCTGTAGTTTATTGCTGACAAACGGAAGTGGTTGCCATTGTCCGTCAACTAGTTGTTGCAGAACTGCACCAATGGCTGTTTTCGATGCGTCGAAGAAAATGGCACACGTTGTGTCGTCATTCAGATGTGCAAGCATTGCAGCGTTGGCTAATACCTGCTTAGCGTAATCATAGGCTCTTCGAAGTTGTGTTTTTTAAAAAATCAGTGTTGATCCTTTGACTTTTGACCCTTCGAACAGTTTATTCAGCAGCGAAATGATTTTTGCAGAATTGCTGATAAATTTCCTGCAGAAATTTATGGTACCTAGATAACAACGTAGTACAGAGATCGTGCTAGGAAATTTTAAGTTAATGATCGCGACTATCCTGTCGGAAAATGGCTTGATACCTTTGTAAGCGGATCAGTGTCCTTTAAAGCTAACTCACCTGTCAGGAATGTTCGAGACGCTTTGAGTTGTACGGAAATTATCACTGGGTGAAAATTTCGACGTGTACCATAGTTTTTATTCACTGTATTTTGCACAGAAATTCATCAATCACTTTTATCGCAATTTAATTTGCAATCCGATGGTGTTTCTTAAATTATAAACCTGTGTGGCATAAGTCGAAACTGCCTCGTGACGCACCAGCCGGGATAAAAGCCTCACCCAACACTGAATTCTCGTAGTTCACAGTTGTAAAGAATTTGCAGAATTGATTCGTCGTTATTAGCTATCAGTGGTGATGCGATCTTGTACATTCCACTTGCTGATTGCTACATAAGCCGTGCATACGAAATAGCGTACTCTTAGAAATCACGTCAGGCAGTCACGAATGAATTGATTAGGATATGGTTTGAGGAATTTAATCATTACGATGATTAAATTATCAGACTTCAACTAATTATTTTAGCAAAATGATAAATAGCAAGCTCGTTATCGGTTATCCCTCAAACTTGTACGTGTGTTCTAGTCGCTTGCCTGTTGCCAAATGGTATGCAGCGTGAGGGAATAATATTCGGCCATTGATGATGATCGATGGTTAACAGGCTTACCCGAAATTATGAATTATTATAATATAAGAAGTGATGTAGTCGCTGCACACATGTAAATTGATATATAAATATAAAAAAAAGGCCATTCGGCAGCCGAAATGGAAGGTAGATTTTCCAATTAATCTATATAAAAAGTTCCATACATACATATCTTGTGATACATGTTAGTGTATAGTAGGGTGCTTCGTTTGAGATGACTTTTTTTTTTTTTCTAAGTCCCATGTCAAAATATCATTGTACACACTGAAAAAAAAAAATTCTCATCAAAGATGAGCTCTTAATTTTAATTTTAAGTACTCACTAAATGAATTTAAAATTTTCCCATTTGATTAACACGTAAATTTAAATTTTATTTTTTCAATTATCTATAGCTTAACGGCATTTCAAGATATTTGATCGACCATAGGTGGAAATCACAGAGTAATCGTTCCTCTTTGAAAGTGCTTGTAGCTAATTTATGTTTTGTAATCGACCTCATCGGTAAAAAATCTTAAAGCCAATTTTTTTCAAATTTCATGGTTTCATTTATTTTACTTACAAACCATTAACTTTACGACAAAATTGTACAAGACTCATTTCCTACAAAAGAAATTATGTAAGCCATCACTGTAGAGCTAGTAGTTTTCGAGATAAATCCAATGTCAAAAACAAAAAAAAAGTTTCAATTTTTTTTTCTTCGATTTTTTTTGACATTTTTTAGAAATTTTTTATTTTTTTTGTCATTTCCTTGCATTTGCTGAGTCACCAACGCAAAAATTTGAGAAAAGTCGAAAAAAAAAATTTTTTCATTTTGGTTATGATTACACAATTAAAGGAACAAAACTTGCTCCTTTAATTGTTTAGCAAAAATTTGATCGATGATCCCCAAAAATCGGTTCGATGGATCAATTTAAAAATTTACAGGGGTCTTGGGAAGTACATTGAGCTAAAAAAATCTCTGGCAACATTATTTTTTTTATCGATATTTGCAGAGTAGCGGTTGATTTACTAAAAAACCAAAAAAAGTCATTTTTTGTGCTTACTTCTAATGGATGTTAAAAATAAAAAAAATTTTTTTTTTCAAAAAATGATGACAGGGTCTTTTAGGGAATTTATTCAAGTTTTCACCGCCGCCCTTCAACTTTCTGTGCGATCATTGGTACCTGAAATATCGATGATCAAAGCCAAAAGGATCATTTTCTGTTTGAAGGCTGATATCTCTGCGACAAATCGTCCTACGAGGTTAAAAAAAAACCAAATTGAAGCTGAATAAATTTGCTAAATGAACTATGCATTCGTTTAGTTGAAAGAATTTTTTCGCGGTCCGTGGGCTCTTCGGAAAAAAAAAAAAAATTTAGAAATTTTTTGTCTCGCGGTATTTCTCATGTTTGCACAATAACCGGAGCTTTTAAAAAATTTTGAAAAAAATGCACCAAAACTAGAGATTTCAAGCTGTAAAATGCTTTTTTTCAAATCTCGATACGATCATTTTTCACCAAGTTACAGCCTTCCAAAAATCACTGAAAAATTTATAAAATTTTTCTGCTCCTTTAATTTTTTGCATTAGTGTATAATCCAAAGACAGGTGGCTAGTCAGCCGACTCTGATTTACAACAAAAATTATGAAAATAAATTATTAGGTGGCTAATCAGCCAACTCTAATTTACAAGATTCAAAATTATATTTACTATTTTAATTTTAAATTACATATGCTCGAATTTTAATTTTGTGATTCTGATATAATTAACTGAACATTTCAAACTTTCATATAACATTTTAATTTTAAACTACACGTGTTCGAATTTCAATTTTTGTAATTCTGATATAATAAATTGAATATTTCAAACTTTCATTTAACACTTTAATTTTAAACTACACGTGTTCGAATTTTTATTTTGTAAATCTGATATAATTACTTGAACATTTGAAACTTCCATATAGCATTTCAATTTTAAACTACACATGCTCGAATTTTAATTTTGTAATTCTGATGTAATTAATTGAATATTTCAAACTTTCGTTTAATATTTTAATTTTTAAACTGAGTATTTTGAATTTGTTTAGTATTTTAATTATACCTGGTTTTTCTGTGCGAACACATGATGTGGTACTTATACTCGTTTAACTAACTCTTTTCCTTTTCATTTTCTTCATTGTAAAAAAAAAAAACATCAGTTCACACTTTGATGAATGCAGCCAGAAGAGATATTTTCGTAGGAAATTGAATTTTGTGAGTTCTTATTGTTGACAATTTTGTTCTCTACAAATTATTATCAGTAAAGTTATTTACAATTCCGCATTGTTTTCTAGTTATATTCATTTCAATGTCGAGCTCTTAAAATCGATCAGAACAATACTTTTTTATGAGTTTGAAATAAAAATGAAAATAACTAGAAAACAATGCGGAATTTGAAAAAACTTGACTGACAATAATTTGTAGAGAATAAAATTAGCAACAAAAAAAATCCTATAACATTCTGTGATAAATCTGATAGTTTCACCGGAAAAGAAAAACGATCTCCAACTTTACTTCGAGCTCTAATAACTTTGAAACAGATGGATTTATCGAAAAATGATAAGAGACCTTCTTTGTAGAGCGTTCAATTTCCTACAAAAATATGTATTAGTCTGTTTGATCTATTGATTTGTTAACGAGGTTAAAAATACTTAAGCTAAAAAAAAAATTTTTCCATGTTATTTAGATGGGAAAATCGAATTTTTCAATGAGCTAGGTTTTTAATCAACATAGAATTTTTTTTCATGCGCGAAAAATTTTTTTTTTGTGTTGAACTATGGTTTTTTTCACATGCACTTGAAAAAAAAAATCTGGCTCCGAAATGAAGCACCCTCATATATATGTATATTATTAAATTATTAATTTTCAATTTTTAGTAGATTTCATAGAAATCTAACTATTGTATTTATCCTCACAATAGAATTTTCGAAAAATTTTGCTATATCTCAACTCAGCTCGACGAGCTGAGTCAGAAAATACATTTGGTTCAAAAGTTTATATATATATATAATATAACGCGCCGTTCTCTAACGATAGCGTCCACAATTCTACACCGATCTTAATGAAACTCAGTATACTTATTCTATAGACGATTACCTTGTATAAGTTCGAAGATGAGCCAATTCGGCCAATAAGTTTAGCAGTTATAGTTAATTAAAATTTTGTAAAATTTTCAAAACAAATATGTTTGCCGCTTTAACTGGATGTAACTTCTAAACGGAAAGAGATAGCTTATTTTCGTTTGTTCTATGGTAACGCTCGTTCGATTGCCTACAATTTTGACTATACAGCTTGTTGATTTGACCATTTTTATTAATAGATAAATGGTTTTGAACATTTACAAAATATTGTAGAAACTAATTTTATGCAGGTTTTCACTTTGTTTATAGCCACAATTTCAAACCGATCACCTTGAAACTTAGTATACGTATTTTGTGGGTGACTACCTTGTTCGAGTTTGAAAATGAGCTCAATCGGTCGATTAGTTTAGAAGTTATAGCATTTCAAAATTTTCAAAGTGCCCAAAATTCATATTTTTATTTATTCTTCCTTCAATATCTTTTGAATGTGATAACTTATCGACTTTATATCAAATTCATCTGAAAGCTCTTCGAATAAGCTTTAAATTTCATGCCTATATATATGCCTAGACCACTGAAATTACTTATTTTACCATTTATTCAATGAAATTTTGCTATTGCATTAGTTCTCCTACTTCTTAGTACATTCATGGAGCTACTTAAATTCATATTATCGCAGTCTGACACTTATAAAATCTAAACATCTCAATTCAGTGGGTATTGTAACGCTGGGGTACGTTATCCTGCACTTACTGGTGGAAGGGTGCAGTTCGTGGGTCAAAGTTTGCCCCGCTAGCTCTTTATGAAACTCTGACTTGTGATATTTAAGTTAGGTATTAATTAACTTACCCGAACTAGCCTTACAATTCTAAACTAATACTAGTACTTAGCCTAAGATTGTGTTCGGAGATGGAAAATGTCCTTGATGTCCTTGGACTGGCGTTGGTTGATCCTCAGAAATCTCCTCCTTGGACCTTTGTACTGATTCCCCAATGTATGGACTGAGAAGACCCTTAATTGTCTAATGTGGACTTAGGGAAAGCACAGGTGAATTCACTCAACACTGGTTTCAGGTATTAGTTTAATTATTTATTGAACTAATAATAAACTAATTGCCACGTCGTACACACACACACTGGTTCTCAATACAGTTACTGTACTTAACACGTACAGGGCTCTCTACCAATTTAATCAAATAACCGTCTTCGGTATAGCAACAAATATGAGCTATTACTTATTCCAAACAAATATGATGTAATAAGTACTGGATAATTTATTGAACTAACTATCGCGGACACTAGACGAATTACCAACAAATATGAGTTAAGACTAAATTGATAAATAGTAACGACGATCAGCGAACAGGTCGATTACTATCGTGTGACAACTAAACTCAAAAGACCACTTGCTATGAGCAAAGCTGGACACAAAAAGCTTCGATCGCATGTTAACGCGCTCTTTTATAGACAGAACTGCCGCATTTGTCATGTGACAGTTCTGACCCGATGATAAACGGAGGCGTACGATGCCAACATCGTAACACCACCCTCCTTAACTTTAACCCGGGTATTGTCTATGATAAACTGACAATTTACTGGTTAAAGTTAATCGAAAGTATTTTACGCCGACAGTAACTTTTCATCCATCCATACAACATTATTTTCATTCATACTGTGGCAAGAGATACTGGTCTTACAATAACTCCGACGAGTACCTCTTTAATATCAAAATATAATTATCATTAAACATTTATAAACTTTAAGCAAAATATAAGCACTGTTGTACATTTTCTTTGATTATTATAAATATTATCACATGTAATCAGTACTGGACTCATCAATGTCCTTTTCTATTCACTACTTTGGTGCGTAGAAACAAAAACAAAAATAAAGAATACAAACAAAAACTGAATACAACACTATTGTGCAAATACTGGTATGTTCTTTTGGAACAACAAATAAATAATAAATAATAAATCGGCATGATTTACATGCATTAATAAATCTGAGCAATTTTTCTATAAGTAATTACTCTAGTCATAAATAAATATTTCAAATGTACTATGTGATTGACAAAAATAAAAATAAAGAATCAAAAAATAATAATAAACTAAAAACCGGTTTATAATATAAATACTATTGTCGTTGTATAATACTGGTTTCTTGAGCAATCTTGATAACACTGTCACTTATCACATGTACTTCAGGTCATGTCCGGGGAATGTCGTTGATTACGGTGGCAAGATTTGGAATGCCCCTCTTGCTGCTCGTGACATCTGGACTCTAGTTCTGCATGTCTGGCACGCGTCGTTCATGAACGGATCTGTAGTTGAGCAATGACGACAGTAGCCTCTCATTTTTCGGTAGCCATCGGTGTTCCAGTGCTGATATGGGCACGTGTTATTAGTGTGCCCTAGTCGTCGACAATTAGTGCAATAGCACTCACCTCTGAGTTCATTCTGGCACTGATCATAAGTGTGCCCTTTTTCTTTGCATTTGAGGCAACCTGGTTCTGGTACAGGAGCCAGTCTTGTTTCAATTGTCTGAGTAGCAACAGTCCTAGTGGACTTCGATGACATTGATTCCGTGATTTTCTTGACAATCTCTCGCCATTCAGTTTGCGAGAGCATGTGATTTAAATTGGAGTCAACCATCTTGAGATCTCTTCCAATCATCATCTGGCATTTTACCGTCACTGATGGAATTGGGAGCTCAGGTGTCTGCACTGGTGTTGTAACTGGTTTTTCAGGCATAGCTAGCACTGAATTCTTCTCATGATAAACTAATACATTTGACAAGCGTCTGTGAAAGCCTGCCGCCAATGTAACTTCAGTTGTTACCGGGATCTCAAAGTTGAGATACGCTGCTGGTGTGGCGAATACGGGGTTAGCCCAGTACGAATTACGATCGCCGATTCTTCCATGGAATCTACAGGTCCGCAGTAGTTGTTGATCTGCTTTCTTGTCTTTTGAGGTTTCTTTGCTGTACAAGAATCTCCCAAGTTCTGCCATCCTGTGAAAGAACTATCATTAGACTGTGCAACGTACTAGTATTAGCTTATTCTAAAAGTTACAATTTTATTTCAATAATACCTAACCGACTCATTGTTCGACTTTAGGTACTCTACGGTTTGATCTGCGCGGTATTTTCAGATCATTAATACTAAATTTACCAATAATATTATTATCTTTATCACAGACGTTTACTAAACTGTTTGAATAAAAACTGTGTACATACAATGGCCCTTTGCGAGGAGGCGCAAGCTTACCTGCGAATCCATCAACCTTTTTACTCAATTGTTTATTTTTAATAAATACCTCGGCACCAATAACAATGTCAATGTTAGGATCTGGTACCTTCTCGTCTTGTCTGTTTTGAGCTTTGATCATAAATGACTCGATGTAATGTCTAAGCTCATCGATTAAAGATAATACCGTGTTTCTATGGTCTGGTTTATTTAATTCTGTCAAAACTTTTCCCCCGCGGTGAAGGTCTAGATACCGAGGATCACGGCCGAAGTTTAAGTAAGCTGGGCTTACTGTCAGCGAGCTGTGAACAGAAGTATTATAAGCATAAACAAGTTCTGGGAGATTTTGGTCCCATCTGGAATGTTTATCTGTAAGAAAAGTTCGAATTAAAGATTTTAAATTTCTGTTTATTCGTTCCACAGGGTTAGACTGTGGATGATATGCCGGTGTTAATTCGTGTACTATGTTATTAGTCTGTAAATATTCAGAAACAACTTTATTAACAAACTCAGTTCCGTTGTCAGTTACAACTACTCGCGGGTAGCCCCAACGATTAAACACTGAGCGTAAAAAGAATATGATTTTACTACCGGTTGGTTCTGATATTGGCTGGACTTCCAGATACCTTGAGTACATATCGCATAACACAATCAAATGTGTCTTTTGATGCTGCGACTTGGGCAGTGGTCCCACAGTATCAACTGATACACTTTCCCATAGCTCGGTGATTGGTCTGTGCCCTGGTATCACCTGTGGTGGATTAGTATCTGGTTTTTGTAATTTACAAACAGTACACTGGCTTACATATTTGGTTACGTCGAAGTACATATTAGGCCAATAGTAATGACTGGCCACGTGGTGATACGTCTTGGTTATTCCGCCATGTCCGGATACTGTTTCGTCATGCGCCTTGCTGATAACTGACTTGCGCTGTTCTGGTTTGACAACTAGTTTCCAATGCTCCGGCGCATCGTCGAATAACTGCGTGGGATGCCGCGGTCGATAATAATATAGGTCATTATCGAGGAATTTCCATTGAGGAAAGCGTGTTGGAGTAGCCTTGACCTCGTTAACTTTTCTGTCGTACCACTGTTGTACTATGTCTTTTACTCGATTGACCCTCTCAGCCTCAGGTTCAATACCCTCGTAAGCTCGGGAGAGAGCGTCAGCCGCTTCGTTGCTAATGCCTGGTCTGTGAACTATTGTTATTGTCCACAGAGAGTACTCTGCTACCCATCTTGCTAATCGTCCTCTCGGGTTCTTGACATTCTGAAGCCATTTCAGACTTGCATGATCGGTGACAACTGTCACTGGATATTCTTCATAAAAACCTCTCAGTTTTTGATACGACCAAATGACTGCAAGGCACTCCTTTTCTGTCGTGGTGTAATTTTTCTCATGCTTGTTCAAGGATCGACTGATGGCAGTTATGTGATATTCTCGGTCTTGGCCCTTTTGTGTTAATACGGCACCAATACCGGTATCACAGGCATCTGTATAAAGTATGAAAGGTAAAGTATAATCTGGTACCGTTAATGCTGGTGCCTCCAAGAGTAACTTCTTCATGTCAATAAAGGCCTGCTGTTGTTCAGGACCCCATACCCATACTGATTTCTCACTGGTAATAGATGTGAGTGGATCTTGGATTTTTGCAACCATCTTCATATGTCGGCGATACCAATTTACCATTCCCAAGAACCGTCTCAGCTGTTTTTTATTTACTGGTTCTGGGTAGTCTCTTATGGCGCTCAGCTTGCTGGGATCTGGATGTAATTCATTACCTTTAATAATGAATCCCAGATATTTCATTTCTGCAACACAGAAACAACATTTTTCTCTTTTAATTAATAGTCCTACCTCTCTGAAGACTTTGAATAAAACCCCCAGGACTTGTAGATGAATTTCAAATGTTGGTGTCGCTACTACCCAATCGTCCATGTATGGATGGATAAAATTTATCCAATGTGCTGGTAGTTCAAGCTGGCGTAATGTTTGCTTCATTGTTTGAATTATCAGATCCATATTACGTTGAAATGTTCCTGGTGCAGTTGACAAACCAAAAGGCATTCTTACAAACTCGAATGACCCCATTCCTTCGACAGCAAACGCCGTGTATTTACGGTGCTCTGGTTTTATCTGAATCTGATAATATGCATTTGTACAATCAATGACACTTCTATATGCACCTTCTCTGATGACTTCCAATGATGTATCGATGCGTCTCATTGGATAATTGACCATTTTCATTATTTTATTTAGCGGTCGATAGTCGATGCACATTCTCCATGTCTTGATGTCGTCCGCGCTTTGCCCTGGTAGTAATTTCTTTTTTACCATCACCGGCTGGAAGCTCCATTCACTAGTACTTGCCTGAATAATTTTCTGGTCAAGTAGTTGCTCAATAATTTTGTGTAATGCTTCTGTTACCTTCGGTGACCTCCTATATGGCTTTACGCGTATCGGTGTGTAATTATTTAATTCAATTTCATACTCGACTCCTTTCAGAGTACCGAGCTCAGCTTTGTCCATTAATACAAATTCCTGGTCTAGAAATTTAGTTAATTTATCTTGTTCGTCTACGTTCAAGTGAATTGATCTGATTGTGTTACCTGGTTGTACTGGTTCACAAACTTTTGGATGATCATCATGTTTCCATGTCCACGTCATGTTATCGGCACGTAATTGTATCCCGTTATCCATCATGAATCTCATCCCTAGGATGATGTCATCGGGCATCCGGTCGAATACTTCAAACCATGCGTGTACCTCGGTTTCTTCAATCTCGAACGTAACAAATATTCTCCGAAGACTTTGTATTGCTGAATTATCTGCTAAAATAAATGAATTTTTAGCAGTATTGAATTTTATTTTTATTATATTATCCTGGATTTTACTGGCAATATCCTGTGTCATGAAATTTCTACCGGCACCTGAGTCGAACAATGCTGTACATTTTATTTTATTTATTTTTACTAAGCACGTGAAATGTTTACTTACGCTTAGTTGTACGCTTTGCTTCACGTTTGCTCCCTCAGATACTGTAATAAGTTGTTTAATCGCTGGTTTAGGTACTGCAGGTGTTTTGTCCTTTGTAGGAGACGGCACGTAGTAGTCTGCGCCGCAGCATTTAGCTATACAGTTACCCATCACGACACTATTCTGGACACTACTATTAATTTTATAATTATTGTTTATATCAGACCTGTTTTTATTTACTTCACCGTTGTCACTTTGATCTGATTCGGCCGTTGACTGTCGGTCGTCTGATACTCCATCACTTTCTGTTTCCATGGGGTGGTGAGATGGGTGGCCTCCCCCCTCTTGCTCCGAAGCGCAGTCTGCTAACGTTGTCGCGAGTACGGGACACTGCGTATATCGCACTCGCTCAGTTAGTTTTTTCTACAGCTACACTGTTTAGCTGTTGCTCCCACGGTGAAACATCGCACACAAACGTCGACTCTATCCTCTTCGCAATCCCTGGTTTTGTGTCCGCCTTTCATTCCACAATTCAAGCACGTGTAGGTGCCTCCTACAGATTTACTCGTGCCTCTTGAAGTGTTGGACCCAGATCTATTGCTGCGATCTCGTGATCTTGATCTCTCTCTGTCATTGTGCTGGTTTTTCCTGTTAAAGATGACATTAATTTTTTTATCGTCATCTTTATTGTGATTTATCGATTTGATTTTATTTACAGCAGTTCTCCTGCTTTTTCTTTTTACTCTGCATATAGTTGTTTCTTCTTCTTCAGAACTTGACTCCGTAGATTCATTCACTGAATCTCTTGTTGTTTGTAGCCTACGTACTGGTATTTTTCTGGCTTCTTTCACTCTCCGGATGTCCGCTACTCTGCTTTCTGCGATTGATATTAATTCAGCAAATTGTTTATACGTCGTTGCCTTTTGCATAGAATTCAATTCTCTCTGAATTTCTATGGTCAGCTTTGGTTTTATTATTTCCAGTTGTTTTGCTGTTGTCATTGGATCTTCTAGCTCAGCGAATTTGCTTCTCATGTGTCTCACAAATTCCTGTGTATTTTCATTTTTCCTTTGGTATATGCTGAATATTTCCTGAAGTACTTCCGTGTCTAGAGTTGTTTTACAAAATGCCACATTAAATGATTTTTTGACATCTTCCCAGTTTGTCCATGTGTTAACGTTCTGTTTAAACCATTCTTTCTCACTGGCTATTGCTATTTTTAATAGGTCAATTCTTTCTTCGAACTCCATTTCTTGTTCGATGCAGGTCTCAGTAAATGCTTGTAACCATTGTTTAGGCTGTGAATCTGCTGTATATTTCAAGTTGTTACTTCTAATCAATATTTCCATTGATTTTATTTTGTCTGCACGTTTCTTCATGTTGTCTTCACGCGTGTTATACGTAGTATTCATTGTATTGAATCCCTGGTGACCTTGATATTGGGTTCTCTGGTCTGGTATGTGTGTATACTGTACATTTGGTCCGTTGTGCGCATACATTTGAGGTTGCGTGTACTGCACTGAATATTTGTTGTAATTATTCATGGGCACGTTTCTCTTATCACGTGATCCCATCTCTTGTTGCGTTTTCTGGTATATTTGGGTTGAGTTTTGAATTCCCTCCAGATCTTCGGTGTTGTCCCATAGCTGTACATCCTTCACTATATAATTTATTATGGAATTTTGCCAATATCCAACATCTCCTTTCTTTATACCTAGTTCTCGTTCTAGTTGTTCTACGTGCTTGCGGCTGGTAATTTTTGGCATAGATTCAATTATTTCTATACGAGCTGTCAGGTTTTTTTCTGTTTTTACTCTTTGTTTTGTCCAGTTGATCATGTCAGCCATCATCTTGCACCAGATTGCATTGTGTACTTGCAATTCTTCCACTTGTTTTATATTTGACATGAATATGTTCCTTTTAATTTTATCTAGACTCCATACTCTCTCCTCTTTTGTTAGAGTTGTTACGTTTAGATTTTGTTGTGCTGTTCCTGGTACTGCGTGGATTATAACTTCCTCGCTGTCTACTTCTTCGTCATCTTCGGGCGATTTGTTGAAGTTGTACTGGTCTGCTGACATCCATTCACCATGTTTTTTAAATAACAAAGGTTTTGTTAATCTTCTGTCTTCTCTAATTACTGGTATCTTTTTTTGTTTGTTTACTTCTTGTGATTCTGACATCTGTTCTATTTGATCAAAGTTGTCCGTCCCATTTGGTATTTGATTCTGGTTGTCAAGCTGTGCTGTCGTGTTTAGATGCTGTTGAATCGTTTCTTTCACCTCCTTTTTTATTTCGGCCATCGATTGGTTCACCATCGATCGCATTTCTGCTTGAAGTTCTTTTGTATATTTCCTTGTCTTAACCATTTTGCAAAAATAAACAGAAATTTAAATTCCGACTCGAAATAAAAAATAAAACGAAAAAAAATAAACACAAAAATTAGTTGATTAATAAATAAAGTGTTTGCAACGTATTCCCGTTGCGTGCTGACCAAAATCTCCGTTGATATAAACCTGTTGACTTACAATAATTCTGTATTATTATTCACGATCACGTATGTGGATTACAAATATTTTATATGCAAAAAGTATAAAAATTTTAACTACTGGTACAATATAAATTTTAATTTATATTTTTCTATTTATTTTACTGTTAAATTTTAAATAAAAATACTTAAAATCAATACCTTTTAGTATGCGAACACGTGGATAACCTGGATTTTATATCTCGTAATATATTTTATTTTACGTCTCTGTATACGTTTATTACTCGTATTAAATGTATTTTATTACTTTATAATATATTAAGTTTCTATTGATAACTTTTTTAATAAACTGTCTCTATTTTATTTATTTACTGAAGAATAAAAAAGATTTTACTTTGAACTGGTTGTGACTTGTGATGCGTAATAAAATATCTGTCAACAACTTTTTATACGTTACTTTGTCTAATAAATACGGTTATTTATTACCCTGGTAGATGGCGGTAAATCAATGAATTGATCACTAAGTTTCTACTATACCGACAGTAAGGTTGATGAATTCCTAGGCGATCTTCTGAAACAGATAATTTGAATTTAAAAGTTTCCCGCGTTTGCGGATTATCACCTATTTTGTTTTATGTTGATATTCTTATGTTACAATAATAAATTAGTCATAACAATGAGTCAACCTGGCTGTTCGGGTATTTGTCTCGTATTTACTAAGCCGATTATTATTATTATCTTGAATAAATTTCAATTTATTAATTTTTTCGTTTCCGGTTTGTTACAAAGCAAAATTTTAGTCTTATTTACTCTGGTTTATTTCATGAGAGTTTTTGTTTGCTTGACTAAGTTTTCCTTTTATGCTATTACAAACTCTAAATCTTTTATTTTTGTGATTTTGTCACTTAGTTGATTTTATTTACTTAACAGAAGCTACTTCCTGTTTGCTTTACAATTTTAATCTCTACTGAAATTTCATCGTGACAAGATTTTATATCCAGATTTTTCTGGTTTATACTGGTTTTACTAAGTCTTTTTCTTGTTACTACGAGAATTTTTATTCACACAGTCTGTTATTTAGATTTTAATCGTTATTCTCTTGTAACTTAATTTACTGGTTTTATTTGTATAAAGACTTAATTTTTTTTTTCTATATCCGGTATATTATTTGTTTCACTTAACAAATATTTTTTTCTATTTTATACTTAAATTTAATCTTAAATATTAAGTAAATTATAAAATTACTTATAATTAATTTACAATGTTATACACTACACTGTTCACTTCACTTAACAATATTTTACTTAAATCTATTTCCGGTTTATACTAATTCTTAATTCCAACGGAATTTATATTTTTTCTCTTTGGGAAATTAAACTTGAATTATTTTATAACGATAATACCGGAAGCGTGATTTTATCACCTTTTTCTTTATTTGTTCCCGGGCGAAAAGAGATTTCTAGAAAAATTTAATCCCGGGTAATTTTTCTTTTGATTCTCTAATTTTTAGAGATAATTTTAAACAAAATTGTAATTTTTACCTAAAAATTAACTAAAAATCTGGTTTTTTTTTTTGAACAAAAAAAAAATTTAAGCAAAAAAAAAGATAAACTAAAAATGACAAAAAGATTATATTTTTAGAGCGAAAAATATAGAAAAACTGGTAGTGTGCGTTTTCTTCCTGATAAAACGCCTAAAAAGTCAAGGCCTTAGGAATTTTCGGGAACAATTTCTCGAATTGAACCTGCTTGATACTCGACAATTCTTTGTCCGGTGTTCTTATTTTTATTTCGTGGACTCTACTCGAAAATTACTGATTTTATGTCCAAAAATTTTAACTATACAGTGATTAATTGAATTTATATAATTAAAATGATGTGAGTTACAGATTTGATCAATTAACTTGACTCGAAGAAATTTAACAAATCCGTTGCGCTTTATTGCGTTATACAATAAATTATAGGCTTAATTAACTATTACATTAATTAAAACCCGTTGGGCGCCAGTTGCTACGCTGGGGTACGTTATCCTGCACTTACTGGTGGAAGGGTGCAGTTCGTGGGTCAAAGTTTGCCCCGCTAGCTCTTTATGAAACTCTGACTTGTGATATTTAAGTTAGGTATTAATTAACTTACCCGAACTAGCCTTACAATTCTAAACTAATACTAGTACTTAGCCTAAGATTGTGTTCGGAGATGGAAAATGTCCTTGATGTCCTTGGACTGGCGTTGGTTGATCCTCAGAAATCTCCTCCTTGGACCTTTGTACTGATTCCCCAATGTATGGACTGAGAAGACCCTTAATTGTCTAATGTGGACTTAGGGAAAGCACAGGTGAATTCACTCAACACTGGTTTCAGGTATTAGTTTAATTATTTATTGAACTAATAATAAACTAATTGCCACGTCGTACACACACACACTGGTTCTCAATACAGTTACTGTACTTAACACGTACAGGGCTCTCTACCAATTTAATCAAATAACCGTCTTCGGTATAGCAACAAATATGAGCTATTACTTATTCCAAACAAATATGATGTAATAAGTACTGGATAATTTATTGAACTAACTATCGCGGACACTAGACGAATTACCAACAAATATGAGTTAAGACTAAATTGATAAATAGTAACGACGATCAGCGAACAGGTCGATTACTATCGTGTGACAACTAAACTCAAAAGACCACTTGCTATGAGCAAAGCTGGACACAAAAAGCTTCGATCGCATGTTAACGCGCTCTTTTATAGACAGAACTGCCGCATTTGTCATGTGACAGTTCTGACCCGATGATAAACGGAGGCGTACGATGCCAACATCGTAACAGTATATACAATTTTGTTTTATCGACAGTGTATAATAGTATATTTTACACCTCGGGCAGTAAAGTAAGAAATGTTTCAGATCTCATGTAATTGTTGGCCGAGGCGAAGCCGAGGTCAACAAACATGTGATCTGAGGCTTTCTTATTTACTGCCCAAGGTGTAAATACTATTTTTCTCCTCGACGGAGACGGAAAGCGGAAACTTCGTTTCGCACAGCGGGAGAAAAGTTGACGCTTTTCGCCTGGAGGGGAGAAAATGATATTATATATCAATAACAAGATTAACATTAGTTATGATGATAATATTCTCTATATCTACTCGTCGTTTGATATTCTAATAGGCTTTTTATTTCAAATATTAGTACTAATTTCAAGTATGACACTTTGATGTATCACAATCAATTTTTAATCTTAGAATATTTTATTAGTAGATTTTATTGAAAGCAAATTATCGCCTTTGTCCTTATGGTAGAATTCTCGAGCATTAAAACCATAATCTATCATAATCTTTCGAATAGGGTCCGGAATACCATTGGTCCGATAGTTTGAATATATGCATACGGATCTTTAAATAACGTCAAATCGAAACATATAGTTCATTATCATCAAAAATTCTTCCGAAGTTCATTTAGTTAGCATCAATTTTTGGCATTATACTTATAATTTTTTTATTTTTTTTATTCTATCATCTCGAGAATTTTTCAGAAAATGTAAAAAAAAATTTTATTTTATTATTAGCTCTCATTTGAACAGTGAAAAAAATTAAACAATGAGAGATCTACTTCCATTTCGGCTGCCAAATGGCCTTTTTTAAATTTATTATGAATTATCTATTTTATTAAGAGAATAAGGAAAATTTTGTTCCCGCCATATCTATACGATAGAATTAGTTAATGTTATTGAAATTGATATCATTAGATAGGTCTTGACTTGAATTTGTGTCTTTTCATAGTTTAAACTCTTTTTAATTGCCAAGTATTGAGATAAATCTATTTATCCATTTCGTTCGAATTACATTTAAATTACGCGAGAAGAAAGACGATCGTATTTATTTTCTTTAAATAAATTAATACTTTAATTATTCTGTCACTAAATATGACTGAATGTCACTGAATATGTAGCAATATTCTTTATAACGCGTAACTTATTCCAAAATGACAGATTTTCATACTCCTTTTTGGTTTTAGGATGCTGCTCAGAGCCAAAAAAGTGTGCATCGAAAAAAAGGATTCACTGACACGAAAAATCTTTACTCGACTAAAAAAAATTTTTACTTACCCCAAGAAATTATTTGCATTGTAAATTGCAAACAAAAATTTATTTAGAACTAGAAAAAATTACTTGGTGCAAGGAATTATTTCTTGACCAAAAAAATCTTTTCTCGCCCCAAGACAATTTTTGTATTTAATTGATAATGCATAAAATTTCTTGGTGGAAATTAAAATTTTGTTGCGGCAAGAAATCCTTTTTTTCTGCTTATTTTATAAATTTAGTAGTGATATTTGGGCAGTCACGTAGTGACTGCAGGTTGCTCGTTAAATATTAAATTTAGAAAATTATAAACATTTCTAGAAGAAATAAACGAATTCAATAAAAATTCTTCGACTAAAATAAAAAGTTAATATTACATCAAGAAAATAATAAATATTTTAACAATGAATAAATTTAAATTCAATGATCTAATTTATTATTAAATTTATTTTTTAAATATTTAATAACCAATAATAAATATTTTAAATTAAGAATCTTATATGATTTCGTACAAATCATGTCATATATATTTATTATTCTCTGAATTTTATTTTTAATAATTATATATTATTATTATTATTATTTATTTATTTAATTGGCCATGGAGTCGTAACTCCTTGCGGCCATCCAAAATACATAATTTTATATAATAGGATATATAGTAGGGTGCTTGTATTTTTGCGGCTATTTTTTTTTTTGCTCCCATCCCAAAATTTTGTTGGAAATACCCCCAAAAAAATTCCCTGAGAGTTTGAGCCCTTAATATTAACATTAAGTACTCGACCACAACGTGTGAAGATTTCCCTTTTTAAATACACGTAAACTTGGGTTTTTATTTTTTAAACTTCTATAACTCCGCGGCATTTTATGATATCATCTCGCCCAAAGTCGCGATTTTCTCAGAATTAAATGCTCTACAAAAGTGCTCCTGGTCGCGAAGTGGTAACTCGTACAGGTGGGGTAGTACGGACCGCTAAACTGAATTTTTTCATAGGATTCTTGTTTTTTCTCTCAACAACAAAACCTACAGAAAGAATGTGAATGATAATTTTATAGAAAATTCAATTCTCTACAAAAAAGGTCCTTAGCACCAAATCACTCAGAATGATATTTTCTGAGATATTAGTCAAATAAAAAATCAATATTTTCTAAGATTTGATTCGACATTTTATGGGAATTCAATGCTGCGTAAACTTTAATAATTAATATCTCAAAAAATATCAATCTCAGTGATTCGGTGCTGAGGACCTTTTTTGTAGGAAATTAAATTTCCTATAAAGTTGTCATTTGCATTTTTTCTGTAGGTCTTGTTGTTTATAAGATAATGAGAGAAAAAACAAGAATTCTAGGAAAAAATTCAATTTAGCGGTCCGTAGTACCCCACCTATATGAGTAACGACTTCGCGACAATGGGCACTTTTGTAGAGCATTTAATTCTGAGAAAATCACGACTTTGGGCGAGATGATATCATAAAATGCAGCGGAGTTATAGAAGTTTAAAAAATAAAAACCTAAGTTTACGTGTATTTTAAATGGGAAATCTTCACACGATGTGGTCGAGTACTTGATATTAATATTAAGGGCTCAAACTCTCAGAGATTTTTTTTGGGGGTATTTCCAACAAAATTTCGGAATGGGAGCGAAAAAAAAAAAAGTCGCAAAAATAAAAGCACTCTAATATATAATGGTTAAACAAACGATATTAATACAAAAGCTTAATAATATATGTAAATTATACATGTATAACAATATATGTATGTTATCAATGTATAACAATAATTTTTTTTTCTTTAATATAATCATTTCATTCATCAGTAATTAATTAATCATCTTATTCAAGAAATAATCATAACACGCTTTCCTAAATTCATTGAATGTGGGCATTTGCGTACAAGTACTAGGTAACTCATTCCATATTCTAATTGCGCTCATAAAAAAAGATTTATCATACTTCATGCTGTGACAGTTTGGTAATATTAAATAATCACGACGGATATCACCTCTTTAAAAACGAGGCTCTAGCACACAAAAATTGTTTGAAAGCAGTTGTTTTTAATTCAAATACAATATTTTATAAACTAGACAACAAAGAAAAAGCACCCGCCTTAATTTCAAAGTTAGCCATCGTAGATTATTATAATATGATGTAACATGATCATATTTCGATATTTTAAAAATATAGCAGACACAAGCATTAAGTTTCCTTCGGAGCTTTGGTTGTTGTTCACTCGTTATATCTGTATATATAGCAGCGCAGTAATCAAATATAGAGAAAATAAGCGTAGTGACAAGTTTTGTCTTTGTTTTTAAATTAAATACATCGCCGTTCATTTTAAGTTGTGCAAGTGTCCTCATACTCCGTTTACATACATCTACAACTTGCTTTGACCAAGATAGTGTATTGTCTAAAATGACGCCTAAGTATCTAACTGATTCAGAAAACTCAATCTCGTTACTCTCTACCAATATTTTTGGCGTAAATTTACAGCAATCATTATTTAACTTTTGTGCGGTACCAAAGATAACAACTTTTGTCTTCTTCGCATTTAATTTCAACCCATTTTTTTAACACCATAGCTGAATTTCTTTAACTTCAGTATTGAGAATATTTATTAGGGTGATTCATTTTAGACCAACATTTTTTTTTTTCAAGTCCCACTCAAAAATCTTGTAGCATATAAAAAATAAAAAATTCTCACAAAATTTGAGCTCTTAATTTCAATTTTTAGAGGTCTCTCAACGAATTTTTAGTTTTTCCATTTAAATAACACGGGAAAACTTTTTTTTTTAATTTTTTGCTTCCGCATCTCATCAAGAAATTTTTTTTTCGAAATATCATGCTGACGTTCTTATAGTCGACTAAATGCTCTGCAAAAAAGTTCATTGAGTCGAGTCTGTAAGTGCAATATCTCCATCATAATTCACGTTACAAATTGTGATTTTTGTGGGAATTCGATTTTAATGCACTTAGAAACGAAACTAATGGTGATAGACAAAAAGTTTAAATGGCAATTTTGTAGGTTATTCAATACTCTAAAATAATGCCCCCATGAATATCACTGTACCACCAATAGTTTAGCCTCCAGACGCTCTCAAAGTCCAATTTTTTTCTAAAATATGCTTTTAATGCACTTAGAAACGAAACTAATGGTGCTAGACAAAAATTTTAAACGGCAATTTTGTCGTTTATTCAATACTCTAAAATAATGCCGTTATGACTATTTCTGTTCCACCAATAGTTTAGCTTCCAGACGCTCTTAAACTTAAAATTCTCTTTGAATATATTGCGCAAAACAAAATTTTTTCGCAATTATAATAATTACTCAAATTTTTTAAAAATATACTGTAATAATCATCAAAAGTATTTTATTTTGGTAAATGTGTACAGAAAATATCAAACTTCTGTTTGGAGTCACTTATTATTTTAACTTATGAGCAATTATATCATTGCTCGGGCTATCTATATTTTTCTGAATTTATCTATAAATTTTCTTATTGAGAAGGTTATTTGCATGTTTAGGTTTCCACTATATTTAAATGGTAATTATATAATTGCTCATAAGTTAAAATAATAAGTGACTCTAAACAGAAGTTTGATATTTTCTGTACACATTCACCAAAATAAAATACTTTTGGTGATTATTACAGTATATTTGCAAAAAATTTAAGTAATTATTATACTTGCGAAAAAATTTTGTTTTGCGCAATATATTCAAAGAGAATTTTAAGTTTAAGAGCGTCTGGAAGCTAAACTATTGGTGGAAGAGAAATAGTCATTTCAAATTGTCATTCAAATTGTCATTTAAACTTTTTGACTATCACCATTAGTTTCGTTTCTAAGTGCGTTAAAAGCATATTTTTGAAAAAAATTAGACTTTGAAGCGTCTGGAGGCTAAACTATTGGTGGTACATAGATATTCATCATGGCATTATTTTAGAGTATTGAATAACCGACAAAATTGTCATTTAAACTTTTTATCTATCACCATTAGTTTCGTTTCTAAGTGCATTAAAAGCATATTTTAGAAAAAAATTGGACTTTGAGAGCGTCTGGAGGCTAAACTATTGGTGGTACAGTGATATTCATGGGGGCATTATTTTAGAGTATTGAATAACCTACAAAATTGCCGTTTAAACTTTTTGTCTATCACCATTAGTTTCGTTTCTAAGTGCATTAAAATCGAATTCCCACAAAAATCACAATTTGTAACGTGAATTATGATGGAGATATTGCACTTACAGACTCGACTCAATGAACTTTTTTGCAGAGCATTTAGTCGACTATAAGAACGTCAGCATGATATTTCAAAAAAAAAATTTCTTGATGAGATGCGGAAGCAAAAAATTAAGAAAAAAAGTTTTCCCGTGTTATTTAAATGGAAAAACTGAAAATTCGTTGAGAGACCTCTAAAAATTGAAATTAAGAGCTCAAATTTTGTGAGAATTTTTTATTTTTTATATGCTACAAGATTTTTGAGTGGGACTTGGAAAAAAAAAATGTTGGTCTAAAATGAATCACCCTAATATTTATATAATGTGGAATGTCTCCTAATTTACATCTTAAATAAATAACTAGGTCATCAGCATAGAAAAGATGTTTACAATTTTTTAATAATACCCCGAGATCCGATACATACAACGGGTATAATAAAGGACTGAGAATGCTCCCTTGAAGCACTCCACTCAAAACTTCTTTCCATACTGATGATCCGCCTTTACTGTTTTGTACAGCTTGTAGTCTGCCTTTTAAGTAAGAAGTGATCCAGTTTACAACAGTATCACAGAAACCCATTGCTCTTAATTTATAAATTAATATATCGAATATTACTGAATCAAAAGCTTTACTGAAATCACAGAAAACCGCTATGGTGACCATTGAATATTCAATACCTAATCTTATGTCATCACAGAGTCTCAAAATCGTATCCTGAGTATTCAAACCTTCTAGATAAGCAGTTTGATACTCATCAATAATTCTGTAATCTAATATATATTTTGTGATTTGATTATAAACACATCTTTCCAATGACTTAGATAATGTACTTAATAAAGAGATCGGTCTATAATCTGAGTAATCTACAGGATGACGCTTCTTTGGTAACGGTATGATGTAAGATTGCTTCCAAACTGATGGGAATTCTCCAAATAACAATGACTGGTTAAATAAATCGGTAATGGAAAGTAAAAAATATGGTAGAAGTAATTTATAACTTCTAATAGAAAACCCATCAGGACCAATCGCAGCTGAAGTCAGCCTCATGATTGCTCGCTTAACATCTGATGAATCTAACTTATTAAAGGTGAACGTCCCCTGACATCTAATAATGAATTTATCTAAATATATATAATCTATATTGTCACATACACAGTCTGTGAAACTAGTAAAATAATCATTTAGTTTATTAAAATCAAGATTTTTATTAACATTCGACTCTAATCGCTTGACTAGTCCTAAATTTCGAAAATCATTCCACAATGATTTCTAATTTTTACACACCGAAAAGCGCGTTTCAAAAAATTTTTTCTTCGCCTCAATAATTCTAAGTTTGATTGGTTTACGAAGATTCGAATATTCTTTGTACGCAAAACCCCTTCTAGAATAAATCCTGTAGAGCTTCGATCGACGACGCTGAAGTTCTTTTATATCTCGATTTATCCATGGAGCTGGTGAATCTCTAACCGTCATTTCTTTTAATGGCGCAATAGTATTTATTACAGAACTAATATGAGTATGTAGATGATTATTCATTTCATCCACTGAATTAGATTCTTGAATATCACGTAAGTCTAAGTCTGCACAAATTAATTCAAGTCTACTCTCATCAACTCTGCTCTAATTTCTTCCCCAAATCTTCTTTTTACCTTGATGCGGTATACTATAATCATATTCTATCGAAATTAAATCTTGGTCAGCAAGAAACGGCTCTGATGATTGCTTCGACGAAATTACCAAATCCAAGTTATTGACCATACAATGATCAATCCACGTATGTAATGACGCAGTATGATGTGTTTGGTTATAATAAATTAGATGCAAGCCAAGGGATCCACAGAACTCTATCAAATTATCTGATTTAGTATTAGTATTAGCAATATTCATATTGATATTAAAATCTTCAAGTACAATTATATGTTCGTAATGTGGCATGATCTCATCTAAATCAGATTCTAGTAGATTGTTCTCCAGCTGTAGGCGAGTTGTAGACTACACCAACAAGAATTTTCTGCCTCGTCGAATACCAAACTTCAATAAATAAATATTCCGAATTATTCTCCAGGTTCACTGAATTGAGAACACGACAGGATGAAAGTGTGTTATGCATATATAATGCCACTTCACCACCAACTTTATTCAGACGATCATTCCGATACAACGTGTGAGATGGTAACAAAAATTGAGCATCAGACATATTGGAATTCAGCCACGTTTCACTTATTGCTATGATATTAAAGCTATGAGTTCTGAAGAATTCCTTAAAGAGACTGAAATTACTGTTCAATGATCGTATGTTGACATGAAAAACTTTGAGTGGTAATAATAAAAGTTGTTGCTCTTGCTGATTTGACAATAATGATGAATGAAATGCATATTGTAACAAAGGTTATTGTAAAGTTTTTCGAAGAGTTTCCATACCAGTAGACGGTAACAGCTTTAAAGGAGGTTTATTAAGATCAAATCGAACAAATATTGCTGCAGCCGCTATCCAAATGTTAATTGGTTGTAGTTTTGGAAATGTCTTCTTAATTTCTTGTCTAAATTTATAAAGCGCTGACGGATGTCTACGGTGTAAGCAAATCAGGTCATCTGGAATATCAGCAGCATGAATTAAAGCTTTACCGGATATCTTTTTATTTTTAGATTTTGAAATAATTTATTGCTTAAAAACAAACGAAGAGGCAGGACCATGTCAACGTTTTGATCAGAGTTATTGGCTCTCTAAGATCTCGCGATCCACTGACTTGGTGCTGATCTTCGTTGTTACAATACATTCATAAGAATGTCAACGTTGCATCTCAGGTTTCTTATGAGAAAATCGTCGTGGCCCGGGTCTCATGTATCGTTATCTGTTTAGACTATCCACGAGCTACGGCAATTTTCTTATCGCAAGAGATTTCCGTTGCATTGTTGGCGGTGAAAAGAAATAATTTCGCCAACAAGGTAATGATTTATTAATTTATTTATGATTCTAAGAAGTGTCGAACCGTTTATTCGCTCACCACGGCAAATAAATAATTCGAGACTTCAAAAAAAAAATTTCTAAAATTTTTATTTAAATATAATTAAAGCCAGTGCGTAACAAAACCAAGACGAAAAATGGAAATAAAAAATGATCGAATTTTGAAATATTTCTTGTTGAAAGTTTATTCAAAGCTGAAAAAAATTATGTATGACTTTATGTAATTATATATATTTTTTATAAAGCTATGAGCCTTAAAATACTTTTTTCTGAAACTCCCTAAAACTTCATAACTTTTCCAAGAAGCGATACCAAAATTCGAAAAAAATCATGGATGCGTTTTTCAACAAAGACTATATAACATTTAAAAAATTGACCAACTAAATAATAGTTAGGTCCACGGCCTCAATGATTTAGCGTGGAATGCCCGATACATATCTAATACTTCAATTTATTAAATAATAATAACAGGAATTATGCTGTATCATTCAGGTTGTGAATAATTATTAATCGGAAGCTAACCATCGGGGAATTATTCAATTGCGTAATTTTTGTTACGGTGACCATTGGCTACCGGCACGTGTAGGTGATTGTACCATGAGAAAGGAATACACAGTACATACTCGGCGATGTATGCCTATAGCCCACTGAAATAATCCAAAAACCTATCGATCGACAATTACTTTATAATAACACCACTTTACGTTACTGCCACGTTATTGTTAATGTTTCCTGATGAACTTTATTGTTATTGTCAACCACGTATTTGTTTCAAACGGTTTCCCACAAATATTAAAATAAATCTCAACTAAAACTGCGATACGTCTGCTCACTAACGCTATTCGTATCTCTCTCATTAGTTTTTCCGTTTAGCCACCGGATAGCACACCCGGGCTTTGCTCCTTGCACCTCTTATTGAGAGGTTTGCATGTTTAGGTTTCCACTATATTTAAATGGTGTATTACCGTACGAAGGATGGTGTGGCTCAATAAGTTATAGATCAAATTAAACGGAATATAGTATAGTGCCGGATAGCTCAACTGGTAGAGCACTCGGCGCGATACCGAATTGGCCTGGGTTCGATTCCCAGTTCGGGCTATCTATATTTTTCTCAATTTATCTATAAATTGTCTTATTGAGAGGTTTGCATGTTTAGGTTTCCACTATATTTAAATGGTCTCTCCCTGTCGCTCTCACCCGGGGTCCTATTTAATCAAACAATTTAATAATTTTGAATATTTTACCTTAACCTGGATGATATGCCGATAAATTCCGAATTTATGTAGAATTTATTTCTTTATAGGATTATGCCTCAAAATAACTTGGAGATTCTAAATATACCCTTAAAACTACAAAATATTAATTAATAAATAGATTATTTAATTATTTATAACTACATAAAATACGTATGCTCATACACGGGATCACGTATGCGCCACTAGCAAGCAGACAGCTGTTTCAAACGCCGGCGTAATAGAGAAATGCCCGTGTAACGATTGAAATTCAAAATATATTTTTTTCAATGTTTATAGCCGCATTAACGGCCTTTTACACTTTTTACCTTTATATCGCAACTGCTTCCTTTTTCCTGCCTTCATTGTGCGGCTGTGGCCCGACTTGTGCTTATACTGTACTGTACCTGTACGGTGATACCCTACCCCCAGCCTTGGCTGTGGAGTATAGGGGCAAGGGAAACCTCCGATAAAACCATTGTCAGTACAGTTCGGTTTGGGTGAGGCTCTAGTGATCGATGAAATTCCCATTTTACCCATCACTAGACCCTCATCTCACGCCTAACGGTCAGAGACCTCCAATCAAGCTCAACGCGTGGATAAGCGGTCACCCAGCCAAGTAGTGATCATGTTCGATGCTGCTTAACTTGGGTGATCGCCCGAGCCACACGAGAACCGGTCAGCTGCCCCTGCTGCCTATTCAAATTCGAAATAATTTGATACTTAATAACTAATAATTATTTATATATTTATGTCGTTGCTCGAAAATCTATAGAACGTGTCTTAAGGATTGTTTTCTAAAAGTAATCGTAAAATCAAATAAGTAAACTAATAACAAATATTTACATATAATTTTATATAACGAAGGAAGAAGACGCCACCGTTACATGCTTTCTCTATCTCGTGTTCAACCGCTTCGCCATGTGCTTTCTAACGCTTCGATTATTCTGATAATTTTGCTGCTTGCAATTAGATTTGGATCCACCAATAATTAGTTCGTATACTGAGGCAACTATTTATTTAGTCTAATGAATTGTTCACGTCTAACTAAGTCTAGTTAATTTGTTGCGTGCTTAACCATCTCTTAAACCTCGTGTCACTTGTTATACGCGATTTTACCATAGTTGCATTCGCTCATATCCTAGTCGCATTCGCTTTCTAAGTATTAATTCTCAGAGTTTACTTTGTATAAAACATCTAACTTATTCATTATTAATTTTGTGTAATTTTTAGTAAATTTCACCACACCTACACGAGAATCCTTTTGTGCATTCACTTACTTTACAAATTAAATAGATTCTTATAAATTCCTATAGAGATTTTATAAGAATGAATGAGTTCTATAAAAACAGCTACGGCTCAGTGTATGCTTTATACATACAGCTATAAGAATCTATCGGATTTTTCAAGCAGGGATATCATGAATGTTTTCTTAAAATTTAATAAAATTACGAAAAAAAAAACAAAATGTAGAGACATGTTTACTTGTTTTAATCTACCGAGATGAGTTTTTGGTAATCATAACTTCGGAAGCAATTCTACTACCATTTTCAATCTTCACTTATTTAGTAGTTATACTACGACATGAACCAATAGTTTTACAAAAGTATTCTAATATTGCATTCATATTTGCAGATTTGTGATATTACTATGCGTTTGTCTTGTAAAAATATTGTAATATTACAAAAAATTTCAACAGTAATTTAACTACACATGTGCTAATAAAATCGGCTGGATAATAGTTCTTAACCAGAATTGACCTCAGTCGTTCTAAATTCTATTCATGATAACTGTCATGGCTCAAATTGATGGCTCTGTGTAATAGGCCTAACGCTACTGACATCTTCTGAGACACCGGATGATTGGATTTGTGATTGAGTAGACCTCCTAAACTAGTTGGTATTGTGTACCAGTTAATTTAAGACAGCCATCAGTTTCTCTCATAACCATTACATCTAGGAATCGCAAATACCTGTTTTCTTCGATCTCCATTGAAAACTGGATCTTGTTTTCAACATTATTGAAAAAGCCAAGCAGCCAATTAAGTTCATCTTTCGGAACTGCAATGATTGTGTCATCGGCACACAGTTTAATACATCTTATGTCAAATGGGAGCGAATATCATACCTTCTCTAAGACAAACTACATCACTATGTTGGCTAACGACGGACTAGCTGGGCCTCCCATGCTAGACCATCTAACTGTAAGTAAAATACATCTTCAAAACTAAAGTAACTTGAATCAAAGCACCTGTAGATCAAGTTTAAAAACAGACTTTTATTCATTTTCACCACTTTCGATAACTTGATCAACAGCTGCTTCGATTTAGGTTACTTTTGAAGATGCATTTTACTTACAGTTAGACGGTTCTAGCATGGGAGGTCCAGCTAGTCCGTCGTTAGCCAACATAGTAATGCAGTTTGTCTTGGAAAAGATATTAGATTCGCTCTCGTTTGACATAAGATTTATTAAACTACATGTCGATGACACGATCATGGCAGTTCCAAAAGATGAAGTTAATAGGCTGCTTGGATTCTTCAATAGTGTTGAAAGCAAGATCCAGTTCACAATGAAGATCGAAGAAAACAGATGTTTGCCATTTCTAGATGTAATGGTTATGAGAGGAGCTGACTGCTGTCTTAAAACCAACTGGTACACAAAACTCACTAGTTCGGGACGTCTACCCAATTACAAATCAAATCATCCGGTGTCTCAGAAGATGTCAGTAGCGTTAGGCCTATTACACAGAACCATTAATTTGAGCCATGACAGTTATCATGAACAGAATTTAGAACGAGTGAGGTCAATTGTGGTGAAGAACAATTATCCAGGTGATTTTAACAGTAATCTATTCAAATCCTATTATTTTACTTTCAATTAACTATTAATTATTTTTTTTTAAAATTAATTGTATAATTGGTTTCGTTTAAACTTATTTTTATTTTAGGAACTTGTTAAATGAAGAAGTAAAAGTAAAGTTTGATTCTGAAGATGAATTATACGAAAATAGTACTGATATAATCCAAAAACAGTCTTTACGTAGTGGCGTAAATAATATCGATATTGATTCTAAATCAGAAAATCCGTCCAGATCTATTCATGATGATTTAAATGATATTAATTCTAGAAGCTTTCTTGTCAGTCCACCTTGGGTCCAAGACCCGGACATTCAACGAGGCAAAGTTGAATTTTTGTCTCACGACGAAGAAATCTTTTGGAATCGCTTAATCAAAAAATATCTTTACCCTCTCGATGAAGATAAAAAGCAAATAGAAAAAACAGCTGACGCACTAAAAACTTTACGCAATGAATTTCTTTTCAAATTTTTTATGCTTAATGCACTGTTTGTATTGACGGTATTCTTAATGCAACTCAATAAAGATACATTACATTTTCAATGGCCTTTAGGATTGACATATAACATTACATATCACCGTGACACTATTGAGGTAATTTGCAAAAAATTTTATACATCTCGATTAGCTTTTATAATTAATCGCAATTTGATATACAGGTTCATTTTGAAAAAGATTATCTACAACTTGAACCTATTGGTTGTTTATTTATCCTCGGATTCGTTTTAATTCTATTTATCCAGTTTATGGCAATGTTATTTCATAGGTACAATACATTTCTCCATCTACTATCTAATACCAGTGTTAACCTTAATTGGCTAGTGAAAGTAAGTGTCACTTAAATAATTAATTCTTGTAGCCATTAAAAATAGTATTTGACATTCAAATTTTCAGTCAAAAAATGTATCAAACGAGGAATCATTGGAAATCCATGTAAAAGACATGGTTCAAGGATTGCAGCGTCTCGCAGAAGATAATGCTATTTTAGTTTCTCCTATTAATCAATCAAGTACTGTTACATCTCCTCAAAAGCGAAACACAGTGCATGCACTTATACAAAATCATGAGAAACGTGTAAAATTACCAACGAACTTTGAGACCGTCTTTCGTCGAAATTTGCAAGAACCTACAAGTAAATACATTTGTTTTCATTTTTTGTTATAATAATGAAAAAACTATTGACATCGAAAACTGATTCATTATAATTAATCATTTTACATTATCAAATATCAAACAATAATTATTAAGCTTAAATTAACTGTTTATAATTTTCCAAATAACAATTTCTCAAGTTAATCGCTGGATTATCGATATTTGATATAATTAGTTAGATTTTAGGTCAGTAAATAGGTGATTGAAAATCTAAATTTTCACATCATCTGACGTGCAGTCTAGGATGTAACAAGACCTTTAATTACTTTATAAAGGTGTATGAAATCATTTATACTTTTACTAAATCATAATAAATTTTATACGATCATTATTTAAGTATCATATATTATGTCTGATCTGCATGAGTATGCAACGTGCATATAGGTTGAATAAAAATTCATTAAACTAAAATCATAATGCTTGAATATTTTCCAATTAGCAGTGTTAACCCAAACTCATTCTCCAAGACACTGATTGCAAAGTTTATGCTGCAGAAACCGCCAAAATTACGAGTAATAACACGGAAGTAAACATTTTGTAGCAGTATAAGAAAAATTTGATGACAATTTTTTTCAGAAATCTTTGATATATCTACTTCGTATTGTTTACTTAAGATCCCAAAATTCAAACAATGTGAGTCAAAGAAAATTGAAATCACAAATTTTTCTTTTATCGTTATTGAAACAATTTATCGCAATTTTTTTCAACTTGTAATTTCGGACTTTTGGATCTTAATTAAACAATCAATCCTTTTAAGGGAACAAATTGTATTATATGTAAGGATACAAATGCTTATGTAGTGCTAAGTCTCACAGTCAAGAGGCTCTGGATTTATCTCTCGTTTAATTGGTTCATTAAATAATTTTAAATAACCCCAGAAAAAATGATCGTATCTATATATAGGGGCATTCCACGCCAAATCAGACAGTTTTTCAACTTCGCACTTTTGATTTCCTCTATTTTTAGACATTTTCTTGTACTTATAAAAAACTCTTTTTTGGCTAAGTTTGTGATTTTTTCGATCATCGGTTCAAAAGATGTAAAATTTTGAAAAAAACCCGCTGTTTTTACGGTTTTTGCTCATAACACATAATGATGTTCCACATTAGGGTGTCCATTATGTACCAACTTGATTTTTTCTTCAGCAGTGCCCCCTAAATTTTTTGTTTATGACCTAAAAAAAATTATCAGACCCATATAAACCCTTAATATTCACATTAAACCATGCCCCAAAGACAATACATTTCCTATTCGAATAACATGGGGTTTTGGCGCGTTTTACATTTAATTGTTTCTCTCCTAAGCAAGTTAATATACAGATATGAGAGATACATATTTTTGTAGAAAATTGAACGTTCTACGAAAAAGGTTTCTTATGATTTTTTGATAAATTTACTGGTTTACAAGTTATTCAAAGTTGAAGATAAATTTATAGTAATTTTTTAATTTTTTTACTTTGACCAAAAAATTATCATTATTAGTATAAAAGTTAATCGTTTATTACGATAAATATTCGATTTCAGGATTCTTAATGCGAAGCATTAGAGTGTGCTTTACGATTGAAAAATTTTTTAACTGTGTAATTGAAAAAATTACTATAGAAAATTCAGATTACTGAAAAATACTGTGACTGACGAGTTTAATTAAGTTCAAAATTTTGCAATTTATCGGAAAAATCATGACAGATTAAATAAGTTTTTTAACATGCTGGTTGAAACTTTATTGTATCAAACATTCTCTGGGGGTACTGGGAATTTTTTTTTTATACTCACTTACAATTTGAATAACATATTGTTTTTGATCTTCGTTCTTAGTTAGAGTATTAATATATTCTTTAGTCAATTTGACAGCACTTTCTGCAGTATCAAGGACTACTTGTAGACAGTTAAAAACTTTTAAATAAACATTTCCAAATGCCACTAAAAAATGATGAATAGAATAAAGTGTTGATCAGTATGTTAAAAAAAGTTATTTAATCTAACATATTTATCCGTTCAATCGCAAAATTTTGAACTCAGCTCAACTCGTCAGTCACATTATTTTTCAGTGATCTGAATTTTTTACAGTAATTTTTTCAATAACACAGTGAAAATTGAATACTTTTTGCAATAAGCAATTCACTGTTATAGAAATATATATATATATATATTTATATATTATATTTATATATATATTTATATATATATATATATATATTTTATAGAAAAAGATAATTTTATTGTAAACATATAATAAAATAAAAAAAATAAATAACATTTTTTGTAATGTTTATTTTCTTTAAACTAAAACTGGGAATTTGTTTTAAAACTCCGTTTAATGTTAGAAATTAATTTAAAATTACTCAAGAAAGAGTAAACAACAGCAAAACATAGTTTTAATAATGAATAAGACGGAAAAAAAAATTATTCAAATTTTTAAAAATCGAAAAAATCAGTAATTGTCCGATTCCTACTATCAGCCGGGGCTTAAAATTTCTACGATTAATAGAAGCTTAACGTGAAAAAATTTTGAAAAAATAAAGCACACATACAGTTTTAAAATCACAATGAAAATTTTAAATTTAAAAAATCATTCAAAACAACACTAGGTATCATTTTTTTTCGAAAAGTACATAAAAAAACATAAATTAAAAAAAAAAAAGCTGAATATAAGGCTATTATTATGTGTTATCAGCAAAAAACCGTAAAAACGGCGGATTTCTTCAAAATTTCACATCTTCAAAAGCGATGACCGAAAAAAATATCCAACTTGGCCAAAAAAATTTGTTTTGATAAGTATAAGAAAACGTCAAAAAATAGAGGAAATTAAAAATGCGAAGTTGGAAAACTGTCCGATTTGGAGTGGAATGTCCCATATATATATATATATATATATATATATATATATATATATATATATATATATATATATATATATATATATATTGTAACGGGTTTTTCCACCACCGGGGATCTACCGGAGTGAAGTCCGAATACACTTACGATTTTTGGCAACTTTGTTCAAAATATTTAAAGTTGGGAGCCAGGTGATTTTATAATCACCAATAAACAATTTTAAAAATATAAATCCGCTCAGAGTGGCGTATTGGGGAAAGGTCAGGCACTTAAGATTACGATAAATAATTTATCAGAATTACAAAAACAATTAGTCGTATATTAAACAGAAAATCAATTGATCGTTATCACAAAAAAAATATCGCTTGCAAACAAAATATAAGTTGCCGTTGTCGGCTTGACTCGATAAAAACGAAAATGAAATTGCTCGTAGAACTCGTGCTTGATCAAAACACAAAATCAGTTCGTTACTCGAAGAAAACAGTCAGTTGTCGAAATAAAATAAACTTATTTTATTTTTTACACACGCGGACGATATAGTTCTTAACGGAATACTTGACTGGTGACGTCAGAGATTTGCACGCGGCAAGACTCGGCTGCCGCAGCGAATGAGAAAGATATAATCCGCAATTCTCAGAAATACTCGAACGAAAAAAAAAAAAAAAATAGAAATATTATTTTATTTCGGTAAGCGTTAAATTTCGCTATGATATAATTATTGCACGTATTTAATTATTTAATTAATAATTATTACGCGAACGCGTTTCACTTGTTAACAATTATTACTCTCGTACACTTTGTTCTGATTCGCGCCGATGCTTCGTCTTGTTCACGTGTTCACGAAATCAAATATTGTCGGTCGAAATTATTTGTCGCGAGTAATTGTTCGTTGATCAAACTGAGATTGGTCGTTTTAGTCTAAATTGCGTTGTTCAATAGTCGGGATCGAAATCGGTCAGGGTCGAATTGTTCAAATAAAAAAAAACGTGGCCGCTCAGTTCGGCGTCTCTCCCGAATCTTTCTTTTCAATCCATGCGTTGGATCGATTGCTCAGACGAAGTCGAAATTGTTGATTCTAGATGTCACTGGAATTTGCTCGTCGGATAACGATTTATTATATTTCAATAATTTCAAACCACGGGTCGATGTCGAATTTCATTCTCATGTGGACTCAAAAATTACTTTATATTATAAAAAAAATCCTTACCAAATTTCAGCCTGATATCTTAAAAATTGAGCTATCACAAAGGTGGGTCCCCTTTCCCATTCAAAATACACGTGAAAATTTTTCATTTTAGTTTTTCGTTATTAAGACTATAAAAAAAAATTTTTTTTGATTTCCGCCTAGTATCATTTCATAGGATATCAAATTTTCTACAATAAAGTGCTATTGACGCATTATGAACGTCAAATGAACTGGGAAAAAGTTTCGGGCCTTCGAAGATCATCCAAAATTTAGTTTCCTCAGTGTTAAATTTTTTTTTATTATGTTTCATTTTTATTCTATCAAAAATTTTTTTTTTCAAATTTTGACCAGCACATCTTGTAGGAAATTCAATTTCCTACAAAAAGTAGTGGATATCATATACGCGTCAAATGTATGAGAGAAAGAATACAGGGCTTTAAATGTCAATGAAAAGTGAAGTTTAAAAAATATTAATTTTTTGAAGTTAAATGTCAACGAAAAGTAAACTTCATTTTTCGTTGACATTTGAAGACCTGTAACTTTTTACTCATACATTTGACGTGTATAAGATATTGGGTACTTTTTATTGGAAATTGAATTTCCTACAAGAACATGCTTGTCAAAACTTGAAAAGAAAAACTTTTTGATAGAATAAAAGTGAAAAAAAATTGAACACTGAGGAAACTAAATTTTTGATGATCTTTGAAGGACCGTAACTTTATCCCAGTTCGTTTGACGTACATAATACATCAGTACTTTTTTGTAGAGAATTTGAATTCTATGAAATTATACTGGACGGAAATTGAAAAAAAATTTTTTTCACAGTCTTAAGGGGATACGGTACCGGACCTCTTTCTCACACTCAGAAAAATAAACGGGACTGTCTTTGTTGCACTCGTAGAGTAAATGAAAATTTTAAAACAATTTTTCTCGGAGACGAATTAGAATTTTTGAAAATACGAAATTTCTAGCTCTTTGTTAAGGCTTTAAAAAACGCCAAAGACTCGCTATTTTAGGTTTCTAATGTTTGTCCGTGAATTAAATTGAATTGAAAATCGGTTACCGTTACCCCTTAATAACGAAAAACTAAAATAAAAAATTTTCACGTATATTGTAAATGGGAAAGAGGACCCCCCTTTGTGATAGCTCAATTTTAAAGATATCTGGCTGAAAGGGCGTAGCAGGACAAGCATATGAAAAGTGCTCTCGCTCTAAATTGACTATCCTTTAGGTATGTTATGTAAGTATCTTTCATGAAGCTGCTTATCAATTTTTGAATAAAAATCAATCTATATTAAAACAATTTTTTCAAATTTTTATCAACTGTAGATCATCATCAAAAAAATATATGAAATTAAGGTTAATTTTTTTTTATTTCATCGAATATATATATATATATATATATATATACATATATATATACATATATATATATATATATATATATATATATATATATATATATATATATATATATATATATATATATATATATATATATATATATATATATATATATATATATTGTGACATTTGAGATTGTCCGGTCCTCGGCGGATCCCACGCGTTAAATTAAATTTAGTTAATAATTCATTTCTGTTCTGTAATTGATAATAATAATGATTAGAACCTGCGAGGCACGCGGAAAGATGGGAAGTCTCAGGTAAAGTAACGTGGCTAGTAACAGGCTTCCAGCAACGATCCCCGAAGACTCTGGTAGGTGGAGATTAATTCTTGTTAAGTTAAGTTAGTCAGTAAGAATTAGTTATTAAGCAGCGGACAAACTTCCAACTCACCCACCGGAAGTGGACGACGATCATCGAGTGAGACGAGCCGCAATTAATTCAAGAAGACCCGCGGATAAGGCAAGGAAAGACTCGCAGCAAAACCAACGACCGTCAGCTTGTAAGCCACGAGCAGTTCAAGTTTCAAACGCGAGAGCACGCGCGCCATCAATCCGAGCCATGGACCCGACGGTTCAGTATATAACAATTTATGGTACCGCTGGCGCCATCTCTGAGGCAGCAGCTGAACTGGGCGATGGAGTGGGGAGTCGCGGGTGAGATCCACGTTGTCTGAGTGGTTGCCGCCATCTTTGCTGGATGCTTGTTGCTGACAACACGTGTTTTGAAAATTTTCTCGTGCCGCTGATTGCATCAGTCATTAAAGTCTGGTTATTTTGTATTAATTAGTTTCAATAAACTAATCTAAGTGCCGCGAAGGCTATATATTGTCGTGTCGGAAGTTGTCAAGTGCCGCGAAGGCAAATTGTTTAAAAACAAAAAGAGAAAAAAAAAAAAAACCGTTGACAAATCATCGGCGAACCGCGTGTGTCGCAGTTGACCTTGAGGTTAATTAATTGCCGCAGCCTGGGGAGTAGTCATCACACCCTGCCGAGGATCACCGAGAGCCGGACAACAACCAGCGTCCCATCGTCGATCGCAGTATAGGGTAAGTGGAAGTTTGCACTGCGTTATCGGTCATTTTTTTTATACCCTGTAATTGTGGGGTCGTATGGTTTATTTTTTTTTAGTATTGATTATTATTATTATTTTAAATTTGTTTTTTTTGGTGTCGAATTGAGAATTTTGGTGCGTTGTTAAGCCAGAGTCCTCGTGCGTTGCGTGGTCGTCACGTGTAAATATTTTTCGCGCAATAATTTTTATTTGTTTACCGCAACTCTAGTTTTTTTTTTCTTTACGTTGAATTCTATTGCGCTCGCGAATTTAAGACATTTGTTTTTTTTTTTGTGTTCGCCGTAGCTGCGGGTACGTGCCGCGAGTGTGATATTAATTATTCCTGTTAGAAGGAATCCGTGGGGGAGTTAGTTAATTTCTTGTTGAAAATAAAATAATTCGCGATTCTTAGTTTATATTAATTTTTTTTGGTTTTTTTTTTTGTTTCTGCTCAACTCATGGAATACTGGTGCGTTTATTCGATGTAAACTAAGTATCGTTACTAAAAATACTAGTAGTGCTTTAGCTGTCAAAACTTATATTTTTTTTTGGAACAGTCACGCAAACATTAATAAAAATTTTGAGACTCGTGGAATAATTTACGAGCAGAATAGTTATGTAACAAGTTATGACTTCTTAAGTTTTTTTTTTATTGCCATGAATAAATGAAATAAGGGATTACATCATTATTTTTTTTTTTGTTTTGTTGTTGTTGATTGCGTGCAACCATAATTTCGCGTCTTGACGAATTAATTCAAAGAAGTAACAATAAGTTGGAGCGAATCTCTGAGCAGTAATTATACTTGTAAGCGTGTGGTATGATCAGTGTGCCGCGTGGTATGATTTTGTAGGTAATTCTATTTTAAGGTGAATACGCGAAACGATGTAATGATTGTACTGTTGAGAACTGCGTAATCTGTTGTTTGTTTTGATTAAAGTGCTTAACAAGTTGGTTTTTTTTTGCCCATAAAATTTTTCTTGTTTTATTTAAATAATTGTTGAGCCAGTATCAGTCGGTAAATTATCCAGACCCAACTCCTCCCGCCGTCCAGGAAGCTCGTTTTCCCTGAACCCTCCACACTAGTGACTTTCCGCGTCGCGAGTTTGGTAATTCTCTCCAAAAAATTACCTGGCGTCCAACGGGTACTGCAGGTAAGCCAAAATTTAATTGCACAGAGAATTCTCGCTGGTTAGATTCCCAGTCGGGAATATCTCGTGACAATATATATATATATTAGGGTGCTTCGTTTCCGGCGAAATCATTTTTTTCGTTGCTCATCAAGCAAAATATTGTTTTTTATGCTAAAACAAAAATTCCTGCCAAGTTTGAGCTCTTAGTTCTAATCCTGAGTACTTTCCATTTGATTTCAAAGATTTCCAATTTAAAATACATGTAAATTGAATAAATGTTTTTTTTAACTTATATCTAATACTCAGCAGCGTTTTATGATATAGACGTAGTTTTGGTCACAAATTGTAGAGCATTTGGGGTTCTTTAAAAGTGCCCATAGTTACTTAGTTGTAATTCCAGCTGTTTCACTTGTGTCCGTTGCGGAAGGCAATTTACCTATGAAATTGACCTTTATTGTCGTAGAGACTTTTTGAGGCCGCCAAATTAAAGGGCATAAGATTTCCTAACAGAGTCATAAGGTCGAATTATCCAAAAAAATTTATTGAAGCCCATAAACTTGTTGGAAGAAGAGCAAAAATTTTGAAAATTTTTTTAACTTCCCGCTGAGAAAATCGACGATTTTCAAAAAATTCGGGAAGTTATCGGTTTCACCCCGATTCTCAAAAATCGGGTTTTCATCACATGTTGACGTTTGAAGGTGCTAGGATGCTATTCTGACATTTTCAGAGCGATGTGTGTGTGTGTGTGTGTGTGTGTGTGTGTGTGTGTGTGTGTGTGTGTGTGTGTGTGTGTGTGTGTGTGTGTGTGTGTGTGTGTGTGTGTGTGTGTGTGGGTCTAAACCTCTCATATCTTTTTAATGAATGAACCGATTTAGATGGTTCTTGCGGTAATCAAAAGATTCCTTCTGAACTTAAATTTTCAGAATTTCAGATCATTTAGTCGAATAGACTCTGAGATATTTAGCTCGAAGAGCTCGAAAATGTATTTATACTAATGTTTTCGAGCTCTTGGAGCTCGAAACCAGCGGAAAGTTTGGGGCTGGCCTGCAGGGCCAACCGGTACCCAAATTTTTTTCGTCGGTTTTCTTAAGATTACTCCGGAATCGTGCATGATAAAAAAAAATTGAGGTTTAGATCTGAAAACTAGAAACTTGAGGCTACAATTTGCTTTTTTTTTTCTACGACTATTTTTCACTGAGTTACAGCATGTTGAAAATCACCCAAAAATTTCGAATTTTGTTTCTATCCCTTAATTTATGTGACCAGTGTAGTTTTGGCGGTAAAACGATAGTATACATTGATTGATACGCCAGAAATTATGGCGGGAAAAACGAGTAGCATTGTGCCCTTGGCATTGTAGTATGGGTCTCTGGGCCATGCTGTTTCGACGTGCTTCCATGTGAGCAATACAATATCTCTATTACTATACACTATAGTAAATAACACCATACTTCTGGGATTCGTTACAATACTGTCTTGGAATATTTCACATACTGTTTTAGTATCTGTCTGAAACCATACTTGTATGGTGTTGAACGCCATGCATTTCTTAGGATAGAAACATGCAATCCTCATTGAGAGGTTTGCATGTTTAGGTTTCCACTATATTTAAATGGTGTATTACCGTAAGAAGGACGGTGTGGCTCAATAAGTTATAGATCAAATTGAACGGAGTATAGTATAGGGCCGGATAGCTTAACTGGTAGAGCACTCGGCGCGTTACCGAATTGGTCTGGGTTCGATTCCCAGTTCGGGCTATCTATATTTTTCTCAATTTATCTATAAATTGTCTTATTGAGAGGTTTGCATGTTTAGGTTTCCACTATATTTAAATGGTCTTTTTCTTGCGGCGTTATGTCATTTAATTATAGTGGAAACCTAAACATGCAAACTTGCAAATAACCTTCTCAATAAGACCATTTATAGATAAATTGAGAAAAATACAGATAGCCCGAACTGGGAATCGAACCCAGGCCAATTCGGTATCGCGCCAAGTGCTCTACCAGTTGAGCTATCCGACACTATACTATATTCCGTTCAATTTGATCTATAACTTATTGAGCCACACCGTCCTTCGTACGGTAATACACCATTTTTATATAGTGGAAACCTAAACATGCAAACCTCTCAATCGGACAATTTATAGATAAATTGAGAAAAATATAGATGTATAAAACTCTCTAAGGATTAGAGGTATTTGCATGACAAGCCACAAGAGTAGAATCTAATTAAATAATATGCACTAGAAGTTGGAGAAGCCATAATAATAGTATTATTATACTTACCTGAGAGCTGGTGATTCACCGGTGCAGATAGAAAGGAACTTACAAGCTAAGACAATTGTGATCATAGTATCACAATTGTCGGTAAAAACTACAAGCAGGTGTTGTAGATGAATGTACGGGGTTGCCGTCTTCTACAGGCAGGTACTATAGGCTAGAATAATCATATCAGTCTATGATTGTATTATCTAAGGGAGTGCTTGGATACTACAGAATACTTAGTCGTAAACGGGTAAGAAAAAATTAAAAAAGGGGTTAAAACGTAAAACTATATTTATGATAAAGACATAATGAAAAGTGAAAGTAAATGAGTAAAAACTGAAGATAATCGGCGCGCAGGCCTTTTTATAGATTCACGTCGGTGCTTATGCGCCGACGAGATGCGCATCCCTTCCATTAAAATAGCAAATGGAAAGGGAATATTAAATAATAATGATAATAATTATATATGTTAACAGGTAATAGCGGTAACATATGATAATTTTATCTCGGTGACAGTCTATTATCATGGTATGATAATGAGGTGTCATCAACCTTGTTACACCATGTATGATTTATTTTTTACGGGTTATCATTATTAGTACAATCCGATTGACGTTTACCATTAACTTTAAAGTTTGGTAATCATTGAGGCTCAACAATATGAGGTCCCTGGATATTAGAATTGTTAATTGAAGTATTGAAGTCTACGCAAACGTCTTTTTTTCGGCTCGTAGATAATTCTTTGGATCGTTTTCTGAAGGACATTTTTAATCGAACACTTTTAGCACGTATATCGATTTTGTAAGTTAGACTTAACAAAACATAAAATTCATGAAAACCAAACGTCAGCTGATAAATTTAGACTACAATCAAATGTTGACAAAAAAACATATTTTTGACTTCATAAGGAGATCTACAGAAATTATCATAAAGTCATCTTTTAGATCTCTATAAACCGATATCTGTAGAAAGTTATCAAAAAGATAACATTTGTCTCGCCTCTAAAAAATACTTTTTTTTCAGATAACATAATGATGCCTTTTTGACATGGATGCCAAACGGGAATCAAATAATTACGTACAATGACTAAACGATAGTGCAATTGAACGCCGTATCGAAATGAAATTTTATTTGATATTTTATTTCATCCGAGTATTTCCGAGAATTTTCGGATGATCCGTTTCTCCTTTGTTGCGGCAGTCGAGCTGTGCCGTGATGTATATATACTCTAACGTCACTCTTCAAGTATTTAGTCTATAATTACATTGTCAGTGTATCTCCAGACATTAACAGTAATTTTTATTGCTTCAACCGAATTAACTGACTTTGTGTTTTTAGATCAAGTACGAGTAATTTTTAAATATTTTGTTTTGCTCAGTATACGGCTATTTAATTTGTATTTGTAATTATGATCAATCATTTATCTTAATGTGAAGTGCCTGGCCTCTCCCCGATCTGCGGACCTGAGTCAATTTTTGATAATTGTTATTTGGTGATTATTAAATCACCTGCCACCCAACTTTAAATATTTTTAACAAAGTTGTCAACTTGTAGGTGTACTCGGACATCACTCCGGTACATCCCTGGTGGTAAAAAACCCATTGCAATATATATATAAAAACATATTGTAACGTAAAATTTCTATACTCGATCAGATTCCACAAAATTTACACTTAACTTTTACTCAATAAAATACTTAATACTCAAATCAACAAAATCGGGCTACGTTACATTTCGCCCACCGATATCCCCTCTCATCTCCTCTAGATCTTGACGGGCGCCAGCCAACTTTTATTTTCCCGGTATCGGTAACTGGTCTAGACGTACACGTAAATTAAATCCTAGAATCTAAATCTTTTGAAGATTAGAGACATGAACGGTATTAGAGGGATGTCCTGGTGTGCTCAGTATGCTAGGTTGTGGAGAAAGAGCCACGGTTCTTATTTTGTGGATGAAGCCGATTAATTAAATTAATACAAAATAAAATAAAATAATAAAAAGAAACCAAATATAACATCGTGAAGATGCCGCGGGAACGGAGCTAAGGGCTCGAGGTCTAGTACTCTCAGTCCGTCAGACAAATTAATACCTGAGTATGACATCGGCCACCTCTTGATGACGACGAATCACGAAAAGCTCAGTACACTTCTAGATAAATTATAAATTACAATAAATAATGCGGTAATTCGAAACTACAACCATCACGATAATCGGCTCCCAGAGCACATTAATTAGAGCTACATACTTCAAAACGACATCAGTCAAGGGTTGTGGTCAAGGCCCACCTTGGTGACTCTCCGACTCGCCACTACTCGCTCCAAACCTCCAAACTTGACTACTGGGTCAACTCGTACGCGAGCAACTCCGAATCTCAACTTACTCACTCGCCGGTATTCGCACAACTAATTCGCTCTAATCACCCACTCTATTCACTCACACGCTCTACTCCCTCTCAGTCACTCTCACTTCTCCATCCATTTGTACTCCCACTACATACAAGCCGAAGACTCACAGACCTTCCCGTAATATTACTCCCCATGGTATCCGAAGTTAACGAACCTTTGGCTTCCTCGAGCATCGCAAACGAGGCCTGCTATCCCCAAATAAATATAAACGTATCCCAGATAACTCCGGGTACCAACATGAAGGGGCGGTAACATCTCAGTCACTCCTCCGCGATCACCACGCCAACCTCAAGGGCTAAGCCTGGGCCTAGGCGTCATCACTGGTCGATAGGCACGTTATTTTGGCCACTATCCGCGACTCAGCTAGACCTTCCTCGGTGAATCCACGATCCACCACACAGACACTCCAAAACATACAATGCACCGTACACGCACTCCTCCGCACACTTAACTTCTCTCAACTCTCCCTCCTCCCAGAATGATCTCCCAGAGAGCATCAGAAGTATTCGATGTACAACAACTTTCAAACAAGAAGTGCACAAGTGGCTACTTTACAACGGATACCTACTTTTTGTGCTGAACTGTTCGAGATGACTGTCTCGTCCTACTGTGATACTAACCTAATTAAATCTACTTACATTGTTACAATTACTATATATTTTTACTGAACTTTATACATACTTTATTCTGTATATTATATATGCAACTATGTTACATAATATTTATTTGACTCTACGAACAATAAACTAATTTATCTAATCTAATCCTCGACACACGTACCCACTATCTCTCTCTCTAACACACAGACTCACACTTACTCAACCTCGAACTCAACTTCTTTGGAAATGTAACGTCACAATATATAAACCTTTGAACCATACACGGAGAGAAAAATATCGCCAGATTAAGTATACGTATCGCTATTCTGGCTATACGCTGTATAGTCATGTTACTTAACGATACGCCGTATAGCCAATTCAGCTATACAGAGTATCCTCACAGTGGATCGTCAAAATGACGATCCGTATCCTTATTTTAGGCATTTTATGAATCGCTGACATGACTATTGCGCAAACTCTGTATTTAGGCATCCGGCAACCGAGAACGATGATACGTATAGCCAATTTAGCTATACGGATCCTCACGCTGGCGATACAGATACCTATATCAACGAAACTACATATCGTTACAAAGGCTATTCGTCGTATTGTTAAATAAAATAAACGAATACTTAACCTAACCCAAATACGTATCTTTATTTTAACGATACTATAGATTATTAAATTAATATGAGAGTATTCTTAAATTAGGTATACGAATCGTTATTCTGACGATACGTCATTTGAGGATACATTGGATAGTCATTTTGGCGATATTTTTCTCTCCGTGTATGTATTTCCTGACTCAGCTCGCCGAACTGAGTTTAGAGATAGCAAAATTTTTCGAAACTTCCATCATGAAGACAAATACAATAGTTAGATTTCTATGAAATCTATTCATTATTTCTGGGGAAAATTATAATGGGAGCTGAAAAATGGACTTATTTAGAACATCCCGAGCGTAAGAAAATTTATGTTGATCCCAGGAAAAAAATTAATACATACATTCATATCTCATGTATCAAAAGTTATTATAGCAAATAATATTTTTTTTCTGATAAGAAGCAATTTAAATTATCAATGCTATAGAAACTGCAATAGCTCAACAAATTTCATCAATTCATAATTTTTAGAATTCTCTCTAGAGTTTTTTTACAATGCTTTCAGTTGTCAACATAAACTTGTAATATTATCGAAGAGATTTTTCAATATTACTACTTACGGAATGATCGTTTTAGAAAAAATTATTGATTTTCACTGTTCTCTTCCATATGTCAATCTTGTTCAAGGCTTGAGCAGCCCGGTCTTAAGTTTAATCTACGTTAGTGTCTTTTCCTAACTATGTGTCTTGCTGCAGATTTTTGTGGCCAGATTTCAATAGCAAGTCTAATGCAAGCCTTACACAAAAAATTCATGTCAGATTATAACTCAATTCCGAAACAAGACTATAGTTGAAAATAGTTGCGCAGGGCTTGCTCAAGATCTGTTCACGTCTCAAAATCGACCTTGAGCCTTGAGCAGATCTTGTGAAAGCCATGCGTAAGTACCTGTCGTAAGTCACTGGTGCAAGAAATGCGCCAGAAACTTTTCAACGTAGAAAAAAACACTAGTGTCTAGAGGTTTTGCTCAAGAAACTGGCACCAAAATCTTGCTCAAGGATTTGTTACTTGGGCTATTTAATTAGTACTAGTTAGGATTGTAATTTCACAAATCGTAAAATTTACAATACTGATACTTGAAATCAACAAAGAGAGGAAATTTTTCTTAATAATAGTAATTTTTGGTTTGAATTGTGAATTTTTTGTTCTAAAAGTTTTTCTCAATCCATGACTTTTATTATTAATTCATTTTGAGCTGCGATTTTTCCTGTGCATCAAAATTACATTTAAGAATCAGTTTTCAATCTTGTTTTATAGATTTATTCGAAAAATGTCATTTTACTGAATTATATGTAGAATTATATGTAGAATATGTATGAATTATATGTAGTGAAGGCGGAAATATCATTTCAATGATTTTACAGATAACTCACGACTTACGTCAACGGGGATTTCTCAGAAAGTCATTCAAGCTTTTGAGCAGAAACGAACGACGATGATTTCCAAACAGCAAAAGTCACGATTCAATAAAAATCGTACAGACGAAATATATCAGAGTGTTGATTACTCTCCCGAAGACAATATCTCCAATCACCTTCTCGACTATAGTAAGACAGGTTACGAAAACAAAATTTTTAATGAACAATAATTTTTTATAGGATTTATTATTATATTCTTCTAAATTTCTTGTTAAATCCAGGAACAATTAATTATATTATGTAACTGAAAAGAAATAATTATAAATGTAACTGTAAAATGATGTATATAAAGAATAAACGTAAAAGCACATGCAATATTATAACCGCTGTTTTCTTGATGTGCTGAGGTAACCCATACTTCTAAACCATGATCACAATGACGACTAGTATAGATTGCATAATAGGCACCAACAACAGATTTTTCCTATTATTTGCAATCAGCCTTTAATTACTGTTACGTGTGAGCTTACACCTTAATGTTCTTACTGCGTAACCGATCTTACCATGCCTAGCTCAGCGTCTCTAGACATTTGATAGGATGTTAAAAAGGGGTGTGGGTCGCTCAGTGAAGGAATGACTATATGTGAATTATATGGATATTTGTTTATTGGGCGTCCCCAAAATATGGGAGTACCCAGAAAAGGCCCTGAGAGTCTCTTTTACAAATCTAAGATAGCATAAATGAATCGGATACTAATACAATATTTTCATTCAACAATGGCGGCATCAAACGTATTCTTATAGTGATCTGTAATTAAAGCGGTAAAATAAGAGAGATATAATATTTATGCGCGAGCAGACGACTATTCGAATCAGCTTAACTATGGTAACTAACTCTTCTTCTGCAATTGCATCTTCTGCTTCCAAAATATCACTCCGCCGTTTCCCATGAGAACTTTTTTTGTGCTGCATAAGAAAATATCCCTTCGCAGTCTCCAACGGAACTCTTTTCTTCCAACAGTCAAAACTGCTGACCACGCGAAACATCTGCTCATCGCATTGTCTTTATAAAAGTAAGACTTAATACAACTAATGTAATGCGATATATATGTGCAGCTGTATAGCGCCTAATGAAACTACAATAAAATTTATTGCTTTCTGAACTAAAATATATCTATCTATTATTTATTAATTAGTATTAGACGGATGGGCGTCAGCTCACCCGTCACACGCTCCCCCGGCTCGAAAAAGAAAGCCATTCTCCCGAATGGTAAAAGAGACAATCCTATTCACAGGGTAAGTCGCATGTGAACTCCCTGTTATCACTCGAGATCACGATTCTCCTTCTCGACCAGTTGGAGCTCAGGTTAATTTTCAGCTGCACAACAGTATACGTTGCATACCTGTTCAAAAAAAAATATAATACTCGAAAAAAAATAAAATGATTATTTATCTCTCAGAATGCCCTTCGGATTATATGTATATATATATTAACGTAAGCTTATGTTCCCTGAAGAGACTCTCTACATACTAAGGAAAATAGAATATTTGTTGAAAGAACAATACACAAGAGAATAGTAACAAATTATGAATAATAATAAAAAAAAATGTTAATTGCATTCCACTGCCTTGTACGTTATGATTGGGCTTCATCGACCCGAGTCCTCGTGATCCTGAAATCCAATAGACGGACAACCCGGCATGCTGGCTGCATCTTCCTTGTGTGGCGTGCCTGCAACAAAACAAATAAGTTGGGAAAGGAATGAGGGACGGTTAGGTTGCTGATGACGAACTCCTCTACAGTCTCAAGTTCTTATAGTGCCAAATGCTCCGACGGGCAGTAGTAGCTCTGGTCAAACCTTCCGGTTCGCTGTTGTGGTGAGGAAGCTGTGTTAACTGCATCATTTCTAAGTCCGCATACGATACCCCTGATTGTTTCTGTGCCTCGTCATTTCCAATAGCGATGTGTCCCTCCTTCAATCCGGTAGTATCTACTTTCTTTTCCCTTTTCATCCGCCTCGATTTTAGTGGCGGCATCAGAATGCCTAACTCCTTATCCTTTTGCTGAACTGGTTCCATCTTAGGTTCTTCGATAGGTGTCGCTCTTTCTTCTTCCGTCTGCTTTTCGTTTTCCACCCGAAATCTTCCTTTTGTAGATACCTCTGGCTCTTCTGACGTTGTAATTTTACCTTTTTCTGCTTGCCTCTCATTCTCTGCTTGAAGTTTTCGTTTTATGTATAATCTTGAACACAATCCACACAAAATTAAAAATATAACGACGCCTAGTCCTATTCAGAAATACACGGCAAAGGTCTTGATTTCCACAAGTTCAGCTTGTATTCTTTTAATCTCTACCATGTGGCGCAACTCCTGTCGCACCTCTGCTAATCTGACACCTCCTTTTTTTCCACGGTGGCCCCATCACCTTGTAGCTGCCCCACCGCGGCCATTAGTTTATCTAGGGCAATATCAGTTCCTTCCGGGATCTTTTCCAACTCTTCCCCAATCTCTGGCCAACCCAGCTCTCTATCCATAATCTTTGCCACGACATGTATTCCTCGAGTTGGAGTTAAAATAATTTCACCGGTCACTCCCTCACACTCTTCCCGCTTCCACATCACTCCCGTTCCGTTCACGGTCATTTCCTCGGTCTTATTTCCGGCGCAACCAATTTTTAAAATCTCATCGCCCATGGCAACAAACAGCCAGACATTAGTATTATGTAACTTCATTCAAAATGTCCTTTCCAGCTTGACCACTCTCAATTCACACTCTTTGATATCGACGTTTTTCCCTGCATACAACCTTGCTTCGCAACCCTTTTCGCCTTCCAACTCATGTGTGACAACTCTACTAGCTCCAAAGAATCGATCACCGATTACCTTACTCCTTTCGATGTCGTCCCTTGTAAGCGATAGATATTCGCCTTCCCTTATGGCAGTATATGGTGTAGTCGGCATTATGATCATCCCATACTTCGGTGCTGTTGATAGCATGATGGGAAACGTATAGTGTTTGATCAGTCTATATTTCGTTCTTAACATAAGCGGCACCCTCCAGATGTATATAATTCTTTGATTATAAACTTGTACCTCTGCATCTATGATCGCTAGCAATGTCTTTATCCCATCTGAATCCGTTCCAGTAGGAAGTTCCATCCCTCTACTGTCTTCCAAAATAGCACCAATGGCCCGCTGAAAATCCGACACCGACAATATCCCCTTGAAAATCTGGCCTTCAGTTACCATAAAGGAGGTGATAAATACTCTTTTACTAACGGACTCGCGGACTTCTAACTCCCCCTCAAACTGATCCAAATCCACCTTGTCTTCTTCATTTCCTTTTCCAATGCTAAATTCCTCTTGGAGTCTGAATTATTACAGAGTGATTAGCTTGCCAAGTCTGGTCGCACCTAAGTATTATAGTCGAATATTAGGGCGCCACTGAAAGATGGACTCGGCCTTCCAGAACCGGATGTTGATGTAATTATTTTATATGCTCAGGGTCGTTCGTAATTTTTATAATTTTGTAAGAGAGGAGAGGAATGATGAACAGGCTGAAATAAATTTTATTTAAAACTTTAATTCCAATTTCTTATTAATTAAGCACCTTGCTTATTATTTATTTTCCCTTAATAACAATTAATAACCTTATGACAAACTATGCTTATGAAAAACTAAACTTATGACAAACTAAACGCGTCCCCTGGACGTTTCCACACTCCCACTTACACACGTATTTTAAGCGTCTCCCGGACGTCACACACACACACACACTCTCTTTAAAAAAACCGTCCACCGGACGTTAAACCTTGAACCTTAATACACTTTGATTAAAAAACCGTCTACCGGACGTTAAACCTTATTTTCCTTAATTACTAATTTTAAAAAACCGTCCAATGGACGTTAACCCGCATTTTCTTAATTCTAGTGTCCACCGGACATATCTTAAACCTAACTTATATTTTGTCCACCGAACTTACATCACAAACACAATTTCTTTTAATTAACATTACTTTGCTCTACTTAAAACTCTATTTTCCTTTTTGTACTTTTTATATCATCACAATCTTTTTCACCCAATATTATATGACTCTAATTCAACATAATTTCCCAATATAAAATTTCCACATTTACTCATTTTGATTACAATTTACCACTCCCTTAGTTTTTAATTAACTCACTGATTTTACACATATTAATTAATTAATTTGTTGTTTAAATTAAGTATTAATTAATTAATTTTTCCTTATAATTTTCCATTAGGAATTTTCCCTATAGTTAATTTTCCACTATTTTTACACATTAATTTACTTCACAATTAAACAATCCGTTTCTTTCCATTTTACTCAATAAAAATTCTAGCGTCCTTTTTACGACTTCATTTTATTTAGATATTTTAATTAATTAACTTAAAATTAATTTATAATTAAATCACGACTAGAATTACGTTATGAATTGAATAGAAATTCGGCCATTGTGTTGGCGTTACTCGGGTCCTGAATTTTACTGACGGATTCGAGTAAATTGAAGTTTATTTATGAATTAATTCAGCCACTGGAATAAATTCCGGCCTCAATTAATTTATTGACGTTATCGATAGTTATCTAATTAATTATTTACGCGGGAAAATTATTTTATTCCAGCCAAAGGCCTCGGATAAAATAATTCAGAGTTATAGACAAGATGGCGAATAAGAGCGGCGTGACACAACTTTTGAAAAGACGAGACGCGTGGTTGTAATGGCCAACGGCCTACAACTTCCAATTTATATACGCGAGGACCAACGGAAAGATATTAATTAAATTAATTATAATTAATTCTGCCATTGGAATATAAATTCCGGCCTTAATTAATTATAATTTTACCTTGATGAATTTTACAGCAACAACCAGATGAGACTTGCAGCTGATGTCCGGCTATTCCTTCAACTGTCGTTCAATTTTCCTTACAGGTAAATCTGCTCTTCCCAAAATTTATCCCATTGCTTATTTGCGTAACTTTCAATAATTGATTCATCCATAAATTGTGTCATTGATATTCCCGTATTACCGACGATAGTGCGGCCTGTTGCCCCTCTTATTATGGTATTGACCAAAACCGGAGTTTCTACCGGCAGCATTATTCTATTCCTCAATTTTTCCAAATCCTTTTCCGTATATATCCCACTTGTTGCCAAATACCTTGTATCTTCGTAGTTCCAAGTTGGTATGGTCGTTGGCTTTAACATTTGCGGTTCTTGGATATCCTCGAATCCCGGTCTCATAATGATCCATGCCCCATCTACTTCATATCCAAGCGATAGTAGTTGGTTGCAGTCTACAATGGTACCTTGTTTAATCAACATTCTTGATCTAGCCGTGACAAACCAACTCTGATTTTGATAAGTCACCGGTAACTCCTGATAACATTCTTCTACCTTTCTTAACTGGACATCTACCGGTATGCACTTAATTATATAAATGATTTCTCCTGCAACTGTTGCGTAGTATCCTGGTCCTTTCATTATCGCATAAGCGAATTCCTCCGGTTTCAACCCCGACAACATTAGTGCGTTTAATATTACCTGTCCTTCAACTTCACACTTGTGTGTTAATATATCCCCGTAAAGAGATCTCATTTATCGTTTAATGTGTTTTTCTACATACACAAATTTTGAATTTATGTAAGCAAATATGTCAAGGTCCTGCGTCGAGATTGATTTTACTTTCGCCGTTTCTTCACCTGGTTTGAGTACTTTAATTAATAGTTTGGGATGTTCCGTTTGTATTAAGGTGTAACCGCATATTTTCTTCTCCATTTTCTTTGCTAGGGCAAATGTTATATCCTCTGTATTGATCGTATAAATTTCTGGTTCTCCTTTTTCTCCAGACAGTAGCGTGCCAGGTCCCTCGTACAAAATTATGTGACTTGCTGTTTGACATGATTCCTCCCTTATGACCTCCCAAAATGTATTACCTCCTGTTTGATCTATGCACCCTCCTTCAGCCCAGTCGCATCTTGCTCCACTGCTAAGAACTACCTTATTGCTTTCACGTTCCACTGTGGCAAAATAGTTCCTAACTGTTACTCTAACGGTCGCTTCCACAATCACTTGACTCCAAGTACCAAACGGATCACTATATTGTGTTCCCGCACATTTTCCATCCACCGTGGTAGTTCCTGCTAGCATAATTGTCCGATAATGTGTTGCGTTTCTTGTTAATCCCTCGAATTCTGCATTATAACCCAATTTTAAGCTGCCAGTCTCATGTAACCTTTTGCATTGTCTGTACTCTAATTCATAAATGTATTCTCTTCTTCCATTTGCCACTACGAATGCATGATACCAATCTTCACAATATGTTATTACCCGATTTATTTCTACCCGACATTCAAACACTTCCGTGTTACTAAATTCTGCTAACTGAAGTAATTAAAGCGATACCGGCTTTTCATCTGGATTCTTCAACGGTATGTCACACTCGCCCACCTTATTTGCTGAGATGGTAGTGACGTTCATAGATATGCCCCCGCAATCGTACCCCAATAGTGCTTGTAGGGGTTGAGCCAACAGGATTATTGTAAGCAGTACCATTTTATTCTTGCGCTCCGTCCTGTATTCAAACAAATCTTTTGTAAATTAGCAAAATTCTACAATAATTCGCGATTCACATTTTTTTTTTTTTATTATTAACTTATCATTTTCACCCTCTGTTATTTAGTAAAACCGATTATTATCATTCATCGTGACTGTGCATAATTCCATTGATTTACCCTATTATTCGAAATATTATTTATTGCTTTACTATTTATCTAAAAAAAAAATATAATTTCTTTACTCTGTGTTTTTTCCAATGCTCTTTAATTAGCGTCGAAAAAGATAAAGGAAAGGAGAAAGAGATGGCGAAGAGTACGAGGAAAAAAAAAAATTCTAAATCCGCCTAACTGACCTCTTTCGAATTAATCTATCAATCCCACTGATTCGGTTTCTTAATTCGAACAACAACGAAAAATATCATCGATTCAACAATATTTACCACGCATTTAATCGATACGATACTCTAACTCCCTTATACATAAGTGATTATGTGCAATATTCCTAATTACCGTGTAATTTACAGGTAAGTATCCTATTGTATCTCTTACGATCCCAGGATATATATATATATATATATATAGTCCAGGTGCACGCATCTGCTGCATTGTTAAAATTATTTTGAATTCCGTCCGTGAAACACCATGAAATTCCAATTGCCTCCCGCAAAATCGGTTTATCCAGGTATTACTAGAGCTCTACAGTTTGGTTTAAAATTCCAATAGCAGTTTCGCTTATTTTAGAGAATTTAAAAAAAAAATTCCAACAAAAAGTTATTTTTTTGACTTTCCGGAAAATGTCTATTTTTAAAATTCAACTTGTATATCTCAATTTAGTAAGCGATCATGAAAATTCATCACCAATTTTGACTGAAAACAAAACTTGTAAAAGGTGTATTTCTTAATTGCTTATAAACCATAAAATTTCAATGTAAAATTCCTAACAAAACATTTCTCAATTGACAATATATATAATGTCGTCGTATTCTGATGAAGGATTTAATTTTTTTTTTCTAAAAGTTTAAAATCATAATAATAAAAAAAAAATTCTTTTTAAAATCGTACATGTTTTGCCGTCTATTTTATGCAATTTGTTAACCACAATTTCACGCATGTATAATTACTACTTAAGAAAATTTATAATGTATATATATTTAAAAGAAAATAATAGAAGTATGAGAAATAAGGATAAAGAAAAATTGTTCCAATTAGTTTTGAGATTTATTCTAATTTCCTTCTGGATTCCTTTCTCATAAATATAGAATACGATCTTTAATGTTAGATTTTCTAATATTTCACGTGCTTCCTGTTTAACTTACTCGATTTTTTTCAAGAAGAGAAAAAACTTATCTGCATATTTATTTCTTTCTTCGATACTTCATTTTGGACGTGTGCGTCTCGACAATCCGCTTGTCGTTATCAGCCTCCTCAGCTGATGCTGCGGTTTTCGCGATATCTTTTCTGCTCTCTATGTCTTTTACCATTGCAATCATTCGTTGTCCCGAGTTAATTGTTCTAATACACTGGTGGAGTTTAACAAAAATTTTAACATGGATCAACCCCTTACCCTCGAACAATGTTGCGAGCGATTCGTCCCTGTCGACGTAAGTTAAATTTTTATTTTCTTGTTTTTCCTAACTTGGTGATTTATCTTGAGTACAATGAAACCTAGCTTCTACTACATATTTATTATTTTATATACTCTCCAGATCATCCTCCGTGTTTTCAATTATCTCCGAACCCTAACTTATGATCGACATCCTCCGCAACGGGGTGTTTTCTTGTGTGACCAGGTTGACCAACTTATTCGTTCGTGCCTTCCTCCCGGTCAGCAATATAAATTGTCCGGGTCAGTCATTCGCACGCGGTTATTTTTCAATGCTCAAACACTACAACCGGGGGCTACACCTCGTCGAACTACCGAGTTCCAAGGTCTGCATCGCTTGTCATCTGACCTTGAAGTTATTGCAGTCAATAAGATTTTTAGCGAACAGTAATTTTAAAAAAAAATAAAAATAAAAATAACATAGCGAGAAAGACAAAACTAAAATTTCAACTCTTTCTTTTTTTTATGTATTTTTCAGGCCCTCGATTTCCCGTTTCGCTGTATTAGACGCAATCGATTAGTTAAGATCCTTTATACATATTTTCTACTTAAAAAAATAAAAATCTATAAGGTTGAAAGAAAATAAGTTTCAGAAAAAAAATCTTTTTTGCATCCAAAACGGACACTTTTTGTTTTTCCCTAACTTTTCTTTAAGGTTTTTAGGATGTGATAACTATTAAAATAATTAAACGGCAAGTAATTATTGACTTAAAGGTATCAAAAAGGTTTACTCTTAAGATTCATAGTTTGTTAAAAAAAAATTTCCAAATTAAAGTTCTACGTCGCCCGAAAACCAAAAACAGGTGATTCTTATCATTCCCTAACTTTTTAACTCCAAGCCCTAGAATATAATGATTATAAAATAATAATAGGAGAATTAATTACGATTACCAAGCATTCAGAAATTCAATCATATCGTTCATGGTTTACCTAAAAAAAAAAATTGGTTGAGTTAAAATTTTCCACTGTTTAAAATCTGGAAGCAGCCGCTCATTATTTTTCTTAACTTATTAATTCGACGTCTTAGAATATAATAACTATAAGATTATTATAAGGTAATAAATTATTAACTAAAAAGTGTTCCAAAGCTTAACCGTAATATTTATAGTTTATTCAGAAATAAATTATTTAGATAAAAATGCTACACTGTTTAGAATTCAAAAGCAGGTGCTTATTATTTTTTCTAACTTTTTTTTTCGAAATTCTACAATATACTCATTATAAGGTAATTACTATATTAATTACTACTAATTAATTATCGATCAAAAAGCATCTAAAAGTTTAATCATATCATTTATAATTTGCCTGAAAAAAAATTATTTATGTTGAAATTCTATGCTGCTTAAAATTCAAAACAGGCGCCTATTATTTTTCTTAAAATTTTTTTTTTTGGACTCAAGATTCTAGAATACAATAATTATAATATGATTTTAAGCCAATTAATTTTAACTAAAAATATTTAAAAGTTTAATCATGTTAATTATGATTTGCTTGAAGAGGAGGAAAAAAAATTATTTATGTTAAAATTCAATGCCGCTTAAAATCTGAAAGTAGACACTTATTATTTTTCCTAACTTTCCAATTTAAGATTTTATGGTACTATAGTTGTAATATAATTATAGAGTAATTAATTTTGGACCAAAATTCATTTAAAATTTTCCTCACATTATTTATAGTTTATATAAAAAAAATTCATTTGCATTAGATTCCCACGCTATTGAAATTCAAAAGTAGGCACTCATTATTTTCCTTAACTTTTTAACCCGAATTTTTACAATATAATAATTATATTTTTATCATAAAACAATTAGTTCTGAATTGAAAGCATAAAAAATTTTAATCCTATCATTTATGGTTTATCTGAAAAGAATTCTTCTAAATCGAAATTATGCATTGCTTAAGATTCAAAGCAGGCACTTATTACCTTCCTTAACTTTTGAAATCAAAATTCTAGAATACAATAATTATAGTATAATTACAAGGCCATTAGTTTTTTCTAAAAAGCATTTAAAAGCCTAATTGTGTCATCTATAATTTGTCTGAAAAAAATTATTCATTTTTAAATTCTACGCTGCTTGAAATTTGAAGTACTATTTTTCTTTAATCAGCGTTAGAACTTAAAGCTAAGTGAATAAATTTCGAGGAAAGAAAAAAAGTTTGATAATACCATATAATTTCTTTTTTTTTCTAATGCAAATTTCTCTTTTTTTTTCGATTTTCATGCTAATCAATCCTGTTTTTTTTTTTTTTTTTTTTTTTTTAAGGTTTCCTTCTTCATTATTAATCTGATATTAAAGATGATTATTTTACATCGTTTACTGATTTAATTTTATAAAAAAAATTAGTAGACCATATGCTTCATATCTATACTATAAAATAACTACCATTTCTGTATTTAATATTTTAGGTTGAAAATTCGAAAATAACCATTTAAATATACAAAAAATTTTTCATGAATAAATAAATTCTAATCGTTCATTCAGGCCAATAAGAAGAAGAAAAAAATCAAAACTAGCGGTTGAAATTTAAGTGTCAATATTTTTATGTTTAAAATTTGTTGTGTTTTTTTCAGAAAATTACTTGAAAATCATGCAAGTCATATTTTCATTTATTTATTTTTTATATTTGCATACCAAAATTCTCTAATTACTTCTGATAGTTTAATATAAAAAAAATATTCAAAAATTCAACGGTCTTCTGTAATTAAATATACATATGATACAAATTTTAGAGGATTGGGACAACAATATTTTCAATTCGTAAAAAAAATTTAAATCGACTTTTTTTCTACAAAACTACCATGGTGTTTTCTGATTTTCTGGGCAGATAGTCAGAAAGTTTGGTTTATTGGTCTGCCCTAAAGACACAGTTCGTTCTGACGCGATTCCTGCTACATTTATTACCGACGATCATCAGAGAATTTGTAAGCTTTACAATATCTGCGTAATTTACACTATGAATAACTTACAACTTACCCTACAATATTAATAATTATAGTTAAATAACCTTTTTATTTTATTAACAAAAAATTTCTCCTCCCCTTTTCTTTCATTACTTATATAACGTTAACTACTATTCGTCACAACCCACGGCGGAGTGTGGTGTGTGCAGAATAGCCGTTATGGCCCACCGATGGTAAAACTGAAAATAAAAATGATGAACAAAACCAAAAATATCCCTTGGAGATGCTCACGATCCCCACTGGACACACAGCTCGTCCGAGGCTGGGTTAGATAACCGAATCGGGCGCCAGTTCGTGTACCCCCACGAACAAAATATAATAAGCAATAAATAAGAAATGAAAATGAAAGGGTTAAAAATACAGAGAGCAGTTTCAGGTGTTAGAAAAGGATAGCAAGAAAGAGACAGTATACAATGAATAAACAGTAAAATTAAACCAATCCCAGGTTGGTAGCCGTTTAACCCGATATATTTTTAATTATAAATTCAACAACATATACGTCAACAACATATACGGTCACCAATAATTATTAATACACGTAGAATAAATTTACTTCCAAGTTTTGGATTCAAGTTTGTCGACAGGACAAATAAGTGCGCAAATATCTATATCTATTGAACGTTACTGTACGCAGTGCGCTCTCTCTCACTCTCACGTAAGAGATATACGAATAGCCACCAACGCGGGACGAATTACACGCCAATGTAATAAGCACAAAGGTACTTGCAGTCTTTGTTGTAATATTTACTGCTGGCAGGGTCCACTGGTTATAATTTATACTCCCACAACAAGTAATGCAATCAATCAAGTCAATAGTGCCTATCAATTAGCCAATACAATTTGTACGCTTTACTAAGTTCAAATGGCGTCTCAGTTTTTAAGATATCTGGCAGCAACAAGCAACACACCTTGCTCTCACAAGCGATTATTCACGTCTGGCCATGGCAGCACGTGAGTCCCATGCCGGCACCTCAGCCAGCGCCATCTTATAATGTTTTCTCATTTCAACCAATGGAGCAATATACCTGTCTTATGTTAATTCACTCATCGACACCAACATGATGCATGACTTGTTTGGCATGTAATTCGTCCACTTTCGACATTAAATGACCATTCCCATATTTTAGAGCCAATTAATAAAATAATTTTTAAATAAATCTCCCATTGTTTTATTTATAAGACCCGTAAATTTATTTAAAATAAATAAATTTACTGAGGCCAACTGTTGCGTTGCCGCGCATGCGTCAACCAACCAAAATAATAATAATAATAATCATATAATAAAATAAATTAATGCACAATTATTTATTCCGGCGACTATAAAATCCATTTGACCATTTATAAAACTCAGTAAATTTTACTAAATTGACCGCGATTGACCGCAACGTTATATGGCGCCCAACGTGGGATCAGGCAGTCATCCGCCGGTACCAATTGGAGGAATAGTGAACATAACCAGGAGGCCTATGGAGATGCTGCACAGAGCGGTCTCGCATTCCGCATCAGACGCGGTGCTGCTGTGAGGAGTTAGGCCCCACTATTCACTTATTATTATTTATTTCTTTTCTTTTTACATTATTATTTTTTTTATATTATTTATTTGTTTTTGTACTGGCCCATATCTATTCACGTACTGTGGTTGAGTTACCAAATTTTGTGTTTACTTGAATAGAGGTAGTTAGAGTCTACCCGGGCATTGTTCTTTTGTTAGAAGTGTCACCTTCCGTTGATGGTGAAATATTTTCATTTGTATATTTTTATCATTATTAAATTGACACTTGGTTCATAATCATGCATCACATTAACTCAATTACCTTTTCCTTACCTAACCTAGCAAGAACGGGAAGGTAAGTGGAAGTTAGAATTTGTTTTGGAAACACGCTAATGTATACGAAGACTGCTGTTGTCTCGGCCAAAGGTCTTGCAGAGGGCTAAGACCGGCCTGGTGAGGGGGAGGTGTCACGATATTTGAATATCGCGGCATTTTTGCATTAGGTCGGAGAAGGGCAACAGATGGCAGCACACGTCTGCTCAACGCGTCTCCCATACCATTATTATTATCATACTATTATTATTATTATTCTATGTATTATTTTATTTTATTTACTGTGTGTTTATTATTTGTTTAATTTCCTAGGCAAAAATTGCGGCTATATCAGTTAAAATTACTGCATTGTATAAACGGTCGAATGGATTCTATAGCCGCCGGAATAAATAATTGCGCATTTATTTATTTTATTATATGATTATTATTGTTGCGTAATCACAACTACATTCAAATTTGAATGTAGTTGAACTTCCGGCAAATAGAGGCAGCACCTACTGGGGCCTAGTGTCCATCTATGAGAACTTGACTTGCGCTGTGCGACGCATGCGCATGGATTTTTCCTGCCTCGTGGCAAGAAGACCGACGCCATTATCTTTTCGTTTATACAATTTCAAGTGTCACCACGTGTTTTGTATAATCTATTAAAATTGCGCTCATCTCGAGTAAATCATTAAAAGTAATCAATAAACTACGTTAAGGGTTCATAACTCTATCAAAAAATATAATTATTTTTATAATTGCGAGCTCAGAGCTCAAAAAATAAATATAAAACAACTTCAAGAAATCCAGCGTTCTACAACCTGTTCCTGACGAGGTTATATCATCGAGAAAGCAACAGGTGCATTATTTATTAAACATTTACTTGCTATCAGTGCTCAATTAATTTAAAAGACTCAGTTTTATTATTTATTTAATTATCATTATGCTCAATTTCTTAATTAATTTCAAAGTTATATTTCGCTCAGTAGCCTCTGCTATCATGCTACCACGTGTTCAACAAATAAATTAAAATCAGTGTAATTTATCATGAGCTCATTAAATTCAATTCAATTAAGTGATCATCACTATTAAAACTCAATAACGAAAATATTTATGTATTCAGTGCTATTAAAAATAGTAATTAATGTGTTCACTTCGCTCAGTAACCTCTGACATCATGTTACTTATTATCATGACATTTTTGCATTCAACTCAGTGTTCAATTAAACTCAACTTGATTATTTTTAATTCATTATTTACTCGAGCTCAACTCAATAATTTGTATTCAATTATTCACGTATTCATGAGCTCAGACAATTAACAGTATTTATAAATTAAATAAACTATTTAAATTGCAACCCAGTGATATTTTGTGCTGTGACAAATAAAAATATTGTTATATTTTTAAATATGCGTATTTTTCAAACATCCCAACCACCAACCAGTCCTGGCATGTCTTTATTTAATTAATATTACAACATTTTATGGTCCTTCGAGCCGGATGGTTGGTTGGTTGTGTCGGTAGCATCATCATTGGGCAGCTGTACTCATATAACCCCATTCACAGGTCAAGGAGCTCACTATGGGGGATGAAGAGAAGAAGAAGGGTCTTCCAAAGGACCAGGAGCACTCAGAGGTTCCTGAAGGTACCCCCAGGGACCAACACCTCTTTCCAGTAATCACCGTGGTCGAAAATCAAGGCCTCAGCGACTCAAGCGCCACCGAGACTGGGATCCACAGCGAAGGAGACCAGTCTAAGCAGAAAATCAAGCGCTCTCCCAGGAAATCGACGATTTCCCCAGCACTCGAGCTAAAAGTCATCAGCCAGCACTCACGCCTCGGAGTCTTCTCAGACTGGGAAGCTCTGGCGGATACACTCACCGTCGCCGACGGCTTAGCTCAACTCAAGTCTCGACTTGAGTTACTCGAGGGTGAATGGCACCAGTTCAACCTAACTCACGACTCACTAGCACTCACCTGCACCAAGGAGTTCTTGGAGAGCTCATATGTCAAGGACGGAGTATACGATTCGGTGTATCGGTCGTATATCAACGCCAAGGGCAAACTCATCGCACTCATCAACTCAATTCCAGTACCAGCTGCTGTTCCAGCTGTAGTGCACTCAACCCGGGCTCCAACGCATCTGCCAGCACTCGCAATTCCCAAGTTCGATGGGCGTTACGAGAACTGGCCTGAATTCAGGGACTCATTCACCTCAATGGTGATCAATGCTCAAGAACTTGCTCCAGTTCAACGTCTTCAGTACCTGAAGAGCTGTCTGCAAGGACAAGCCGCACTCAGCCTCGCCAGTGTACAAATGTGCGATGACCAATTTGTACCTGCGTGGAATCAGCTAAAGGAGAGGTACAACAACCCTCGCCTACTCATCGGTGCTCAACTGGACAAGCTCCTTAATATGCATGTGCTCACTTCACGCTCATCTGAGCAGCTCAATTACCTTCTGAACACCGTTTCAGAGGTAATCAACGCACTCAACGCACTCGGGGTACAATTGAACTCAGATATGAATCCGCTGCTTACGCAGTTGATCATATCAAAACTGGACTCACATAATCGGGAGCTCTGGGAGAACAAAATGGGTGCTTCCACTGAATACCCATCACTCAAAGATCTCAATGACTTTTTAGTCAGTCGTGCTCGTGCTCAAGAACGGGTGGAACAGGCATCAAAACCACCACGTTCATCTGGCAAACCAGCGTCATACTCTGCTGCTGCTGTTTCCAAGTCGCACTCATCGGAAACTAAATCTCCAGCCACGAACTCATCTACTGCACTCAAGAAGCCTCCCAAGAAGGTATTCCCTCCTGCACAATATCCCTGTGATTTGTGTAAAGGAGATCACTTTATTGTGAGATGCACTCAATTCTTGGGACTCACAAAGGCTCAACGCACTCAAGTCGTTGTGGAGAAGCGACTTTGTGAAAATTGTTTTGGCCATCATCTACCGGATGCGTGCAATTCACAATTCACATGCAGGGTGTGTGAACAAAAACATCACACCATGATACACCCGGGACTCAACAGCACTCAAAAACCATCTAGCTCAGCCGCTAAAGGCACTCAATAAAGACGTCTGCTTCCACATGACGACTCGAGCGACGCTCAACTGAACTCAATTGCACTCAACACGTCCGGCATTCATCATACTAGTACTCATTGCCCAGCAATCTTACTCGCAACATGCCTAGTGGACTTGATCACCAAGTTAAGTACTCATCCAGTACGCATATTGCTGGATCCAGGGTCTGAATTATCGTTTGTTTCAGATTCCTTGGTCAATTCACTCAAACTTAAACGCACTCACTCATCTATCCAGATTATTGGTATTGGTGTTGCCAATGCTGGTAGAACTAAAGGTCAAGTCGCACTCAAGCTCTCATCTAAGCATTCAAACGACTTAGTCATCATCGCACACGTATTAGATGAACTCATTATAAGTTGCTGATCAACTTGAAGCACTCTGCAAGGCGGGCGGATTCCCTCTTGCTAAATGGGCAAGCAATCATCAAAATTACAACAACTCAATCATGTGGAAGCGATCAAAAATCATAAATTCGAGGATCCAGACTCCAGCACCAAGATTCTGGGCATGTACTGGTCCTCACACTCAGATCAGTTCTATTTTACGTACTCACCACCATGCTCAACTCAAAATTTTACAAAATGGATCATTTTATCAGAGATTGCTCAAATCTTTGATCTTCTTGGATTTTCCGCACCACTCATCATTCGAGCCAAGGTATTCATGCAGGAGCTTTGGCTCGAAAAGCTCAGCTGGGACACTCCATCGGCAGCCAATCAACGGAATAAATGGAGAAACTTCGAAAATGAACTCAAATTTATCTCTGAAATCAAAATTCCAAGATGGATCCACTCATCCACGTGCTCAACCACCGAAATCCATGGATTCTCGGACGCCTCTCAATTGGCAATGGCAGCTGCCGTGTTCATCAAAGTCCACACACCTGCTCATGGAGTCAGAGTTACGCTGCTTTGCTCCAAAACCAAGGTAGCTCCGTTAAAACGACTAACGATACCAAGGTTAGAACTCACCGCAGCTCACATGTTGGCAAAACTCACAAAACACTGCCAGAGCACTCTAAATCTCACTCAATCGCCAATATACTTGTGGACGGACTCAACAATTACACTCACGTGGATTAAATCTCATCCGTCTCGCTGGAAGGAGTTTGTTCGGAATAGGGTGTCACATATTCAAGATCTACTTCCAGATGGCCACTGGAATTTCATTCCGGGCACACAAAATCCAGCAGACTGCGCAACACGAGGGTTGACACCTACTCAACTCCGTGATCATCAACTATGGTGGACTGGCCCACCATGGTTGCTCAAGAGTTCATCGTCCTGGCCTAAATGTCCATCAATCGATGATACAGGAGCTCAAGCAGAAGAACGGCCTGGACTGGCCCTGTTCTCATCGAATTCATCGCTGAAATCAAATTGGCCTATCATGGAACGGCCAATACCACTCCTACGCATGTTACGAGCTACTGCAATCTGCTTTAGACTTCGTGACATGATCAAGAAATCACCAAACTCATCACTCAAGACTCCAATTACTTCTGACGAAGTAATGTCTGCACTCAACTTCTGTATCAAAGAAACTCAACGCATTCATTTTTCAAACGAGATCAACATGCACTCCAAACACGCACCATGGCCTAATGGTCATCCATTTGCTCGATTGGTTGCATTCATTGACACCGACGGCATCATTCGAGTAGGTGGACGGTTGGAAAATTCTCCAAATCAAGACCAAAGCAAGCATCCTGCTATTCTACCACGGAATGCGGCACTCACAAAACTCATCATCTCTGATGCTCATCAGCGTACCATGCATGGTGGTACTCAACTTACTCTGGCATTCATACGACAAAAGTACTGGATCATTGGCGGTAGACAACCAGTACGCTCAATTATACTCAAATGTATAAGATGCGCACGACATCGTGCTGATAGAGCTCAACAACTCATGGGTCAGCTACCAGTATCACGAGTTACTCCATCATCTGCATTCACTCACACTGGAGTGAACTATGCTGGCCCAATAACACTCAAAAATTGGAGACGCAGAGGAGCAAAAACATACAAAGGCTGGATTTGTGTTTTTGTCTGCCTTTCTACGTCCGCAGTACATCTAGAGGTAGTCAGCGACTACAGCTCTAGTGGTTTCATCGCAGCACTCCGCAGATTTATCAGCCGACGAGGCATCTGCACAGCACTCTACAGCGATTGTGGAACGACGTTCAAAGGCGCTGAAACTGATCTCAACCGTCTGTTCACTCAAGGAACTCAAGAGTCAAGAGAAATACTGGATCACATCACTGTGAACAGTATTGCCTGGCATTTCAATCCACCAGCAGCTCCACACATGGGTGGAAAGTGGGAAGCTGCTGTCAAATCACTCAAACATCACCTTACTCGATCAGTGGGAGAGTCTTCATTTACGTTTGAAGAATTTACGACTCTTCTTACGCAAATTGAAGCTATATTGAATTCAAGACCATTGGAGCCACTCACGGAAGATCCAGATGACATGGATGCACTCACTCCTGGTCACTTCTTAATTGGACGTGCACTCAACATGATTCCTGAACCAGCACTCATCGATACAAATAGTTCTCGATTGTCTAGATGGCAATTTTTACAACAACGTGTTCAACAGTTCTGGAATCATTGGTCGACAAGTTATCTTCAAAGACAACTGGCAATCACCAAGTGGCAACGTCCAACTCATCAAATTCAAGTTGGGTCACTTGTATTACTCACCGACGAAAGGTTTCCACCAACCAGGTGGCCTCTCGCTCGTATTATCGCACTCCACCCTGGCAAAGATGGATTGACCAGAGTTGCTACGCTCAAAACAGTGAACTCAACACTCACTCGTCCAATCACGAAGCTTGCACTCCTACCAATTGAACCAGAACCACAAGAAGATGACGAAGAATAACTTCACTGGTTCAATGACATGCTCATCAAAAGATCAAGTACTCAAGAACTCTTCAATCATCAACTCTGTTGCTGATGGCGGGCGGAATCACAACTACATTCAAATTTGAATGTAGTTGAACTTCCGGCAAATAGAGGCAGCACCTACTGGGGCCTAGTGTCCATCTATGAGAACTTGACTTGCGCTGTGCGACGCATGCGCATGGATTTTTCCTGCCTCGTGGCAAGAAGACCGACGCCATTATCTGTTCGTTTATACAATTTCAAGTGTCACCACGTGTTTTGTATAATCTATTAAAATTGCGCTCATCTCGAGTAAATCATTAAAAGTAATCAATAAACTACGTTAAGGGTTCATAACTCTATCAAAAAATATAATTATTTTTATAATTGCGAGCTCAGAGCTCAAAAAATAAATATAAAACAACTTCAAGAAATCCAGCGTTCTACAACCTGTTCCTGACGAGGTTATATCATCGAGAAAGCAACAGGTGCATTATTTATTAAACATTTACTTGCTATCAGTGCTCAATTAATTTAAAAGACTTAGTTTTATTATTTATTTAATTATCATTATGCTCAATTTCTTAATTAACAGTATTTATAAATCAAATAAACTATTTAAATTGCAACCCAGTGATATTTTGTGCTGTGACAAATAAAAATATTGTTATATTTTTAAATATGCGTATTTTTCAAACATCCCAACCACCAACCAGTCCTGGCAAGTCTTTATTTAATTAATATTACAACAATTATTATTATTATTTTGGTTGGTTGACGCATGCGCGGCAACGCAACAGTTGGCCGCAGTGAATTTATTTATTTTAAATAAATTTACGGGTCTTATGAATAAACTAATGGAATATTTAGGTGTAAAATTATATTATTAATTGGCTCTGAAAAGGGAATGGTCATTTAATGTCGAGAGTGGACAAATTACATGCCAAACAAGTCATGTATCATGTTGGTGTCGAGGAGTGAATTAACATGAGACAGGTATATTGCTCCATTGGTTGAAAGGAGAAAACATTATAAGATGGCGCCGGCCGAAGTGCCGGCATGGGACTCACGTGCTGCCATAGCCAGACGTGGATAATCTCTTGTGAGAGCAAGGTGTGTTTGCCTATTGTTGCCAAATTGTTTATATTGAGACGCCATTTGGAATTACCAAGCGTTATAAAGTGTATTGGCTATTAATACAGAGTTTTGAGACACTCGCCAATTATTATTGATATTACTTGGGCATTGATTGACGATATATAAATTAATTGAGACTAATGGAGCCTGTACGAGTTTTACATATTGGCGATGACTGTAAGTACCTTTGTGTCTAATACATTGGCGTGTAATTTGTCCCGCGTTGGTGGCCATTAGCATATATCTCACGTGTGAGTGAGAGAGAGAGTCATAAATATAGATATATTTGCGCACTTATTTGTCCTGGCGACAAACTTGAATCCAACACTTGGAAATAAATTTATGCTACTTGTATTAATTAATTATTGGTGACCGTATCTGTTGTTGACGGTAAATAATTATTAATATTCACGTTATTATTTTAGTAATTAATTATTGGTGACCGTGTATATGATTGACGGTAAATGATTATTGATAGTTACAAGTATTATTTTATATTGGATGGTAATTATTGATGACCGTGTATATGATTGACGGTAAATAATTACTGATATTTACAATTATTGTTTATTATTGGTTAATAATCATTGGTGACCGTTCAGATGTTTGCCGGTAAATAATTATTAACATTTACGTTATTTATTTATTATAATTTGAATATTAATGGACAGTATTGTACAATTATTTAAATATCACCAGCGGGTTTTGATATTAAATTGGCGTTAAACAATTACATATTATGTGCGATTATTTATTTTTTTATTATGTGTTGATGATTTATCGGTATCTTTTATTTAAAAAAAAAACCTGGTGATTATTTGTGGTAACTATTTACAATAATTTCAGCTATTATTTTTGGTAGTAAATAGTTACACGTAATTAAATTATTATTATTATTTTTGCGGATTATATAATTAATAGTTGAGAAAATTATATGTGTGCGCATCATACTTATTATATATAATCATTTATTTTTTTGCTATCACGTGCGTGTGATAGCAAGCCGAATAATGTTTATTGTTTTTTTGCGTTATTTGACTGTTAGTAAACAGAAATTATTGTGAAGTGAATTTCTATTATTTATATTATTGTTTATATACCCGCTAAAACATTATAATTTAAAGACATCGGGTTGTCAAATGGCTACCAACCCGGGAGTTAATTAAATTTTATTATTCTTTATTTATTGCATTCTATCTCTTTCTTGCTATCCTTTTCCAACACCTGAAACTGCTCTCTGTATTTTTATTATTTCATTTTCCATTTTCACTTCTTTATTTTATTGTTCTGTTATTTTGTTCGTGGGGTACACGAACTGGCGCCCAATTCGGTTTTCTAACCCAGCCTGGGAAGAGCTGAATGTCCAGTGGGGATCGTGGGCATCTCCAAGGGATATTTTTGGTTTGTTTATTATTTTCATTTTCAGTTTTACCATCGGTGGGCCATAACGGCTATCCTGCACACACCACACTCCGCCGTGGGTTGTGACGAATAGTAAGGAACGTTATATGGCAAAGAGGTACATTAGCATACTCACCAAAGTCATAGCAAACGTATGCTGTGAACACCAGAAATAGCTTGTTTACTAACCCTGGCTGCAATGACCATTACACCTTGTACGAACCGTTTGTCAACCTGAGAAGCACAAACGACCCTAGAATTATCAGACTCAACATACTGGACTGTCCGGTTAAAGACAAACTCAACCCTCACGTCACGTTCGAGATAAAGTATTTGACCAAAGGATCCTTCGCTTGACACTATTGTGCAAGGATTCATCTTCATAGATCTACTCGCATAGCTCACATGATTAGAGATCAATGTAAAGAGCACTTTGTTATACTTAGACATTGGTTTATCAGATGGAAAATCATTGTCGGCTATGCCGCAATTTTCCATTATTTGTCGCTGTTCGGTAGTTAAATTTGTAGCTCGGTCCCAACCTAATAGATTTTTAGTCGGAGTACCATGATTCTGCTCTGCAGGTGTAAGCTCTGCTGGTAAATCCCAGTTTCGCCCTGCCGCTGGATCGTTACTATAGGCTAGATCCGCTACGAGTCTTCTGCTAACCACAATCGGAGCTGGGAGTGTTTCATATTTCCAATGCGTATTTGGCCCAACTCGGTCGTAATGACCATTAACGTTTGGAAACGCTGGAAACGCAATTCTAAATCTTCCTCCGTCCGCATCAGTGATGCGACCTATTGATTTTAAATAAGCCTCAATGGTTGCAGGTATCAAGAAAGTCGCATTACTAACTTCGTCTAGAAACCGTGTCTCGGCGATCTCAGCAGTGCCTTCGTCGTTTCTGATGGATACTATTCTAGCATATAAATGCTGACAGTTATACCATATAAACATTGATCGTGAGATAAATTTACCAAATGTCCTGTCTTTAGCAGACAAAGCATCGTAAACTTTCTTGACCAAAGGTATAAATCCTTCAAACGAGATGGCGAAGCGATCGTTGCCTCGAGCTGGTGTCAGACCACCACAGTCATCCATTCCGTATTCCTCCCACAAAGGATCATTCTGTAGTTTAGATGATTCAATGGAAGGTGCCTTCGGCACAGAACGCGTGATCTTTGGTTTAGAAGTCACTGGATTAGATGGTCTAACTGAATTATCATCAGTCACTGGTTCGGCACGTTCTTCAGCAATAGCTGGAGGTGCTTGACCGACCTTCTTTTTAGCTTTTAGCTTCTTCCAGTAGTCAGACGACTTACCTTTCTTTTCTCCGGTAGTAGTAGACATTTCAATCACAAAGTATTAATATGACAAAGAAATGTGTTTTATTTCCTGACTCCGTCAGATTTCACCAATTTAGTTTTACCCAAATTGGGTAATGGTTCAATGGCTCTATGGCGCCCAACGTGGGGCCATGGAGCCATTGAATCATACGGGTTGATTTTTTTTGAAGTTTCAGGTTTAGGTGCGGAGATTTGGATCGCAGCAAGAGATTTCGGGTTGTTGTTTTCCGAGTATCGAATTTATTTTATTCGCGAGTGATAATTCGGGTTTATTTTATTAATTTATCGTGCGTATTATTTATTTATAATTTAAAATGGAGTCGTGGCGCGAAATCTGGGACGCATCGAGTGCGTTATTGACTGAATGTCAACGAATGCGTGGAGGAGATGATGATGATCCACTAAGCGGGCAGTCGAATGCGAGTCAGCAACAGACACACACACCATTGGCCGATGAATTGCGAGACGCAGGCAATCATGGGCACAACGACACGTTGACGTTGGAGGACAACGAGGAACACGAGAGTAATAGCACCCTTCCTCCGACAGAACTTACGTGGTTGTTGGACTAACCACCCTCAAAACTCAAAATGTTATTGGCCAGCTTCGGACTATCTACATTTGGGTCACCACTGGTTCTTCGAAATCGATTGAATCGATACCACCAGAGGGCGCTGGGTGCCATCAATGTGCGATGGAGCCCAGCAGTAGATAAAATTCCGTCGGGATCCGATACCATTCCAGAGTACGTAGATGTTGCGGCTTTGCGAGAGTATTTACGCAGTCGGTGATTGAATCACCATGGGTCAGACAGTGTCATTCGTGATCGAGTCAGACGTTTAATGGACCGTGATGACGGTAAAGACGTTTTATGAGACCCATTGGTGGACGAGCTGTTGCGGGAATCAGCGGTTGGTCGTGAACGTGACGATTTGGCGATCATGGATCGATTGCGATCGGTGAGAATTCATTCCCAGGTTCCTACAACGACTGGAGCGTCAAGTGTGCCAGTAACTAGTACACCATCGGTATCCGCAGCTCTAGGGGGTCCACAGCAAGCTCCAATGGACGCATTTGCGACCCATCGGGATGTCGTGGAGATATTAAGGGTGTTTGAGACCCTAATCACGACAATGTTGTCGAACATAACCGCTGGCACGTCGTCAGCAAGCGCATCACGCCCGCTGGATCCATTCCGGGCGTCGTCACCGATTCGTAGCTGCGTAGTTGCGTCGATGCCATCCTATTTAAGCGCCATTCATACAACAGCTGGACAAATGGGCGGTTTGAGAGCCAATACTCAAACAGTGAATGCTTGTGGGCCACAAATGAGTATGATACCACCAGCATGCACTACCACGGCGTCAAATGTGCATGTTAATTGGCCACCAGAGGGAAATCGGGGCCAGAGGACCAACCACCAACAGCGCCAGGGGAGACCATCTGATCATGGCGATGATTCTGACTCCAGCGGTAGCCCATCATGGTCATCAAATGATTCTTATGCCAGTCAGAGGGCCGAGCGACGTTCAAGGTCCAGATCTCATGGCCGGGATCGCGATTATGGAGCAATTGCCCGCAATTGGAACCTGTCTTTTGCGGGAGATGGGTCGATGACAGGTGACGAGTTTCTGAGGCGGTTGTCCGTGTTAATGCGCAGTGCGGGCATACGACATGAAGATCGGTTGGCAGTCCTGCCTGAAGTGTTCACTGGCGTTGCTGCTACGTGGTGTTCAGCGAATTTTGAACGGTGGACGCGATGGGAACACTTTAAAGACGAGTTTTGCACATGGTTCACCGGTGGAAGACGCCAGAGGGAGATTAAAGCGGATATCCGGGCACGGAATCAAGGGAAAAAAGAATCTTCCCGAAACTATTTAATTTGCCTCCAAAGCTTATATTCGAGATTGAGACATCCGCCTATAACGTTCACTACTATTCGTCACAACCCACGGCGGAGTGTGGCGTGTGCAGAATAGCCGTTATGGCCCACCGATGGTAAAACTGAAAATAAAAATGATAAACAAAACCAAAAATATCCCTTATAGATGCTCACGATCCCCACTGGACACACAGCTCGTCCCAGGCTGGGTTAGATAACCGAATCGGGCGCCAGTTCGTGTACCCCCACGAACAAAATATAATAAACAATAAATAAGAAATGAAAATGAAAGGGTAAAAATACAGAGAGCAGTTTCAGGTGTTGGAAAAGGATAGCAAGAAACAGACAGTATGCAATAAATAAACAGTAAAATTGAACCAATCCCAAGTTGGTAGCCATTTAACCCGATATATTTTAAATTATAAATGTTCAGCGGGTATTAACAATAATATAAAAAATAAAAATTCACTTCACAATAATTCCTTGACTAATAGTCAATTAACGCAAACAATAGTTTTATATAACAAAAATGTTCGTTTTGCTATCACTCGCACGTGATAGCGAATAAATATAAATAGTAATAATAATAATTACTATGCGCACAATATAAATTTGTCACAATATTAATTGTGGAATACGCAGAAATTCAATAATACTTTGATCGCCTGTAACTATTTACTCCCAATAATACTAACTGATAATAATTGTAAATAGTTACACCAAATAATCACCAGTGTTTTAAATAATACGATACCGATAAATCATCAACACATAATGAACAATAAATAATCGCAAATAATATTTAATTGTTAAACGCAAATTTAATATCACAACCACTGGTGATATTTAAATAATTGTAAAAAAATATTATTCAAAATGTTACCTACTGAGCAAATAATAAGTTACATCTGGGTAGGTATTTACCACCAAATAATAAATAATCTAAACAATAATTATCGCATTAAATCAAATATATCAATACTCTTCAAAATACTTATTTAAAAATGTAAAATGATAATTGTAAATATTAATAATTATTTACCGCCCACAACACACACACGGTCGCCAATAATTAGTTAATAAATATAATAAACATAAATGGTAATAATTATTTACCGACAAAATAAACAGACGGTCACTAATAATTATTAAAAAAAATAATAACGTGAATATTAATAATTATTTACCGTCAACAACAGATACGGTCACCAATAATTAATTAATACAAGTAGCATAAATTTATTTCCAAGTGTTGGATTCAAGTTTGTCGCCAGGACAAATAAGTGCGCAAATATCTATATCTATTGAACGTTACTGTACGCAGTGCGCTTTCTCTCACTCTCACGTAAGAGATATACGAATGGCCACCAACGCGGGACGAATTACACGCCAATGTAATAAGCACAAAGGTACTTACAGTCTTTGTTGTAATATTTACTGCTGGCAGGGTCCACTGGTTGTAATTTATACTCCCACAACAAGTAATGCAATCAATCAAGTCAATAGTGCCTTTCAATTAGCCAATACAATTTGTACGCTTTACTAAGTTCAAATGGCGTCTCAGTTTTTAAGATATCTGGCAGCAACAAGCAACACACCTTGCTCTCACAAGCGATTATCCACGTCTGGCCATGGCAGCACGTAAGTCCCATGCCGGCACCTCGGCCGGCGCCATCTTATAATGTTTTCTCATTTCAACCAATGGAGCAATATACCTGTCTCATGTTAATTGACTCATCGACACCAACATGATGGATGACTTGTTTGGCATGTAATTCTTCCACTTTCGACATTAAATGACCATTCCCATATTTCAGAGCCAATTAATAATATAATTTTTAAATAAATCTCCCATTGTTTTATTTATAAGGCCCGTAAATTTATTTAAAATAAATAAATTTACTGAGGCCAACTGTTGCGTTGCCGCGCATGCGTCAACCAACCAAAATAATAATAATAATAATCATATAATAAAATAAATAAATGCGCAATTATTTATTCCGGCGACTATAAAATCTATTTGACCGTTTATAAAACTCAGTAAATTTTACTAAATTGACCGCAATTTTTACCTAGTAAATTAAACAAATAATAAACGCACAGTAAATAAAATAAAATAATACATAGAATAATAATAATAATAGTATGACAATAATAATAATGGGTGAGACGTGCTGAGCAGCGTGTGCTGCCATCTGTTGCCCTTCTCCGACCTAATGCGAAGATGCCGCGATATTCAAATATCGTGACACTTATTATCATCATTCTCTTTCTATACAACTATATACCTACTGCCTTAATTTATTATTATTTCCGAGTTATAGATACAATAATTGCGACATGGTTACTTCCAGCACGCACCGACTCTGACTAGGAGAGAGAAAAATTGATTCACGAACGAGAAAAATAAATAAAAAAAAGCAACAACGAGCCGACCAGACTAATAAACAAAGTGAGAGGGAAGGAGAGAAAATGATAAATTCAAGTCTATGTAGGGGATTCATGGTGCCAATTGGGATGGTTTTAAGTTTTAAGGTATTGGGAAAAGAAAGGTGAGGAAGGGAAATTTTCTCGCACTTGGTAAGTCCATTAACCTTCCTCTTTTATATTTTTTTTTCACTACCTTAATCGTACTAATTTCAAACATTTTATTTAGATGAGTTGGAACCGTCGTGAGCGGCAATAATCTGGAAACATGTGAACCAAGGATAAAATTGCAACCATCCATAATAGTTGTATGACAGCTAATTCGTTAATATCGTTACTACCACTACCATTATCATTTCCTGTAATCTTTACTCTACCTTTACATCGATCTTCTTAATAAATTTTCTTTTACAATAATATAGTTCTTTACTTCCCTTTATTTCAGTGTTTCTCAGCATAGGACGAATCTCTTTCTTATACTTACATTCCTTCTCTTATTTATTCCCCACTCGAATCTTATTAAATATCCCGTGGAATTACGCACAGTCATTTGCAAATCATATTATTAACTTACATAATAAAAAATATAGATCATTATTATTACTTATTGATTAATTTATGGAGTCGGAGAAAAAATTTATCAGAGTTTCAATTATATGATCTGAAGCCATGCAATAGGAAGAAGCAGAAATTAAAGTAAAGAATAGTTTACCGGTACCGGGTTTTCATGCAGTGAAATATTAAAATTCTTTCTCCCACTCCTTTATTCTAACTCTATTTCCATTAGTATTATTATACAAAAATCAGAGGGTGAAATTCGAGTTAATTATTTCTTTATTAATTTCGTACGTAACTATTGATCCATTCAATAATCATATTCCATTTCTTCTATTTTCACTTTTCTTTCCACATTTGTAATTATTGGGCCGTGCGTGTCATTTTGATGAGCTCTTCATTATTGATATTACTAATGATTTTGTCCAACACATACTTTGGCAAATCTTTCAATGGCATTTTGCTGTTTCTTGTCACATTATTTAATACCCGAATAGCCCGTTCGATGAATTTTTCCCTGTATCTTGCTGCCACGACTTTTTCCAACATTTCATTCCCATAGAGGCCGATCTTTCCTGGTTGAATATTACATACAAAATCCTTACGTCTTATAAATCACCTCATACTTTCCATTGATGCCTTCCACACGTCGATAGGTGTCACTTCTCTTTCCCTTTGACGTATTAACACAAATTTCTTCATTTCTTCCACTTCCCTTCGACATATTACTTGATACTCCTCTTCATTTTGCTTCAAGTACAATAATTCCAGCTCCAAATCCTGGTTTATCGGGTCAATCATGACTCTTTCTTGATGAGGAACTGCCTGATTATTAAATGCGTCCAACTGACGTATTCCTCAGTGACCGACCATACTTCATCCAGGTCTTTTTCGTATCCTGCAGGCAAACCATCATCTTGCCACGCATATCTGCAATAGTGCACCACGTATTTTCTTTCGCTAGTCTACGAGTTGTCTGCAGCGTGTCAACCAACTCATCCAAGTAATCATGGTACGATCTTCCGCCCGCCGCTCTTTCTCGTGAAAATTCGGATGGCACTAGCGCAGGTCTCCCGAAAACGAGTTCATGCGGGGTATAATTTGTCGCCTCATGCACACCCGTGTTATATGAAAACATTGCAAAATCAAGCCATTCATCCCATTCTCGATATTTGTCTATAAAAGTTTTTAAATACTCCGTAAGAGAGTGGTAACTCCGCTCAATTGACCCATTAGACTGCGGATAATATGCTGTTGTATTTAAATGCCTTTTTTGGAACAGATTACATAGACGCTGTATTGTATCACTCATAAAATTTGTTCCTTGATCAGTCAAAATTGCTCTTGGTGCCCCGAACAAGCAAATTACTTCTCCTGCCAATGCCTTTGCTACATCTTCAGCTTCCTGTTGCCTGAGTGGAATTGCTATCCCGAATTTTGTTAACAAATCCTGTACAGTCAGAACCCCGCCGTGTTTCTTCTCGTAGCCCATAAATATTCATGGAAATTTTTTCAAATGCCGTCTCCGCTGTATCAGTAATCATCATTGGCTTCTTAGGTTTTACGCGTACCAACTTTCGTTACTGACAAATAAAACAATTTTTTACGTAATTTCTCACATCTTGTTGCATCGTTCTCCAGTAAAATCGAGTTCATATTCAGCGATATGTCTTTGTCATTCCTTTGTGTCCTCCAACCGTGGACGTATGATAATCTCTCATCAGTGATCTTCTGTTGATAGCTTTAGGTACTTCCAATTTTCCACCACACACTGTTATTTCTATATCCTGTTCCTTTACAATCTCTCGTAACCTTTCAATGTAATAATCTTGCAACGTTTTATTTAAATGGTCACTTCCCGTCGGGACTCTCAAGTTCTTATACTCTTGTCGTTTTATAAGTATCCCCAATGACTCCTTAATCATGTCTATTATTTTTTTCCTGATGTACGACCACTAGCATCTACTGTGTAGACCAACCCCAATCCGTGTCTTTTCCGTTTATTTATTATCAAAATATCACCTGTTTCCAGCTGGGTCCCTTGCAAATTTGTCATATTTATCCACTTCATCTCGAGTAGTACATCCGTTAAGTCTGAATTCACATCCTCGTTGGCCGGTACAAAGAAAGCAAAATTGTCATTGACATCGGTGACATGTTGTTTCGAATGTTTCAGCTTTGATTTTTCTTCCGGGTTCGTACAACATAATGTCCCATCGGGACTGAAAATGCCGTTTTATGTCGATCTTGTTCTGCCAATGGTATCTGATAAAATCCCGAATCGAGATCAAACACAGAAAAATATACAGCATCACTAATTTGATCTAAAATATCCCGGATATCTGGTAACGGATACGAGTTTGGTATTGTTTTATCGTTTAACCTCCGAAAATCGATTACCAACCTCCAATCTTTAGTTCCATCAGCTTTTGGTTTCTTGGGAACGATCCATACGGGTGAACTGTACGCAGAATCCGATGGTTCAATTATATCAGCATCAATCATTTCTTGTATTCGTTCTTTTAATACCTCTTTTAAATGATGTGGCATGCGATACTGTTTGATATTAATTGGGTTATCATCTTTTGTTCTTATCCGATGAGGTGGAACATTCGCTGCATTCAGTCGTTCACCTGGTAATATGTAAACTCTTGGCTCGTATTCGATGTTCTGCCGCACTGTATTTAGCTCTTCTTCGTGTAGATGTGTTACTGATATTAGATTTTGTACTCGCTCTGCTCGTTCCGCTGTATTTTCTTGCTCCATTTTTTTCAGTGAACCGCGCCTTTGCCTCTCCTGTTATTTCCTCAAAATATTCAACTTCAACTTACGGTATCGCAAAATCATGTTCTTTTTCCGTAGTGTTAAATGCGTACATTTTCGCTGCGCCTTGGTGAACTGATACTATGGCTTCTCCCAAATATATTCATGGTGCAATATCACACCGTGGAATATATCCTTCCGACACGTTATTTGTAACTCTTACCTCTATCATTTTTACACACCTTCTCGGAATTCTTATAATATCCTCCAAAGAGTCATATTTCTTATTATTAATTGAAAGTTTTATTACCAAATTCGATTTGCGAATTTTGTGCTGAAAAGAACGGCTGGCCCAATATACAATCTTCTTTTATGTTAAATTCTTCTCCCACGACATCAAACAGTACTTATTGACCTTATATCTTTAGTTCAACTTGACCTATCGTAGTTATAGTATCGGATGTTATACCTTCGATCAGCGTTCTCTTTGTACTGTCAATTTTTGTTCTTAATTCTAGTGAGTCTCGTCATATTAAATTTATTTCCGCGCCCGTGTCAATGAGGAAGATACCTGTTCCTCCAAGTACTTTATCAGCTCTCAACTTTACGTATAAATGTGCAGCACCCACTGATTTAACAAATTTTACTTCTTTTTCTTCATTTATCCGCTCCTTATTCGGTTCTGAGTTGGCCGTTTCGACGGAGCGTGTCATTGCACCGGCCCTTTCTAGTTTAAAGGCCGTGCGTTTGGACCCCTGTTGGACATCTGACTTCCTCGGTTCTGCTGATTAGCTCCACGTGATCCATCCCATCTATTGTCGTAATTACCAGGCAAACTGTTCATAAGCCGCTGCGTTTCGAACGCGTTCGTCACCATTGCACCTGAGTTACCATAATTATTGTGCCGCCTGTTAAGATTGCCTTGAACTTCTTGACCTCTGCCTCTGCCGTAGTAACAATTATTCCCATAATTGCCCCATTGATTTCCATAATTATTTCCATTTCGATACCCATTATAATTATTGCCATTTTGTCCATTTTCATAATTACCATTATTCTGCCAATTATTACCGCTTCCTCTATAATTATATCTCCCATTTCCTCTGTATCTATCGTTTTGCACATAATACCGCTCCTGTTGCTGTGGAACTCTTCCCCGGAATTCCTGCTGATTCATTGGTGCCTAAGAATTTCGTTTGTTTTGTATATGAATTGGGCAATTCCGTCCCAAATTCCCAACTTGCCCGCATATGAAACAACTTCGCTTGTCTCTATTGTCCGCAATCGTCTCATTAGTAATTGTATACGTAAATTCCGCACTGAGTCTCGGTTTATGAATATATTCTGTGCCTGCTTGTTTACCTTCTTCTTCCACCTCTTCTTCAAGCGTTAGCTGTCTTATCCTCGCATGCTCCCGCTCCTTGAATCTAAGTTTTCTCGAACTTATAGAGCCCAACGGAGAGTCACTCGGATTTTCTAACCTCCAGTTGGTCCAATACTCCCGTCGATCCGAATTACTACTATCGTTAAAGGACTCGATTTTTTACTACTTACATAGACACCACGATAAATAATGCTACTGCTATCAGCATCCCTGTCTGTTGACTTTGATTTCCTCTCAGACTGCTGCCATATCCGATTCCTTGTAATGGCTTCTTCTCTTAGCGGCACTACAGATCACTATTTTCCTCTACTTTTTTTTTTCGTTCACTTTACTTTTATTACTTATTTTACTTTTTATTTCCCTTTTTTTTTTTCACTCACTTATCTATTTATTCTCACTTATCACTTGCGGGGCGACCTTGACATATAATTTTCACACTCAAACTGGCTTCATTAATTCAGAAGATTTTACAGTTCATTCGGCAATTTCCCAGTAATCTCTAATATTTGGCACTCAATTAAACAACTCTTTACAAATCTTCAATATTTCTCAGTTTTTCACAATTCAATTCAATAATCTTCAATATTTCTTCAATGATTCACAATTCAATTCAATATTCTTCAGTATTTCTTCGATAATTCACAATTCAATTCAATATTCTTCAACAATTCACAATTCAATTCAATAATCTTTAGTATTTTTCAATAATTCACAATGTGATTCAATATTCTTCAGTAATTCACAATTCAATTCAATAATCATCGGTATTTCTTCAATAATCACAATTCAATTTAATATTCTTCAGTAAGTCACTTCACAATTCAATTCAATATTCTTCAGTTATTCACAATTAAATTCAACAATCTTCAGTATTTCTTCAATAATTCACAATCCAATTCAATATTCTTCAACCATTCACAATTCAATTCAATATTCTTCAGTAATTCGCAATTCAATTCAATAATCTTCAGTATTCTTCAATAATTCACAATTCAATTCAATATTCTTCAGTATTCTTCAATAATTCACAATTCAATTCGCTTATTTTCCCATATTTCCATTTCAATTCGATATTCATTCATAATTCTTCAATATTTCACAGTATAATCCAATAATTCTTCAATATTTCTCAATTCAATTCACTTTTCTGCAATATTTCACAATTCATTTCACTTATTTTTCCGTATTTTCATTTCAATTCAATATTTATCCATAAATCTTCAATATTTCACAGTATAATTCAATAATTCTTCAATATTTCTCAATTCAATTCACTTTTCTTCAATATTTCACAATTCAATTCACTTATTTTTCCATATCTTCATTTCAATTCAATATTTATCCATAAATCTTCAATGTTTCACAGTATAACTCAATAATTCTTCAATATTTCTCAATTCAATTCACTTTTCTTCAATATTTCACAATTCAATTCACTTATTTTTCCATATCTTCATTTCAATTCAATATTTATCCATAAATCTTCAATATTTCACAGTATAACTCAATAATTCTTCAATATTTCTCAATTCAATTCACTTTTTTTCAATATTTCACAATTCAATTCACTTATTTTTCCATATATTATCTTCAATGTGTGCACTTTCCTTGCTATCTCACGACAACGTTCACTAATTTATTTATCGAGGAAAGATTTAGAATCTCAGTCTCACAGTTTCCTGTCGCGTTAACTGGGCACTCACCACTAAAATTCCCGAAAATTCACTTCACTCACCTCACTTCGCTGGGCGAAAACCACGTTGGGCGCCAAAGTTTCTGTTACGTGTGAGCTTACACCTTAATGTTCTTACTGCGTAACCGATCTTACCGTGCCTAGCTCAGCGTCTCTAGAAATTTGATAGGATGTTATAAAGGGGTGTGGGTCGCTCAGTGAAGGAATGACTATATGTGAATTATATGGATATTTGTTTCTTGGGCGTCCCCAAAATATGGGAGTACTCAGAAAAGGCCCTGAGAGTCTCTTTTACAAATCTAAGATAGCATAAATGAATCGGATACTAATACAATATTTTTATTCAACAATAGCGGCATCAAACGTATTCTTATAGTAATCTGTAATTAAAGCGGTAAAATAAGAGAGATATAATATTTATGCGCGAGCAGACGACTATTCGAATCAGCTTAACTATGGTAACTAACTCTTCTTCTGCAATTGCATCCCCTGCTTCCAAAATATCACTCCGCCGTTTCCCATGAGAACTCTTTTCGTGCTGCATAAGAAAATATCCCTTCGCAGTCTCCAACGGAACTCTTTTCTTCTCACAGTCAAAACTGCTGACCACGCGAAACGTCTGCTCATCGCATTGTCTTTATAAAAGTAAGACTTAATACAACTAATGTGATGCGATATATATGTGCAGCTGTATAGCGCCTAATGAAACTACAATAAAATTGATTGCTTTCTGAACTAAAATATATTTATCTATTATTTATTAATTAGTATTAGACGGATGGGCGTCAGCTCACCCGTCACAATTACTGAGTCAACTGATTAGACTAATTTATAATGAAACTATCAGGGCCCGGCATTAACCCGTTTTGTTGTCACTAGGAATAATTAATTAAAGTATAAAAATTCAATTAATCATACTCAGTGATTATAATACACTAATGGAAAAAATTAAAGGATCAAAAAAAAATTCTAAATTTTTAGGCGATTTTCAACAGGCTTTAACTTTGAGAGAAATGGTCGTACAAGAAAAGAAAAAGAAGGAAATTGTAGCTCCAAGTATCTACTTTTTGGATTAGAACTTTAAAATTTTTTGGCGTCAGCAGTTTTTGAGTAATCTTAGAAAAACCAACGACAAAAAAATTTTCAAATTTTTTTTATTTTTTTTTTTTTGGTCTCCGGGCGTGGAAAAAATTATTTTTGCTTAATCACTATGAGGATCGGATACCTTTATTATTCAGCTTTAATTTGTTTTTTTATGGACCTTGATACGGCCACTTCTCGCCGAGATATCGGTCTTCAAATGGAGAAGGATCCTTTTGTCATTGATTATCGATATCTCAGAAACCAATGATCGCACAGAAAGTTAATGGTGGGTTTTACAAACTTGAATAAATTCCCTTCAATGATTAGCCATTGCTTTTTCGAAAAAAAAGTTTTTTCTTTTTTGGATATTTAAGCACTGTCTGCAATAAAATTGTGGACAAAGCTCCGAAAAAATGTTTGTTTTCATCTTGTTAAAGATTATGAGCTTTTCAGAGCAAAAAACGTGATCCTTTAATTTTTTTAAAAATTTGATCGCGTGAAACAAAAAAACGGCTCGTTGGATTAATCTGCCTCTCTGCAGGGTTTTTGTGGACATATTGAACTGTGAAATGCACAGTCAACATTATCGATTTCCACAATATTTTCGTTTCAGCGCTTGATTTTCCAAAAAACCACAAATAGCCCTTTTTTTGTTGCATTTTTAAATTCATGTGACGATAGGAAAAAATTTTTTTTTCGAAAAAGCAATGGCTAATCATTGAAGGGAATTTATTCAAGTTTGTAAAACCCACCATTAACTTTCTGTGCGATCATTGGTTTCTGAGATATCGATAATCAATGACAAAAGGATCCTTCTCCATTTGAAGACCGATATCTCGGCGAGAAGTGGTCGTATCAAGGTCCATAAAAAAACAAATTAAAGCTGAATAATAAAGGTATCCGATCCTCATAGTGATTAAGCAAAAATAATTTTTTCCACGCCCGGAGACCAAAAAAAAAAAAAATAAAAAAAATTTGAAAATTTTTTTGTCGTTGGTTTTTCTAAGATTACTCAAAAACTGCTGACGCCAAAAAATTTTGAAGTTCTAATCCAAAAAGTAGATACTCGGAGCTACAGTTTTCTTTTTTTTCTTTTCTTGTACGACCATTTCTCTCAAAGTTAGAGCCTGTTGAAAATCGCCTAAAAATTTAGAATTTTTTTTTTATCCTTTAATTTTTTCCATTAGTGTATAAACGATTGATTAAATATCAAATGTATCAACACAAATGATAAACGAATCCACTTCACACTATCATACTTATTGAACCCGACAATATTAAACATTCTCAACATTTACTAAATAAAACATCTGCCCCAAAATAGTGCATAAAAAAACTAATTCCAACGCGGCTGACTTACTCTTACACAATACAATTTCAGTACTCAAAGTAACCGACAGTGTTAGAATTCTACTCACAACATCTATACTCACGGAAAGTAGCTACAAATCTACTCACTCACAACTTTACTCAGCCTCAACTCTACTCACTTTTTTTTTTCTCAGGCTCAACTCTACTTAGCTACATCTTTACTCAGCTTCAACTCTACTCACAAATTTTGGCTTACCGATAAAATACAAAATCTCCGGTCATACATTAAAAAAAAAGTAAAGAATAAAATTATAGATGGTGCATATATGATTATTTGTAGTATAAGTATTGGTGCTGAATTTGATTTTAAATATATTTACATTAAGTTTAAAAAATAAATCATATACCCAAAATAAAAGAAAGAAATATTGTAAAACTAGTATTATATAATTTATAATATAATTAATGAGATGGAAGTATTGGCTGCATTAAGAAACATTCTTTCTTTAAATGGTAACTGATTTTTAGTATCCTATTGAATAAAATGTTAATTGCTAAGGAGGTTCTCTCGTGTAGAAGATTCTAAGTACAATAAGAAGTGGTTGAGATACAGTATACTTTTGTGCATCCTCTTATATGCGCAGAAGTATAAAAATGATCCCATTGCATCTTTTCTCAAACTTGACTACGTTGCATTCTAACTTAGAACATTTTTCCCCTTGAACATGTGTTGTAGAAAGTGTTTTGAATAATTTCGAGGTTATACATAGTTGTAGATAACAAATAATAAATAATAAATAATAATGACTTCGCGACTAAAGAATGGAAGATTTATTAAAAAACGAGTTGCTGAGAAAATAAATAATGCTTTAGCAGGTATGTCCGATGCTAAAAAATTAGAAATTTAGAATACTGATCAAGAAACAACTCGAGGAGAAATTCCTGATGAGAATAGGACAATTACGTGGGAAATTCTTGCTAAAAGTCTAAAATGTATAAACTGTAAAAGTCTCCTGGATTTGGAAAAACTTTATGAGTTCAAAACTGAAGGCCTTCATTCACGGTTTAAAATAAAATGTGATTCATGTACAACACTTTATAAAATAAACGCTGCAGTGGAAAACAAGACAGTCTCCGAAATTAATTTGTCACAATTGGAGATCGTGATGGGCGTAGGTATGAATTTTCGTATAAACGTATTGAATAAAAGGGTACTTACATTGATAAAGGTCCAGCTCATGTGCCCGGCTACCGTTAACCAAATGCTCAGTTTATTCTCGAATCGCGCCTACACAATATTGTTGAAGACAATATTGATAAGACTCAAAGCGATTTCCAATCTATGAGTGTGACTTATTTAATTTCACAATCAAACGTCGAGCGGTAAACGTAAGATTGTGTACCCCCTACTGTTAACTATCTGTCTGAGCGGCTAAACAGGTAGAAAATAAAGGATAAAGGAAGGTGGGCTGCCGAAAAGCCTCGTGAAGCTAGTATCTTATTGCTAAAGTAAAATTGTCTGAGAAATAATGGTTTTAAATGTTTATATTCACGAGTAATTATTTATTTAGGATCAAATATACTCAAAATACAAAAGGGTTACAAATATTTAAAATAGTCAATGTAAAATAAAGTGTGTCATACATATGTTTTATAATCAGGTTCAAAATATATAAAATAATAAAAGTATCAAATAATGATTACAATGGTTAAAACTTACCCTAAACAGGTTTAGGTGAGGTGTCAAGACTGTCAGCAGTAACACAGGACACTTATACACACGCGCTCTCGCGGCTAATTAATATGATTCTAATTGATCGATTTATTCAGTTTGTTTTAATTATTTATTCGTTTCAAAATCTTTGTAAAATATAAATTGATAATAAGTCTTCGCGTTTTCCACGGTAAAATAAAATGTAAATTTGTTTATAAAATCTTCGCGTATTTTCGCGGTAATATAATTCTTTTAAAATCTTCGCATTTATCGCGGTAAAATAATTTTTTAATCTTCGCTTTTCTCGCGGTAAAATATTCTTTGATTCTTCACGTTTTGTGGTACAATTTAATATTAGAATAAAATAAAATGATTAAAATAAGATGAAGATAATCAGCGCTACCCGTGCTTCCGATTGATATTAAATCACGACTTACGACAATTAAGGTCCGGTTCGTATGCCCAGTTACCGTCAACCGAATGGTGAATTTAATAACACGCCAATTATTCTCCTGAGACTAGTAGAAAATGATATACCGATTATTCGAGTGCTTACGTCGATCAAGGTCCGGTTCGTATGCCCAGCTACTGTTAACCGAATGCTCAGTCGGGACATCAATCCTCTAGCCACGAGCACCGTCAAGTGTCCGGAGTTTAGTATGGTTCAGAGTTTGAATCCCAAAAGAACTAATGAGCTAAAGTCCATGGTCTTTTTATATGGTCTTCACCTATGAAAAGTGGTGGTAACTTGTTTCCCATACGAAAAGACTCTGACCCACTCGAAAGTTCTAGGCCCATGCACACGTGTGATCCCTGGGAAATAGATTTTGACTACTAAGTAGGCCGATGACCCGGCGCCACTCTGCCGCCGAGGAAACCATAAATTTTGGTAGTTTCCATTAGCTTTTTCTAATTTCCAAGAATCACATACAGGTGCACATAAGTTGGGTGGTATATAGGTTTAAGAAGAAAATCAAAGAAAGATTACCGCTCCTATGCTTAGATAATTAAAAGAGAACGGATACATAAATTTTAAAAGTACGTTAAGTAAAAATGATGAAATTTAAAGGAAAAAGAAATCGATAATACGCGTGGTCCATTAGTACAACACGACCTAATTGTAAAGCGTTGACAACGCTCAGGTAGGTATATTTGTCCGGTATGACTGCTGGCGTCAGTAAGTTGGACGTCATAAAAAAAGTCTAAGTGCAAGAGATCTTAGTGTGTACTTATTTGGGAAGAAAAATAATAAAATTTTTGAATGTAGCAGCCGTGACAAATTCATCAGTAATACTTGGTAAGTTGCTTATGTTTCAGTAAGTATGTCACGATCGGAGTGAGTGAAGGCGACGGGCGAAAAGGTTATTTTATTTATTATTTAATATCGGAATACCGAATTACCTCGTTCTATAACTCATCCAAGGAGTTCGATTGAACCGTCACGTGGTCATTGTGAGAACTTATGAGTGATTGGGTACCGATCATTAATTTATAAGTTATAGTATGAAATTATTTTTATTCTGTCATCCAACCAAGGAATTGGCGTCACGTGGCTGATAAAAGAATGTTTTAATTTCTTATCGTTATATAACTTATTTGTCTATTCGTACCGACCGAATGTACGATAGACCGTCCCGTTCAGTGACCTGCGTGGCGTTAGGGTAGGTCCGGGATTTCTGAGCGAGAGGGATATTGGGTCGGTGAATATGGGCCCTCGAGAAGACCATATTCTCTCCGTCTGTTTAGGTTTACTATGACTTAATTTACCAGCACTTAAATGCTGGAGAAAAAGAACAGTAAATGAAAAGAAGGATGTATATAAAAAAACATGTGTAGTATATTAACAGGTTAAATTTTGCAAAAATATTATGATAGTGAACTTACCCCAATGGGTTGATGTACCTGCACACACACACACACACTCACTCCAAATTCACCAGTTTGAATTTGTGTACATAGGAGTTTTACAATGTTTTATGAGAGTATTTAATTGAGATTCACAGGTTGAATCTTTTCACACGAACGCACTGCACGCTGAACCGAAAGGCCGGCTTTGCTGTCGAGTGAATTTATGATGATATATATAAATATATATATTTTCTTTTAAGGGTTTTATTAAAAGGATTAACTATTTCCGAACAAGGACTCCGGTTGCCTAGGCGGTGGACGTCACGTGGAGGAGTTTAGTTAATTTTCATGCGAACTCAAATGATTTTACTTTAGGTATCCAACCTAGGAGTCCAGATGCCTAGGCGTAGGACCTCACGAGGAAAGGTTTTAAAAATAAAATTTAAAGTCGCGGAATTATAAGATTTAAAATAAAAGAATCGAAACTCGATTATCGGTCTAGTACCCCTGGTTACCTATTCAGGGATAGAGAGTAAGTCCTCAAAAGCCGCTCGCTCCTCGATAACTTCCCACTCCTTAGGAGTTGAACCCATTGTAGGATTCGGACGCATGAGAGTATAGATGCCTAAACTCTCCCTACTCATCGCTCTGATGATGAGTAACTCTAACGAAGAGCAAGAGAATGTAGCTCGTCACGAGTAATACTCCTTCTACAAGTTACTCACTAAGGAGTTTTTCAAGAGAGACTCTTCTAGCAAAAACTTCTTAAAGAAGCAAAACTTGGATGCTTAAATCGAAGACTCTTTAAAATTGTGGTGGGGTAAAAATTGAGAAAGAGCTATTTGGGAGCGACTTCTACTTTAACTACACTGAATTCTACTATATCTACACTGATGAAATATAATATAATTTTCTTAATAAACAGAGAATAGTTTTTAGTAAATTTTTTTTTGTAAATTTATGCGGTGTTGCAGTCAATTAAAAAAAAATTTTTTTAATTTTGAAGTATTTATTTATTTATTTTTGTAAAGAGAAAAATATGAATTTTAAAACAAACGATAAATCATACATATGTTTTTTAAACTATTAAATATATTAGAAAAGTGGAATAATTTTATTTATTAAATTATTGTTTAGATAAATAAGTAATTCAATTTTATCATTTTTTAATAGTTGATAAATACAAATTGTATGATGTTTTTTTCTACGAACAAAAAAAAATTGTATTAAAATAAAAAATGAATATTTTATTTAATGAATAACTTATAGAATCAAAAATAAGAATATTCTATTTATAATCTATACTTGGTAATTGAGCCAGATTAGGCCATTATGTTTTAATTTTTTTTCTTATATGTGTTACATTCTGGCTTATCTATTAATCAGACAGAATATTTTTAATTTTACCAGGTTGACGTCGTTAGGGTGTCGATAGACCCCAGGTGCGTCAGCTGTTGACCTTCTTTTATTTTATGCAAAAAAGTTTATTGACTTACCATGGTGGGGATTATGGGCCCCATAAGTCGGCGCAAACAATCCCTTGATACGTTCTCTGGGTGCAAACGAGACGAGCTTTGAAGACTCGGCTCCTTCGTAGAGGAAAGCAATCCCAATTAGTCGATCAACCACCAGAGCTCGAAGGCTCAACAACACCTGAGCTCAAAAACCCATCAACACATGAGCTTGGAAGCTCAACAACACACGAGCTCGAAAGCTCAACGAAAACTTCCTCCGACTTAATTCTCGGACGACCTTCGGTGAGGTCCGCGATAACACCTCGAATCCCGCGACAGAGCTGTACCGCACATCCTGACCTTCTGCGTCATCGGCCTCGAAGCATGAATTTCGGATTCGGAAAGGAAGCGTTCAGGCTGCCGGTATCGGCGCCCGGAACAGGTGAGAGTATTGGGCTGCCGGTAGCGGCGCCCAATACGAGGTATGTGATTTTTGGGCTGCCCGTAGCGGCGCCCAAAGTTTAAATAAGGAGTGCGTATTTGAATAAAATACGGATATATATTTTGCTTCAAGTCCGAGTGACAGGATCAAGCCAGCAGGTTTGTGTAGAATTCTTGGCTCTACTAGATCTTGTGATCGACTGCCTTGTAAACGACTGACTTGATTCTGTCGCTCCTTGGTGTTATACATTTTCAAAAATGTTAACGTTGTATCTCAGGTTTCCTATGAGAGAATCGTCGTGGCCCGAGTCTCATGCATCGTCATCTGTTTAGACTATCCGCGAGCCACAGTGACTCTCTTATCGCAAGAGATTTCCGTTACAATGTTGGCGGTGGATAAAAATGATATCGCCAACTAAGTAACGATTTATTAATTTATTAATTAATTATGATTCTAAGAAGTGTCGAACCGTTTATTCGCCCACTGCGGCGAATAAATTATTCGAGACTTCAAAAAAAAAATTCCTAAAAATTTTCATTTAAATTTAATTAAAGCCAGAACGTAACACCTCCCGACTTCAGTAAGTCGCGGCGCTTTAATAAAATCGGTGCGACTTCTGGCCATGAAAAAGTGGCTTGATATACATGAAAATTAATTATATGACTGACTCTTTATAAACTAAAAGTTTAATTCAATTTTGAATACTGTGAAGAAGAAAAAGGTTCTTGGTTTTAGTATTTTAACCTAAACCTGAGACACAACGTTTTATAATATTACTTAAACCTAGTAATATGAAACTAAACGTTAGTATCTTGTACTTTAATTACCTCCCGACTTGGTCGTTTGATATAATAAAATGGTTAAATGAATTGATTAATTCTAAATATAAATTCGTATAGATACACGTCCGCTTTGCGGTTATTCATAAGTTACTTTAGAAGTAACTGACTGAAGAAGCTCAAAATAATGCGAGGTCACAACCTCCCGACTTGAGTCAGTTAACATCTTTAATGATTTTACGTATTTATAGTAAAAAAAACAATTACACATACATATATGTGTTTTGAACACCCTTTCGGTTATCTAATACTACTATACTGCGTAGTTTTTAAGGAGAATATTATCAAATATAAATTTTCCTGACAATAACAGGTATTAAAGTCTTGAGAGATTAGTTTATTGTCTTCACGACAATTTTCTTAAATTTCTAGAATGTTTTATATGAAATTGGCTTCTGCCCACTGATAGATCTTTTGAGACTAGTCCAATCTGGTTTTGGGTAATTGAATTTGGATTTGAAATTTGAACTGCTGTTGGTCCTTGGATAACCTTTGGATTGGTTCTGTAGTGGTTTGGCGATATTTTTCGGCTGCTGATGTTGGTTGAAAATGTTTTAATTTATGCGTAATTGCACACACTACTACGACGACAGTAACTGCAAAAAAGACACACTGTGCAGCTGGATAAGTAATGCTTATACTCAGGCATCCGACAATAACGAATCCTATGATGATAAACCAAAATTTGGTTGGTCATCTGAATTGCATCCCAGCTTGTGCTCGTGCTTGACTTCGTTGCTCGTAGTATAAGTAGACCTCCCTACTGTTGTAGACAAACAGTGGGCGTCGATTATCTTGAAAATTATGCTTGTCTCAATATGTATAAATTTGACTTTTATACACATGAAACGTTTAGCTGCCCCACCATCATCTGCAGGGCTGAAAATTTCGTTGCCGAATATTTCCACGGTACTGTTCCGTTGGACTGCTACAGCACCCAATTGACGATTTGTCGTATTATCCAAAGGCCACTCCGATGTTGTACATCTCACTAACCAGATTGGATCAATTCTCAAAAGTTCTATTCCTTTTTTTAAATCGAGATATTATAATCTCAAAATTCCATAATTTAAATCTGGATGTTAAATTATCTTTCATTTTTTTAATAGCTAGAGATATCGAAAATAAATCAATAGAATCTAAACGTTTGCGGTCCACAATAAAGCCATAGTTCTGATCAGTGTTGCCAACTCTACGGATTTTTCCGTAGATCTACGGAACTTTTCCATCGTCTACGGAACTACGGAATTTTGGTTGAAATCTACGGAATTTTATTTCCATGTAAATTTATTTTTTTTTCTGCCTCACAGTCCTTTAAAACAATTAGATTTTCAAAAACTTTATAAGAAAAACATTATTTATCAATCGTAATAGTTATCTGTCTATTTTAAATTAAGGCGCGGCGCTTACTACCTCGGCCACCTTGTGGCTTATATATTCAAGTAGCTCACCTCGTTACTATGTTCACATGTAAGCCAATAGCAGAAAATTGTTTGTAATTTTGTTATTGTTAATTAATTCTTCACCAGATTCAATTATAACAGATATCCATTATGAATACCAGTAATTCTGATAATGAAAGTGGTGTATCAATTGCTGAAGCCGGTCCTCCAAAAAAAAAAATTAAAAAAATTACGTTACACTCACAAATACTCATCTATTTGGGATATTGAACCAACTTATAAAGGATGGCTAATAAAAAGCAGCAAAGGTAATGAATGTTTTCACTGTAAAATATGCAAATGTGATTTGACGTGCAAATCGATTTTTTCGATGTACAAAACTATTTAGACTTGAACGAAATTTATCTCGGAGGAAATGTTACGGCTCTACTTGAATTTCGGAAAAATTCCTTGTCAAAAGAAACTGTTGATCAGTTTCGCAAGACATGTCTTGCTTTATTTACTGAAAGCGTCAAGCAATTAAAGGAAAGATTTCCTTTTGATAAAAGAAATCAAATTAAAAGTTTATCTTTTTTAAACCCAGATACAATATTGAACCCGACATTAAAGCAACGTAAGCCGTCGATAGCAAATTTAGGGACTTTGTTTCCAGGTAATTATTTTCTAAGTATATAATATCTGCACAGTTATAATTATTGCCTGAAAAAACATTTAGGAAGACTGAAATCGTTGTGAATAGAGTAAAAATTTCCTTGGTCTAATAAACTTTTCCATGATTCAAGAAAAATCATTGGCTCTATATAATTTTTATTTAATATAACATATTTTCGGTCTTCGTATATCTTTCCTTCAGCTAAGAATTTTATCTTTTTCACATGATGATTAAATCCAAAATAATCATGTCCGTATAATAAACGTTTTTTTTTATTGGTTATTTACAGTATTGTGTCCTCAAGATTTGACAGAGCTTGATCGTGAGTGGAGACTACTCAGAAATCTAAAACTACCATTTACTTGTGAAGACAATGTTAGAGTTGACGAGTTTTCGTGTCACATTTCTCAGATTACCAAAGGTGATGGGTCTAAAATGTTTGCTTTGCTGGCAACGTTTACTGAAGTTCTTCTATGTTTGCCGCACAGTAATGCAAATGTAGAACGTTTATTTTCATCTATAAATATAATGAAAACTCACGTCAGGAATCAACTTAACACTAAAACTTTGACAGAATTACTTTTTACCAAAAATGATTTAGAAAATCCTTGCTTCGATGTGAAACTGACTGATGACTATAAAAAATTATTTACAACAAATATGTATGTTAAATATGGAAGAGATTGTCTGCAGTTTTGTATTCGTCTGACCATTGCTTCACCATAAAGTTTGTAACGAAATTGTTTTGGTATAATTATTCACTAATATTTATCATTATGTATTTGATTTTACTAAAACTAATTTAATTAAGAAATATGAAATAATTAATTTTTACTAAAATTTTTATGGTACTAATTATCTCATTACGTAGCTTGGTTCGATATTATACTATCGCTTAACTTACAACAAGAATTTTAGAGGGAAAAAATAATTTTTCTGAAAAATTGATCTATTCTATCACAAAACCAAAAATTTTTCACCCTTAAGAAACGTCTGGAGATCTACGGAAATTTTGAAATAACATCTACGGAATTCTACGGAAATTTCAACACCAAACTACGGATTTGAAAAAATTCGAGTTGGTAACACTATCATTCAATGTGACAAGAATAATTTTTCATTCATTTTTAACTTTCCACTAAGAAAATTGTTAATTTTCGAAAATTCTGGAAGTTATTGTTTGCACCCCGATTTTTGAAAATGGAGTTTTCATCAGATGTCGACGTTTTGCGGTCCTAGGAAGCTATTCTGACTATTTTCAGAAGGATGTCCGACTGTCTGTATGTATGTATGTATGCGTGTGTGTGTGTGTGTATGGATGTAGACTCTTGATATCTTTTTAATGAACTGACCGATTGAGATGGTTGAAGTGGCAATCGAAAGAGTTTGTTGGCCGTCAACTTTTCTGAAAATTTCAAATCGATCGATCAAATGGACTCTAAAATATAGAAGAAGTACAGAAAAAAAAATTCTTTTTTTTTTTAGTTTTTTTTTTTAATTTTCAGAAATGGCTCGATCGATAGATTCCAAAATCTAAACAGCTGTAGAATTCAATAGAATGCGTCGATTGTCTTTGAAGCGACTCATCCGATCAATTTCAAAATCTGGTCAGTTTTAGAACTCTATAAAACGCGATGATAGCCATCTTCACCGTCTCAATCAGTCAATTCGGTTAAGAAATATCGTTGGAGAAAAAAATGGTAAAAAACGATTTTTTTTTAAAACAACGGCATACAAAAGTATTTTCGAGCTCAAGGAGCTTGAAAACAGCGGGAAGTTTTGGGGCTGGTCCGCAGGGTTAACCGATAGACCGATTTTTTTTTTCAGTGTACAGCATGAAAACCGCTTCATGACATCCCTTAACCAAATGAACTTACAATATGGGATATGACACTGAGTTATGCGTCATCAATATTCATTCTAAAAAATTAATTATGAAATCATTACTAATAAATTGTATGTTCCATATTGTGCCTATGAAGATTGTATACAAATTCGATAATTTTCAGATTCTATCGATGAATTAGAAGATCCTGATTTACGTTTGAGAATACCGAAACTGAAGAAACCGTCTGCTCTCGATTCACCTACAAGTGATGATGATGTACACTTGCTAGATACTAAGAGAACGAGAAAAGTAAGATCAAGCAATATCTTTAAGCTTCTTCGTGACATGTGATAGACTTTTACTCTGATTAAAAAAAGTTATATGGAAATATTCAAAAAATAAATTTTATAATATTTCTAAATACTTCCATAAACTTTAAATCCTCCCAATTTTTAAGCATTAAATCCTTTTAAAAAGTTCCAAATCATCTGTTATTGAAACGTTTGGGGAGATTTGAAGTTATTCAATTTTCTAAATACTTCACGATAATTTTCAATAACTAAATAATAGTCGAATTTTCTGATTATGAAGAGATTTAAAATGATTCGAAAATATTAAATTTTTTTAAATGCCTTTAAATATTTTTTAATCACTAAATAATCAAGAAATTTCGGTCTGTGGAGCGATTTAAAGTGATTCGAGAATACTCTAGTTTTTTGAATAGTTACAAATACTTTTCAATCTCAGAAACATTTTTTAATCGCTTTGAATACTTTTTAATTTTGATTGAGAATTCAGAAAGATTTAAAAAACATTACAATTTTTTAAAAATAATTTCTAATCCCTTTTCTTAATCAGGGTTATGACATTTATATTGATTATATTGGTGCAATTTTTTTTTTTTTTATCGTTCAGTATAAGAAACAAAACTTAGCAGCGACAAAAAAAAGGCCATTCGGCAGCCGAAATGGAAGGTAGATTTTCCAATTAATTTATATAAAAAGGTACATACATACATATCTTGTGATACATGTTAGTGTATAGACATGACATGATATTAGGCTCGTTTTCTTAGAGTGAGAGTAAAAAAAGACAACGACCATTTTTGATAGAGAACTTCAGATAGTTGATTTGACAAAACATTATATGGGTAATGTATTGAACTAACCTTCACGTAAACAAAGTATAGAAAATTTAATTAATATGAGATCATAATTGTAATCGCTATTACGATGGCAAGACAAGTGATAATCATACGGATTAGAGGTACATTTGATACATCATAGATAATAAAAGAAATACTTTTCAAAGATAAAATATTCGGAAATTTACAGGTTATTTTGTTCACAATAAAGTTAACTGACAAAATTGTATTATAATGGAAAATGCATGAGTTATGTAGAATGAACACCATATTTGCATTATTTGTTGATTCCATTAGAATTTTCAAGGCCATCAAATTATTGGAAGAAATGGTCAAAACATAAAGTTTAAGGTCAAATATTAAAGCTTACTAAACAAGCTTTATGATACTTTTTACTAAAATTATCTATCAGTTTTAATTTTAATGTTATACGAACTTCAATAGTGACTAAAAACTGATTTTTTCGAAAAATCGTGAAAATTGCAAACAACCATTACTTCAAAACTAATTGACTGATTTAGCTCATCTTCGAATTTGATCAAGATAATCTGCTATCGAATAAGTGTAAAAAATTTCATTCAGATCTGATAAGAACTGTGGGTGCTATCGTAATGACAAAACCAGTGATAATCATAGAGATTAGAGGTATATTTGATACATCATAAATAATAAAAGAACTACTTTTAAAATACAAAATATCAGTGAAATTTACAGGTTATTTTGTGCAAAATAAAATACAGCTGACGAAACTGGATTATCATGGGACAAGCATAACTTATGTGGAATGAAAACCATATTTTCGACATTTTTTGATTCCATTAAAATTTTCAAGACTTTCAAATTATTGGAAGAAATGGTCAAAATGTAAAGTTTAAAGTCATAAATTAAAGCTTATTAGTCAAGCTTTAAAATGCTTTTTACAGAAATTCGCTATGAATTTTTGTTTTAAAGTTATATGGACTTTAAAAGTGATTAAAAACTGATTTTGTCAAAAAAACGTAAAAATTTTAAACAGCCAGAACTTCTAAACTAATCGACCGATTCGGCCCATCTTCGAACTTAACCGTGGTAATTATACATAAAAGAAGTGGAGAAAATTTCATTAAGATCGGGTAAGAATTGTAGACGCAATCGTGTCCTCAAAAAGTGCATTATATTACATAAATATATATCTATATATATAATAATAATTTGAAAAATAAAATATAAAAAAAAACAATTACAATTGATATTTTATTTTTCAAATTATTAAAATTACTATAACTCGGAAACTATGGACTTTAGCGACTTGACTCATAGAACTTTTTTTGAAGGGAATAAAATTTCCTATAAAATTTCTATCAGCATTTTTAGTGTAGTTTCATTGGTTTACGTTCTGCAAGCCAATAAAGGTCAATTTCATAGGAAAAATAACTTCCGCAACGGACACTAGTAAAACAGCTGGAATTACAGCTAAGTAACTATGGGCACTTTTGAAGAACACCAAATGCCCTACGATTTGCGACCAAACCCGCGGCGATACCATAAAATGCAGCTGAGTATTAGAAAGTTAAAAAAAAAGTAATTTAATTTACATGTATTTTAAATTGAAAATCTTTGAAATCAAATGGAATGTACTTAGGATTGGAATTAAGAGCTCAAACTTGGCAGGAATTTTTGTTTCAGCATAAAAAACAATATTTTGCTTGATGAGCAACGAAAAAAATACTTTCGCCGAAAGCGAAGCACCCTAATATATATACATACATATATAAATATTTTAACGAATGGTATTTTTGAACTCTCTTCAGCTAATTATGATAGTTTACGACTGTTGCGTAAACATCAAATGTTCGCGCCAGAACACTTGATAACTCTATGCTCTACTATACCAGAGGTGCTGCTATCGACGCGCCTTCTGATACTCGGAATTTCAACTCGATAGCCAGCTACGCGGCAACTGCCATTATTCTACAACACTTGTTATAGAACACCACGTGCTACCACTATTCATTAAAATTTAATTACATCGTGCAAATTACTCAGCGTCATCAATTATATCATTCCGACCATAACTCGCTGATTCATCAGGTATTTTTTATCATCTATGTTTTTCAATTACATGATTGATTTCATACATAAACTCTGTGATCATTTTTTGTGTTGACCGCGTGTTAAACTAACCTGCCGGCTATATCTATACACTGTAACGTAATATTTTCTTAAAACTCAATTAAACCCAATAATTACACAAAATTCTTACTCGATAAATTTACTCCATAAACTCAAAACTCAAATTACTCAAAATCGGGCTACGTTACACTTCGCCCACCAATCACCCCTCTCATCTCCTCCAGATCCTGACGGGCGCCAGCCGACTTTTATTTCCCCGGTATCGGCAACCGGTCTAAACGTACACGTAATTTAAAACCTATAAACTATACCCTTTGGAGATGAGAGACATGACCAGTGGTAGCGGCATGTCCTGGTGCGCTCAGTATGCTAGGTTGTGGAGAGAGGGTCGCGGTTCTTTCAATGCGAAAGAAGCCGATTAATTAACTAATAAAAAAAAAGACGTAAAATAACCAGTCAAAACTAAATAAAATACCATAAAGATGACGCGAGAGCGATGCGGAGGGCCCAAAAGACCCGCGGTCTAATACTCTCGGTCCATCGCACAAATAAATACCTGGGCAAGACATCGGGAACCTCTCGACGACGACGAATCACAAACTTAATACACTACAAGGTAAACTACAATATAAAATAAAATATAAATAATTAATGCGGTAATTTGCGACAACTATCACGACAAACGGCTCCAAAAGCACCATACACAGAGCTACCGGCTCCAAAACAACGAAAGGCCCAGGGTGGCGGTCGAGGTCCACCATGGCGACTCTCCGACTCACTACCGCTTACCCTCCGACTCCAAACTCGACTACTCGGTCGACTCGTACACGAGCGACGCCAGGTCTCAACTTTTCTCCGCAACGGTACTCGCACAACTGTTTCACGATAATCTCCCACTCTAACTCGCATACTCAACTCCATCTCTTTCAATTCTACATTCTCGCTTCTCCATCCATTCTTACCTTCGCAAACATACAAGCCGTGGACTCACGGGCCTTCCCGTGATGTCACTCCCCGTGATATCCGAAGTTAGCGAATTGTTGGCTTCCTCGAGCATCGCAAACGAGGCCTGCCATCCCCCCAATAACCGTACACGTACCCCAGCTAACTTCGGGTACCACCACGAAGGGGCGGCGACATCTCAGTCGCACCTCCGTGATCACCACGTCAACCCCGAGGGCTAAGCCTAGGCCTAGTCGTCATCACTGGTCGGGAGGCACGTTATCTTGGCCACTATCCACGACACAGCTATACATCCCCCGTTAAATCCACGCTCTATCACACAGACACTCCAAAAAAACATACTCCATATCGTACACGTACTCTATCATACATTTATCTAACTGTACACATTTATACCCCATATCCTCAACTCATTCTCTACTACACTCAACTCAACACACATATTCACTTTTTCTCTCACTATCACACCGACTTACACATACTCCAACCTTCAACTCCATCCCTTCGGCAATGTAACGTCACAACACATACTCGCCATCACGTGACTTTGCAGCCACAAATAATTTATTTCAAATTTACAATTTACTTTCCAATGCAGTCTCCATAATTACTCATTGCTTAATTATTCACTCGTACTCGATGCCAACTGGTGTGACTGATGTCATCATTTAGTCATCCAGTCATATTTAATCTCTAAAATAAATATCAAATTTTATTTGTGACTGCAAAGAATAATATACGTTCAGACTCGGCTCTCTACGCATCTAATTATCATTACTCGGTTCTTACTCGTACTCTACATGTCGCGTATTAAAATTACTTGTGACTTCAAATTTGTTCAGTCACGAGCTTAATCATTTTGAAAAGCTTCGTGTACTTTCGCTACGTACGGGAGCAGCCGAACTCGCTACTGACTTGAATGTCAGTATAGTGCCGGGTCACTCGCTATTTGGGCCCGACACATACAATTTCTTGCTCATGACCGTGCCACGTCGGCATGAGAACCCGCTACCAGCAGGCCAATCAGAGAAATTGGCGGCTAACTATTTCCTGTTGGCGCGCTTTTAAGCCAATGGGAAAGTTCGTTACTGCAGCCATGCTGCCACGTCACCACCGAGCAGCCACGAAGGAAGAAGACGACGTCTCTATTTCTAATCTACATCGATCAATACGAATACAGCTATCCATCTAACCGCTTCGCTCAATATATCTCTAGTGTAATATAATTCTGAACCGCTCCGCTAAATCTCCGCTTAAATATTCTCAATAATTAGCTAGTATATCAAGGCTACTAATTATTGAGTATATATTGAATTGTTGCTCGCGGGTTATTAATTATAAATTAATTATCGCGTCATTAACCGCTATCGACTACGTGTCGAATTTATACGCGCATTCTTTTACAGTCGCATTCGCTAACGCGTATCTTGTAGTTGCATTCGCTATTAAGTATTTTTCTCACAGTTATTCAGTGTACATATTGTTAAATAAAGATCTGAATTATTACCTGTAATTTTTGTGTTAATTGTTAGTTATTGAATTAACCACACCTACACCAGAATCCCAAAGTACATTCGCACATTTTACAAAATTATACTCGAAATATTTGTGATATTTGTGAATTATTCATTGTTAATAATTTTATTCATTACTGCGCTCTATATAATTATATTAATTCACGTGTAAGGTGCCGTGAAAAAATATAGTAAAATTGTATTCTATTAAACTCGATGAACTCAATCTTCACATCAACTGCTCTCTATATATGTATGTATATAATATTTCATGTGTACGGTGCCATGTAATTTATATTGAACTCAACGAAACTTAAACGCAATCGAATTATGTTTAATAAGTGCTCTGATATAAACTCATGATCAACTTTTGTACTCTATGCTATTATCTGTGATTTACTTTTATTAAATATGGACAATACATTGTAAAAGTGAATTTTTATTTCTTTCACCATCCCGATCCAGCAAACTAAATATTTAATGTAGTTTTTAAGTTCATATTTTACAACGACAAAATCCCTTGAAAAATCGACCGTGAGGACAAATCCAATAGTTAGATTTTAAAAAAAATCTACCTAAAAAGCACAAGTCAACAAAAATTTGGAAGCTCATAAGCTGAATAGTAACGTTAATAAGATGTCATGTACTTGAAACATTATATAAATCAGTCTAAATATTGCCTAACTTACCATGATTGAAAGTTTAATATTTTTTACTAAGCATTTTAAAATAATTAAAGAACGCGAATACGGATGACGTCATTGCGGATGATTCCTTACAAGAGGAGAAGGCAAGCGATGATAGCTTATTGAAAGAAGTCTCAGAATTATGAAATACCTACGGAAAAAGAAATGGTCAAAAAACACCTGTACCTGGAAATGTTAACCCGCCTGAAGTTGCACACCACGATAATAACCTTATTCCTGAAACGATTGAGGTAATTATTTAATATGCACTCTACAGGTAATACTCATGTAGATTATATTAGGTAGGGTTGCCACCTCTCCGGTTTGATCGGAAGACTCCCAAAATCACGTAGTTTCTCCCAAATCACGATTTTAAAATGAAATTTCCCGAATTAAGTAAATACAATTTTTAATAAACGAAATTAATTGATTTTTCTATGATGTATATCATGTTCATATTGTAAGTTATTCAACAATCCAGGTAAAAAATAAAACTTGATTCAGACTCGCTTCACCTAATTTTTTTTGAAGTTGTCGATTTGCTGACGGTTTTCTAATAAGACCTCGACTTTTTCGACCTAAATTAAGTTTTTTTCAAATTTTAGAGCTTTCTTAATGTTAGTTTGAACTTATTCGTTTTCACTTTGAGCACGACAGTCATTCACCTTACTTTTGACTTGCTGGACCAAGTCGAAGAAAATTCATTTATTCGCCTTACTTTAGATTTGCTTAAACAAGTGAAAAGCAAGCAGAATTTTTTTGTGTCAAATGTGTTCTTCGTGAATCATTTTAGTTTTAAGTTTTTAGCCTTATAATTTAAATTGAATAAGACAAAATTAAGTCCATTTTGACTTGATAAAAACTTTTTCGTCTTGAATCGTGATTAAGTAAGACAGTTAAGTCTGGACTAAGATGAAAACTCATGTATTTCACATAGAGGTATGAACCTCTATAAAAAAATCGAGTTTGTCTTGTGAAAAGCAGCTCGGAATTTCGAGTTGGTAAGCCAAGTGTGAATCAAGTTTTATTTTTGACCCGGGAATGCATTATATGAAAAATATAAAGCTAATAGAAAATTGAACATAAGAAATGTTTCAACTTATATAATTTTATTTTTTTTATCAATTTTGTCGTAATATAAAATAATATCAAATCAATTTCTTATTAATCGTTGAGATTTTATTTAGTTAATAAAGTATATTTATCTCTCGACTGTTCAGAATCTTGAGGTGGCAGCCTTAACATTAGACCTATTGTAGTGATGCAACGGACTCAAATGAAATATTCTTATTATTTTCACAGATAAAATATGTTAATCGGTATTTTAAGTAATTTAAATAGACAGACTTTTCTGAAGTTTTACGTAATAAGCAATTTTTATAGTCATCTCTCAAAATTAGAAATTAAAATATGCTAGATACTTAACTAAAATCAAGGAAAATAGATAACTAATGGAGTAAAGTTTAAAACAAAATTTAATAATAAAAAGTGATAAACAAATTTTGGGGCTAGGTATAACACAATTCCGTTGTTGGTAAATGGCATAGAATGCTAACTTAAGTGCATTCGTTATCAGGACGCGAACCAAAAAGCATTTCTTTCTAGTCTAGGCTCGTCAAGTAGATAAAAAAAAAAACGCGTAGACATATAAAGTATAGCGAATCTTTTTAGCTTCAAAAATAGTAGTTTCTAAAGGACGTTCTTGCGTGAGGCTTACTATTAAATAAAAATAGAAATTTATGTTTTTGGTAAGAATCAATCAATAATTATCGTACTTGATAATTTCAAAATATGTGATCGATCAATTAAAAAAGTTATTCACAATTCAAAATCAAAGTTTTAACACGGAGTTTTATGGGAAATTATAACTTTTTATGTTTCAACTAATTAAAAAAAATATTATTAGAATAGACACTGGGATAAATAATGTCTTAATATATTGTTAGATTTATGTTAATGGTCGTTGTAAGAAATCGTGTTATTGATGATTTGAATTATTTATTGATAATTATAACTTGTAGAACTTCAATTATGACGTCACGTCGTTGGCTATTTTAAAACCCGCTAACAGCGCACGATGTAGAAAAAATATGTTTGTTGTACATATAGACGACAAAGGAGATCATAAAATTATTAGAAGTTATTTTGAAACTGTCAAAATATTCAAGTAATTTGCTTAATAACAAAGAATTGAACAAATTTTCTTTTAAAAGATTTATAATCATTGCTCACTTTATAATAGTTATTATTATCATTCATGATGTGTATTAATCGTACATTAACATGTATATGTATATGTTGAGATTTAAAAATTGCGATATTGCGGATTACATTATGACTAAAAATTCTAAGTAAAAGTAATGTCTAATTATGAAATTTACATTTTTTACAATACGGTTATATAAATATTTTCGATAGTTCAAATAAATTGAAAAATTATTTATTTAAAAATAGTTGAGATATTTTCAAAAATTTACTAGCCTCGGAATTTGAAACAGTTAGTCCTCATTTGACTCACGAGTCGCACAAAAACGTCCTTTGGATTAAGGAACAAATTAAAATGCTAAGTTTATCAATTCCTATCATAAAAATATTCAGCACAAGAGAAGTTAGGGTATTTTTCTCAAATTCATTAGAAAACTGATAGGAAAAGTTTCAATTTCTATCTTTGTTTACTTTTACGCAACCAAAATTATCGTTCTGATGAATTACATATTTTGTACTGCATTTATTTCGGCAGTACGTTAACGCAGGTGAAATAAAAATCGAAATGATTTCGTTACATTTATCCAACAACAAAGTTTTATATAAATAAAGTGAATAATTATCAAAATAAAAAAAAATGTTTAACATACCACATTTTTAAAACAGACTAAAAAGTATAAGATAATTTGTCTGAGCTTTATGACAATTTAAAACCACATACAAATTCTAAACTTCTAATAAATAACTCTGAAAATTTATAATTGTAAATTAGTAATAGCTATGAAAATACTCGTAAGATTTTAAACAAAAATTAATCATCCCTGCTTAAAAAATCCGATAGATTCTTATAGCTGTATGTATAAGGCCCTATACTTAACTATAGCACTTCTCATAGAACTCATTCATTCTTATAAAATTTCGATAGGAATTTATGAGAATCTAATGGATTCTATGAGATTTTCTAAATAGGGATTTAACTAACAATTTTATTGCACTGCATATTATATGAATGTGTATGTTTTCTCATTGATTGTCCGTTTCTACACTTCTTACAGTTGTATATTTCATGTGTCCCACGTTTTTCGTCTTAAATCTTACAAGTATTTTCATAGCTTTTCCAAATTTATATATATATATATCTATATATATATTAGGGTGATCCAAAAAATAACAAATTTTTTTTTTTTTCTTCCAAACAGGATCAAAAGTTTCATTTAGATCAAAAAAGACGCCTGTGAAAATTAGAGCTCTTAATATTAACATTAAGAGGTTCCTCATCGCACTTTTCTATTTCCCATAAGAATAACATGGGAAAAATTTTTTTTACGTCTTCTGATTTTTATAAGTAGCTAAAGATGCGTCATAGGAATAAATGGCAGGCATATTTTTGTAGGGAATCGAATGCTCTACAAAAAAAGATTCTTATCATTTTTTGAGGAATCTATTTGTTCAAAAGTTATTTGAGGTTAAAGTCGAATTCATATTAAATTTTGAGATTTTCTACTTTTCCGGCGAAACTATCAGACTGATTACAAAATATCATCAAACCTTTTTTGTAGACAATTTTATTCCCTAAAAGTTATTTCTAATAAAGTTTTTTCGAATTCCGCATTGTTTTCTAGTTATTTTTATTTTAATGTCATGCTCATAAAAAAATAGTCTTCTGATCGATTTTAAGAGCTTGACATTAAAATAAAAATAACTAGAAAATAATGCGGAATTCGAAAAAACTTTATTGGAAATAACTTTTAGGGAATAAAATTGTCTACAAAAAAGGTCTGATGATATTTTGTAATAAGTCTGATGGTTTCGCCAGAAAAGTAGAAAATCTCAAAATTTAATATGAATTCTACTTCAACCTCAAATAACTTTTGAACAAATAGATTCCTCAAAAAATGATAAGAATCTTTTTTTGTAGAGCATTCAATTCTCTACAAAAATATGTCTGCCATTTATTCCTATGACGCATCGTTAGCTACTTATAAAAATCAGAAGACGTAAAAAAAATTTTTCTCATGTTATTCTTATGGGAAATAGAAAAGTGCGATGAGGAACCTCTTAATGTTAATATTAAGAGCTCTAATTTTTAAAGGCGTCTTTTTTTATCAAAATGAAACTTTTGAACCTGTTTGGAAGAAAAAAAAAAAATTTGTTATTTTTTGGATCACCCTAATATATATATATATATATATATATATATATATTCAGAACTATCCGTTAGAATTTCGGAATTTGCATGTGGTTTTAAATATTCCTGAGACTCAGAGAGATTATTTTATCCTTTTCAGTCGGTTTTAAAAAATTTGGTTCATTAAAAATTTTTATTGATTTCGTTAATCATTTTCTGCATTAGTATTGTGCGTGTGAAAATTTTAAATCGATTTCAAACAACTGGATAAGATAATGACATAAAAAATCGCTGTATCTACCTACCAATAATATATCAAACTCATTTTTTATTAGATTTATACTTAAAAATATAAAAACAAATGAAAGCCAGATCCTTTTTATCTAAAAATGTTAAATCCATGACTCTGTTCATAGTCCTGGGGGTCCTAGTCATCGCATTCGTTCCATCTCCTTCATTGCATTTTAATTACACGGTGTTTGTTTATCTGCCATCCAGTTGCGAGCTATATTCAAGAATATAACTCATCCAGAAATTAGTTTTAAATTGATTATAATGATTTGTACCGAACAGACAAAGAATCGAATATGAATTTTTTTTTTTTTTTCATTTATTTCTTCCTCTTCGACTACTTTTTTTTCTTTTATTTTCGTACATTGTCATTTAATTCTGAGCTATATTCCGAATTTCAAGTCTCTAGTTCATCGGAAAGTTACTTTAAAATCAATTACGAAATTCCACTCGAACAAATGTACATGAAAGCAAGTTGATAGAAACGTGATAAAAATTAATATTTCATAAAATTTGCTAATAGTGACATAATTCAAAAATTTTAGGACGATTTGTTGGGAGACATAGATGACCGTAATAAAGAATCAGAAACACAAGACAATGACTTTAACACGGAAGAAAGGAATAACATAGTAGCGGGTAAATAGACGAACAAAAGAAAGATGCCACCGAAAGAGAATATCGATCCATCAACAGCAATCGAAAAGGTCAAACGCGGTGTTAAAGCTGCAACCAGTGAGGTATTTATTTTTTTGATGTTATATCCCGCATGAAAATATCATATATGGTAAACATATATTAAAAAATATATGAAACAGATATAAATAAATATGTGATAATACATGAAATCTTATATAGAACTATGTAAAGATTTTGGCCGATGTCATTATATTTTTATGCATGTTTCCTCTGATATAATTTCATTTATATCCGTATAACTTCAATATATTTTTTATATACATAATAACTCATAAGTTCAAATGTTTCAAAAAATAAATGTTATTTCTATATAAATACAAATTACAATACATGTATAATTCATCGACATATGTATCATGTATTTAATTATATATTTTTTCATTTATAGAAACATATAAGTCCCACCATATATGAAAGAATAAATAAAACCTATTCTTTTCTCTCTCCCTCTCTCTGTTCTAAGATTCAAACATTCTGTTCATATATGTGTGCTAGCTTACAAATTAACATAGATAATTATCAATATATATATTAACTTGTAAACTTACATATATTATTAATTCTAATAAAACTTCCTATATGATATATATATTGAGACAAATCGCTTTCTGTACTCGCGATTTTTACCAGCAGCCACCAGAATTCGCGGATTGAACCCTGGCTTAGGCTGGCCTCTACGAAATTTATATTACTAGGACAACACAGTGAGGTTCTCGCTGTGAGAAAAACCCGCACTCATTCGATCAGACAACAAACAAAAATTAAACGAAACACCTTACGGCCATATATTCTCAAATCTACTTAATTATTATAGGAAAATTGGCTTAGAAAATTGTAGACAAAGTACAGGCAATATAATAAATATAATGAGCAATTTATTTTGCCAGGTATAATAATAAAATTACTTACAATTATTATTAGTAGTAAATTTGTTTAATGTCGTGTCGCTCGTCAGCGGCAACGATTTCAATATATATATGGTTTGGGCGCGTGGCACAGATTCCTTTACTTTAATTGGACGCGTGGCACAGATTTTTTTGAATGTTCACTTATTTAATTAATCTTATAATTTAATTTTAACAATAGTGAAATTAATTAGTTAATATGAAAAGTTTAAATTACAAATAAACTTATAATACTAGTATGGCGAGTATATCGCTAGAATGATACTGAATTTTTATATAAATTTAATAATTAATAGCACGTGCGCGCTTAGGGTGATCTAAGATCGAAGTGAAGTTCAATCACCGTAGGGTCTTAGGGCTGAGTTTTCGGGCTCGCTCCCCACTTTCCCTCACGGTCATGCGTTGAGGTAATAATTAGTCATGTGACCATGGCACTATGACTCTAGCTTTAGGTCGGTGACGCGACGAAGCAGGGAAACCGTAAGGCTGAGGACGACGAAGACAATCTGCATTGTCTCAATATATATATGATGAGTTGCATATGTAGTGTAAGGCTTCCATATAGGTACAGATATAAGGAAATATATGCCGTTTTTGGCATTTCATAAATATTCATTTTGATATTAACGTTTATAGCAAATCGGTATACCTCAACAAGATCCGGTGAAGCAGCGTCAACAGTTGTGGGAAGCTCGACAACAACAGCAGCAACAGCAACAGGAACAACATGAGCAGCTTCGACGACGACGTCACAACAGTCAAAATGATTTTCTACAGAATGACCAGTTTTTGTTCGGAGATGAGCATTATATTTTAAGCACAGCATTTCGTGAAGCTAATAATGCAGATACGCCATCAAAGTTCGTCACTACTATGGCGCATGCTGTCTGGACACCAGTAGAGCTAAAAACAAGGGTCGTTAGAAAGCAGCGTAATACTGGTGATCGAAAAGCTCTTACACCTAGAAAAATTGAGTTGCTGTCTTACCACTTTGAAACGTTTTTAGAAGATTGAAAGTATCCTCCAGACAGAATATTTATGGAATTGAAAAAAATAAATACATATTTGGGTCGTGCAATAACTTCAGCAAAAAAAAAGTTGAGAGTTTAAGGGTATTCTATGACAGTATCCCCCCACTTTTTTAAAATATTCAATGACTCAATCGTAATGACTGTAATTAAATTTTGGTAATTAATATATATATAATTTAAAATTTAAATAATATAATTTTAAATTAATTATAAATTCAATACTGTTATGACTAATACTGCCATTGAATATTTTTAAAAAATGAGGGGCACTGTCTGAGAATGCCTTTGATTATGATCGACCACTCGAAGTTAAAGTAAAAAAAAAGAAATTCTTACTAATAAAATATTACAGATTGTTGTAATATTGACGTTGCAATTTAAAATTTAAGTATCATTTAGTTTATAAAATATAAGCAAAGTTATAAAAATTTTTTTATGGCACGTACATTTAAAAATATAAAAAATAATTTGAAAACAAAACTGTTAGGTCAATTATACCTTATGTGGGTAATTTATAAAAGCTGGACTTTTGGGTGGTGGAGATGAGCGAATTTTTTCCGTGAACCTATACTAGTGGGAAAAGAATCACCATTGCCCCCCACTTCGTAAAAATTTTTAATGACTTGCAAGTGTCATAAGCGTATCTAAATTTTCTCAATTGATAAAAAAAAAAAATGAAAACGTTAATTGAAAGAAAGACGACGTAGTAGTAATTTCGCCAAGGTATTGATTAAAAAAAATACTGACAATGGATATCAATTTGGAGTTGAATGAAATTTGATAAATAAAATTCGGTAAAATCTTCAGTCAAATGTATCATTCGATTTTTGAAATTTATTGGGCTCAAATTTATTCAAGAAATTTTGTTCAACTCCTAATTGATAACTACTGTAAGTAATTTTTTTTAACTCCTTATCACGGCGAAATTGCTTTTATGTTGTTTTTTTCCAATTAACCTTTTTTTTTTTTTTAAATAAATTAATAAAATTTGAGTAAGGTTATGACAGTTGGAGATCATTTTATACTTTTAAAAAGCGGGGGGCAGTGTCTAAATATACCGTCAAACGATGAAAGTGAAGTTGCCCAAAGCAGAGAGTGCTGATACTGCCCGTAAGATATAATTTATGTTTTTATTTTAACAATTAATAATTTATTTATTCATGATGATTGAAAATGAATAATATTAACACGAGGGTAAATACAAATATCAACATAAAGTTTTAAAGTTTGTCATAATAAAAAAAAAGTCATACCACCCATAGAACAGCGCACACTTTCGGCTGCTAAGATATTATTGATGTTTTTATTTTAATAATTGGAAATGAATAAAATTAACACGACAGTGAATAGATTAAACAAATATTAATGAAAACTTTAAAAGTTAGTCATAAAAAAAGAAAAAAGTCAAAGCACCTATAGAACAGCGCACAATTTCAGCTCCTAAGATATTATTCATGTTTATATTTGAATAATTAACTATTTATTTATTTATGATAATTAGAAATTAATTCAATTAACATGGAGGTAAATAGATTGAACAAATAATAAGATAAACTTTAAAAGTTTTTCATAATAAAAGAAAAGTCATACCACCCATAGAACAGTGCACATTTTCAACTTCTAAGATATTCCGAGTCGAAATATCGAGTGTAACTCCAGCGCCTCGAGTGTGTCGAGTGTAACTCCAGCGCCTCGAGCGTGTCGAGTGTAACTCCAGCGCCTCGAGCGTGTCGAGTGTAACTCCAACGTCTCGGACGTTGCAAATGTAAAATCCATGTTTTAAAAGCATTACAAACATGAATTTCATTTTGTAAATATAAAAAACGTAAATTAAACGTTCAGTACAGTGAAAATCCGGAATGGTTAATTGTTATGAAATCAATTTCCTCGAAGCAAGTAGTCCTAAATAGATAAGTTTATCTATTGTGGTAGTGAAAAATTATTCGTTTTGGTGTTTAACCTTCCGTTACACGCGCTTTCTCTAGTGTCTCACTCGTATTCACGCCAACTCTATAGGTGCTTTTTCATGCTGACGCTTGACGCTGCTTTTTAGCGTCAAATTCTGTCACGTGATGAGAATTTAACTTGTGCGCCATCCAGAAAAAATGTAGCGATAACTTATAGCGTTTAGCGTCAAATTTAAGCGATAAATAATACACGAGTATCGAAAGTCGATGTATTGATGTCAATCTTTCATACTACAAAGTTGACGTATTATCTTTGTACTTTATAATTGATATTCCCCTTGAAACTCATTGTAAATATTTCCCCCGATAACCAGAGTTTCTGATCAGAAAGTTGGTGTACATGAGTTGCGACCAACTTGACGATGAGTTGTCGACAACTTTCAGCTTTTGTGACTGTTGACTGCAAATTGTTTCCAACTTTTCCAGAAATTTGGCGACAATCTACCGCTGCAATCTGTCGAAAACTTTCTGAGAAACTTGCAGTCAATGGTTACAAAAGCTGAAAGGTGTTGACAACTTTCTCAAAAAGTTGCCATCAACTTATGGAAATGTCTACTTTGCGACAGGTTGTAAGAAAATTCATCGCTTGTATAAATACTCTCTAATGCTATGATTTCATCTTTCTGTTGTTCATTAGCCATTTTAAAATAATTATTTAATAAACCAACAGCTACTTAAATAAATGGAGCTAATATTTTTTTGGTAATTAAAAATTGAAGCGTAAAAAATTATGAGTTATGTTGTTTACTTTATAAAACTAGTCTGTATCTATCAACAAAATCGCGACTACGTCAACATAAATTTTATTGATCATTATGTTCAATAAAATATTTTAAAATGAAATTTATCATTTTAATCATTTGAAGAATAAACGTTTTGTTTAAATATGTGTTCTTATTTTAACAACAATCATCAGACCTGTCAGCCTGTCAGCTGATTACATTCGATTGGTTAAAATCGATACTACAATATACACAAATGATCGTCACATAATGGATCAGTCGAAAAGTCGATAAGCCTAATACAACGAGTAGTTTCGATCTCGACCGTTTATTAAACACCAAAACGAATAATTTTTCACTACCACAATAGATAAACTTATCTATTTAGGACCACCTGCTTCGAGGAAATTGATTTCATAACAATGAACCATTTCGGATTTTCACTGTACTGAAAATCTTACGTTTAATTTACGTTTTTTATATATACAAAATGAAATTCATGTTTGTAATGCTTTTAAAACATAGATTTTACGTTGGAGTTACACTCGACACGCTCGAGGCGCTGGAGTTACACTCGACACACTCGAGGCGCTGGAGTTACACTCGACACGCTCGAGGCACTGGAATTACACTCGACACGCTCGAGGCGCTGGAATCACACTCGATATTTCGACTCGGGATTGTTTATGTTTTAATTTCAACTATTAATAATTTATCTATTAATTATAATTAGAAATTAATAGAATTAATACGAAAGTGAATTGATTAAACAAATTTTAACTGGTTTAAAAAATTAACTTTCAAAGTTAGTCATGAAAAAAGAAAAAAGTCAAAGCACCTATAGAACAGCGCACAATTTTAGCTTCTAAGATATTATTTATAATTTGATTTTAATAATTAATCATTTATTTATTTATGATAATTGAAAATTAACACGAGGGTAAATAGATTAAACAAAGAATAATATAAACTTTAAGAGTTAGTCATAATCAAAGATGTAACGGGTACTTTTATTAACTAATTTATTGTAAACAAATCTTACCCCCGGCTCGAGTGAAGCTCGCCGGAGTCCAGGATTCTGACGAGGGTAAATTATTGTGCAAAAGTAAACTATAAGTAAATTACAAAACCTCTTTATTCTAATAAAAATAACAGTAGTACAATTACAATAAAACAAAGAAAAACCCATTCATACACGGCGTTACAATTCTCCGTTACCACCGTCGGTACAAAACGTTTTCCCCAAATCGCGTTGCTAAGCTCCCCTTCTCGGCCCTCTGTCCCCGTTTCCTGACGGGTAGCTAGTGCCACCCCGCAGGCCCTATTCCGCGTTACCCGAGGGGAGAGTGAATAAAATCCACCTTGCCCCCACCTACTCGGTTGTTATTGCCTACCACCGTTTGGCTGAAGGCCTCCAGGTGGGGAGTCGCCTTTTCGTTGTGGGTGAAACTGTTCACTTACCTGTGTCGTAGTCTGCGCCAGCTAGAGTGGACCCTCTTTAATTCCTCGTCTAGAAAACTCCCGTCGAGGAATTAAACCCAGAGAAAAGTTGCCCAACGGTGGATAATTTTTCGGCTTTATCACCTCAACCTTAGTGATCTATCAGCGAAAATTATTTGCCCAACATCGCCACCTATCGTGTGCCGTGGAACTTCAAAAAACTCACCGATTCATTCTAAGTCCCGATTAATTTTCGCTGTGAAATATTTATTTTCATTCAGACAATTTGTAATTTTCCACAACAAATTATATTTTCGTACAAATTCTCGCCGGGACTTAGGCCCATGACATTCAAACAGAAAAATCATAAATTATTTTCTATTCTAAATTTCCTTCGGACTTAGAATAAAAATTTAATGAGTATTAATTTATAACATTTAAGCAGATAATACTTTGCAGAAACTCGATTTTTGTTCTTCTTTAGAACAAAAATTATCGGCTCACTAATTCGCTTTTATCAGTTCGACGGTAGTTGCCGCAAGCGAACCAACGTCGACCTCGTCGACCCTCTATCGCAGCGATGGCGAACTCTCGACGTTCACTCTCATTTCATCATTCATTTAAACTGAACCGTCGCTGATAACAATTTTAATCACGGAAATAATAAATCAAAATAAAAATAATACATGTTTATAATAATATTCGTCTTACACAAGTAACTAACTAATAATTTTTTGACGAATCATTTAATCATAATAAAAGAATATATAATACTAACAATAGTAATAAATGTAATTAATTATCATAATAATAACGGTAGTAATAGTAATAGTAATAATCGTACTCATAGAGAATACGAAACAAAAATAATAATCGTAACAAAACAAAACAACAAAAACAAAATACTGTAGTGTCATCGTCCACTGCCATGTTCCTCACAAAGACAAAAGTCATAGAACCCAAAGAACAGCGCAGCATAAGCGCTCCTAAAAAATTATTGATGATATTTTCTTTTAATTATTAATTATTGAATGTTTATTATTTCATAATTTAAAAAATAGTATGTAGTGTTAAACACATGAGTGGAATTTTCAAAAAAACTATATAAATTTGATAACAAAAAATAAAAATATCTTTTCAATTATTTTATTAGACTTTACTCAGCTGATATATTACCTAACATGTTGGAACCACAATTATATTTATATTTGGAAATATGTATGAATAATTACCTACCGTAAGAAGTAATTGAGCTGTCAATGATCGTCGGCATTTTAAATTAATTCCTTGACAAATTAAGTATCCAGCAACAAATTATTTTGCACACGGAAATGTAATCCGTAAAGAAAGGCCCTAGGGGTATAAGCATGGTGAATTCGCCCCCGAAAGGTATCGGCTTGATACTGCGGAGATTTTTAGGTACTAATAAGATATTAAGATTCTGAGAGTTTCAGCTTTTGAAACCAATCGGTCTTCGAGAAAAAGTCAAATATGTAAAAATCAGATAAAATGAATATTTTCAGAGACTATTTTATCGATTGACTTATACTCGGGATATGTTTTGGTGGTCGATAGTAGCTCCTCGGAAAAAAATTGGGAGCTTGATCGGTCGACAACAACCTCGAAAAAAATGACTTTTTAGTTTTAATTTCGACTTTTCACGATGTTACGGTTCTGGTACAATTATGAAATAATTTTTTTTGGATTCCTCATCCAATTTCCTATAGACTTAAGTGCTTTTAAAATTTTTAAAAAAGGTACGCCATATAGAAAAAAAAATAAAAACCACTTTTTAAGCAAATATTTACTTTTTAGGTAGATTTTTCTAAAATCTAACTATTGTATTTGTCCTCATGGTAGATTTTTCAAGGAATTTTGTCACAACCTATCATAATTAGTTGAGTAAGGTTCGAAAATACCATCCGTTAAAAAATTTATATATGTATGTATATATATATATATATATATATATATATATATATATATATGGGATATAACGCAGTTTTGAGGACACGATTACGCCTACAATTCTTATCAGATCTTAATGAGATTTTTCACACTTATTCTATGGGCAATTATCACGGTTAAGTTCGAAGATGGGCAAAATCGGTTGATTAGTTTAGAAGTTATGGCTTTTTGAAATATCCATGATTTTTTGAAAAAATCAATTTTTTTCCACATTCAAGTTCATATAATTTTAAAACTAATACTCATAGACAATTTCCGTAAAAAGTATCTGAAAGCTTATCTAATAAGCTTTAATTTATGACCTCAAACTTTATATGTCGGCCATTTCTTCCCATAATTTGATGGCCTTGAAAATTTTAATGGAATCAAAAAATGTTGAAAATATGGATTTCATTCCACATAACTTATGAATTTCCCATTATAATCTAGTTTCATCAGTTGTATTTTATTGTGCACAAAATAACCTGTAAATTCCACTGCTATTTTATATTTTAAAAGTATTTCTTTTATTACTTATGATATATCAAATGTACCTCTACTCCCTATGATTATCACTGGTCTTGTCATTACGATAGCACCTACAGTTTTTATCGGATCTTAATGAAATTTTTCACACTTATTCTATAGGCGATTATCTTGATCAAGTTCAAAAATGAGCTGAATTTTTCGAATAGTTTTGAAGTTATGGATGTTTAAAATTTTCACGATTTTTCGAAAAAATCAGTTTTTATTCACTTTTAAAGTTCATATAACTTTAAATCTAAAACTCATAGATAATTTCTGTAAAAATTATTTTAAAGCTTGACTAATAAGCTTTAATTTATGGTCTTAAACTTTATATTTTGACCATTTTTTTTCAAATTGGATAGCCTTGAAAGTTTTAATGAAATCACAAAATGTTGAAAACATGGTTTTTATTCCACATAACTTATGTATTTTCCATTATAATACAATTTTGTCAGTTGTATTTTATTGTGAACAAAATAACCTGCAAATTTCACAGCTATTTTATATTTTAAAAGTATTTCTTTGAATATTTATGATGTTTCAATCGTACCTGTAGTCCTATAATTATATCTGATCTTGCCATCGTAATAGCAATTACAATTATGATTCATACTAATTAAATTTTCTATACTTTTTTCACGTGAAGGTTAGTTTGGTAGGTTACCTATATAATGTTTTGTCAAATCAACTATCTGAAGTTCTCTATCGAAAATAGTCGTTGTCTTTTTTTACCCTCACTCTTAAAAAATGAGCCTAATTCCATATCATGACTATACACTAACATGTATCACAAGAGATGTATGTATTAAACTTTTTATATAGATCAATTCGAAAATCTACCGTCCATTTCGGCTGCCGAATGGCCTTTTTTTACATGTTTAAAGTGTGAATCATTATTTTTCTAGTTTGTATATGTTCTTGAATGTTATTTGCGAAAATAATCTCTGCATCAGCAGTTAAATTTTGTCATATCATATAATATCAACTAAAATATTATAAACATTATACACATATAAAACAGAAAATAGATTTTAGTTTGTAAATTATAAATACATAACAACAAATGAAAGATATACTTGAGGAAAAAAATGTATAATCATATTTTATCAGTCTTCATCACTATCCTCTCCAATCACAGGTGAAATACTGTCTCTATCAAATAATTTGCTAAGTATTTCAGCAGGCCTTAAAATCTTTGTTAAATATCTCCCGTGTGATCAATAGTAAACAACAGCAGCAACATGAGAGCTACATCCAATTGTTCTCAGACCGTTTGCACACTCACAACTATGCCTCAATATGCTTTTTGGACCAATAGCATTTTTTTTATACTCAATAAAACATCTATAAACCTTTCTATTAATGTGTCTGGATTGAACTTGAATTTTGAGTATATTTGACTGTTCGTTCACATATTGAATAGTGAGATTACCTGTTTCATCAAGCATTTCTGCTAAATAGGAAACAGCCTGTTTCAATATGTATAGTAAGCGTCTTACTTCCGACTCAGAGTTTTTGGATGAAGTCATCGAAACAATGAAATCGCAAAATAATGTAGTAAATACGTTAGCTGAAGACGTTCAAAAAAATGGCTGGCAGCGAAAAAAATTGCCGTTTCAAACAATTTCATCTGAAACTCTTGAAGACTTTCCAGAAATGACAGAAAATGATCTGCGTATTTTTTTCACTGGTTCCTATCAATTGAAACAGGCTGTTTCCTATTTAGCAGAAATGCTTGATGAAACAGGTAATCTCACTATTCAATATGTGAACGAACAGTCAAATATACTCAAAATTCAAGTTCAATCCAGACACATTAATAGAAAGGTTTATAGATGTTTTATTGAGTATAAAAAAAATGCTATTGGTCCAAAAAGCATATTGAGGCATAGTTGTGAGTGTGCAAACGGTCTGAGAACAATTGGATGTAGCTCTCATGTTGCTGCTGTTGTTTACTATTGATCACACGGGAGATATTTAACAAAGATTTTAAGGCCTGCTGAAATACTTAGCAAATTATTTGATAGAGACAGTATTTCACCTGTGATTGGAGAGGATAGTGATGAAGACTGATAAAATATGATTATACATTTTTTTCCTCAAGTATATCTTTCATTTGTTGTTATGTATTTATAATTTACAAACTAAAATCTATTTTCTGTTTTATATGTGTATAATGTTTATAATATTTTAGTTGATATTATATGATATGACAAAATTTAACTGCTGATGCAGAGATTATTTTCGCAAATAACATTCAAGAACATATACAAACTAGAAAAATAATGATTCACACTTTAAACATGTAAATAAAGTAAATATTTGCTTAAAAAGTGGTTTTTAATTTTTTTTCTATATGGCGTACCTTTTTTAAAAATTTTTAAAGCACTTAAGTCTATAGGAAATTGGATGAGGAATCCAAAAAAAATTACTCATAATTGTACCAGAACCGTAACATCGTGAAAAGTCGAAATTAAAACTAAAAAGTCATTTTTTTCGAGGTTGTTGTCGACCGATCAAGCTCCCAATTTTTTTCCGAGGAGCTACTATTGACTCCCAAAACATATCCCGAGTATAAGTCAATCGATAAAATAGTCTCTGAAAGTATTCATTTTATCTGATTTTTACATATTTGGCTTTTTCTTGAAGACCGATTGGTTTCAAAAGCTGAAACTCTCAGGATCTTAATATCTTATTAGTACCTAAAAATCCCCGCAGTATCAAGCCGATACCTTTCGGGGGCAAATTCACCATGCTTATACCCCTAGGGCCTTTGAATAAATATTAAAAACTCTAAATAAGTTTTTTTTACAGGTGTACAATTTTTCTGCAGGAAGTATTCATAAGTCAGAAAAACTCTAAATAACTCTTCTTACAGCCAAACAAGTTTTCTTCTGGAAGTTTTGATAAGTAAGAAAACTCTATAAAACTCTTTTTATAGCCGCACAAATTTTCAACTGGAAGATTTAATAAATCAGAAAAACTCTGAAAAATTCTTTGCACAGCCGCACAAATTTTTACAAAAAAACTTTTTTAAAGTCTTAAGAAGTCTTAGTTCCTCTTTTTGAGAAAGTTTTATTAACTCTAAATCACTTTTCTGGAAGAGCCCGAAATCTTGGACTTACTCTGACTTTGTACGTCATATTAAAAGTTATTCCGCGTTTATAAGACTTTCTTAAACTTTTTAAGTGAAAGTAAAAATTCTAGGACTGTTATTCGGACTTATTCTCAGTTTTGACAGAGAAATTTTTCCACAAGGAGATACAAATGGGCCTGGTAAATTCAAACTAGAGAGTCTTAGTCAAGATTTTTTTAAAAATTCAGATGACGAGCAGCAATCATTCCATGATACTGCTTATAACGTTTTGATTTTACAGCATTGAGTATAAGTATTAAATTTAAAAACTAATTCATTTACCTCTTACAAAGAATGTAACGTTTACTTACACGAATTATCTGATGCAAACAAAACAAATCTTAATTTAAAAGTATTAACAGAGTTGAAAGATATTATTTCGTTAAATATGTGCAAGAAATTAGCTATGAATGACATTTCAATTAATTATTTAAGGGAAATATTTAAACAAGGAGGTGATGAAGCTGTGGTGAAATTGTTTACTGAAACAGTAAATAACAAGGTGAGAATAACCAAAATAAAAGATATTATAATCAACGTCTTAGACTATTTCACAAATGAAATCTTGCCAAAAAATCTAATTAATAAACCAAAGGAATTTAATTCTAAGATAGAAAGAATTTCTGAGAAAAATTAACATATTTGTAGCATTTAAATGTTTCTCCAAAGTTGAAAATAAGTGCCTTATTAACAGATTTATCGAAATCTATATCATCAAATAAATAAATATTTATTATATTTGTAATGCAGTTATTTATAACACAGGTCTACAATGATTTTGGTGCTGCTAAAAGTAAAACTGATTTCAAGTACATTCGGTACCCTGATAAAAACGTGATACTTCCTTTTTTAATGCCACGTATAGTTTCCGAGATTTTCATTTATTAAAAAACAAAAGAACATTTAATTCAAAACAGTTAAATACATTTAATTACACATTTTATTTGACAGGTTAGAAGCTTCTCTTTGTAGATTTTCTCCGATGGATGTCTTCGGGACATTCCCGTGTAATACTCCAACAGTAATTTGCCATCATAAGCTCATCCCAGCGACCTTGGTATCTATCTTCCATCACCTTTAAATCTTGATGGAAACGTTCTCATTATAGTGCCGGATAGCTCAACTGGTAGAGCACTCGGCGCGATACCGAATTGGTCTGTGGTCCATTCCCAGTTCGGGCTATCTATATTTTTCTCAATTTATCTATAAATTGTCTTATTGAGAAGGTTTGCATGTTTAGGTTTCCATTATATTTAAATGGTGGCATATCGACGGCATATCAATATTAATTATTTTAAAAAAAAATTTATTGATTATAATGAGATTAATTATGATAAAATACGTTTTTTAGGTTATGATATCGATCGATACAAACCTGAACATAGCTTCATAATTTTGACAGCTTCGCACGATATCTTGTGGGCTAATTAACCAAAATATAACCTAGAATTAGCGGCACCAAACAAAAAATTTTTTTTTGTAGACTTGTGTAATTTATACCTTTTATTATTTTAAATACAATATATATATATACCCTTGCCTATACGGTAACCTTGTGTTTAACCCATATCCGTAAAGTTTTTATAATTATTTAAATCAGTTGGGCTTCTACTGTGTTTTAAACTTCCCGCGCACTGCAACGTTGCCAAGTCACTATCTCTCACTTGTCAGGTTATGCGAGAAAGCTTGAAAATCATTAAAAGTAATAAACTTTAAAAATTGATTACAAAAAAATGAATACCGCTCGTTAATGTTTTTATCGAAAAAAATTACTTGTTATAAATTGAATTAATAATTTTCAACTTTTAAAAAAATGTTGTAAGAAAAGTATGATTGTTATTTAAAAAAATTCTCACTCTAACTACGGTCAACATAGGGAACGCATGTTAAATGTACGATTTTTGATTGTTAATATTTCGGAATTTAGTACCGCAAGGACTATTTTAAAAAATTCCTACATATACAGGACACTTCAAAGTATTTGTATTTAAAAATTGAAAAATATTGTTAGAAAAGTGATTATCCGATGAACCTCTTTAAAGCAAGTTATTTAGAAACTGTAAATACATTTATCCGGATATTTATATTAAAAATTACTACTTTAATCATTTAAATATACCACAAGTGTTCAAATTTAGTGATACTAATTGTAAAAAATAACTAAATATAACAGTGGGTGTGAATGTAGCTGACAATTAGCAATTTCCTTAATTTTTGAATAAATAAATGAAATGTCATTATTACAATAAAAATTTAAAAATGCGTACTTCGATACCCGATGAAAAAAGATTTTGTCTAATCTGTGACGTTACATTGCCGAAGGGATGGAGTTGAAGGTTGGAGTTCGTGTAAGTCGGTGTGATAGTGAGAGAAAAAGTGAGTATGTGTGTTGAGTTGAGTGTAGTAGAGAATGAGTCGAGGATATGGAGTATAAATGTGTATGATCAGTTAAGTGTGTGATAGAGTACGTGTATGATATGGGGTATGTTTCTTGAGTGTCTGTGTGATGGAGCGTGGATTTAACGGGGGATGTCTAGCTGTGTCGCGGATAGTGGCCAAGATAACGTGCTTCCCGACCAGTGATGACGACTAGGCCCAGGCTTAGCCCTCGGGGTTGACGTGGTGATCACGGAGGTGCGACTGAGATGTCGCCGCCCCTTCGTGGTGGTACCCGAAGTTAGCTGGGGTACGTGTACGGTTATTGGGGGGATGGCAGGCCTCGTTTGCGATGCTCGAGGAAGCCAACAATTCGCTAACTTCGGATATCACGGGGAGTGACATTACGGGAAGGCCCGTGAGTCCACGGCTTGTATGTTTGTGAAGGTAAGAATGGATGGAGAAGCGAGAATGTAGGATTGAAAGTGATGGAGAGGAGTAAGCGAGTTAGAGTGGGAGATTATCGTGAAACAGTTGTGCAAGTACCGTTGAGGAGAAAAGTTGAGACCTGGCGTCGATCGTGTACGAGTTGACCCAGTAGTCGAGCTTGGAGTCTTAGAGTAAGCGGTAGTGAGTCGGAGAGTCGCCACGGTGGACCTCGACCGCCACCCTAGACCTTTTCGTCGTTTTGGAGCTTGTGGCTCTGTGTATGGTGCTCTTTGAGCCGTTTGTCGTGATAGTTGTCGCAAATTACCGCATTATTTATTTCTATTTTATTTTAGATTATCTTTCTTTTAGTAGTGTATTAAGTTTGTGATTCGTCGTCGTCGAGAGGTTCCCGATGTCTTGCCCAGGTATTTATTTGCGTGATGGACCGAGAGTATTGGACCGCGGGTCTTTTGGGCCCTCCGCGTCGCTCTCGCGTCATCTTTATGGTATTTTATTTAATTTTGTTTCGCTATTTTATGTCTTTAATAGTAGTTAATAAATCGGCTTCTCTCGCATTGAAAGAACCGCGACCCTCTCTCCACAACCTATCATACTGAGCAAACCAGGATATGCCGCTACCACCGGTCATGTCTCTCATCTCCAAAGGGTATAGTTTATAGGTTTTAATTTACATGTACGTTTAGACCGGTTGCCGATATCGGGGAAATAAAAGTCGGCTGGCGCCCGTCAGGATCTGGAGGAGATGAGAGGGGTGATTGGTGGGCGAAGTGTAACGTAGCCTGATTTTGAGTTATTAGAGTTTTGAGTTTTAGAGTGAATTTCTTGAGTAAGAATTCTGAGTAATTATTGGGTTTAATTGACTATATCAAGAAATATTACGTTACAAATCATATATGATCATATATGTACATATATATGATCATATATGATTATATATAATCATATATGAAGTTATATATAATCATGCATGATTATAAATGGGGTCATATATAATTATATATAATTATATATGACCTCATACATAATTAGATCTGATCAGATCTGATTCCATATGAGTCTATGTATAGTTAGATATGATCATACCTGGCTGTTATAACCCCATCTATAACCATATATAAGTCTATATATGATCAGATCTGATCATATATGAGTCTATATATTATTAGATCTGATCAGACATGGCTAATAGAAATTTATGTATAGTTGTGCATAAGTTTATATATGATTGGATCTGATCAGACTTTATTGGTACGAAACCTATAAATATTTAACTATATATATCGTTCCACTAAATTTATATACATATATATATATATATATATATATATATATATATATATATATATATATATATATATATATATATATATATATATATATATATATATATATATATATATATATATATATACATATATATATATATTAAATAATATGACAATTTTTTAATATCAAAGTTACTAAATTTTTATTCTGTCAACTATCAAACTTAAATTCCCAATACTTAAAAAATGTTGAAAGGTTTCGGCAGCAATTTAAAAGTATAAAGTTGCGATTTGATTATTTGAGTTAAGTAATGCCATAAACTTTTCATAATTATAAGTGTACAACAGACTAGAGGATCAGACTACAATCCATCGATAACCAAAGTTAAGCAGCATCGGCGTGGGATATCAATTGGACGGGCGACCTCGTAGTAAAATAGTAGTCAACGAATAATAATTTTTTTTTTATTATTTAATTTTAACCATTCAAATTGATGAAGACAATAAATCCTAATTAAATTACTTAATTAATAATTTACAGATATTCTAAATGAGATTCTAAAAACGACTATATTCGTTCATGCATGATCATATATGAACATATCTGTTCATATATAAACAGATCAAGTTATGTATGATCAGACCTGGCCAATTTTTGGATCTGATCATATATAGACAATTATGCATGATCATATATGATTAGACAAAATCTTTTTTCATCGGGTAATGGAAAAATCAGTAGGCGCATTTTTTTCAATTTCATTATGATGATAAGGAGTAGTGGGTTATTAATAAATAATACATATATTCGTGATTATAAACGTCAAGTATATTGCACGTTAAGGTTACAATACATATTAGAGTGTGTCATTTTAAGGCTGTATTTTTTTTTTACTGTTATACCAGAAAATCGTAGTATATAGAAAATAAAAAATCATGCCACTGGGCTAAAGGGTTTGAGTCCAATACCGGCTTAGCTCATCAAAGAATTCGATTTCCCATTTAAGTAACACAGGAATTATTGCTTTTTGTTTTAAGTGGACTTTTCGTTATCCTACCAAAAACAGATTCTCTGTATAAAATCGCGCCAAGTACACGTTTAAAATTTTTTACAATTAAGACAAGATTCTTTTTACAAAAAAATGAATCAAATCGAAAAAATACCAAGTACCTAATATAATTCGAAATCATGGAAAACATTTTCATAGATTTGAACAAAAAATTGAAAAAAAAAAAATTTCAATGTACTTGGTGTGCGTTACTAAATTTATTCAAGCAAAATTTTTAGAATTGATTTCGCATATAAATTATTTTCCAATAAAATTGAATGATATTCTTTTTTTCCAGTTTATAGGCACACCAAGTACATTGAAATTTTTTTTTTTCAATTTTTTGTTCAATTCTATGAAAATGTTTTCCATGATTTCGAATTATATTAGGTACTTGGTATTTTTTCGATTTGATTCATTTTTTTGTAAAAAGAATCTTGTCTTAATTGTAAAAAATATTAAACGTGTACTTGGCGCGATTTTATACAGAGAATCTGTTTTTGGTAGGATTTGTCTTTTTTTTGTTGTATTGATTGAGAATGATTTCAATCTACACTATTAGAAATCGAGTTATAATTTAAGACACGTGAGCCTATATTGTTTATAGTATTATTTTGTAGAAACAATAAAATTGTTTGTTAACAACTATAGTAATTTTGTACTGCTAAATATCATAATCTGATTAATCAATTTTTATAAAACAAGGAGCTGCAGTTGTTTAACGACAGTTCCCTTTAAAGTTAACGTCAAATATATACGTCAACGTCGGACTTTTTCCCTAATAGCTCAGTTTGCTTGAGCAAAAGCTTACTGTACAAAAGATTCGTTGAATTTTTCGTCAAATTTCCGTCACTTTCGGACTTTTCCGTTTTTGACGACAATTTATACACAACTTGCTATACAATTTGAGGTAAATTTACTACCCGAATTAGAATGCAAATTCACTTCAAAAGGTGACTAGAAAAAAATTTTTCGTCAATTTTCAGGCAAATTTTTGCATCAATTTATTGTTAATTTGACTTAAAAAATTGTAAAGTAATTTTTTACCGTAAAATTGTAGACAATTTTATGTATAAATTTGCTTACCGTCTGAAGTGGTATGAATGAACATTACCGACTTTTTTGTGTAGTCAAAATTTACCTCTAAATTGAGGAAAAATTAACCGCAAATTTTTCTTTCCAACTTTTGCTGTCAAATCGTCGGCAAATTCGGACAAAAAATTTCAGGCAATTTCAATGTCAAATTACAGTCAATTTCAAGCTAAAGTGGCTATTAGGGTTACTGTCAGGCAATGACGTTAAGTTGATTAAAAGTTTCATTTTAACCCTGAAAGCCACCTGAACCGCAAGTTAATTTCAAGCTACTGCCGTATTCTGAAGCCAATTTAAAAAAGAAAGCATTATCCAGCCAAGCTTGCCAGAAACTTTTTCGTTAAGGTAGCCGAAAATGTTTCACTGCAGAACTTACTGAGTAAGGTGTGGCTATCAGGGTAATTGTTGTCAAAAATGGAAAAGCCTCAAGTTGACGGATATTTCACAAAAAATTCAAGGAAGTGGTTACGTCCTCAGTGGCCTCAAGTGCCTCCATCTGTCAATCAATTAGTTAACTTGAAAAACATAAATAGCTTGTATACAAGCTGTCGTCAGTAACGAAAATGCCTGAAATTGACAGATATTTGACGAAAAATTCAAGAAAACTTTTATTCTAGTTTTGCTGTCAAATTGTCGGCAAATTCGGACAGCAAACTTTAGTAATTTTAATTGTCAAATTTCCTGAAATTCGCTGCCCAAATTTGTCGACAATTTGACAGCAAAAGTTGAAAATATAAATTTGCGGTTAATTTTTCTTCAATTTAAAGGTACCCTGATAGCCAAGTTGGCCGCAACTTGTCGACGACCTACTGCCGCAACCTGTCGCCAGATTGGCCGCAAAAGTTAGCATTTCCATAAGTTGTCGGCAACTTTCCGAGGAACTTGTCGACAACTCTCAGCTTGTGTAACTGTTGCCGACAACTTGTCTACAAGTTGCTCAGAAACTTGGTGACAGGTTGCGGCAGTAGATTGTCGCCAAGTTTTTGAGTAACTTGTAGCCAACATGTAGTCAACAGTTACACGAGCTGAAAGTTGTCAACAACTTGTCGTCAAGTTGGTTGCAACTCAGGTACACCAACTTTCTGATTAGAAACTCTGGCTATCAGGGATAACTTTTTACGAAAAAAAAAGTCGTTAATGTTCATTCTTACCATTTGAGAAGGTGAGCAAATTTATTTATGAAATTGTCTACAATTTCATGGTAAAAAAATACTTATCAATTTTTCCAGTCAAATTAACAATAAATTGACAAAATTTGCCTGAAAATTGACAACTTTTTTCTAGTTAACTTTTGAAGTGAATTTGCATTTTAGTTCGGGTAGTAAATTTACATCAAATTCAATAGCAAGTTGCTCACAAATTGACGTAAAAAATGGAAAAGTCTAAAGTTGACGAAAATTTGACGAAAAATTCAAGGAAACTTTTGTAAAGTAAACTGTTGCTAAAGCAAACTGTGCAATAGCACACTTTTTATAGGGTATATTTCTATACTAAATCTTACTGACCCTAATAGCACACCCTAATAGCCACTTTAGCTTGAAATTGAAGTACCTCGACATTGAAATTGCCTGAAATTTGCTGCCCAAATTTGCAGACAATTTGACAGCAAAAGTTGGAAAAACAAATTTGCGGTTAATTTTTGCTCAATTTAGAGGTAAATTTTTACTAGAAAAAAAAAGTCGGTAATGTTCATTCTTACTATTTCAGAAGGTAAGCAAATTTATACATAAAAATGTCTACAATTTGGGGGTGAAAAAATACTTTATAAGTCAAATTAACAATAAATTGATGTAAAACTGCCTGAAAAATTTTGTTTAGTCAGCTTTTGAAGTGAATTTGCATTCTAATTCGGGTAGTAAATTTACGTCAAATTGTACTGCAAGTTGTATAGACATTTTATGTATAATTTGCTTATCATCTGAAATGCAAAGAACGAACGTTACCAACAATTATTTTCTATAAAAAATTACCTCTAAATCGAGCAAAAATTAACCGCAAATTTTTCTTTTCAACTTTTACTGTTAAATTATTGGCAAATTCGGGCAGGTAATTTTAATGATGTCAAGTTACAGTCAATTTCAAGCTAAAGTAGCGATTAGGATTTGGAGAAAAATTTAAGGAAACTTTTGTAAGTAAACTTTTGCTAAGGCAAATTGTGCTATTACCCTGATAGCCACCCTAACCGTAAGTTAACTACAAGCTATTGCCGTATTCTATAGGTAACTTAAAGGAAAGTGTTGGAGAGCAAGTAGGTTATCTTCAAATTGACAGTAAATAGTCTGTTAAGTTGAATTCACTTTGACTACAAGTATTACTGTCAGACATTGACGCTAAGTTAATTGAAAGTTTCATTTCAAGTTGACGACAAGTTTTTCTGTCAAATTACATCGAAGCCACTGCCGTATTTTGAAGCCAACTCAATGGAAAGTATTATATCCAGCTAAGGTTTGCCAGAAACTTTCTCGTTGAGTTAGCCGAAAGTGTTGCTCTGTAGACCTTACTGAGTAATGTGTGGCTATCAGGGTAGGGTTGATGCAAACTTGATGTAAACTTACCGTTAATTTCAAGTTAAACTTTCAATAAGCTTAACCCTAATAGCCACTTTAGCAGTTCGGCAAAAATGTGCCACGGCTTGTCTAGGGGAAATATGTACGTTTCCCTAGACAAGCCGTGGCACATTTTCACCGAGCCACTTTAGCTTGAAATTGCCTGAAATTTGCTGCCTGAATTCATCGACAATTTAACAGTAAAAAGTTGGAAAGAAAAATTTGCGGTTAATTTTTGCTAAATTTAGAGGTAATTTTTTACTAGAAAAAAAAAGTCGCTAATATTCGTTCTTATCATTTCAGAAGGAAAGCAAATTTATACATGAATATGTCTACAATTTGAGGGAAAAAAAAATCTTAACAATTTTTGAGTCAAATTAACAATAAATTGATGTAAAACTTTGCCTCAAAATTGACGAAAAATTTTTTCTAGTCAGCTTTGGAAGTGAATTTGCATTCTAATTCGGGTAGTAAATTTACGTCATATTGTACAGCAAGTTGTATAGACATTTTATGTATAATTTGCTTATCATCTGAAATGCAAAGAACGAACGTTACCAACAATTATTTTCTATAAAAAATTACCTCTAAATCGAGCAAAAATTAACCGCAAATTTTTCTTTTCAACTTTTACTGTTAAATTATTGGCAAATTCGGGCAGGTAATTTCAATGATGTCAAGTTACAGTCAATTTCAAGCTAAAGTGGCTATTAGAGGAGTTAATTTGCAGTGGAGGTGACTATCCGGGTAAATTTCATATCAAACTATAGTAAAAAATATAGACTGGAGCTCCACTGGTGGCGAAAAAATTAATTATTGCTATAGAAAAACATATATCATTTACTGAATCATGGCATTTCTTATAAGTTTTTATTCTCTGGCAGTGCCCTTTTCGCATGAAAAAAATTGTAAAATTATTAAAAATGGGGGTGCTATAGTATATGCTGGCCTAATTTCATTATTTAAATTAGTTCTCATTACTAAAATGGGTAAAGTTTCATAATTTTATGACGAACAATCAATCATCTTTCGACTGAAAAAGGAATTTTCTAAAAATATTGTTTTTTAAAAAAGTTTTTAAAAATTGGAGCTAAATACCGTTCGGTCTACGGTATAGAGACACGGCAGGCTCGCGCCATGACACTTCACACATATACATGTGTGTTTAAACGTGTACTTGGCGCGAGACACTACCGTGTCTCCTGATTAAAAAAATTTTTTTTCGAAAAACCTTCTTATGGCTTTTAAAGGAAATTAAATTCTCCACAAAAATATCTCATTGGTCGAAGACTGTAGAATCGCTAGTTTCGAAGTTGTAGCCCGTCAAACGGTAACATTGAAAACAATACACATTAAATTCCATTTAATTTTAAATTTATTACTCTTGCATGAATAATTTAATTTTATTGTTCATTTTCGAGCATTAAAATTTTAAATTAAAGTATTAACTCGTTTTAATATAATAATCTAAGTCAAATTATTATTAATTAATCATTCTAGTGACCTTGTTATTGGCTAGTAGGCTGTTGAGTCTGTAATTAATAAATAATTACAAAACATTTTGTTTTTTTATTTTTCTAAAAATGGTAACATTAACGTCTGCTTGTTAGCATTTGGAAATTTTTTTCTGTGCATAGCTACAACTTGCAATAAGTGCTGCTTCTGCTCTTCATCAGCAGTTAAGCTTTTATTGTAGGCTTCCATCAGTTGGACCGCCTGTTCCGCAGTATCATTAATAATGTGTAGATTTTTTAAAATTTTTAAGCACGAATTGTAACTTTCGTCAGATATCCACTCATCAGGATGAAAATTTAAAAAATCAGTTGGAAGTTTCAACCTTTCAAAAATAATCAACGACTCTTCAGACGCAAAATTATACAATTCTTTGTTTAGAAGGAATCGATATTAATATTTTTTACATTTAATCGTTTAAAGTTTTTAATTTGACTCTTGTTTTTCTGAATCGATTCAATTAATTTTAATTTGATTTCTGCACTAACATTATCATCAAATAATGACAAACAAATAAGTTGTTCAGATAGATACCACAAGTGATTGCTGAATCTTTTTGATGCTACTTCTGAAATATTTTTATTTATTTTTTTATAATTTAGCAAATCTTTCATAAATTGTAAATCCTGTCGAGGAGCTTAGATCGCTGAAGGCGCACAATACCATGCTTCTATGTATACTAATACGATGAAAATACAAATATGGTGGAGTCCCGAAGCCTCTGCCCGGCTGAGTGAAAATTGATCTTGAAACAGATAAATTTTTAAGGAATATATTGCTTTAGAAAGCCATCGCGCATGATGTGTCGGGCCAGGAGATTTAAAGGTCATATTTTCAGTAGGTCGATTTCCCAAAAACACTGATGATAATTCCAATAACTCACGATAGTCATCACGTGGTTGATGTTCCGAGAAACAGGAATGTTTTATATTTCAAATATATTATAATAAAAACTCGAAATTTGAAGTTTGATAATATCTAATTCAATTATGTTATTCTTCTATGTAAATTTCCAATTTTCGTTCAATGATACTTGTTTAATATTTCCGTTATATCTTAAACTGTAAAATTATTGAAAATTATGAGACAATCATTTTACATACTTGCAATTCTTGAGAGATGAAAAGCAGGATGCCATCTTTTTTGTCGTATATCATTGAAGCTACCATTTCGTCCTCTGATCCAGTTTTATAGTTATTTTTATTAATATTTGGCCATGAAAGTTGAAATCTATTGAATGCCATCACATTTGGACCTGAAGTAACTGGCCAGTAAACCTCAAAAGCGCATCGTAAGATTAACTTATAAACATGGTGCCGACAAAGCAAGATTCAATAAACTTTTTCCCATTTTTTTTTCTAACAACTTGCACACACCTTTTATTTCACCTACAAAAATACGAACTTATTAGATAGAATTGATAAACAGGAAAATGTCGTTGAAAAATAATGTACCAGCATTGACACTCGTAGTGTCAAAGCATAAAGCCCCAACTCCATCTCTAAGATTCCAATCTTCTAGCAATTTAAAAATTACTTCACTTTGACCTAAAGCACGTGAGTCACTTAATTTTGGCACTCCCAATATTTGTTCACAATTGACACCCGTTACAAGCACTGAGAGTCTTTCAACTTTTGTTGTACCTGTCATTTCTGGTAAAAGTTTTCCATCCCAATGCACAGTTAAGATACTAGTAGGCTTGAAATTGGTTTTAATATTTTCTCCAACATTTTTCCTGTCTTGTTTGCGGTGTCTGTAAATAGTACTTGGGCATATATTTACTTTCTCTATTTGAAAACTCAAACTTTGCAAAACAGCACTTAAAATAACACCGGCGCACAAAAAAAATTAAGTAGTATGTGCATTTGACCGAACCTACCTACGAGTACGTATTTTGGTCCGCTGAATCCGAATTCAAGGTCAGTTTGACCCCTACACCCTCGAAATTTCGAAAAAACTTCAAAAAACCATAAAAATGATGAAAATTGGCAGTTTTAATGATAAAAAAAGGTTTTGAAACTAAACTAAGCGAGATTTTCGTGTATTTCAATCCACTGAATATGAATCGAAACTTTATTGAAACCACGAGCCATTTTAAATGTGAAAAAATCACACAAAACTCTAGAAAATTCCGAAAAAATATAGTTTTCATGATAAAAAAACTTCATCTGGTCCGATTCAGATAAAATTTTATATCTTTTGATGTCCTTAATTTGCATCTTAATTTTTTTAGTCTATTCACCCTCTAAAGCTGGAAAAATTCGAAAAAATTGTAAAAATCACCATTCATAACAGAAAAAAAATTGATTGAACATGATTTAATGCCTAAAATAAATACTCTATAACGTAGATATATCAAATAACTTGAAATCTATGAAAAACACAAGACATAAAAAGATAGAAAGAAATATTCTTACGAATCCTAAACTTTCCTTCGTTTGTATCGCACTCTTTTATCCTCAAATGATCTTCGTAGTGGATTCCTCGTATGTGGAACCCATGCTGAATCCAAATTAGTAATTTGGAGACCAAAACATTCTTCATAAATTTGTTTGATCTTATCAGATAACGATCTTCGATTCCTCTCCAAATGGAATTCTCCACAAATGTAACAAAATGAATCAGGACTTTTATTACACAGATGAGAATTACTTCTTTTAATAGTATACTCTCCAGTAGCCAAGTTTCCCACTTCTGAAGAGCTGCAGTCGCTTGATGACGACGCCTGCGAGCCTGCTTTCTCACCCCGACCAGACGCCGATACTGGGGCTCCGACTCCCTGCATAGTAAAGTACTTATCACTTGTACCTGCCATGACGGCACACACGCCGTTAACCCAGGGACTCTGCCAGATGGTTCTGTTGCCCACCGTTACCACGTGGAGGTGCCCTGGTTACAGGCACAAGCAATTAAGTCTTCAAAAGTCAAAAACGAGAGTAAAAAAACCAAAAAAATTACTTTTTTCGAAATTTTGGAGGGTTTGTGTGATTTTTTTACATTTAAAACGGCTCGTGGTCTAAATAAAGTTTCGATTCATATTCAGCGGATCGAAATACATGAAAATCACGCTTAGTTTAGTTCCAAAACATTTTTTTATCATTAAAACTGCCGATTTTCATCATTTTTACGGTTTTTCGAAGTTTTCTCGAAATTTCGAGGGAGTAGGGGTCAAACTGACCTCGAATTCGGATTCAGCGGACCAAAATACGTACTCGTAGGTAGGATCGGTCAAATGCACATTCTACTTAATTTTTTTTGTGTGCCGGTGTAATTGCTGCATTCCTTGGTGTTGTATTAGTTCGATCCAGCGCAGCAGATACAAGAGGTGTCATGAGGTTTAATTTCCGTTTTTTGGAGGTCATAGGCAGTTCATCTTCGAAATTAAAAGGTACCATAACGGACCCAAATTACGGTAAATTACGGTAATTCACCGTAAAATACCGATTTACCGTAAATTACGGTGGATTTACCGTAATTTACGGTGTTTTTACCGTAATTTACGGTGGATTTACCGTAAAATACGGAAATACGGTAATCCACCGTAAATTACGGTAATTCGGTAATCCACCCGAATTTTTTTACGGTAGATTTGTCGTATTTAACGGTAAATTTACGGTATACCCGCCGTAATTTACGGTAATCCACCGTAAAGTACCGATTTACCGTAAATTACGGTGGATTTACCGCAATTTACGGTGGGTTTATCGTAATTTACGGTGGATTTACCGTAATTTACGGTAAATCTACTCGAATTCTACGGTATTCTACGGTAGATTTACGGTAAAAATACCGTAAATTTACGGTAACTCAGGTCTGCTAGGGTATTCGTTGCAATGAATTAAAACTATTAGTGCGTGATTCATTTGAAATTGACTTGCTTAATTCTACAAAAAAATTAAACAGAAAATTATGTAAAATATCACCAGAATAAAATTACGTGAAATTACTTTTCAATAATCGCTCAGATTCAGAATCTGTTTTCTCTGAAACAAATGGTATAACACTACGACGTTTGTTGCTCCTTTCATTTTCCAAAAATGTTTGTTGCTCGTTTGTTAAGTGGATATTCTTGTTTCGACTTGCTATATCAAATAACTTTTGAGATAAAATTTAAAAATTCTCTTCTTTAGTTTTTTTGGTAACTGATTTTGTTCGTGTACGGTTTTTATTAATTTTAATCCAATGATCATACAATTTTTCTAATTTTTTAGCATTATTTGGATTTTTCATCACAGGAATCCTGGTCTTACTCCAAATAGTATTCACTTCATCAATAACAGTCTTTATACTATTTTGAAGTGATTTACCTAGAGATTTATGATTAAAAATCAAATAACTGAGTACTTCCTGATCATTAGGAAATTTTTGTTGAGGTAGACAATTGCGTTCGTGTCCAAGCAGAAAAAAATTTTCAGAAAAATTACTAGCTGACATTTCACTGAAATTATTGATTTAATTATAACACTTAATCACAAATAGTACTAATATTAAATACAACATATATTTGTTGCCACGAAAACTTTATATATTTTAAACGCAGAGAATGACAGAAATCGGAAACAGCGCTACGATACGAAATATCGAACCAAAAACACTGTGAAAATATGCGCGAAAATATGATTTCAATCCATAAGTGTTACTATTTCACAGAAGTAATGACTATATAACAATAATTTGACTTAGATTATTATATTAAAACGAGTTAATACCTTGATTTAAAATTTTAATGCTCGAAAATGTACAATAAAATTGAATTATTCATACAAGAGTAATAAATTAAAAATTAAATGGAATTTAATGTGTATTTTTTTAAATGTTACCGTTTGACGGGCTATAACTTCGAAACTAGCGGTTCTACAGTCTTCGACCAAAGAAATATTTTTGTAGAGAATTTAATTTCCTACAAACGCCATAAGAAGGTTTTTCGAAAAAAAATTTTTTTAATAACAAAAAATCGACAAAACAAAAAAAAACATTACCTGTGTTATTTAAATGGGAAATCGAATTTTTTGATGAGCTAAGCCGGTATTGGACTTAAACCCTTGAGCCCAGCGGCATAATTTTTAATTTTCTATATACTATCAGATTTTCTGGTATAACAGTAAAAAAAAATGTAGCCTTAAAATGACACACCCTAATATATATATATGTATATATATATATATATATATATATATATATATATATATATATATATATATATATATATATATATATATATATATATATATATATATATATATATATATATATATATATATATATATATATATATATATATATATATATATATATATATATATATATATATATATATTGAGACAATGTGAATTGTCATCTTTTCTCTCAGCCTTGCGGTTCCCATTTTTCCCCGTCTCGTTGCCGTCTGAAACCACCTAAAGCTAGAGTCATAGTGCCATGGTCACATGACCAATTATCACCTCAACGCATGACCGTAAGGGGAAGTGGGGAGCGAGCCCAAAACTCAGCCCTAAGACCCTACGGTGATTGAACTTCACTTCGATGCTGGATCAATTAGCGATAAGACGAATAATTTAGTTTTACTGTCATATACTAGCAATTTATTTGCGACTTTGTTAATACGGATAACTACTTTGTAAATCGAAAAATTAACTTGCGTTATAGTTGTATTACTGGCAATTCTCTTGCGATATACTTTACTGTCCAAGTTTACTGATTATTATAAACAAAGTTAGTTCAATTAAATATTACTGTACGTTACCGGCGATATAATCACAATATAAAATTATACTGTGCCACGCATCTGTCGACATTACATCTAGCGCTTGCACTTTCTTGTAAGTAATCTTTATTATTATAATTGGCAATAAACAATCATTGCACTTGTTAATCATTCATTGTATCTTTTATCTGTTCATCCTATTTATTTCCTATTTTACTGGTAAGCTTATCGAATAGTCTGATAAAATAAATATTAATTAAGTTACAAATAGTAATTTGACCATAAATAAGAATATTCTATTATTTTATAAGCCGTGAGGTAAGTTGATAAGTTTTCTCATACGTTGCCGAGTTTGAATAAGTGCGGGTCTTTGCTTTGTAAGAACCCCAGCCCACTGCTCTGTCCAAGTAAAATAAAATTTGTTAGAGGCCAGCCTAAGCCAGGGTTCAACCCGCGAATTCTGGTGGCTGCTGGTAAAAATCGCGAAGACGAAAAGCGATTTGTCTCAATATATATATATATATATATATATGTACTGTGACGTTATTTTTCGTATGGGGGTCAAATCAAACTGAACGTCACTAGCACCAACGAATTGTATTGTATTTACGAGCATGGTAACTCAAGACTTATAATTTAGCTTACAGTAATTTACGATTTTGATACAGATTTTTGATTAAGTTATAGTTTAAGAATTAAATATGGAGTAACGTTTAGCTACAGTTATGGGTTTTCGGATAAGAAAAATTATAGTAAAGAATTAGAATCAGAATTATGGAAAATTATTATGGGATACGGTTTGAGATTTAAGTTTGGGAAAATGATTAAGTTTGAGTTTTAGGTTTAAAGTTTTGGTATTTTGAGTATGTGGACAAGTCAGTGTTACCGTTGTAACGTTGGGGTAAACGTACAAACTATATTTGAGGTGTTGGATATAGTTTTCGTGAGTCTGACCCAGCTAAACTCCATTTGAGACTCGTCTTTATGTAATTTTTACCCGAACTGGCCGTACAAGACTAAAGCTAAACCTAGGTACTTAGCCTAATCTCAATATTCAGTGTTGAAGTTCTTGGTGATGGTAAACTGGTGGTTGATTAACCCTTGGAAATCTCCTCCTTGGATCGGTGGTTGACCGGGTGCTGCTTCTCTTATACTTAATTATAGGAGTGTGGACTGGATCAGGTGAATTCATTCAAACTCTGGTTCAGTTTATAGTTTAGATAATTATTTATTTAACTTATCATTATCAAACTGCCACAACACAAGCACACTGGTACAATTCTGATAATCACACAACTAACTGCATGTGATGTCACTGTTACTGTGACTAACTGCACAAGGCTTCACTACCCAATAACGCTCCAAATAATCGGATTATTTACCGATACTCGTGTAACACTAACTGGTTACTATAATTATTAACTAACTGTAATAATTATACTGGTTAATTAACCTGATTAACTAACTGTAATCAACTATAATGTTAATTAACACGGACTCTGATACGGTAGCAGTAAAAGCACGTACGACAAATAGCTACGATGCGATATATACTGCAGGTAGTACTTATAGCAAAAGCCGGAAGTAAAAAGCAAAGAAGCGTTGGGTACTGGTTGCACGTGCTTATATAGGCGGCAACGCCATATTGGAGCACGTGACAATCACTACCCGAGCTTAAACGGCGGCGCACGATCCCACATCGTAACACCGTGGATCGGGACTTAAATTAGTCACCCGATATCATCTGATGATAGAACCTAGTTCTATCCCTGTGAGACTTCTTGGTTGATTACAGAGGTCTAGCTGAGATGCTAGTGCTCCAGTATATAAGGAATTTGACGGATGCAGAATGGGAACAGTTTTGGAGTTTTGGTTTGGCAGGCCTCAACAGTAATTTTGTGACCGTTGCTGTTGTGGAAGCCGTTTGGTAATTTTAAAATTATTAGTCTGACAGGCCTCAGAGGACAAGTCATGACCACTTGTACCGCTGAGGGAGTCATAGGCTACTTAGTTTATAAGTTTTACGATCCCAGCTGGAGTCATCCAGGAGAGCAACTGCCAAGGATATCCATACTCAGAATGGGTTTAGTGAGTACGTTTGGTGAGGACTCGAGCCTCCAGTTACCGTTATAGTAAAGATTGAGTTGGATTTAAGAATTTAGAATATAGAGGTCAGTTATTGATAACGATAGGATTGAGTTTGGGGTTTTAGAATTGAGAATTGAGAGAAAGAAGTCGAAGGGAGACCTCCGAGGAGTACGGACGTGAGCATTCGACTCTAGTCGCTTGAAGTGAGTAGACGTGTGAAGTAATGTAGAAAGCTATAGATTGAGATTATTGCTACAGAAGTATTATTTAAAAACAGTGTAAAACGTTACTTGATATTTATTCACCAGACATCAGGTATGAAATAATTATTATATATAATCAATCGAGTTCGAGTCAAAAGTCTTGAGGTATTATGCTCCTGTTTTAATTAAAGAAAAGATATAATATCTGAGAGAATTATGAGAATAGTGTTACATTTTTAGAGCCATGATCACGTTTTATTGTTAATATTATTTTATGAACGAATTAGAAGAAATATGTTTGATTGTTGAACCAATTATTGTCTAATTAACATCGAAATGAGACCCATGTACGTTATTATTACGATTTTGCTAAAGAAAACGTTCTAGAGTATCGAATCCGCAATTATTGTTCTAGTTTACCAAATATTATTTGATTATCGTTTAGTTCTAGTTAATTAATTAATTTATTTATAAAATATCGATACGTAGCATCTAGATGTCAATTTACTTTCTGTGAAGATTAATTTTATTACATTCAGCAGTCGTTATAGAGAAAAATATTATTTGTACTGAGCTACTGTATTTTGTTTATTGTTAAATAGAGTTTTGAGATTATTGTTGTTAAATAAAAGTTGCAAATTCAAAATGAATCTGCATGACTTTGGAATGATGTAACCCGGGCCACTCCCTCTCTCCATAAACCTACACACTGAGCGACACCATGGTATACCGTAACTCTGTTTTTAGTTTTCCAGTCTCCGTTTTGTTTTGCTTGTAAGTTCTGAGCATGTTGTTGTTTTAGTTTTAGTTTCGCTTATGCGTGGTTTCGGTGATAATTCCACAGGTCAAAAATTATCCAAATTTCATGATTTACTGGTTTGGTGATTCCAGTGATAAAAATTACCTGGCGCCCTATTCGTATTGAGACTGGAGGCTATAGAGAACGAAGTAACGCAGAAATTAGCGTCTAGTTTTTGTGTGATAATATATATACATATATATATATATATTAGGGTGGTCGTTAAAAATTAAATTTTTTCAGGCGCCCCATAAAAAGCTTCTTTTTAGTGAAAAAATACCTTGGGAATTCGGTTTTTTCGTTTGAAGTAAAAAGAACACGTGCCGCAGGACGATCAAAGTTCATTTTTCGATATAATCGCGGTTTTTTCAAAATATCTCATGAAATATGCAGATTAAAGAAAAAAATCATAGGAACAATTTTGTAGGAAATTAAATTTTCAACAACAAAAGTCCTATTCATTTTTTTTATAAAATGTATATTTATGAAGATATTTTTAAAAAACTTTTTTAGATCTTATCAATCCTTAAAATGCTCAAATCACTTCAATACGGAGTAGGGTGGTCGTTAAAAATTAAATATTCTTAGGCACCCAATAAAAAACTTTTTTTTAGTGAAAAAATACCTGGGGAATTCGGTTTTTTCGTTTGAAGTAAAAAGAACACGTGCCGCAGGACGATCAAAGTTCATTTTTCGATATAATCGCGGTTTTTTCAAAATATCTCATGAAATATGCAGATTAAAGAAAAAAATCGTAGGAACAATTTTGTAGGAAATTGAATTTTCAACAACAAAGGTCCTATTCATTTTTTTTATAAAATGTATATTTATGAAGATATTTTTAAAAAACTTTTTTAGATCTGATGAATTGGGCGTTTGAAGGGTTACAAATTTTGAAAATAACATTTTTCAAGTATACAGAAACTATAACAAACATCAAGGATTGATGTGGTACGAGTTGATGTGTAAGAAGTTGTCTATATTAAAGAGCACACGTTATTTTTAACATTCGTTATCCTTAAAATGTCCAATTGATAAGATCTAAAAAAGTTTTCTTAAAATATCTTCATAAATACACGTTTTATAAAAAAAATGAACTTGATCTTTTTTTTCAAAAATTTAATTTCCTACAAAATTGTTCCTATAGTTTTTTCATTTAATCTGCATATTTAATGAGATATTTAAAAAATACCGCGATTGTATCGACCAATTAACTTTGATCGTTCCGTGGCACGTGTTCTTTTTACTTCGAACAAAAAAACCGAATTCCCCACGTATTTTTTCACTAAAAAGAAGCTTTTTATGGGGCGTCTGAGAAAGTTTAATTTTTAACGACCACCCTAATATATCCCAGTGAACACACCAACGTAACAGTGATATCACATCTAGAGAACATGTAACGTAACAAATTCAACGTAAATTTTACATTCTGATGATATAAATTGTAATGTAAATGGTACGTCAAATTTGTGACATAAATGTGACATTCAGATTACATGCATGTTACTGACCGAGTGATATCACATTGGTGACCTAAATGTGACGTTCTATTTATATTACATACTGACGTTAGCTTTACATGCTAGATATTACCTCGGAATTACGTAACAAAATCTACTTATAAGTGACATAATCTTGGTGATTCCATTTTATCGTCACATTTACATCACAATGTAATGTTTCGGATATGTTCATATTGTTACAGCACTCTTACATGAAAAATAGTTATATTTTTTTTACATCGAAACATTTTATCACATTGATGAAAAAAAATTTACTTTAAAATGATGTACGTATTTCGACGGCATTGCGATAAAAAGGGTTATTCATAAAAATTATGTATTTGTTGTAATTAATATTTTTACATTAAATTTATGTAAAAAAAAGTAATTGATATTGAAACCCGCTAAGGCTTATGTCGAATCGGTGGAGTAACATTTTTTTTTATTTATATAAATTTACATCTGTATTTTCATTTGCTTATAAATAATTGAAATAATTATTTTTATTGTTATTATTCTTTTTTATTAAATTAAATACAAATAAATAACGATAAAAGTAATTATAAAATAATTATTTACAAGCAGGCGGAAAAATTATTAAAGTGTCTGACGTGAGAACATGCAGTCGCTGCACAATAGATATTTTGTAGTTCAGGAATTCACCGCTAAGATTTTCATGGGCGCGTAAATTGTTCCTCCAAGGATACATATGATCCACCTTTTATCCCCAAATCGAATGCACATTCGAGGTAACAAGTCCAACGGATACATTTTTGTCTGGTATCGACCCATATGGGACGATACTCAAAAAAAAAATAATATTTCAGTATCGAGAAAAATAAACAAAAGTAAGAACTTGGAGATTTTAAAATATTTATTTAAAAAAATGTACTTTTGTATAAAAAAAGTATATATGTTTTCCAGCCAATAAATCACATAATATCTTTTATATTTTTTCTTTATGAATTTTTTTTTTTAATATAGCAATTACAATTTCTAGCACATAAAAATGCTTTGTACAATTTAATATATAGAAAATGATGTCACTTAGAGGTTACTGTTATATAACCTCAACGTAAAATTTGTATTTTTTCTTGACTTCTGTGTTACGTGAATATGATATTCAAATAACATCACAGTTATATCACCAATGTAACATGTACATCACATTAACATCACATTTACGTTCATCATGTGACGTAACAATGTTACGTAAATGAGTGTGAAATTGTGATATACATGTTATGAAGATGTGATGTACATGTGACTTATAATTTTACGTAACCGGAAGTTTTCGTTCTATAAATGTGACATCCCTGTTACGTTGATGTGTTCACTGGGATATACAGTGGACTCTCGATAACTCGAACCTCAAGGGAAGTGATAAAAACTTCGAGTTAACGAGTTTTCGACTTAACAAGATGTTCGAAATTTGCAAGAAGATTAGACCAAAAATTAAGAAAACAATTGATTTCTGTTATATGAAGCATATTTATTTTAAAAAATTATCAATTATTGAGGAAAAAAATATTACATAAATTCTGTTATTTTTTTCTGAAGTAAAGAATTCTCAGATTTTTTATCAATTAATTTTTCAAGTTTAAAAAGTGAATCGAATACATGATCCTCAATGTCAATACATCTTTCGACATAGGATCGTAGTGTGTCAACTGCTTCTCTAGCTTGTTTAGTTGTAATTGCTGGTTCAGAATTAGATAAATCAGCGTCATCGAGGTCATCTGGATTAACAGTATCATTCTGATTTACAATGTCAATTATTTCAGCATCAGTCAGCGTTCCAGTGGTCGCTAGATCGTCATCACAAGTCACGTAATCTTCGAACTGAACTTCTATGTATTGAAGTTGATTCCAATCTGCTTGTAATTCATCTAAATTAGCATCTTCAAGAACTTCTTCAAGAACATCTTCAGGAGTAGACGTATTAAGTGGCATCGAAAATCTGCAACTGTTAAAGCAATTCGATATTGTTCTTGCAGATACACTCCTCCACGCTTTATCTGCCATCCTCATTGCCTGCAGTACAGTAATAGGTGAATTTGAATGTTGTTCCATATCACCTATAATTTTTCTTACAACTTCCTTTCTATAATAGGATTTGAAATTTTTAATTATTCCTTGATCTAGGGGCTGTAGTTTAGATGTCGTATTCGGTGGCAGAAATTTAACTTTTATGGCTTTTAATGGTGGAATTACGTTGTGAGCTGTACAGTTATCAATGAAAAGCAATATGTTACGTTTATCCTTAATCATTTTTTTGTCAATTTTCAGTAGCCATTCCTTGAATATTTCAGATGTCATCCAGGCTTTCGTGTTAGCTTCATAGTCCAATGGCAAAGATTTACAGCCAGAAAAACAACGTGGTTTTTTAGATTTCCCAATAACTAACGGTTTCAATTTTTCTGATCCTGTCATATTTGTTGCTAGCAATATTGTCAATCGCTCTTTGCTATGTTTTCCACCATAGCATTTCTCATTCTTAAAAATCAGTGTTTTGTCAGGTAGACACTTGAAGAAAAGGCCGGTCTCATCAGCATTAAATATATCTTTAGGCTCGTAATCCTTTGATAATCGTTTCAATTCAATTAACCATTCGTCACATACCTGATTGTTCACACTTGCACTTTCACCGCAAATTTTTTTAAAAACAAGATTCTGACGTTTTTTAAAATTTTCCAACCAGCCATTACTAGCACGAAAAGAATTGTGTCCAAGCAATTTCGAATATTCTTCAGCCTTCTCGCGTAAAACAGGACCAGATACACTTATGTTTTTGTCGCGGCACTGCTTAAACCAGGTCAGTAGACCTTCTTCAAGGTCAGGAGATTCAGCCACTCGTCTTCTTTTGTATGATATGTTTTTACTTTTCTCGTACCTTAATAAAATTTCAGCTTCATTTTTAATTATGGTTGATAAAGTACTAGCAGGTATCCCGTATTGAGCTGCTACGTCTTTTTTCTTCATCCCAGTTTTTACCGTGTTAAAAACATCGAACCTTTCTTGTAAAGTTAAAGTTGTTAATTTTCGTTTAGCACTCATGATGTCTAGATACGAACTGATTAGCAGTCAACAACTTTGCAAGAAAATAATTTAGAGAGAAAATATACACTACAAACAAGAATGTAAGAAGCATTGAACATTCCTACAGGAATTAAGATTTGATTGCTATAAGCCTGGAAAGTACGGAGAAAAACGTACTTAAATTTTACTAACTTCGACTTATAGAGATTCACTTTTAAAATTCGAGTTATAGAGTATAAATATGCCTAATCGATACCGGAAGGGAAACGATACTAAGTTCGAGTTACAGAGTCTAAATAATTCGAGATATCGCGTATTTAAGGGTTCAGCGGAAGGGAATACAAATTTTTTTCGAGTTACCGAGGATTTCGACTTAACGAGGTTCGAGTTATCGAGAGTCTACTGTATATATATATATTAGGGTGATCCAAAAAATAACAAATTTTTTTTTTTTTCTTCCAAACAGGTTCAAAAGTTTCATTTAGATAAAAAAAGACGCCGGTAAAAATTAGAGCTCTTAATATTAACATTAAGAGGTTCCTCATCGCGCTTTTCTATTTCCCATAAGAATAACATGAGAAAAAATTTTTTTACGTCTTCTGATTTTTATAAGTAGCTAACGATGCGTCATAGGAATAAATGGTAGGCATATTTTTGTAGGGAATTGAATGCTTTACAAAAAAAGATTCTTATCATTTTTTGAGGAATCTATTTGTTTAAAAGTTATTTGAGGTTGAAGTCGAATTTATATTAAATTTTGAGATTCTCTACTTTTCCGGCGAAACTATCAGACTTATTACAAAATATCATCAGACGTTTTTTGTAGACAATTTTATTCCCTAAAAGTTATTTCTAATAAAGTTTTTTCGAATTCCGCATTGTTTTCTAGTTATTTTTATTTTAATGTCAAGCTCTTAAAATCGATCAGAAGACTATTTTTTTATGAGCATGACATTCAAATAAAAATAACTAGAAAACAATGCGGAATTCGAAAAAACTTTATTAGAAATAACTTTTAGGGAATAAAATTGTCTACAAAAAACGTCTGATGATATTTTGTAATAAGTCTGATAGTTTCGCCGGAAAAGTAGAGAATCTCAAAATTTAACATAAATTCGACTTCAACCTCAAATAACTTTTAAACAAATAGATTCCTCAAAAAATGATAAGAATCTTTTTTTGTAGAGCATTCAATTCCCTACAAAAATATGCCTGCCATTTATTCCTATGACGCATCGTTAGCTACTTATAAAAATCAGAAGACGTAAAAAAATTTTTTCCCATGTTATTCTTATGGGAAATAGAAAAGTGCGATGAGGAACCTCTAAATGTTAATATTAAGAGCTCTAATTTTCACAGGCGTCTTTTTTTATCTAAATGAAACTTTTGAACCTGTTTGGAAGATAAAAAAAAAAGTTTCTTATTTTTTGGATCACCCTAATATATATATTAGGGTGGCGCAAAAAAACCGACTATTCTTTTTTTTTCCATCTCGCATGAAAATTTGTTGGTTTACGATGTTTTAAGAAGCCTCTCCACAAATCAGCTCGATAAAAAATTTTTAAGAGGTCGCTCACGAATTTTGAAAATATCGAAAATGATCGAAATTCGGATTTTTATTTAAAAAATTTTTTTTTTCTCGTGGCAGCAATAGTTTATATTTGTAAAATCATGACTGTGCTGAAAATTTCAGCCCAAAATTTAAATATTTAAACGGCGCTCAAGAATTTTGAATGTTTTCAAGCGCAGTCTCTTGGGCGTTTTTGAGCGACCCTTAAATATTAATAATAAAGCTTCTCGATTTTTTCACCATCAATTTGCATGACAATAAATGAAAATATAACCCGAGAAGTAGAAATAATAAGTTATTTACATACTTTTTTATTTTTTAATCCAATTTGTAGGTTTTTTCGCTCATTCAAAACTTACCAAATTTTATTGTTTAAGACTGTCCTGTATATTTTTGAATATGCAAAAGTTATATTTAAGTGAAATAACAATAATTGAGTTATAAAAACTAATTCAAACTATTAGTTACATATTATCAGTTAATATTCGAAATTCTTGAGCGCCGTTTAAATATTTAAATTTTGGGCTGAAATTTCCAGCATAGTCATGATTTCACAAATATAAACTATTGCTGCCACGAGAAAAAAAAAAAATTTTAAATAAAAATCCGAATTTCGATCATTTTTGATATTTTCAAAATTCGTGAGCGACCTCTTAAAAATTTTTTATCGAGTCGATTTGTGGAGAGGCTTCTTAAAACATCGTAAACCAACAAATTTTCGTGCGAGATGGAAAAAAAAAGAATAGTCGGTTTTTTTGCGCCACCCTAATATATATATATATATATATATATATATATATATATATATATATATATATATATATATATATATTGAGACAATGAGAATGGTCTTCGTCGTCCTAAGCCTTGCGATTCCCGTTTTTATCCGTCTCGCTGCCGTCTGATATTGAAAGTCATAGTGCCGTGGTTACATGACGAGTCTCTACGTCGACGCATGTCCGTAAGGGTGAGGCGAGGACAAAGTTCACCGGCAGGTCCAAGACCCTAAATTATCGGTCACTCACTTCGATCCTGGATCAACTAGCGCTCAGACGTCCTAATTGTATTCAGTATCAATAATCAGGCAATCTTATTTTTATTATTTCTATATTTTTGCCATATATTCTTCTACTTAATTATGTATTAATTAATTATTATAAATCAAGTTAGAATTAATAAGTTTACTGTACGTTACCGGTGATCCACTCGCATATTAAATAACATTAAGAATAAATAATAAAATCAGTGTATCACACGGCGTTATTCCATGTGGTCACGGATTGTATATCCGGCGTTCCAACCAGGGCTGCATTTATTGTACTTTGCTGAAACCTTACTGTGAGTAGATGAATTTTTGTTACGATTGGCAATAAACTTGCGTAATTCTAAAAAATCAATCCTTTACATTATCCATTGCCTTTCGTCCAATCCTCATCCTAAAATACTTGTAAAACTACTGAATAGTGTGAAATAACAATTATAAATCGAGTTACTAGTAGTAACTCGACTATTAATAAGTATAATCTATAATTTTATAATAAGCCGTGAGGTAGGTTGATAAGCTTTTTTTATACGTTGCCGAGTTTGGACAAGTGCGGGTTCTTACTTTGCAAGGACCCAAGCCCATTGCTCTATCTTATAATGTAAAATTTCGTAGAGGCCAGTCTAAGCCAGGGTTCAACCCGCGAATCCTGGTGGCTGCTGGTTAGAATCGCCAAGACAAAAAGCGATTTGTCTCAATATATATATATATATATATATATATATATATATATATATGTATATATATATATATATACACTAATGGAAAAAATTAAAGGATCAAAAAAAAATTCTAAATTTTTAGGCGATTTTCAACAGGCTCTAACTTTGAGAGAAATGGTCGTACAAAAAAAAAAAAAAAGAAATTGTAGCTTCAAGTATCTACTTTTTGGATTAGAACTTTAAAATTTTTTAGCGTCAGCAGTTTTTGAGTAATCTTAGAAAAACTAACGACAAAAAAATTTTCAAATTTTTTTAATTTTTTTTTTTTGGTCTTCGGGCGTAGAAAAAATTATTTTTGCTTAACCACTATAAGGGTCGGATACCTTGATTATTCAGCTTTAATTTCTTTTTTTATGGACCTTGATACGTCCACTTCTCGCCGAGATATCGGTCTTCAAATGGAAAAGGATCCTTTTGTCTTTGATTATCGATATCTCAGAAACCAATGATCGCACAGAAAGTTGATGGTGGGTTTTAAAAACTTGAATAAATTCCCTTCAACAATTAGCCATTGCTTTTCAAAAAAAAAAAATTTTTCCTATCGTCACATGAATTTAAAAATGCAACAAAAAAAGGGCTTTTTGTGGTTTTTTAAAAAATCAATCGCTGAAACGAAAATATTGTGGAAATCAATAATGTTGACTGTGCATTTTACAGTTCAATATGTCCACAAAAACCCTGCAGACAGCCAGATTAATCAAACCAGCCGTTTTTGTGTTTCACGCGATCAAATTTTTAAAAAAATTAAAGGATCACGTTTTTTGCTCTGAAAAGCTCATAATCTTTAACAAGATGAAAACAAACATTTTAGCGGAGCTTTGTCCACAATTTTATTGCAGACAGTGCTTGAATTTCCAAAAAAGAAAAAACTTTTTTTTTCGAAACAAAAATTTCAAAAAAAAAAAATTTTCAAAAAAATTTTTTTTTGGAATAACTTTTGGAAATTTACAAAACCAACATCCTATAATTTTTAACACGTTTACGTCGCTGCATTCCGTGATTTTACTGATCTCTCAGTCATTAAATTCAAAAAAAATTTTTTTTTTTTGAAATTTTTGTTTCGAAAAAAAAAGTTTTTTCTTTTTTGGAAATTCAAGCACTGTCTGCAATAAAATTGTGAACAAAGCTCCGAAAAAATGTTTGTTTTCATCTTGTTAAAGATTATGAGCTTTTCAGAGCAAAAAACGTGATCCTTTAATTTTTTTTTAAATTTGATCGCGTGAAACACAAAAACGGCTGGTTTGATTAATCTGGCTGTCTGCAGGGTTTTTGTGGACATATTGAACTGTAAAATGCACAGTCAACATTATTGATTTCCACAATATTTTCGTTTCAGCGATTGATTTTCTAAAAAACCACAAAAAGCCCTTTTTTTGTTGCATTTTTAAATTCATGTGACGATAGGAAAAATTTTTTTTTTTTGAAAAGCAATGGCTAATTGTTGAAGGGAATTTATTCAAGTTTTTAAAACCCACCATCAACTTTCTGTGCGATCATTGGTTTCTGAGATATCGATAATCAAAGACAAAAGGATCCTTTTCCATTTGAAGACCGATATCTCGGCGAGAAGTGGACGTATCAAGGTCCATAAAAAAAGAAATTAAAGCTGAATAATCAAGTTATCCGACCCTTATAGTGGTTAAGCAAAAATAATTTTTTCTACGCCCGGAGACCAAAAAAAAAAAATTAAAAAAATTTGAAAATTTTTTTGTCGTTAGTTTTTCTAAGATTACTCAAAAACTGCTGACGCTAAAAAATTTTAAAGTTCTAATCCAAAAAGTAGATACTTGAAGCTACAATTTTTTTTTTTTTTTTTTTGTACGACCATTTCTCTCAAAGTTAGAGCCTGTTGAAAATCGCCTAAAAATTTAGAATTTTTTTTTGATCCTTTAATTTTTTCCATTAGTGTATATATATATATATATATATATATATATATATATATATATATATATATATATATATATATATATTAGGGTGTTTCAATTAAAACTATTTATTTTATTTCTTCGCGGACACATGAAAATTTTGTTTTTCATGTTGAAAAAAAAATTCCCTTAAAATTTGAGCCCTTAATTTTGATTTTAAGTACTTCCTTTTTGGATTTTTACGTTTTTTGCATATTTTTGAAAAAATCGAGTGAACAGCTGGTTTTCTCGAAAAACGTCCGAAAGAAAAGTTGTAGGAAATTCAATTTTTGACAAAAAAGGTTCTCACGCTCATGTCTTAAAAGTGCTTTGTTTCAATGATATGAGCGATTTATTAAATAAAAGTAAAAAAAAATATAGGTTTTAATAAAATTTATGTATCTAAAACTTGATATGATGACTCAATATCAATTTTTTATTTAAATCTAACACAAATATCATAAAAAAAATCAACAATCGATGTCTTTCATCTTACTCTAAAAATTTTTTACTTTTTTACCTATCACGTCCTCTGGTTAGTTACTTTGATTGTTTTATTTACCGTTCTGGTTGACCTTGAAGAAGCTTTTTAATTACCGTAAATACCAGTAGAGTTGAATTGGCGCTAATTATCAGTTTGCATTGTTCTTCATTTACCAAACGTTGTTATTACGTTTGTCTATATCTTATAAGATATTAAATAGAACCTTTAACAAATACATGCGAAACTTTTTCGTAAATCATCATTAATTTTCGTTAACTTATCCTTATATTGTTTCAGTGTTTCTGTTTATAATTCAATTGATTAATATATTTCATTGCGTAAAATGTAAAGTTCTAACCTACAAAAAGTCTTGTGATTTCAGTTGTTTGTTGTTTTGTAAAAAATTCTAACAGTGCAATTTGGTTGTTGAACATCATTTTATAAAAATGAGTAAAAAAATATTTAATTATTTGATTGGTGTTCCAATCAGTGAATTAAGAGACAACAAATTACCTACATATCGGGATGTCATTAATCTTTTTATTTACAAGCACACAATATTAAATTTGACAATCAGACAGAGCTCGACCAATACTATTTGTGAATTAAATAACGTTTGGTATAAATTTTCAATTCCTACTAGTCGCTGCCAATACAACATAAAAAAATTGGAAAGTTTCTATCAACTCTACCAAAATTTGAAGAAAAATTCACGAGGAAAAAAAACACCAATACATATCGAAAAAATAAAGGGTTTTAAAACTAAATTAGATAAATTGTTCGATATTTCACAATCATCTGAAGTAGAAAATTTGCCAAGTGACATAAAATCATTTTTATTAAAAAGTCGTGAAAGAGGTGGTTACAGATGCTCGACTCTAGTCACTAACGAAATATCAAATGTCAACCAGGAGCCTCCAGAACAACACGAAGAAAACACAGAAGACGATAATGAAAATGATTGCAATACAAAGAGTGAGTAACTGAATCTTGTTTTAATTCTCTGAGTTATTCATCGATAATTTTACTGATAAATAAAAATCTATAATTTTTTTATGATGTTTTCAGATTTGAGTCGAAAGTTGAGCCAATTTTCATTATCTTCTCAAAGCAAACAGTCTTCAGATATAAGTGATAATAAAAGAGTCCATTCGGACTTTGAAGATGAATTACCCAAAGCAAAAATCAGAAAAATCAGCTTCATCACTCCGGAATTAGTTGCAGCGTTGGATAGAACACAAATTACCGATAGACAAGCAATGTTTATCATTTGTGCTACTTTAGACAGTCTTGGCTTAGATGTAGATGACTACTGCGTAAGTCATAGTACAATACATAATCATCGCAAAAAATTTCGAAACATTATCGCTGAATCGATAAAGGAAAAATCAAATTTTCCAAAATGTCTAACTCTGCACTGGGATGGAAAATTACTTTCGACAAATTCTTCGACATCTAAAGTAGAGAAACTTCCAATTTTAGTCACTGGTATTAATACTGAAATGTTGCTGGATGCGCCAATACTTTATGAATCAACCGGTGTTGAACATGCTGAAATGATCCATGAAGTTCTCCTTCAATGGAATGTGCAGGACAAGATTAAAGCTCTGTGTTCTGACACCCCCAGTGTTAATACCGGTAACTTGAAAATCTCTATTTCTACTCGATTCAAGATTTACTAGTTCAATTTTATCAATATGATATTCAATTAATCTTCATGAATTATAATTTCTAGGCTGTATGAACGGTACTTGCACACTATTAACGGAAAAATTAGGAAGAGAGGTATTATACTTTGCTTGTCGTCACCATACACATGAAATAATGTTGAGGAAAGTTGTAGAAACTGCTTGGCCTGCAACAAATAGTCCCAATGTGCCAATCTTCAAACGATTTCAAACTGCGTGGGAACAAATTGACAAGTCAAAGTTTAAAATTGGTGTAGAAGATGAAAACATAAAAATAACTTTGCTTGAAATAAAAGACGAAAAAGTTATTTTTCTTGATGACCAGCTTAAGGTAAATTGTCAAGGAGTAAATTATATAGAAATAAATCTAACATTGCCGCTCTATTCAAAATATAATGAAACTCAGATATAAATTAATTACATTGTTATATTAGTAAATCAAAATTGATTTGAAGATATAATCAACTGTTGTTTGAATTTTAGTGATAATAGGATTTCATTATATTTTTTTATTATAATAGAACTTTAAATTTGTAAAAAGTAACTTTAATTTGGTAGACCCATAATAAATTTTATTTAATTTCTCCATTAGTTAAACCACTCAAGAGATGATTACAAGGAACTATTGATGCTTTGCAAAATCTTTCTGGGTGCTGTGCCAAGGAGTGAAGTGAAATTTCGAGCTCCTGGTGCAATGCACCATGCCAGGTGGCTTTCCAAAGCTCTTTACAGCTTCAAAATGTACATGTTTAGAAGTGAATTCCAAATGAGACCGTCAGAAATTTCTTCCCTGCGTGAGATTTGTTGTTTTCTTACGTTCTTTTACATTGAAGCTTGGTTTGAAGCACCCTGTGCGATTAAAGCTTCTAACAATGATCTCGAACTGTTTAAAAGTTTGCTTAAATATCAAAAAGTGCAACCTAAAATTGCGGCAGCTGCACTGGAAAAGTTAAGCTTACATCTTTGGTATCTCCACGAAGAACTGGTGTGCTTGGCTCTGTTTGACTCTAATGTGACACGAGAACAAAAATTAAAAATTGTAAACTCCACTAAAGCCAATAAATCGTTTAATATAAAAGGTAAACGTCCTCAAATAACGCAGAAGTTATTTGATACATTGGAAACAAAAGAAATTTGTGATTTTGCTAGCAAAAAGTCAATTTTTCTTTTCGAAGCATTCGAACTACCGTACGAGTTTATTTATAATGACCCCGATAGTTGGGAATCCGATGAGGACTACAATGAATGCTTAAAAACTTTTTCATCTTTGAAAGTGGTGAATGATGTTGCTGAAAGAGGTGTAGCTTTGGCGGAGAAGTATAATGATTGTTTAACGCGAGATGAAGAGGAGAGAAAAAATATTCTGCAAGTTGTTTATAATCACAGAAAAAATTATCCTAACTGTAGCAAAAGTGAACTAAAAATCCGATAAAAGTAAAATTGCTCTACAAGTATAATATTAATCCGATTAATAACTAAATAATAATTGATTTAAGTTACATGTTTAATATTTGAATACATAAAGTCTTTAATTTAAATATAATTTTCTTTTTATGATGATCAAAAAACGTTACATACAACAATTGAGTTGAATGTCAAATTTTCTAATGTTTATTGTGTTAGATGTGAATAAAAAAATTAACATTAAGACATTATATCAAGTTTTAGATACATAAATTTCATTGAAACCTATATTTTTTTTACTTTTATTTATTAAATCGCTCATATCTCTGAAACAAAGCACTTTTATGACATGAGCGTGAAAACTTTTTTTGTCATAAATTAAATTTCCTACAACTTTTTCTTTGGAAGTTTTTCAAGAAAACCAGCTGTTCACTCGATTTTTTCAAAAATATGCAAAAAACGTAAAAACCCAAAAAGGAAGTACTTAAAATCAAAATTAAGGGCTCAAATTTTAAGGGAATTTTTTTTTCAACATGAAAAACAAAATTTTCATGTGTCCGCGAAGAAATAAAATAAATAGTTTTAATTGAAACACCCTAATATATATATATATATATATATATATATATATATATATATATATATATATATATATATATATATATATATATATATATGCGGTGATTCGACTCCACTCTATGAGATGGCATTGGCGATTTAGGATTGGTTCAATCTAATTTTCTTGGATTTGTTTTATGTCATAATTAAATTTTTGATATATTGCTATTTATTGAAATAGTGCAACGTATTTTCCACATGGTGATGATAAGGAACAAGGTACGCGTTCACAAATTTATTCCTTTAGATGAATCTCCACAGTTTACTCGAGTCGATATTGCTACTTATGTTTTTACCACTAGATTATCAATAACGTGTTTTATCTGAGGTAGCCACGATTTACGGTGACTGAAAACCAAACAACTTGATTCAACGTTGGTATTTACTCAATCTAACCATATTTGCAGGAACAAACAGCTTCACTGAAGGCTTAATCGTGTTGTCTCTGGCTCATATGATCCAGTTTACCATGTGAAATAATTATATAATGCTAAATTGAAAATAAGGAATTAATTTCATGTAACATAAATCTCTCAACACATGTTTGAAACGACGAATAACTTAATTGAATAAATACCAATTTCACAGGCATTTAGTTCACTGAAATAATATTTTCAAACGATAACGTAATAGCGGCAATAATGACTATAAATATAACCGGTACTTTACCAGTAAAAATTTGACTAAAATAATTAGATTTGTAGGTTACAATAAATAAAACGTGACTATTCACTGTAATGACGGCCCGGAGAAAAAGGAGTTTTCCTCTACCCGCTACTTTCGTGGGTCAATCACTTTTCCACATGGTGATACATGATTGTTGCACCATCTATGATCTGACGTCAATGCAGGTCATCGACTGCTTAGTTAATTACCTTTGCCTACCCTTGGAGGCATGTCGTATAGGCTTCCACAGTATCGTTCCTGCGATTCAGCTGGTATCAAAGATATACTTATCAGTTGATGGTAAGAGATACCAATAGTACGATACGAATTGGCGAGTCGATGTAAGTCCCAGTAAGGCTGTGAACACATCACATGAGGCTCTCGTTGGAGAAATATTCATACAAACATTTCTTTTGATGAGCCCGGGTCCGTAGATAACCTGTAATAAAGAAGTCCTCCTCTGGACGGCCACGAGGATAGTTAAGTAATAATTAATCACAATAATGATGAACGTCTCGTCACAACATATATTGCTTGCTATTTCTTTTTCCTGCTAAGTTTATTTGCATATTATATTTTGCTATATTCCCGCATTGTCTCTAACGTCCTCACTCGGGTAAAATTCTCAGCATTTCTCTCTGTCTTATTTTCTTATTTTTTTTGTTCCATTACAGACTAGCACCTGCGTGTACTAACCCAGCCTGAGGAACTGAACCTGGGACATCTACACTGGTCACAAAAATTAAGGGATAGAAAAAAAATTCTAAATTTGTAGGTGATTTTCATCGTGCTGTAACTCAGTGAAAAATGGTTGTAGAAAAAAAAAGCAAATTGTAGCCTCAAGTTTCTAGTTTTCAGATCTGGACTTCAAATTTTTCTATCGTACATGGTTCTGGAGTAATCTTAAAAAAACCAACGAAAAAAAAATTTTCAAAATTTTTGCTCGTCTTCCAAAAAGTCTATGGGCTTCAATAATTTTTTTTGGATAATTTGACCTTATGACACTTTTAGGAAATTTTATGCCCTTTAATTTGCTGGCCTCAAAAAGTCTCTAGATGATTTGGCGCCGAGTTATCATTGATCAAAGCAAAAAAGTCCATTTACGCTTTGAGAATCGATAACTCCGGATGTATTATTCGTACAGAGAATGGAAGTAGGGTTTTGAAAATTGCGAAACAATCTGTATGAAGCAAAATTAGTGGCTTTTGATCGAAAAATTTTTTTTGAAACGATAATGGTTATTAAAAAACAGGTAAAAATTCGCATATTTAAGGATATTCGGAAATCTTGGTATAACTTTGGATATAACGGATGAACAACGGATACCATCGTTTTTTTTTTCAACCTTGAAGTATCCTGGAAATACCCTGAATATTTCAATGCCCTGTGATTTTTCTTTCTTAGTGTCCCGAAGCTTTAAATTGATCGATTTTGCCAAAAATCACCATAAATGGTAGTTTTTCGGTTTATGTTCATTTTTTCGATTTCGAAATGTTTTTTTCACCGATAATCTCAATTTCCTCGGTCAACAATTACGTGTACTCTGAGACTTTTCTTATCTTACTGGCCTAGGTATGTAATATACTATTGAAATCGAAAAAATAAACAAAATCCGAGAAACTACCATTTATGGTGATTTTTGGCATAATCGATAAATTTAAAGCTTCGGGACACTAAGACAGAAAAGCCGCAGCGCATTGAAGTTTTCAGAGTTTTTTCAGGACACTTCGAGGAAAAAAAACAACGGTATCCTTTGTTCATCTGTTATATCCAAAGTTATGCCAAGATTTCCGAATATCCTTAAATACGCGAATTTCCACCTGTTTTTCAATAAACATGATCGCTTCAATAAAAATTTTTCCATTAAAAGCCACTAATTTGGCCTTATAGAGAATGTTTTGCAATTTTCAAAACCCCGCTTCCATTCTCTGTACGACCAATACATTCGGAGTTATTGACCGAAACATCTGGAGATATTGATTATCAAAGCCAAAATGGACTTTTTTGCTTAGATCGATGATAACACGGCGCCAAATTGTCGTAGAGACTTATTTAGGCCACCAAATTAAAGGGCATAAAGTTTCCTAAGGGAATCATAAGATCAAATTATATAAAAAAATTTATTGTAGCCCATGAACTTGTTGGAAGACGAGCAAAAATTTTGAAATTTTTTTTGTTGTCGGTTTTCTTAGGATTACTCCGGCACCGTGCATGATAAAAAAATTTTAAGTCTAGATCTGAAAACTCGAAACTTGAAGCTACAATTTGTTTTTTTTTCTACGACCATTTTTCATCGAGTAACAGCATGTTGAAAATCACCCCAAAATTTAGAATTTTTTTTTTATCCCTTAATTTTTGTGACCAGTTTATTATTTTTATTTATTTTCGTATAATTACTAATATTTATTGTTTTATTTAAATTGACACGTGAGTAGAGAGATACGACGTCTCCGTCGACGATAAAGTTGCTTATTGTTATTCGACAACGTTTTTGAGCGAATCAAGCTTGAAAACACTGGAAGGTATTTGGGGTTGGTCCGCAGGATTAACCGTTTTGCAATTTTTTTTGAATTCCCGCTATGAAATTATCAATTTTCGAAAAATTCGGTATGCTATTGTTTTCATCCCGATTTTCAAAAATCGAGTTTATATCAAATTTGACGTTTGAAGGTCCTAGGATGCCGTTTTGGCTATTTTCAGAATGATGTCCGTCTGTATATGTGTGTGTGTGAATGAAAACCTTTCATATATTTTTTGTGAATTAACTTATCTAAATGATTCTTACGGCATTCGAAAGAGTGTTCAAACCTCGATTTCATGCAATTTGAGATCCTTAAGCTTAAAAACAGCGGGAAGTTTTAGAACTGGTCTACAGGGTAAATCGGTTTTCAAATTTTTTTTTAATAATGAAATCTATTGTCCATTGTCGGTAGAAGTTTGTTCGATACAGAAACAGAATCATCACTCTTGGATGATATTGTTTTAGGAGTTGCATGGAACAAAAATTATTGTTATCAATTCAACACAATGTTCTAACTGTCCCGATGCTCGTTTAGCTATTTGATCATGACATTAGCTAAACAGATTGCTCCCTTCCCGAAATCCACACAGCATTCCATAAGATCATTTCAATCACAATACGTTTTTTTCGTGTATCCCAGTATTCTTGCAAAAAAAAATTTATTTCTATCAAAGAAAATCCCGCTCACTATTACTTTAGGTTACAAGAGCAGTAATATCTTGCTTTAGTACTATAATTGTTGTAGCCATTTTTATGTTTTATAGAATTAATCTTACTTTATATCTACGTCACTACAATATAAAAGAAAAATTGAATAGTTATGGAAAGTTTTTTTATTGATATTTTTGTTACAGCCGATGACATTCAGTTGATAATCTTAATGATTTGTAGATTTTTTACGTTTGGTTACAAATCGTTTTTTAGTCCGACGCTTTTCATTAGGTTTTTGATTAGTATCAATTTTGGATGCTGTCACTGGTATTCCAAAAGTCGATACTTCATCCATTATTCTTGCTTTAGTCATGTCACCCATATATTCTGGTAGTTCATTTTCTAGCTCAGCAAACTTAGACCATTTGAATACAGGAATTTTTTTTTTTATAAAATCAGCAGTTTGGAATTCCGAGTTGTCAGCGATGTTTTTCAGCTTTCGAACTTTTTCTAACCTCTCAATTAAATTTTGAGATTCCATTCCCGACTCCTCATTATTATTGAATTTAGTTGCGTGTTTTTGAAAAGCTGAATTTGCATTTTTCAGAGTATGTTTAGCTTGCTTTATCTCTGCATCAACATCAATCAAGTCAAACAGATGATCCTAAAAAAAAATCATGTTTAATATTAATAAATAAGTAAGCCAATAAATATATAAATATATCCACAGGTGTGGTCCTCTAATCATTGGAACTCTCTCAAACTAACACAGCTATAACAACACAAACAGCCTAAAAAATATATGCAAAAATATTTAATTTTTTTCCCAAAGGCCCTAGGGGTATAAGCATGGTGAATTTGCCCCCGAAAGGTATCGGCTTGATACTGCGGGGATTTTTAGGTACTAATAAGATATCAAGATCCTGAGAGTTTCAGCTTTTGAAACCAATCGGTCTTCGAGAAAAAGCCAAATATGTGAAAATCAGATAAAATGAATATTCTCAGAGACTATTTTATCGATTGACTTTTACTCGGGATATGTTTTGGGGTTCGATAGTAGCTCCTCGGAAAAAAATTATAAGCTTGATCAGTCGACAACAACCTCGAAAAAAATGACTTTTTAGTTTTAATTTCGACTTTTCACGATGTTACGGTTCTGGTACAATAATGAAATAATTTTTTTTTGATTCCTGATCTAATTTCCTATAGGCTTGAGTGCTTTTAAAATTTTTAAAAAAGGTATGCCATATAGAAAAAAAAATAAAAACCACTTTTTAAGCAAACATTTACTTTATTTACATGTTTAAAGTGTGAATCATTATTTTTCTAGTTTGTATATGTTCTTGAATGTTATTTGCAAAAATAATCTCTGCATCAGCAGTTAAATTTTGTCATATCATATAATATCAACTAAAATATTATAAACATTATACACATATAAAACAGGAAATAGATTTTAGTTTGTAAATTATAAATACATAACAACAAATGAAAGATATACTTGAGGAAAAAAATGTATAATCATATTTTATCAGTCTTCATAACTATCCTCTTCAATCACAGGTGAAATACTGTCTCTATCAAATAATTTGCTAAGTATTTCAGCAGGCCTTAAAATATTTGTTAAATATCTCCCGTGTGATGAATAGTAAACAACAGCAGCAACATGAGAGCAACATCCAATTGTTCTCAGACCATTTGCACAGTCACAACTATGCCTCAATATGCTTTTTGGACCAATAGCATTTTTTTTATACTCAATAAAACATCTATAAACCTTTCTATTAATGTGTCTGGATTGAACTTGAATTTTGAGTATATTTGACTGTTCGTTCACATATTGAATAGTGAGATTACCTGGTTCATCGAGCATTTCTGCTAAATAGGAAACAGCCTGTTTCAATATGTATAGTAAGCGTCTTACTTCCGTCTCAGAGTTTTTGGATGAAGTCATCGGATGAAGTCATCGGATGACGACGTTCAAAAAAATGGCTGGCAGCGAAAAAAATTGCCGTTTCAAACAATTTCATCTGAAACTCTTGAAGACTTTCCAGAAATGACAGAAAATGATCTGCGTATTTTTTTCACTGGTTCCTATCAATTGAAACAGGCTGTTTCCTATTTAGCAGAAATGCTTGATGAAACAGGTAATCTCACTATTCAATATGTGAACGAACAGTCAAATATACTCAAAATTCAAGTTCAATCCGGACACATTAATAGAAAAGTTAATAGATGTTTTATTGAGTATAAAAAAAATGCTATTGGTCCAAAAAGCATATTGAGGCATAGTTGTGACTGTGCAAATGGTCTGAGAACAATTGGATGTTGCTCTCATGTTGCTGCTGTTGTTTACTATTTATCACACGGGAGAAATTTAACAAAGATTTTAAGGCCTGCTGAAATACTTAGCAAATTATTTGATAGAGACAGTATTTCACCTGTGATTAAGGAGGATAGTGATGAAGACTGATAAAATATGATTATACATTTTTTTCCTCAAGTATATCTTTCATTTGTTGTTATGTATTTATAATTTACAAACTAAAATCTATTTCCTGTTTTATATGTGTATAATGTTTATAATATTTTAGTTGATATTTTATGATATGACAAAATTTAACTGCTGATGCAGAGATTATTTTTGCAAATAACATTCAAGAACATATGGGTCATTCCATGTCAAATCGACAAATTTTTTATCTGACCCCCTTTGATTTCGCTGAAAATTTCCTATCTTTTTCTACCCCTCGAAAGTTATTTTCCAGAATTTTTTCAAATTTTTTTTCCCGACTCAAAAAAGTTATGAATTTTTGAAAAAAATCGCTCTTTTATTTTTAAATTGCCAGAACTTTTCCAAAAATTGACCGTTTGGGAACTTTTTTTTTTCAAAATTTTTATTTTTAAATGTAGCTTTCGAAAAAAAATATGAAAAAATTTTCAGAATCCCAGATATATGAAATATTCTAGTTTTTAAAAAAAAAACCGTAATTTTCTCAAAGTCCGACCGTTTTTTTTTTTTTTTTTTTTTGCTCTAAAAATACTTCAACTAATTCTGCAATGATCCCCGTTAATCAAAAAATGTGACGACAATCACTTCTAATTTTTTTTCTTGATTATAAAAAAATTTTTGTTGAATTTTTGCTAATTTTATATAACTTTGTTATGAAATTTTTTTTATTTCCTCGTGAAACCTCAAAAGTTGAAAAATAAAATTTTATTGGAGAATTTTAAGTGATTATCGTCCAAGAAATTGTTATTTTTTTCAAAAAAGTAAAAAAAAAGGACTTTTCATACTCTTAAAAAAATTCACCGTCTCTTAACATCTCTAAATAAATTAATAACATTTTTTTGTATGTGTTCAAATTATATTATCTTTTATTTAACATAATACTTGATTCTAAAATTTAACATTTTTATTATCTCTTTTTACTGGATGATTCCCTTCTTTTCTTCATCGTACTGTGATTTAAATATTTTTCTGAAGAAGAAAACATTTTAACTTGCACCATACAATCTTCCAATGGTTTTTTGAAGTTGTCATATTTCAGTACCAAAAAAAAAAGTCCATAAAAGTAAAAAAATAACGTCAATGAGAAAAAAAAATTATTTTTTTTTAAAAAATAACAATTTCTTGGACGATAATCACTTGAAATTCTCCAATAAAATTTTATTTTTCAACTTTGGAGGTTTCACGAGGAAATGAAAAAAATTTCATAACAAAGTTATATAAAATCAGCAAAAATTCAACAAAAATTTTTTTATAATTAAGAAAAAAAATTAGAAGCGATAGTCGTCACATCTTTTAATTAACGGGGATCATTGCAGAATTAGTTGAAGTATTTTTAGAGCAAAAAAAAAAAAAAAAAAACGGTCGGACTTTGAGAAAATTACGGTTTTTTTAAAAAAACTAAAATATTTCATATATCTGGGATTCTGAAAATTTTTTCATATTTTTTTTCGAAAACTACATTTAAAAACGAAAATTTTGAAAAAAAAAAAGTTCTCAAACGGTCAATTTTTGAAAAAGTTCTGGCAATTTAAAAATAAAAGAGCGGTTTTTTTCAAAAATTCATAACTTTTTTTGAGTCGGGAAAAAAAATTTGAAAAAATTCTGAAAAATAACTTTCGGGGGGTAGAAAAAGATAGAAAATTTTCAGCGAAATCAAAGGGGGTCAGGTAAAAAATTTGTCGATTTGACATGGAATGACCCATATACAAACTAGAAAAATAATGATTCACACTTTAAACATGTAAATAAAGTAAATATTTGCTTAAAAAGTGGTTTTTATTTTTTTTTTTCTATATGGCATACCTTTTTTAAAAATTTTAAAAGCACTTAACAAAGTCGAAATTAAAACTAAAAAGTCATTTTTTTCGAGGTTGTTGTCGACCGGTCAAGCTCCCAATTTTTTTCCGAGGAGCTCCTATCAACCCCCAAAACATATCCCGAGTATAAGTCAATCGATAAAATAGTCTCTGAGAATATTCATTTTATCTGATTTTTACATATTTGGCTTTTTCTCGAAGACCGATTGGTTTCAAAAGCTGAAACTCTCAGGATCTTAATATCTTATTAGTACCTAAAAATCCCTGCAGTACCAAGCCGATACCTTTCGGGGGCAAATTCACCATGCTTATACCCCTAGGGCCTTGACGACTATAATAACCACATTAAATCTAGTCCAGCGAATAATTTTATAGTGAGAAAAATAATAAAAAGTGCCATTGGTGTTACATTAAAACAGTAATAAAAATAAAATTCTAAGGCTTGAAATTGTGGCTATCATCAAAGTGAAAACCTGCATAAAATTAGTTTTGTAATATTTTGTTAATGTACAACACTATTTATCCATTTAAAAAAATGGTTAAATCATTGAGCTGTATGGTGAAAATTGAAGGCAATCAAATGAGCTTTCACATAGAACAATCAAAAATGAGCTATCTCTTTTCGTTTAAAAGTTATGTAATGGGTGTACTTATTACATTAATTAAATCGTGGTCTCAATGCAATAAGTATCCTACTTATGTACAAAACTTCAGGTGTTTTGCAAACCTGTCTAACTATGCTCAGTATCTCCAGGTGAGGGTAAACCCCGACTGGACCACGCAGTGAAAAATAAAATTTAAGAGAGAGAAAATTCGCTATAGCTTATACTTATAAAGGGAAATGTCTTTAAATAATTAATAAGTAATTTATAGAAGAAAATGAGTCTGGCATTTATTCAAGACGGGTATAAAATTTTATAATGACGGTGAACAATAAATTAAAAATGGATGATGAATATGACTCGACAATTTTGACTTTGAAAATATTTATACTGACTCTACTATTCTGATACTAGAAGTGACTCTATTGACAATATTTCTCAACGACTCTATTAACAAATTTTACAATGACTCTATTAACAATATTTTACAATGGCTCTATTTTAACAATTTTACTCAAGAAAACTCCACTCACTTCAACACTTTCTTCCAACAACGGTCCTAAGACCACCGCCGATCTCTCCAACCAAGACTCCAATCGATTGCGCTGATCCTCTAGTTTCTCAGAACCCAATCCTCAGTCAACTAGGTACCAAGTCCGCTTCCAAGACCCAATCCTCCAAAAAATCCACAATAATTTATGATAACCAGAATAAGCTTCCACTCACCATTGGGCTTATAGACTCTTGGCAATGGCGTGTGTATGAATAATTTTACTGGATGTTGAATGTAAAAGTGTTATAGTATATACGTGTATGAGTGCGGGAAATGCGTCCGTCTCCGATGAACGCCAAAAAACCAAGAGACCGTCTCTCGAAAATCGCCGAGCCTCGTACCCCTCACTCGCAGGTTGGCCAACGTCTAAAAAAACAAAACTGCGCCAAAACTCGACAGCAGTGACCCCAGCGATGAGTGGATTGTTTGTTTATCGGCCGTTGATGTAGGAGGAGGTCGCTTTCGTTTTGGCGCGAGTCGAATTTGAATTTGAATTTAAAGGATCTAAATTTCACCCCGTTACAGTTACATCTAGTAAAATCAGTAAATAAATTTTTTTTGAAAATTTTACAAAATTTCAATTAACCACAACTTCTAAACTTATTGGCCAAATTGGCTCATCTTCAAACTCATCCAAGGTAATCGTCCATAGAATGAGTCTACTAAGTTTAAGGGGGTATTCTGGTCTAGAAAAAAAAAAAACCGATTTTTTTTTTTTTCATGTTTTCATAGTTTAACTATTTAAGAATATGTCTACGAGAAGATTTTTCAAAATTCAAATTATTTTCGGAGAAATAAGTATTTTGCTGAGCTGGCATCCAAACCAGTTGGGCTGCAACTAATCGAACAAAAGACATAATGGATTCTCCGACTACCTGAATCTATATTTCTTAGTAAGCCCTTTTGTTCCTATATATATATATATAACGAGGAAGGTCCGATGTATGCAGCAGGAATGGCAGATTGAATAAATGTAAGTTAAAAATATAATTTTATGACTTAACCTGCAAAAATTTTACTTGAAACTTTAAACACGTTTTTCTCAGAACTGTCTTCTTGAATCTGATACCCATGATTTCTCAGGTTCTACCGAACCGATTTACTTGAAATTTTAAGAGAGTCTTCTTTAGGGACTTGTCTATAGTCGGAACTACGGCCATCCCCAAATTTTCATTTTTACTATTTTTAAAAAATCGAAGAATGTCCAAAAAAGTGGTACAAAAATTTTTTTTTTCATTAGGCAGTCGCCATTTTGTCAAAAAATTTTTTTCCAACTTTTCGTAGTTCCGGCCATTGCGACATTATTACAGATTAATAATCTTTCTTATTTTTTGGTTTCAGATTGCTAGGAGAGTTAAGATCGTGGGTATAGTCAAGCACCAAATTTTTGAGACTCCCCACTTCATCAGCTGATAATTAACTGAATTTTGAATTTTTTTTACTTTTTAATTTTTTTTTGTATGCTTCTCATGTGAATAAATAATATATAAAAAAATTGATAGTTAAAATATTGCTTGCTTTTTTTTTACAGCACTTCAAAAATTACCTAAAATTCATGCCTCTAGACCAGAATACCCCCTTAATTAAGATCGGTGTAGAATTGTGGACGCTATTGTTGGAGAGCGGCGCGTTGTATCGTAGATATATATATATATATATATATATATATATATATATTGTAACGTAAATATTTCGTCATACTCGATATAACCCAATAATTACTCAAAAAAAAACTTTACTCAATATCATTAGTCGATAACTCAAAACTTAAATTACACAAAATCGGGCTACGTTACACTTCGCCCACCAATCACCCCTCTCATTTCCTCCAGATCCTGACGGGTGCCAGCCGACTTTTATTTTCCCGGTATCGTCAACTGCTCTAAACGTACACGTAAATTAAAACCTAAAAACTATACCCTTTGGAGATGAGAGACATGACCGGTGGTAGCGGCATATCCTGGTTTGCTCAGTATGCTAGGTTGTGGAGAGAGGGTCACGGTTCTTGTAACGCGAAAGAAGCCGATCAATGAATTTAATATTAAAAATCAAATACCAAAACAAAACAAAATAAAATACCGTAAAGATGACGCGAGAGTGACCCGGAGGGCCTAAAAGGCCCGCGGTCTAGTACCCTCGGTCCATCACGCAAATAAATACCTGAATACAACATCGGGAACCTCTCGACGACCACGAATCACAAAACTTTATACACTACTAGATGAAATATAAAACAAAATAAATAATGCGGTAATTCGCGACATTAATTAATGCGACAGACGGCTCCAAGAGCACCGTACACAGGGCTACAGGCTCTAAAACAACGAAAGTCTAGGGTGGCGGTCGAGGTCCACCTCGGGGACTCTCTGACTCACAACCTCTTACTTCAAGATTCCAAACTCGACTACTGGGTCGACTCGTACATGAACAATGCCAAGTCTCAACTCTCTTCCTCAAGTTACCCAACTGCTACTCCATAATCTCCCACTCTAACTCGCTCGATCCACTCCATTTCTTTCAATCTCTCATTCTCGCTTCTCCATCCATTCTTACCTTCACAAACATACAAGCCGTGAACTCATGGGCCTTCCCGTGATGTCACTCCCCGTGATATCCGAAGTTAGCGAATTTTCGGCTTCCTCAAGCATCGCAAACGAGGCCTGCCATCCCCCCAAATAAACGTACACATACCCCAGCTAACTCCGAGTACCAACTCGAAGGGGCGGCGACATGTCAGTCGCACCTCTGGGATCACCACGTCAACCCCGAGGGCTAACCCTGGGCCTAGTCGTCATCACTGGTCGGGAGGCACGTTATCTTGGCCACTATCCGCGACACAGCTAGACATCCCCCGTTAAATCCACGCTCTACTACACAGACACGCCAAAACATACCACATACCGTACACGTACTCTGTCGCACACTTACCATACCCATTTATATTCCATATGCTCAACTCACTATCTACTACACTCAACTCAACACACATACTTACGTTATCTCTCTCTATCACACCGACTTACACGTACTCCAACCTTCAACTCCATCCCCTTGGCAATGTAACGTCACAACATATATATATATAGATATATATATTAGTGTGGTCCTTATTTTGGACATTTTTGAATTTTTATGCTCCCAGAGGCTTATGTGGTTCGAAATAAATAAAAAAAAAATATTCTCAAAGTTTCAGGTCTCTATCTCAATTTTAACCCGTGCCGGACAGCGATGTAAGTTTCCCATTTAAATAACACGGGGTTTTAGGCATTGAACAATTAATTTCTTATTCCGGCTAAAGTAATTGTTCGAAAAATTTGAAACTCTGTAGACTTTATCCTTATATTACCAGCTACTCCTCAGAATTTTTACAGATTTTCAGCTACTGTAAATTTGGAAGTACAGCATGATGAAAAAAAAGAAAAAAATTATTTTTTTTATTTTTAGCTAAAATATTTTTCAAATAACATATCAAATCAGTCTGCATCCTTATCAGAAGTTCTTACTTTTTTTCATCCTCGCACCTTAGTGGGTGACGGTGTATCTTTGGTGCACTAATACAGTAATCAGGAACTTTGCATTAGTGTGCAGTAAAGTGTTCCTTAAATGGATTTTTTAAATTTATTATGATCACCTCACAAACGGTTTCAATTACGGCAGAAAAAAATTCCCTTAAAGTTTGAGCTCTTAATTCCAACGGGACCACGTGTCGCAAATTTTGTTTTTGTGATTTTTTAAGTTTATTATATTTATTTATAAAAGAGATCTATTTTATTAAAAATTTATTATAGTTAAAAAATTGTAAACATATAATTATTTCGATATTATAATACACAAAACTATCAACCTTTTGTTTATTATTTATTGCTTAAAACAGATAATAAACTTAAAGGTGACCAACTTATTTAAGCAAATATTGAAAGAAATTTAATTTATTGATAATATTTATCAACTGTTAAACTGCACTGATAGAAGGATTTGTTTAGGAGTAATAAATTGATTTATTAAATTTTTCTCAATTGACTTTTTTGGATTTAACAAATATTTAGTAATTATTAACAATATTTACTATAATCAAATAAGTAACTTCTTTATTATTAAGAAATATTTTTTATGCTAACAAAGCCTTATTAACATGAAAGAAATATTTGTTAGCACCAAACAAGATTTGTTAATATTTAATAAATATTTCTGAGGAGAATTTGTCGGTAGAGGGCTACACACGAGCCTGTAGTGGTGTACACGTATTAAAAAAGCTATATGTGTGTGTGGTTGCGACGCCATATTGTTTACTCCGTTCTAGCTTGCATCGTTGGTTAAGCGTTACCTACAATTGAAGCTCTCGTGTACTTAAATAATATTTATATCAAAAGTGTTTTGTAAATTGTCATTCATATTATAAATATGAAAATATGGAAGCCTTGTTAAAATTGTGGGACATAAACAAGTTATATCCATGAACTATGAAATTGTATTTTGAAATTGAAAGAATAGAAAATTTTATACGATGGTTGTTTTAGTTATTTTTGTTTATAAATATAAATATTAATGAATGTGTGTAGCTGCATGCAAAAACATATATACATATATATATTCTTGAACTGTGTGATTTTATGAATTAAATTTTAATAAATAAGTTAATAGATAATTTCATAAATATAAAAAAAAATTTGTTCAAATAACAAAAACTATATTAAATATAGAATATTCATTTATTAATCATTAAAAAGTGATTCATTAAATGTTAAAAAGTGATTTATTAAATATTAATAAATCATTTTTTAAATGGAAAGAAATCGTTTATTAAATATTAACAAATCGTTTATTAGATGGTAAGAAACATTTATTAAATACAAAAATATGATGTTTAAGAAGTAATTTGTTAAATATTAATAAACATTTCTTAAATAAGGCTCTGTTAAGAAATCATTTGTTAAATATTAACAAATCTTGTTTAATACTAAGAAATCTTTCTATCAGTGTGAGACATAATATGATTAGTGGCATTGATATACCGATCTCAGATATCAATTGAATGCATTATGTAATTTTGAAAAAGACACAGAGTCAAATAACATAAACAAAAATATTTCTTGAAATAATCACAAAAAAAATTTTGCGGTAACTCCTCCCGTTAGAATTAAAAGCTTAAACTTCAAGGGAATTTTTTCTGTTGTAATTGAAAAAAAAATGCTCCTGATTACTGTATTAGTGCACCAAAGATACACCGTCACCCACTTAGGTGCGAGGATGAAAAAAAGTAAGAACTTCTGATAAGGATGCAGACTGATTTGATATGTTATTTGAAAAATATTTTAGCTAAAAATAAAAAAAATAATTTTTTTCTTTTTTTTCATCATGCTGTACTTCCAAATTTACAGTAGCTGAAAATCTGTAAAAATTCTGAGGAGTAGCTGGTAATATAAGGATAAAGTCTACAGAGTTTCAAATTTTTCGAACAATTACTTTAGCCGGAATAAGAAATTAATTGTTCAATGCCTAAAACCCCGTGTTATTTAAATGGGAAACTTACATCGCTGTCCGGCACGGGTTAAAATTGAGATAGAGACCTGAAACTTTGAGAATATTTTTTTTTTTTTTATTTCGAACCACATAAGCCTCTGGGAGCATAAAAATTCGAAAATGTCCAAAATAAGGACCACCCTAATATATATATGTAGCGTTGCTACTAGGTAACGCGATCGATAAAATTCGACAGTTTCCGTCGAACATCGATTATTTCATTTTATCCATCTCTACCACATTGGTGGGGACAATTTGTAATAGACCGTGGGATTGTACACACGCATCCAGGCTTTTTACTTTACTGTATACTTACAATCACTGCGTTATTTTCCGTTTATTTAAATAAAACATTTGTTTAAATTAATTAGTTGGTTTTAATAATTTGTATTATCACCTCAACCACTAAATATATATATATATATATAAATACACATATAAACCTTTGAACCGAATGTATTTTCTGACTCAGGTCGTCGACCTAAGTTTAGGGGTCGCGAAATTTTTTAAAAATTCCATCATGAAGACAAATATAATAGTTAGATTTTTATGGAATCTACTAAAAGGAAAAAATAGTTGAGGGTACGTTTTCTTGGATTTTTCTGAAAAATAAAGTTTTATAACAGGGCTATTACTGTTACTCTGGTCGTCCTTACTAAGGGCGCCACTGGAAGTTATAACGGCCTCCTAGAGCCGGATCTTGGATCATCAGGGTCGGTGTAATTTTGGTTTATTGTAAGAGAAGGACGAGGAAGGATAATTTACAAATAATTTATTATAAATTCGATTTTCCACTTTTAAAAATTTCAACTTTTATTTAATTAACCTTGACAATATTTTATCTAATAAACCTTGTACCTTATATACCTTTTTAAACCTTATAAACCTTATAACTTATATAAACATCATAACTTTTTATCTTATAAACCTTGTACCCTACAACCTTTTTATATAAACCTTTTATTATAACCTTTTTATATTATATTTATAACCCGCAATGTTTCACTTAAAACCAATTTTATTTTATAACCCGCAATAATTAAAATATAGCCATTACTCTGGCATTTCACACACACACACTTTTAGACCTTATTAGCCAACTACCTGTGGTAACTAAATTAAAATCGCTTAACCTTCGCAAGACCTTATTTTCTAGTTTTTAAAATCATGATCATCCTGATCCATTTTACACACACACTCACTCACACTAAGTCCCCTGGACTATTTTGCACTCACTCTGAATTTGTATAAATGGCGTCCTGCCATTGACTTATTTTCCCGCCACAACTTTTTAACTTTAATAAATAAATAAATTAATTAAATATTTTATTTAAAGAGATTAATTCAACTAATTAATTATTTATTTTTATCATTCCTTAATTCCTTTCCGTATTTTATTTTCCCGTTCCAATAACTTTGGTGATTCCGTCACCTTTTCCAAACTCTTATCAGGATCTCATTCCTCCAAGTTTTCAAATATTTTATTCCCGCGTTAAATTCTTAATTTTTCTTTTCCATTTATTTATTTATTTCCTTCACTCAATTTATTCATTTATTTGATTAATTCCTTTATTTAAATTAATTTTCCTTAAATTAAAATTGACTTGTCACTACCGGTGACCTTGACTACGGACTTTATAATTATTACCGAGACACTAATTTCTTTATTTTAATTTTATTCAATTTTAATTATCTTATTAATTGATTTATTAATTCTACGGACTCTAATATCGACTAGACTCAATAATTTCCGGTGCGTGGGTTACACGATCTACCTAGAAATGTCTAGAACATTTCCGGCGACCTGCATGGAAATATTTTACTATACAAAGACTCCGGCAACCTGCCTGGAGTTAATTAAATTAATTAATTTATCTATTTTAATTTTAGCCAATTTATAAATTTTAATTTCCCGAATTGATTAATTAGTTTTCGAGTTTTATCTACGACGGGACGATACCAGATATATGACCAAATGCTCAATAAATTTTTCCGGCTTCCGGCCTGGAATAAATTTATATAAATACCTTCACAACAATAAATTTTCCGCTGATTTGTCCTCGTCGTGTTATTCGTCTAGTATCTGGTCCTGGGTTTTGGATAATTTCCTTTGTCCGTTTCCTCAGTGTTTTACTGTCTCGTTCTGTCCTGTATTTGTCCTCTCACTCTCTTTCTTTCGCATCAAACCCTCGTTCTCTCCTTTACCTGTTTTTCAGATACAATAAGTATTTTTTTTCAAGAGAATACCGGCTACCTGCCTGGTATTTTATATACAATTTAGAAATAATTATCGCTTGGTTCCACAATCGAGAACCCTAGTCGCAATTAAATAATAACCTGAGATAAATTACGGCGTCTGTTGATGGCGTCTATTCTGTTGTACACTTTCTTTTCCTGCGTCTTAACGGTCCGGTCGTTCTCGTGACAAGTGCCGCTTTCCGTTCCGGCTTCCGTTTATAAAATCTTACTCCCCGCATGACTTCGGGTGTCTTCGGTTATCAGTCACTCCTACATAACGCTAATTGGGGACTGACAGACGAGCCTTCAATTTTCACTCCCCGGTCGACTAGTCGCAACCTACCCGGATAACCCTGGGTGGTATTGCAACTATATCGACGGTGTGAACAATAGATTTTATTTTGAATTAATTTGAACGCGGTAAATTCAATTTACCCCGTTACAGTTTAGGGATTGAACAAACCCTAAGTCCATCTGCATTGACCAACGAGAAAACACCAATATTTTTATTAATGTTGGTTTTAATTCATCGAGAATTATATCCTAATATATTTTTAGGAGCGAGAACATAATAATAATATTATTTTTTATATTTTACTTACCGTTTTATTTTCAGTTCTACGTGGAAGATATGCTTCGTGGTCACCCTCGATTCTGCTGCTGCTGAAATATGTTATTCTCCATAAAATTCTAAAAGACTAGCACTCCAAAAGAGTAGAAAAAAACAGTAGATGCGTGTATTGGTGGTAAATATATATAAATACATATACATGGATTTGAGGTGTAAACTACGTTTTAATAGAATTACGTTAGTTCTCAAAATATATGTGTTTCCTATAGGTCTGTATAGTTGCATATTAATTAAATTAGACTATATTTTTTATTAACAACGTAAATTTATGTGATTAAGTCATTTTATTATATTTATTTTATGTTTACATCACTTATTTTTTTAATTATTAATAGCTATTTATCAAGTTTCATATTCAATATGCAAAATATCATAAGATAGTAGTTCTACATGTGCACATGTCTTACTGATTAAAAATTTGTGCGCGTCTATACATGAAGAATATTTCGGCAGACTTTCACGATGATACCCGGCAGCTAAACGGTTTTTTTAACTGTGTTATAATTTATTCGCACATGAAAATGAGAGTGATTCCTATGAATGTTATCCAACTACTTCTGGCTACATTCCAAACTATGAATAGTTTACTATCTACTACTTCCATCTCATATCTTTAAATATTCACTGAACTGTAAAGAATCTTCTTGAATTACTTTCATTTCTGTACATTCATTTATTGCAGACATTAATATATTTCTCAAATTGTTTTTTACGTGTGTCTTCATTATTCACAGTTGTTGGTAAACTATTCATAGTTTGATTCTCGATGAATTAAAACCAACATTAATAAAAATATTGGTGTTTTCTTGTTGGTCAATGCAGATGGACTTAGGGTTTGTTCAGTCCCAAAACTTTATTTTTCAGAAAAACCCAAGAAAATGTACCCTCTACTATTTGTTCATTTTTCGATCGCCGTTTGTTTTGTTAAAATCCATTGGACAGTTTTTTTGTAAATAAAAGTTTTGTAAATTTCAACCCTTATAATTTCATTTTTTAATTATAACACCAATGGCTTTTTTTTATTATTTTTCACCTCAAAAATGATGCTTTCGGTCCCATTTGATTATTCAAGCTGCAAGTATGCGAAACTTGAAAAACACCCTTTTGAACCCTAAACTTTTAGGGGTGGTTTTACCCCCTAGATGTTAGTGGTTTTACCACAGCTTAAAAAAAATACGCGTCCGTTAGATTTCGACTGAGAATAACATATCTCAGTTTCAATGAAATAGGAGAGGGACACTTGGGATATCTTCTGTGTCAGTCAACTCACGTGAACAGACCTTGGTCCAGTGTTCTGCAAACCATGTTGCAGACACTTTCGCGGTTAGATTATTTATAATAGAGGCCAGTTTGGCTTATATACCACCATCTTTAAGAGTGAATCAGAAAAATATCGAATTGATTTCCTTATAGAGTGACAGAGAGCGAACTCGCACGACGTTGTTGCAGATCTCGGTAACAAAGGGCCCTGGAATTTCTCTAACATCTACGCAGTTAGTACGCTGTATTTTGAGTGACCGGAATCATCATTTGGGAGAGAAAAGAATTCACTCTTGGTACTCGCGTTGCAAAATAGAGACATTTTTACACTGGTCACAGAAATTAAAGGATAGAAAAAAAATCCGAAATTTTTAGGTGATTTTCAACATGCTGTAACTCGGTGAAAAATGGTCGTATAAGAAAATTAAACAATGCAAATTGTAGCCTTAAGTTTCTGGTTTTCAGATCTGGAGCTCAAAATTTTTTATCATGTACGGTTCCGGAGTAATCATAAGAAAACCAACGAAAAAAAAATTTTCAAAATTTTTGCTGGTCTTTCAATACCTCTATGGGTGACAATAAATTTTTTTGAATAATCCGACTGTCTGACTTTTCTAGGAAATTTTATGCCCTTTAATTGGGTGGCCTGAAAAAGTCTCTACGACGATTTGGCGCCAAGTTATCATTGATCAAAGCAAAAAAGTCCATTTTGGCTTTGATAATCAATAACTACGGATGTATTGGTCGTACAGAGAATGGAAGCAGGGTTTTGAAAACTAGAAAATATTCTCTATAAGGCAAAATTAGTGGCATTTGATAGAAAAAATTTTTTTAAAGCGATATTGTTTAGTAAAGAACAGGTCAAAATTCACCAATTTAAGGATATTCGGAAATCTTGCTATAACTTCGGATATAACGGATGAAAAAAGGATATCTTCGTCTTTTTTTTAACCTCAAAGTGTCCTGAAAAAACCCTGGAAATTTCAAATCGCTGCGATTTTTCTTTCTTAGTGCCCCGAAGCTTTAAATTTATCGATTTTGTCAAAAATCACCATAATTGGTAGTTTCTCGGTTTTTGTTCATTTTTTCGATTTGAAAATGTTTTTTTTTACCGATAACGTTTATTTCCTAGATCAAAAAGATTGATTGTCGAAAAAAATTGAAAAAACAAAAAATTTTGAAAAATTTTTTTTTTTTTTCAAAAATTTTTTTTTTTTTTCAAAATTTCTCTTTTTGTTGTATTCGCAATGATTTATCATTGTCAAAAAAAATTCCTTAACTTTTTTTACCGCTGTAACTGCATCTGCTTTAGATGTCAACTTAACAAACATACACTTTGGGTAACGGTAATGCCGGCGGAAAAAAAATTTAAGGAATTTTTTTTGACAATGAGAAATCATTGCGGATACAACAAAAAGAAAAATTTTGAAAAAAAAAAATTTTTGATGAAAAAAATTTTCGTTTTAAATTTAAAAAAAAAATTTCTTTCTTTTTCTAATTTTTTTTTGACAATCAATATTATTGATCAAGGAAATGAAGGTTATCGATTTAAATCGGTATAAAATCGATAAATTTAAAGCTTCGGGGCACTAAGAAAGAAAAATCGCAGTGATTTGAAATTTTCAGGGTTTTTTCAGGACACTTTGAGGTTGAAAAAAAGATGAAGATATCCTTTGTTCATCCGTTATATCCAAAGTTATAGCAAGATTTCCGAATATCCTTAAAGTTGTGAATTTTTAACTGTTTTTTACTAAACAATATCGCTTTAAAAAAGATTTTTCTATCAAATGCCACTAATTTTGCCTCATAGAAAATGTTTTCCAGTTTTCAAAACCCTGCTTCCATTCTCTGTACGACCAATACATCCGGAGTTATTGATTATCAAAGCCAAAATGGACTTTTTTGCTTAGATCGATGATAACACGGCGCTAAACTGTCGTAGAGATTTTTTCAGGCCGCCAAATTAAAGGGCATAAAATTTCCTAGAAAAGTCATAGGTTGGATCATTCAAAAAAATTTATTGACGCCCATAGAGGTATTGAAAGACCAGCAAAAATTTTGAAAATTTTTTCTTCGTTGGTTTTCTTATGATTACTCTGGAACCGTCCATAATAAAAAATTTTGAGGCCCAGATTCGAAAATTAGAAACTTGAGGCTACAATTTGCTTTTTTTAATTTTCTTATACGACCATTTTTTACCGAGTTACAGCATGTTGAAAATCACCTAAAAATTTCGGATTTTCTTTCTATCCCTTAATTTCTGTGACCAGTGTTTATAGATATAGTTATATATCCTTTTTTATTTTTTTATTAATTGTAATTAAACGGCGATTAGTTACCGAGCCATTCGCCATTGGGGACCTACAATTCGTTCAAAGAATTAAAAAAAAAAAAAATTGATTCAATTACTGGATTTTTCTGCAAGTTAATATGTATACGGGTTCCATACTTGACGGACAGGAAATTTTTTTAAAGTATTTTGATGTTTTTTCCGTTTTTATTGAACTAAATAAATTTTTGAAAAGTATGGAACTAATCTCCATTAAATTATCTTCAAAATAGTATACAAACTATCTTAATTCCGTGAACTAACAAGGGTATAACAATCGAAATAGTTGCCGAAGTGAGGCGAGAAAAATTTTTCGATCGTAAAGCACACTCTGATGCTTCGCATCATGAGTCGTGCAAAATAAGTGCGAAATAGTGAGTCAAACCTGACTCGTTCATGACTCATATCTTACGTAAATGATGACAGCGTAAGTTCACTCTGACATCAAATTTGCGTCAATGTGTTTACTGGGTAAACTATCAAAAAAATGAAATCTCTTGATGGTGCCTGTAATTAAATTCATCAAGTTGCTATTGCAATCTTATCTGTGACGTGCAGGTCACATATATACGAAAAAATCTCGGTTATAAACGATATTATAATATATGAGCATTCAAATGCTACTAAATACATTCTAATCGCTTAATAATATTCGAATTTTAGGTTCATTATAACGTGTAACCGTGCAGCAAGCGTAAGACGTGAGAGTGTGGCTCTCTCGCTTCAATTATTTTCTCTCTCTCTCTCTCTCTTCTTGCTCTGAGAGTCAAGTGCAGCAGTCTAGGGTCTGCGTTAGAATTTGGGGGATGTTTCGCGCAGCATGGGACCGCAAAGTCGTCCCTGCGCATAATTAGGTGGGGTCAACGCAGGTTGGTGGCCCAGAGAACTGATCCGAGACGGACACTTGAGTTCGGTTAGCGAAAACGCACCGACGCAAAATTCTTTCTGCTCAAGTAATTATTTATTAGAACTTTTCTTTTGATATATTAAACTAAATTTATTTAACTTATTAGAAGTGATTCGAAAACCTTCCGCTTGGTTCTTTTATAATTTATTTGAATTAAAATTTAACCTGTTAATTGAGATACGTGGCGTTGCTTTGATACACCAAATTGAATATTACACCTAAAGTTCGTTTATTTGATCAAATAAATAAAACCAAAGTGTACAAAGTGAAAGGTGTGGTTTTTCTTCGTGTGCGACAAGCTGCCGACGCTGATCCCAGGAGCCCGAGGAACCTATTGGACACCAAGATCACCAGGACCAAGCCGAGAAGAATCGTTGACCAGTATCGTCAGTAAGCAGATCAAGATTCTGATAAGTTCTAAACAAATTTTATATAGATCTATGGATTATAATTCCTTTTCTCTCTCTTCAACGCGACCAGTTGTATTTGGTTAATAAATTTGCCTCATCTCACTCCGATAATTTCGCGCGTTTATATAATTTATAAATTTTGCTGGACGCCTTTCCATTAATAAATTACGTATTTAAAGTAAAGGGGAAAACTTTGTATATATGGGAATTTGGTTAAATAAAATTAAAAACTATTATTAAGTTTAAAACAGCAAAGTTTCATTTATCACCAGCGTCCTTTATAGCTTTAAGTAAATTTCAGCCGCGTGTCCGACTGAGAGCGAGTCAACCTACACCTGATATTTTTTCCGATTTACAGGACCAGCAGCAGAGAACTTCAACGCTTATAATTTATAATAAAATTCATTATTTAATATTTATTCGGGAAAATTAATTAACTGTGGTCCGTGGCTACTGGACACGACGTAGCCAGGGCCCACCGTTATAAACGATATGAATCTAGCTAATTAGTATATGAGCAATCAAATGCCAATCAATACATTTGATATGATTACAATTTTTTAATCACATTGAATACCTTAAAATCATATTTTGTGATAAACAAGTATGAAATACAATTTACAATTTTTCAAATTGGTTCAAATGCAGCATCATGCTTATCAAGGCAGCTATTATCACACGATTAAAGACCAAAAATAACGCTGATAACCGAGAATTACCTTCACTATCCCTCGATTGGCTCGAGTGACGTTTATTTTATTATTTTTTTTTTCCAATAAATCATGATACTACCTTAATTTCAAGTAAATCCGATATAAGTTAAGTAATGATTAATTAGTAAATTATTTAAAACAATGGTAAATCACATTTATTAATAAATATCAGTTTGAAATTTGGATGCAGTCAAGGGGCATCTGACTTTGACATAGATAGATACAGTTGTCTCTCACCACACATATGCACGCACATAAAAATGTATTCTTACGTATACTAGGCAGGAGGAACTACCATGGCTCTAGATATTCAATATTCATGATTCCAAAATTAAATTATACACATGCACCATGCCAATCACATAAATATCAACCTATTCGAAAATATTTACTTCAAGATCACGTCGTTTTCGGCGTAGTTCAGCAAGGTCTTCTTCAAAACTTTCAGCAGCTCTTTCTTTAAATCGTCGCTGAACGGACACAAAGTTATCATCCATGTCATCTTCAGAAATTCTTTGACTAAACCCCTCAAATATAACTCTTTGATCATTATCCTCTTTTGAACCACCTAAATTTCGGGAGCCTAAAAGTTTCAAATAATTTACTCCCGACCGAACTATTATGCTGATGATATTCATTCAAAAATTTTAATAACGTACCTGACTTTTTGCAGTAAAGCATGCATGTGCTTAAGTTGAAAATTATTTAAAAAAGGTATCTTAATGAAGAAAAAAAAATACACTGGATTGTTCATTTATTATATATTATGGGATTTGATACAACAAAGAAGGAATATTTCAACTATACAAGGATATGTAAAATCAGTGAACCATTTTTGGAATAATAAATTAAAACAAAATAAAGAGACAGGTAAATTAAGATAAACAAATCTAAAGCCAATGATTTAATATATTAAAGACTCGGAAATTATATATTGTTTAAAAATTGACATATTTGTCTTTTTTTTCACTACTGTTGAGAGTAGTTTTTTTTTCACTTTGCTCCATTGATTTATTATTAATAAAAGTATTATCAGTAACAAAAGTTTTGAGCGCAACCGCTCGGCGTTCTCGCTTAGCTTGCCTCTCTGCTATTTCTTCAATTTCATTTTCTAAATCTTGTAATCGTGCCTTCGATTGTCGTGCTCTAACGGCAGCGTTCGTATTCGAATCAGACTCTAATGTCGATACCTTGGACCACTTTATAGGAGAAGTACATTCTCTATTAGATTCTATATTGTTACTCGAGTGACTGTTGAACGTTAAATTTTTTTCCTCTTTAGTTGATTTTGACGTTTTCATAATTCTGTCAGCAATATCATGATAATGTTGTTTAATTGATTCTCGTAGTTCATCACAATGTTCAGTATCATAACTTAAACTAGCTGCATGAGCTTTAAACCGTTGCGTTGTTGATGCGACTTCCTTCGGAAAATCATTTTTTAATTTCAGTCGATTAGTACGCTGTCCGCGTATATCATAAACAATATTCTCCTCATCATCATCGTAAGTTCCTCCATAGAGAGAAAGTGAAGGTTGTTTACTAGGTCGAGGTAAATCAGATTCGAAGTCAAAATTAGAGATGCAGTTGCGAGATCCGGACAAGTCACGGCTGCCTGTAAATCGATCAATACAAATCATACAGATGACATGCATAATCTCCTTTATGGTCCATTTTATTATTCGTTATCTATATATAACCAAATTATGACGATAAACAATGGCTAAATTTATTTAATCAAAATTTGTTTTTAATTAGTATGTAACTTATTGTGTAAAACATTCTCATTCTGTATAATAACTTTAGTTTTGTTTTAGTAAGTTTTTCCGTATTAATTTATAAAATAATATCGAAACATATGACTGTATTAAAAGCACAATCTGTATTGAATTTGATTTTTCAAGATTGTTCAGAAAAGCGCATTTAAAATTAATAAAATGATAATCATTTTCTGTCTTTTTTTTCATGCTATCTGAATACTAATTGATAATTAACAGTAGAATTATTATTTCATTTTCTAACCAAACACACTGCAAACATTCTTAAAATTCTATTCCGTTTGGACCCATAGAACGACCACCTTTGAAAACTAAATAAAATATATATTTATGTTTTAAACAAAATTCTTTTTTCATTGTACAAAATATGTTTTTAGATATCAGTTCCAATCGCAGACGTAAAAAAATAAAATCTTTTTAAATTAACAGAATTAATGTGATGGAGTCACTGATTTCTAAGTCCGGTTTGTTTCAATGCCACCTTCGTACGAAATAGTTGACTCGTTAATTCCAGAGAGAAACACCGAAATGAATAAAAGTTGAAAAAACCCTTTTTAATTCTGCAGCAAAATAAAAAAAATAAAATTTGGTAAGCGATTGATCTTGCAGGTCAGTTCCAAATCTTGCCGCTGGTTTCAAAATAATACACGCTTGAACATATTTATAACCACTTGAATATGATTTTGCAAATAGCCAAAATAACTTAGTAAGGCCAGAAAATGTCGATATTTGACTTTAGCCTAATTTTCAAAAATAAGACTTGACAGAATAACTTTCAAACTTTTGAGAATTCTAAATTTTTCTAGCGAAAAGTTAAAAATTTTTGCGAAGCAAAAGCCTTGGCGTTTTTTTTTTTTTGGTACATTGATAAATAGTAATTAATTACATACAAATAATAATTCAAATTAAATTTAGACTATCAATATCAAACGTTATATAACGAATATTTTTTGCCCAACAACCAAAAACAAATTGGAGCGTATTAAATTCAATCCAAAAAAGTCGATAATCCGAGTTGGTTTAATTTTTTCAAATTCTCTCATTCAGGCTTATTCATCTCTTCTCCATCCAAATAATGTATCGTCATACTTTATAGTATTGTAAATTCATTTCTATCCATCATAACTTAATCTTTTGAATCCAGATGTACTCATGCCAGTTTTAGCACCAATGCGAATGGGATCGAACTCAAATGAATAGAAATCTATTCCATGCAATCTAATTTGTTTTGAGTTGCTGGAGGAGATTCAACGATTTCCTCTGCCATTCAGTTAAATCAGGCAGTAGTTAATCTTATTTAAAAGCAAACAGTATAGCTTGTTTGTAAAAAAATCGAAGGCTTATCAAAAAATAATGCAACAAAAGTCACAAAAGCGAATTTCCAGGCCTTGCCCCGAACCATACATTAATGATAATATTTTTTCAATGTTATTATTATTATTTTCATAATATTTTCCCACTAAGAGAGTTGAAAATTTTAAAAAATTCGGGATGTTGGTATTTTCACCTTAATTTTCAAAAATCGAGTTTTTATCAAATTCCGACGTATTCAGGTTCTGGAGCTATTCTGACAATTTTCAGAGTGATATCCAAGTGTCTGTATGTATGTGTATGTGTGTGCGTGCGTGTGTGTGTGTGTAAATGCTCTAAAGATTTTACTCTAATTAACCAATTTTCTCAGTTCTTTGGGATTCTCCTTAAAAAAATTTGACGAATCGGTTCCAAAATCTAATCATCCATAAAACTTCAAAAAACGCGCTGATTGGCGTGAGAATCATTGTATACCTCGAAAATACTATTATTAATACATTTTCGAGCTTTTCAGGCTCGAGAGTAGTAGTGTCACACCTTCCATTACAAAAATTCAAGTAATATGCCATAGCAAAAAAAAAAAAAATCTGTCTATCGGTTGACCCTGCGGGCCAGCCCCAAAACTTCCCGCTGTTTTCGAGCTCCTCGAGCTCAAAAACAATGTTGTGGATACATTTTCGAGCTCTTCGAGCTCGAAAATACTTTTGTCTGCCATTGTTTTCGAAAAATACCGATATTAGCATCTCTTTCTCCCACGATATCTCAGGAACGAATTGACCGATTTTGATGGTTGGGGCGGCAATCGGCGTATTTTATTGAGTTCTAGAGCTGATAAAATTTTGAAATTGTTTGGATCAGTTGTTTCAAAGATATTCGCAAAAAACCGTTTTTTACTATTTCTTTTGCCCGCGATAACTCTCGAACGAGTTCTAGAGCTGATTAGATTTTAATGTTGATCGTATGAGTCGTTTCTGAGAAATCAATAAAAAACTAAAAAAAAAAAAATTTTTTTTTTCGTAATTCGCCAATATTTTCGAGTCTACTTGATCGAATGATCTGAAATTTTCAGAAAAGTTGATGGCCAACAAGCTCTTTCGATTGCCGCCTCAGCTATCCAAATCGGTTCATTAGTTGAAAAGTTATAGACCGGTCACACACATACATACTCACATACACATACACACACACACACACACACACACACACACACACACACACACACACACACACACACACACACACACACACACACACACACACACACACACACACACACACACACACACACACACACACATACAGACAGACACTCGGACATCATTCTGAAAATAGTCAGAATAGGTTCCTAGGACCTCAAAACGTCGACATCTGATGAAATTTCGATTTTCGCTAATCGGGGTGAAAACAATAACTTCCCTATTTTCAGAAAAGTTGATGGCCAACAAGCTCTTTCGATTGCCGCCTCAGCTATCCAAATCGGTTCATTAGTTGAAAAGTTATAGACCGGTCACACACATACATACTCACATACACATACACACACACACACACACACACACACACACACACACACACACACACACACACACACACACACACACACACACACACACACACACACACACACACACACACACACACACACACATACATACAGACAGACACTCGGACATCATTCTGAAAATAGTCAGAATAGGTTCCTAGGACCTCAAAACGTCGACATCTGATGAAATTTCGATTTTCGCTAATCGGGGTGAAAACAATAACTTCCCTATTTTTCGAAAATCATCGATTTTCTTAGCGGGAAGTTAAAAATAATAAAGTAAATCGTTGTTGGTTTTTCATGTTTAATTACCGAAATCTTTTGAAATGATAATCCGATTTTGACCTTCAAGGCAACATTCGACGCAGTTTTTTAACCACTAATGATCAAAACAACTTTCATGAATTAGCTCAATATTTTGGATTTTACTAAAAAAAAAAAAACTAGTCGCAACCCGCATGAAAATACCTCATATGCCTGTAAAAAATGAATGAAATGGTCATACATGGACATACAAACTTTTTTAATACAGTCATACATAACCATATATGAACCATACAAGACCATGTATGGCCACACATGGTTTTGTTTGATTATATATGCCCATGATAAATTAAACATATATGGCCGTATATAGTCCATGTATGGGCATACATAGTCATGTATGACTATATGACCATGCATGCTCTATATATGCTCATTAATAAACTATCCGTAAAAATGAAACATATATGACCATGTATAGCCGTATATAGTTCATATATAATGCATATATGGCCATATGTGGAGCAAATATGGCCATTAGGGTGATTCAAAAAACAAACAAATTTTTTTTTTCTTCCAAACAGGTTCAAAAGTTTCGTATGGATAAAAAAAGACGCCTGTGAAAATTAGAGCTCTTAACATTAATATTAACATTGTCCGCATTGCATTTTTCTATTTCCCATAAGAATAACATGTAAAAAATTTTTTTTACGTCTTCTGATTTTTATAAGTAGCTAACGATGCGTCATAGGAATAATTAGCAGGCATATTTTTGTAGGGAATTGAATGCTCCACAAAAAAATATTCTTATCATTTTTTGAGGAATCGCTTTGTTCAAAAGTTATTTGAGGTTGAAATTTTGAGATTTTCTTACTTTTTCCGGCAAAACTATCAGACCTATTACAAAATATCATTAGACTTTTTTTGTAGACAATTTTATTCCCTAGAAGTTATTCCAAATAAAGTTTTTTCGAATCCCGTATTGTTTTTCTAGTTATTTTTATTTTAATGTCAAGCTCTTAAAAACGATCAGAAGACTATTTTTTTATGAGCATGACGTTAAAATGAAAATAACTAGAAAAACAATACGGGATTCGAAAAAACTTTATTCGGAATAACTTCTAGGGAATAAAATTGTCTACAAAAAAAGTCTAATGATATTTTGTAATAGGTCTGATAGTTTTGCCGGAAAAAGTAAGAAAATCTCAAAATTTCAACCTCAAATAACTTTTGAACAAAGCAATTCCTCAAAAAATGATAAGAATCTTTTTTTGTAGAGCATTCAATTCCGTACAAAAATATGACTGCTAATTATTCCTATGACGCATCGTTAGCTACTTATAAAAATCAGAAGTAAAAAAAATTTTTTACATGTTATTCTTATGGGAAATAGAAAAATGCAATGCGGACAACGTTAATATTAATATTAAGAGCTCTAATTTTCTCAGGCGTCTTTTTTTATCCATACGAAACTTTTGAACCTGTTTGGAAGAAAAAAAAAATTTGTTTGTTTTTTGAATCACCCTAATGGCCATACATGGGCATTAGGGTGGTCCGTTTGGAACGACTATTTTTTTTTTTCGCTCCCACTGAAAAATATTGTTGTAGACATTGAAAAAAAAATGCTCTGAAAGTTTTAGCTCTTAATTTTAATTCTAAGTACTTTACATTTGATTTTGAAGTTTTCCCATTTAAAATACACTGGTCACAGAAATTAAGGGATAGAAAAAAAATCCGAAATTTTTAGGTGATTTTCAACATGCTGTAACTCGGTGAAAAATGGTCGTATAAAAAAACTAAAAAAAGCAAATTGTAGCCTCAAGTTTCTAGTTTTCAAATCTGGACCTCAAAATTTTTGATCATGTACGGTTCCGGAGTAATCATAAGAAAACCAACGAAAAAAAAATTTTCAAAATTTTTGCTGGTCTTTCAATACCTCTATGGGCAACAATAAATTTTTTTGAATAATCCGACTGTCTGACTTTTCTAGGAAATTTTATGCCCTTTAATTTTGTGGCCTTAAAAAGTCTCTACGACGATTTGGCGCCGAGTTATCATTGATCAAAGCAAAAAAGTCCATTTTGGCTTTGATAATCAATAACTCCGGATGTATTGGTCGTACAGAGAATGGAAGTAGGGTTTTGAAAACTGGAAAACATTCTCTATAAGGCATTATTAGTGGCATTTGATAGAAAAATTTTTTTTAAAGCGATATTGTTTGGTAAAAAACAGGTCAAAATTCACAAATTTAAGGATATTCGGAAATCTTGCTATAACTTTGGATATAACGGATAAACAAAGGATATCTTCATCTTTTTTTCAACCTCAAAGTGTCCTGAAAAAACCCTGAAAATTTCAAATCGCTGCGATTTTTCTTTCTTAGTACCCCGAAGCTTTAAATTTATCGATTTTGTCAAAAATCACCATAATTGGTAGTTTCTCGGTTTTTGTTCATTTTTTCGATTTGAAAATGTTTTTTTTACCGATAATCTTCATTTCTTTGATCAAAAAGATCGATTATCGAAAAAAATTGAAAAAAAAAAAATTTTGAAAAAAATTTTTTTTTTTTAATTTTTTTTTCAAAAAATTTTTTTTTTCAAAAATTTTATTTTTTGTTGTATCTGCAATGATTTATCATTGTCAAAAAAAATTCCTAAAATTTTTTTTACCGCCGGCATTAGAGTTACCCAAAGGGTATGTTTCTTAAGTTGACATTTGAAGCAGATGCAGTTACAGCGGTAAAAAAAATTTTAGGAATTTTTTTTGACAATGATAAATCATTGCAGATACAACAAAAAAAAAAATTTTGAAAAAAAAAAATTTTTGAAAAAAAAATTTAAAAAAAAAAAATTTTTTTCAAAATTTTTTTTTTTTCAATTTTTTTCGATAATCGATCTTTTTGATCAAAGAAATGAAGATTATCGGTAAAAAAAACATTTTCAAATCGAAAAAATGAACAAAAACCGAGAAACTACCAATTATGGTGATTTTTGACAAAATCGATAAATTTAAAGCTTCGGGGTACTAAGAAAGAAAAATCGCAGCGATTTGAAATTTTCAGGGTTTTTTCAGGACACTTTGAGGTTGAAAAAAAGTCGAAGATATCCTTTGTTTATCCGTTATATCCAAAGTTATAGCAAGATTTCCGAATATCCTTAAATTTGTGAATTTTGACCTGTTTTTTACCAAACAATATCGCTTTAAAAAAAATTTTTCTATCAAATGCCACTAATTATGCCTTATAGAGAATGTTTTCCAGTTTTCAAAACCCTACTTCCATTCTCTGTACGACCAATACATCCGGAGTTATTGATTATCAAAGCCAAAATGGACTTTTTTGCTTTGATCAATGATAACTCGGCGCCAAATCGTTGTAGAGACTTTTTAAGGCCACCAAATTAAAGGGCATAAAATTTCCGAGAAAAGTCAGACAGTCGGATTATTCAAAAAAATTTATTGTCGCCCATAGAGGTATTGAAAGACCAGCAAAAATTTTGAAAATTTTTTTTTCGTTGGTTTTCTTATGATTACTCCGGAACCGTACATGATCAAAAATTTTGATGTCCAGATTTGAAAACTAGAAACTTGAGGCTACAATTTGCTTTTTTTAGTTTTTTTATACGACCATTTTTCACCGAGTTACAGCATGTTGAAAATCACCTAAAAATTTCGGATTTTTTTTCTATCCCTTAATTTCTGTGACCAGTGTACATAGGAAAGTTGGGATTGTTTTTAAAATTCTCTATAACTCAGCCGCATTTTAAGTTATCGGGTCGCCGTTCGCGGCATTTTTTGAGTAATTTAATACTCTTCAAAAGTCTCCTAAATAGTTTTACTCGGACTCTGATTGTTTTTTCTGTATTGGTTCTGAAAATAATTTTTTTAATAATAATTTGGGTTTTTAGTTGATATTAACTAAATAACGAAATTTACAGAAAAAGTGCAGATAACGATTTTTTAGGAAATTTTATTCGCTACAAAAAAGGTCTATTTAGTTAAGTGGCTCAAGTTCTTCGTTCACGTGATATAGAGATTTCAGTAATTTTGTAAATAAAATATTTGTCGAAAAATTCCACCAAATGCTATTTCATTTCAATTTTAAATCAGTAAATAATTTTCCTTTCATTAATTTAATCCAGTTATTAAAATCAGAAGGGGTCAAATTGATGAACTTCGGAAAAATTTTTGGGAAATATTATATTTACAAAATTACTAAAATCCCTATATCACGTGAACGGAGAACTTAAGCTACTTAACTAAGAGGACCTTTTTTGTAGCGAATAAAATTTTCTAAAAAATCGTTATCTGCACTTTTTCTGTAAATTTCGTTATTTAGTTAATATCAACTAAAAACCCAAATTATTATTAAAAAAATTATTTTCAGAACCAATACAGAAAAAACAATTAGAGTCCGAGTAAAACTATTAAGGAGACTTTTGAAGAGTATCAAATTACCTAAAAAATGCCGCAAACGGCGACCCGATAACTTAAAATGCGGCTGAGTTATAGAGAATTAAAAAAGAAATCCCAACTTTCCTATGTATTTTAAATGGGAAAACTTCAAAATCAAATGTAAAGTACTTAGAATTAAAATTAAGAGCTAAAAATTTCAGAGACTTTTTTTTTCAATGTCTACAACAATATTTTTCAGTGGGAGCGAAAAAAAAAAAATAGTCGTTCCAAACGGACCACCCATTGGGCATACCAACCTTTTAATGCAGTCATGCATGGCCATGTATGAATCATATAAGGCCATACATGGTTTTATATGACTATGTATGCCCGTGATTAATTGAACATATATGGCCATATATGGCCGTTTATGGTCCATGTATAGGCATATATGGTCATTCATAGAAACGTATGACGATATATGACCATGTATGTCTGTGATTAATTAAATATATATGGTCGTATATGGCCGTACATAGTCCACGTATGGGCATGTACGGTGATGCATAGTTGTAGTGTTGAGTACTTTTCCGGACAGTAGTGGATACAGTCTAGATAGCATACAGTACTGTCTAAAATTTTTCTTTTACAGAAAGAACTCAGCACTATCCCAGAGAGTTGCCATTACTACACGGAAAGAAAACTATGGGAAGTTTTCCTATGCATTATGGGAATGGTTCCCATAATGGTATGGGAATAGTACCTATACTACTATAGGAATGGTTCCCATATATTATAGGAACCATCCCCATAATAGTATGAGAATAGTTCCCATACTATTATGGGAATGGTTCCTATATTGGTATAGGAACTATTCCTATAATATTATGGGAACTATTCCCATAATGTTATGGGAACCATCCCTATAATATCATAAAATTCTTTTTTTGCACAATAGTGTAGAAATTTCCCAAAATTTGAATTTTCTTGAATGTTTTGTGCTGACGAAAAATTCTTGTTAAAAATTTTAATGTTTTTTTGCCAAATACGATTTTTTTTTCAATTTTTGAATTTTTGTTTTTATGTTTAATAATATTTCTGTGTATTGTAGAAGTGATTACCACACTTCTTTAAATTAATTTTTTCATGATAATATGGGAACCATTCTCATAATATTATAGGAATGGTTCCTATAATAGTATGGGAACTATTCCCATAATGGTATAGGAACCATTCCTATAATATTATGGGAATGGTTCCTATAATATTATAGAAAGTATTCCTATAAATTATAGGAACCATTCCTATAATTATAGGAACCATTCCTATAGTGTTATGGGTATCATTCCCATAATTATAGGAACTATTCCTATAATTATAGGAAACATTCCTATAATTATAGGAACCGCTCCCAAAATTTATGGTCGTAATTCCTATGTTGGTATAGGAAAAAATTTCACAAACTTATGGAAACCGCTGCCATAATTTTCTTTCCGTGTATATTGTTTTTTCCGTGTATAATATACATTTCTTAAAATGGAAATCTGTTAAACTAAATTGAATATAATTTCAACCATATATTTACTCGTGAAAATGAAACATATATGGCCATGCATGGCCGTATATAGTTAATACATGGGCATATATGGCCATATATAGACATACAGATTTTTTATATAAAAAATTTGAGCTGATTATTACAATTACTTGTAAACAGGATTTTGTAGTGTAAAAAAAAATAGGAAATTTTTTCGATATAACTAACAGCATATTGATGATTATATTTTGCTTTTTCGTAAGGGATATTATTTTTTCAATCTTATGTAGCACAACTAAGCTTCGTTGTAACTGTCGGTCGCATAGCCTAGTCATCAAAGCGTCGGTCTCTAATACGGAAGGTCCCGGGTTCGAATCCTACTGAAGCGGGTGCGGTCATTAGTCTAGCGTTTTTTCTCTGAATAAAAAATTTCCTATTCGATTAGAAATCCAATTATTCGCATATCTGATAATCTCTGCATCGCCAAAATAATTAAAAAAAAAATTGAAAATTTTATTTCATTTAGTTAAAATTTCGATACTAGTCATATCGTCATATATGGCCATATCAAGCTATGTATGGGCATACATGACCATACCTGGCCAATTAACATACATGGCTATGTATGGTCATATATGGCCATTAGGGTGATTCGTTTTAAACGACTATTTTTTTTCACTCCCATTTGAAAATTTTGTTATAGACATTGAGGAAAAAAATCCCTGCAAGTTTCAGCCCTTAATTTCAATTATCAGTACTTTATATTTGATTTTGAAGTTTCCCCATTTAAAGTACATAGGAAAGTTGGGATTTTTCTTTTAATTCCCTATAATTCAGCCGCATCTCAAGTTATTGGGTCGTCGATTGCGGCATTTTTTGGGTAATTTAATACTCTTCAAAAGTCTCCTTAATAATTGTACTAGGACTCTAATTGTTTCTCCTGTATTGGTTCTGAAAATAATTTTTTTAATAATAATTTGGGTTTTTAGTTGATATTCACTGACTAACGAAACTTACAGAAAAAGCGCAAATAACGATTTTTTAGGAAATTTTATTCGCTACAAAAAAGGTCCTCTTAGTTAAGTGGCTCAAGTTCTTCGTTCACGTGATATAGGGATTTTAGTAATTTTGTAAATAAAACATTTGTCAAAAATTTTTCCGAAGTTCATCAATTTGACCCCTTCTGATTTTAGTGACTGGATTAAATTAATAAAAGGAAAATTATTTACTGATTCAAAATTGAAATTAAATAGCTTTTGGTGGAATTTTTTGACACATATGTTATGTCAGGAATTGATTAACTATGGGTCCTTTCCCTTTCTCTATGATTTTTACCTTAGGAGAGCGTTAAGGCATGCCCCGATGTGGGCCTATGTGCGTGCGCAATCACACACGCTCACATGTACAATATTTTATTTAAAACAATATTTCAAATTTATTCATAATATTATATAATTACAAATTTTTAATGTTTGAATATAATATTTACTATTTAATGACGTGGAGCATATTCATTTATTAATTGTTATAAATTTTTACTACTTAAGAATTATTAATTTCAGTATTTGATTATTATTTGAATTGTATAAATTTTAATTTTAATATTTCGGCAAAACTATTATTTGAGTTAATATTTATTATTTATTATCTATTCTTTTAGTTAAAGTTATTCGCTTAAAAATTCTTTATTTAAGTATTCTTTTAGTTAAAATTTATTTCGTTTAAAATTGTTTATTTAAACATTCTTTCAGTTGAAATTCTTTCGTTTAAAATTATTTATTTAAATTTATTTTCTTAATGACTATTTTGTCATTAAAATCATATTTGGGCATCTGTTTTACGTTTACGTAGATACCAAAAGGTTTCTACAAAAGTGTACTTAAAAAGGAAAAGTTTTATAAGATTAAGCCATTATTTTATTTATTTTGAAATGAGTCACTGTTAAAAATTCATTCTAAAATTTACTTGTTTTCTTTTAATTATTTAACGTACGTATTTTTTTGATAATATTTTAATTGTTTCCTAAAAAAGTATTTTCAGATGGCACTTGGGACTTTTCTCTATGATGACCGGAGGGGACATTAAAATTTCATTTAGGTGTTTGTTGTAACATTTCAATAAATGGCAAACAAATAACCTCCGCTTATTTTAAAAGCATACTCAGGATTACATGTGTAATCAGATTATGCAGTGACAAAAATCGGTACTTACAATGACTTATAGAGTGATGACTATGAAAAGTTATATACGTCTCACTGCTATCTAATAAATAGTGACAGGAATGATTCTGTATAGTTACCATAAGTATACGTAGTGTTGTGGTAATGATCTACGAGTATCTATACTATAGATAGTTCAAAGAGCTACATTTTTTTTCGTGTATGGTGAAAAGTGAAAAAAGTTTTAGATAAAATCGAAAAGTTGCAGCATGAAGTATTCTAAAAAGTTTCAGCGAACATTATTTTAGAATGTTTCGTTGACGATACTTCCTAAACCAATTTTATAGAAACATGGAGTGATTGAAAGAGAGATTTCTGAAATTTATCAACTTCAGTATCTTCCAATAAACAAAACGATTACGATGATTGATATGGCAATCAGAGTGCATTATTAACTTTTAAAGCTCTTATGATTATGAAATTTATCAGTTTAGTCGTTTCAAAAATTTTTACAAGACACAGTTTTATACCATTTCTTTTTCTAACAATATCTCTTTAATGAATTAACATTAAGATGATTCTTGTAGCAATCAACGTGTCATTGAATTTTAGAGTTAATTAAATATTGGAATTGATTGATAGAGTCTGTTTTGAGTAATTAAAAACAAAGAACTGGAGAAAATGGTTTTCTTTTCATATTTCTAAATTATCTCAAAGTTTATTTGTTTGAATAATCTGGAATATTCATGAGAGTTGACGACTGACAAGTTTTGCCGAATGCCACAAGAACTATCCCGACTAGTTGCTTTATTAAATAGTTGAAGAGAGCTTACGCACACACACACACACACACACACACACACACACACACACACACACACACACACACACACACACACACACACACACACACACACACACACGCCTCTGAAAATGTCAGAATAACTTTCTAGGACCTCAAAACGTCGACATTTGATGAAAACTCGATTTTTTAAAATGAGTCCTACAGAAATAACCCCTAAATTTATAAAATACCTTAATTGTTGTTAGGAAGAAGTTGAAAATTAATTAATCCTCTTTAGTAAAAACGAGTCTTCGTCAATGTAGTTCATTACGAGAAAATAATATTTGTGCATAGATATCTAAATAATACATATATTTGTTCACAAACTGTTTTCTTACATTGATATTACTATCGATAAACTAATTCACGATATTTACATTCTTGAGCATTTATTTCACAATATGTATATTGACAATGTTGGACACAAATTATTATACGGAACAAATCAAAACACAAAAAAAAAAGTTACAAAAGGGTATAACGCTCAAAATGCAATAATCACGATGCAACCAAGAAAGCAAACAAAGATTTTGACATACACACAGAACCGGTAGATGACTGATGATAGAATAACTTCGATAATATTCATCATCGAACAATTCTACATCAATACATCCAGTATTATTCGTCGACTGAGTTAACTCAACTGCGCATTCTGTTTCAGAAATTTAATTTTTGAATAGATTTGTTTATAGAATTTTAGGTAGTATTCATTTATATATAATGACTATAAACTTCGAAAGGAGACCATTAATTAAATATTGCTACATGGTCTATTAGAAAATTCATAAAAAGAATATTAGCGAAGTTGAGTTAGGAATACAAAAGAATATTTAAGTTCATATTTTTAGATTTAGGTTGTTAGCAAAACTATTCATAATTAATTATGTTCATAAAAAACATGTTCCATAATATTCAAAACCATTTTGGAAAACGACTAAAGATGTTACCGATGTCGCTACGTCTTGCAGCAATCTCATCAGCAAATGAAGCTCTTGATTCCGGAAAGAGTGGTCGTGCACTGTATTTTCTATCCAAATGATCCATCATTGGCTTGTAGTAAGATTCTCCTTTGTCATAGTTACAGTCGTAAACACGTGTGCGCGGTCTACTTAAAATAGGTCTCGACATTGCGTGCAATTGGTTACTCCCTTGTTTTGATCAAACGTTTAGACTTACAATCATGTGGTTTCTGAAATTATTATTATTATTATTATTATTATTATTATTAATTTTTTTTTAGTTATCAATGAATTTTTTCTTATTTTATGTATGGCTATTTCGATTTTCATTTATTTATAACTTTTCTTTATGATATACTCATAGCATCCTCTGATAATCTACAAGTTTGTCAATATAAATTATTTTATATAATGTTTGTTTTATAATAAATTACAATTATTACCTTATGAATTAATGAGCGTTTATGTTTTAAATTTATGTTAATAAAAATACTTTTCTAAACAGTTCATATTTTTTGTTATATGTTTTTTTGTAAAATACATTTTCGTATCTCATTATTTTGATATATCACAGTAATTATCACTTGTAAATGTGAAATTAGAATACTATAAGAGAACAAATTGTAGTGAGGTGAGGTTATATAGAGTTAAATGAAATAATTTACCTTTTTCTTTTGTTATTAGAATGTTGCATGTTTCTAATAATGTGTATGTAATAATATTAATTTTGCATCATATTATTTCATGTGAGTGAGATAACATGTTAATTATTCATTTATTATAGAATATTGTACGTAGTATCTAAGTTATATCTATTTGAGACCGAGTATTATGGAAGGTAGTTAGTAATGCAGTAATTGTTATTTGTATAATTATTATTATTTTCCTGTATTCCGCAACGTAACTTAGATATACAATTGGGAAAGACGAAAACACTAAAGAAGAAGGCGAGTTGTAATCTACCAATAAGTAACTAGCTAGGCTTTAGCTTGACGTTAAAATAGCTCCGATCTAATTCGGTGCCTGTAGACTGCCACTGTGTGATATTTCAATACAGCTTACAGCTTACGGTAGCTAGGCAGCCAATGTATGATTTAATAACAGTAAAAAATTGAATCCTCGATTTTTTTTTTATCTTTAATCAAAACGTTGTAAAACATAAAAAAGCAATCGAATTACATAAATTTTATTTTGAAGCAGGTTTAACTATTCAGGATAAAGTAAAAGTATTTAATTGCTAATTACTGTCCATTTCAAATGGAATATTATTAAACCAGAACTATTGTACATATTAACGATTTTTATTTATTTAATATTTAACTAGCTAGAAATATTTCTAATAATATGTCATTCTTTGTTATTTATTTCATTGGACTATAAATAATAGATGAAAATCTAGTTTTATTTTTGATTAGAATCGATTGAATCATTGTCTGTATTATAAAATAACAACTTTACAATTTTGTAATTTTGTCTTTTGTCGATATTCACTCATTATTGAATGTCAGTTAGTGAAAATAGTAGTACGAACATTATCATTTTTATAATTTAACATTACATTACTTTGTAGTAAGTTTTGAAAGCATAGTCAGGGTGTTGTCAGTTTATTGCTGCATCATTTATATTACGTCAATAATGTCCTCAAAACAAAAGCGATAGCAAAGAACTGATCAAATCAGATTTGTTTCATGTCGTCGATGTCAAATTCATTTCATGATTATTGATTATACCGTACATAGCTCTGAAGTCAACGAAATTATTATGAAACTACTTATTTATTTTTTGTGGTGGTTTTACTCGAAATAAGATATCGACAATTTAAATTAGGAACCATTTCAAGGTAATAAAATACCAGCTGAATTTGAATCCATTAACATACTATAACAATCTTACGTTCATGTTGAATTGAATTTTACTGAAGACGGATATACGATCCTTATTCAATGCATGAAATCTTGTTAAAGTTGATATCAATGAAGTGATTGATATATTATTTTAGTAGGAATGAAGCTTATGTATATCATCGTATAATTTGCTCAATACAATAGTGAAGCTCAGATCAAGATACACTTACCTATGCTATCGTTGTTTTTTCTCCAGAGTCTATTTCTTCAGATGTGATGTCTACGGAAGTGTTAACACGACTCTTACGAACGTCGCGACGCTTGCTTCCATTTTCCCACTCCCTTGTCATTACCCCTTCCAGTAGAACTACATAAATAATTACCGAAATAATTTCTATAAAAATTTCCTATTTGTTTGCTTTTGTGTATACTGCTTTCATACAAAAAAGTATGCAGATTACTTTCAAATATATATCAGCAAAAATTTCTTAACGAGATCTGATAGATAGCATTCTTCGTAGTACCGACTCGAAAAGACTTATTGTATATTATAAATAATAAGAGTAAATACTTTTCTATAGATTATCATATTTATTTTCATTTTAAACTTTGTGTTCATTATTAAATTCTAAAATAATCTACTATAGTAAAGATTTCAGCTGTTATTTTTATTTTAACCATGATATAAACTAGATCGTGACGACAGAGCGATTTACTTTTAGAACAGCTGACTTAACATACATTTAGCCTGAACAAACCTTGTGAACATTCGCACTAAAAGGTATCACAGTTATGATATTTATTATAAATATATCTCTCAGATAAAAAAAGTTTTTTAGATTTAAATCAATCTAAGTAGATTTAGTTTATTTTATTTTAAAATTAAATGACTAATCTGTTTCGTTAAATTTACCATGGCATTATTATTTCCACCTGTCATTTAATCTAAACGTAACTCTCCAAAGGAGAATAAATTTACTTAACATCAATAAAGTTAGATCAAAACGATTTTCGAGAGAAATAAAACAAATGAAAGACACGAAATGTCAATAAATGTTGACTCTGTGGTCCAGCCCCAAAATTTTCTGTGGCTTTCAAACTCGAAAAGCTCAAAATACATTATTGTTTAGAGCTTCGAGGTCTTTACCTGCAAAAAAAGTTGAATCTTCTCTTTAATTAAAAACATATGTCACATCAAAGCTAATTAACAAAATAGATTTTCTTTTTTACGCACAAGTGCTCGCGTAATGCTTTTTATAGATTCATTTTAGTGGATATTTTTGTGTAAATTATGTACAACTTAATGTTATCTTTATCCAATCAGGTATTCGAAAAATAGGCTTTACATATGAGGCATTTCACGCCAAATCGGACGTTTTAAAAAATTGTAATTTTTGATTTCCTCGATTTTTTAAAATTTTTTTGTACCCGTCAAAAAACTCTTCTTCCGAAATATTGAGATTTTTTTGATAACTGGTTCAAAAGATATCGAATTTCGACAAAAAACCGCTCATTTATGGTGTTTTGCTGATAACTTCTTAGGGAATGTTTCAAATCAAAATACTCACTAAATAAAAAACTATTCTTTTTTCATGTACTTTTCGAAAGAAAATATAAAAAAATGCCATTCGGCAGCCGAAATGGAAGGTAGATTTTCCAATTAATCTATATAAAAAGTTTCATACATACACATCTTGTGATATATGTTAATGTATAGTCATGATATGAAATTAGGCTTGTTTTCTAAGAGTGAGGGTAAAAAAAGAAAACGACTATTTTCGATAGAGAACTTCAGATAGTTGATTTGACAAATCATTACATAGGTAATGTACCAAACGAACCTTCACGTAAACAAAGTATAGAAAAGTTAATTAGTATGAGATCATAATTGTAATTGCTATTACGATGGCAAGATCAGTTATAATTATAGGACGTACAGGTACGATTGAAACATCATAAATAATAAAAGAAATACTTTCAAAATATAAAATAACTGTGAAATTTACAGGTTATTTTGTTCACAATAAAATACAACTGACAAAATTGTATTATAATGGGAAATGTATAAGTTGCGTGGAATGAACCCTATATTGTCAGCATTTTTTGATTCCATTAGAATTTTAAAGGCTATCGAATAATTAGAAGAAATGGTCAAAATATGAAGTTTAAGGTCTTTAATTAAAGCTTATTAGACAAGCTTTCAAATACTTTTTACTGGAATTGTCTATCAGTTTTAGTTTTAATGTTATATGAACTTCAATAGTGAATAAAAACTGATATTTTCGAAAAATCGTGAACATTTCAAACAGCCATTACTTCAAAACTAATCGAGCGATTTCACTCATCTTTGAATTTGATCAAGATAATCGCCTATAGAATAACTGTAACAAATTTCATTAAGATCCGATAAGAACTGTGGGCGCTATCGTAATGACAAGACCAGTGATAATCATAGGGATTAGAGGTACATTTGATACATCATAAATAATAAAAGAAATACTTTTAAAATATAAAATAGCAGTGAAATTCACAGATTATTTTGTGCACATTAAAATACAACTGACGAAACTGGATTATAATGGGACAAGCATAACTTATGTGGAATGAAAACCATATTTTCAACATTTTTTGATTCCATTAAAATTTTCAAGGCTATCAAATTATAGGAAGAAATGGTCAAAATGTAAAGCTTAAGGTCATTAATTAAAGCTTATTAGTCAAGCTTTAAAATACTTTTTACGGAAATTATCTATGAGTTTTAGCTTTAAAGTTATATGAACTTGAAAGAGGATAAAAATTTTTTTTATTGAAAAATCGTGGAAATTTGAAACAGCCATATCTTCTAAACTAATCGAACGATTTAGCCCATCTTCGAACTTAACCGTGATAATCGCCCATAGAATAAGTGTGAAAAATTTCATTAGGATCCGATAAGGATTCTAGGTGCAATCGTGTTCTCAAAACTTGGTTCTATTACATATATATATATATATATATATATATATATATATATATATATATATATAAATTTTTCAACGAATGCTATTTTCGAACTCTACTCAACTAATTATGATAGGTTGTGACAAAATTCCTTGAAAAATCGACCATGAGGACAAATACAATACCTAGATTTTTAAAAAAATCTACCTAAAAAGGCCATTCGGCAGCCGAAATGGAAGGTAGATTTTCCAATTAATCTATATAAAAAGTTTCATACATACATATCGTGTGATACATGTTAGTGTATAGTCATGATATGAAATTAAGCTCGTTTTCTGAGAATGAGAGTAAAAAAAGACAACGACTATTTTCGATAGAGAACTTCAGATAGTTGATTTGACAAAACATTATGTAGGTAATGTACTAAACTAACATTCACATAAACAAAGTATAGAAATTTTAATTAGTATGAGATCATAATTGTAATTACTATTACGATGGCAAGATCAGTTATAATTATAGGATGTACAGGTATGATTGAAACAGCATAAATAACAAAAAAAAATACTTTTAAAATATAAAATAGCAGTGAAATTTACAGGTTATTTTATTCACATTATAATACAACTGACAAAATTGTATTATAATGGGAAATGCATAAGTTATGTGAAATGAAAACCATATTTTCAACATTTTTTGATTCCATTAAAATTTTTAAGGCTATCAAATTATTGGAAGAAATGGTCAAAACATTAAGTTTAAGGTCTTTAATTAAAGCTTATTAGACAAGCTTTCAAATACTTTTTACTGGAATTGTCTATCAGTTTTAGTTTTAATATTATATGAACTTCAATAGTGAATAAAAACTGATTTTTTCGAAAACTCGTGGAAATTTCAAACAGCCATAACTTCACAACTATTCGAACGATTCAGCCCATCTTTGAACTTGATCAAGATAATCGCCTATAGAATAAGTGTGGAAAATTTCATTATGATCCGATAAGAATTGTAGGTGCTATCGTAATGACAAGACCAGTTAAAATCATACGTCGTAGAAGTACATTTGATACATCATAAGTAATAAAAGAAATACTTTTAAAATATAAAATAGCTGTAAAATTTACAGGTTATTTTGTGCACAATAAAATACAACTGACGAAATTTGATTATAATGGAAAATGCATAAATGATGTTGAATGAAAACCATATTTTCAACATTTTTTGATTCCATTAAAATTTTCAAGACTATCAAATTATTTGAAGAAATGGTCAAAACATCAAGTTTAAGGTCATAAATTAAAGCTTATTAGACAAGCTTTCAAATACTTTTTACGTAAATTATCTATGAGTTTTAGTTTTAAAGTTATATGAACTTGAAATTGGATAAAATTTTTTTTTTTTGAAAAATCGTAGGAATTTGAAACAGCCATATCTTCTAAACTAATCGAACGATTTAGCCCATCTTCGAACTTAACCGTGGTAATCGCCCATAGAATAAGTGTAAAAAATTTCATTACGATCCGATAAGGATTCTAGGCGCAATCGTGTTCTCAAAACTTGGTTCTATTACATATATATATATATATATATATATGGGCAGATCCATTAATTCTCGACGAAAGTGTGCGCACTCAGGTCAACGATTTTGATGTCGATTTTTTCCTCAAAATTACACCTTCAAAAAAGAAGATCCTGAGAATTTGGACCCGATATAATCAAATCTGGCCGCTGGAGAATTTTTTGAATTTTTAAAAAAGTCGATTTTTCACTGATTTTCGAATATTTGTATCTCAGCTTCTATATAACTTAAAGGCTCCTGTCCAACGGCATTTTTCTCAGTAGACTCTCTACTTTTAAGAAAAAAATAAGTATTTGGTCGAAACTCAAATAGGGCTTAGCTGACAGCCTCTAACTAACGAACTGTTTTGGTTAAATTTTACCTATTTGTAAAACACTAGTATACGTACAGTGTTCGAAGTTGAGGATCGACCAGCAGCTAATGTCTTCTATTGGGGTATACTTTAGTAGAATCTATGCAATTTTTACTTCATTGCTTCTATTGAATAAAGTTATAGCCATCTGAAACCAATCAAATTTTAAAAAATTGCAGTTTTCAGATGGCTAGAACTTTTTTCTCGGAACTTCGATTTCCTTCAAACTTTCAGGAAAGTTGCTTTATTATGTTCCTTAAAATTCCTGTTTTTATATTGAGTAGGTGCTCCGTCTGAAAAGTAAATAACATTTTTTATCCATGGGTACTCATCTTTTATTATTTCCATGAGCTTTTCTCGAAAAGCATGAACAGTGTAAGCAACGTGATCAGTCGTATCACTTATTACACAGAAAATCATCTGTAGGAGCTTTTCTTTATCGGTCTCCTGAGGATCTTTATAATAAACGCAGAAAGGATGAAGTGTTGCCTGAGAATTATTGTAGTAAAATGATTGAACAGATCTTTGTATTATAAAAGAATAGTTTTCTGCAAAATCCATGGTAATAATGCAAGTATGGGGCTCTAATTTAGATTTGCAATCATATAAATAATTTTTCTGTGAATCTGCAATGTAATGATGTACAGTCAATTTCCATACATCAGAACATAAAGCTTCTAAAAATATTTCTTTCTTTTCATTATGAGTGGTTAAAGTTGCTCTACTGCCTTCTGTATCCCATTTTTTGTAATTAATTAAATCATGAGGTATAGCGATGTTTGATTCATTCAATAAATTTTTCATTCCTGCTACTCCAGGACATTTATGACATTTATGTAACATACAATCTACATTATCAACATTACAAACTGCGACTGCGAATAAATCTCTATATTTTATGTTAGTTTTCAAAGCCGATATCTTTAATTTAACATTTTCATGTTCGGTGCAAACACAAATTTCATGAGTTCCCGGGTCACCAGCGAATACACATTCCTCCGGCTTTAATGAAGCAAAGAAAGAAAACTTCGGTAAATTGTCATACTTTGAATAATCATTAATAAAATTGCTGTATAAATCTCGAAGAGTATACAACAACATTTTTTTCTGCACTGATTCTCCTGAATCGGAACCACTTCCACTTTTTTTTTTGTATTGTTTTATACCTGGACAAATATAACAATTTTTTTCGTCTAAATAATAATTTTTTATAATATCTCTCATTTCATCTGGTATTTTCCAAAACTTTTTCCGCTCCCTTAGTGTTAATAAGCCTGAAAAAAAATTTAATTGTAGTTAAAATTTTAATAAAAATTAAAAATAAATGTAGAACTGATAAATTGAAATAAAATTGGTAGTATAAACTCAAATGAAATTTTATTATTATAATTTTTGGAGGAGGACTGCGATATATATCAAATTATATACTGTACCGTTTTCGACTTTGATCTTTTTAAATTCTCTGAACATATAATTAGAACAATCAAAGTATTGTTTAACTTGTTTTAATTCCCAAGATAGTGGTAATATTGTCAGTACTTGAATCTTTTCAGAAATACTTTTTGATTGCTGAAATTTATTTTGTAAAGATAATATAATGTCGTTAAGCGTATTACTATCTTCTATTAAATTCTGTGTTATTGGATTATTGAATCTTGAAACATTAAAATCGTATGCATTATTTATTTTTTGAGTAAGTTTATCTAAAACTTCCAGTAGAGTTTCTTCTGCTTTTCTTTGCAAACGTTCCGTAGATAATTTATATTTATGTAGGGTATAGTAGTCTTATTAATTATGAGGGTGTATATTGTTAACTCCTAATTTTATTTAAAATGAACATGAAGATGAAATACATAAATACTTATGTGACCTTCTGAGTCGACTACAACTTACAGACTAACTACATTTCATATTTAGTTAAGAGCCAAGCCCCAGCATTTGCTTTTCTCACACTTTTATTTCTTTGGGACTCTTGGCTCTTTTCTTGCACTGCAATAAAACAACAGATGTTGAGGGTTTACTCATAAACACAAATTTTAAAATCTTAATCCTTACGCACCATAAATCATACTCTTACATTTATTACTTAAGTGTCCTTTAGTGAAAGTTTCTAAAATGAAATAAAATAAAATAAACCAATACTTAGAATCTATAAGAAAAACACATATACGCGCACTTAAAATATTTTACGATCCTACACTCGGCCATCCTGGTTGACATCTGTCCCCAGATGTCTCGTCGTTTCGTTACTCAACTTCAGAGTCACTGACATTCAACTCTCTAGCATTAGAATCGGTTTCGTCGTTGTCCTTTGCCCACATCTTTAAATGGTCAGCCGATGTTGTTGTTTGCCGTGGACCATCATGTTCTCCTACTTTAGAAACGACATATCTATCGTTACGTAATACTCGTACGATACGATAAGGGCCAAAATATTTAGAGTGTACTTTCAGACCTGGACCCAGTTGGGTACGCTTAATCGCAACTAAATCGTCCTCTTTGTAATTGGTTGCTTCTTTCCTTTTCTTATTGTAATTGCGTATATTTTCTTTTTGGATTTTTGAAATCTTTTCTTTAGCTTCTCGTCGCAGTTCGTCTCGTTGTTCTTCAAACATATTTACCCATTCCTCTTCAATGATCTCGCGTATTTCAGGATCGTCTTTTAATCTTATGTTAGTTCCAATCAGCAATTTGAATGGAGATTTCCCTGTACTACGATGAAGTGTAGCATTCAGGTATCTTTGAACAACACTAAGGTGTTTATACCACTCTTCAGGTTTCGGAGCAGACAGTTTCGTCAACAAAGGTATAATTGTTCTGTTCACTCTTTCTACCTGACCATTACTTCTTGGGACACCCGTTGTGATTTTAATATGCTGAATATCTTCTTCTTTACAATAATCAGAGAATGCAGTAGAGGTGAATGCAGTCCCTCTATCAGTGATGATTCTTCTTGGATTCCCGAATGTCATTGATTGTTTTCGAAGTCGATCTAACACACTCGCGGTATCAGTAGAACGCGTTGCATACAACCACACAAACTTTGAAAAAGCATCGACTATAACTAAAATATGACGATACGATTTTTTAATTGACGGTATTGGGCCTAAATGATCCATATGATAAGTGTCCAATGGAACACTTCCTTTATCAATAGCATGCAACATACCCTCTTGTTTACCCTGTTTTTTTTCAGCCAATATACAGTCAACACAATTTTTCACAACTTGCTCTACTTTCTCACGCATACCATTAAACCAAAAATCTTTTCTCACTAACGTTTCGGTTTTTATAATGCCGAAATGACCACGTTCATGGGCGCGTCTTATTACCTGAGTTTGCATTACCTTAGGTACAACAAGTAAAGGTTCGTCGTTTACAATCTTGTACAACAAATTATTTTTCATTTCATACCCATTAGTTTTGTCATCATGCACTGACTTACATAATTCTTTTAAATATTCATCCTCATTTTGTGCTCTCTTTAATTTAGTTAAAATGGTTTCGTCACACTCATTCAACAACATAATACTTGGTAGTGGGTTTCTACTTAACGCGTCTACATGCGACATTTGTCTACCTGGCCTGTGTACAATTGTATACTGAAATTCTTCTAGTAGTAAAGCCCATCTAGCCACACGCACACATAGATCTTTCTTATTCATTGTCATTTGAAACGCTTGGCAATCAGTTACAATGGTAAAAGGTATACTAAGTAAATAGACTCTAAATTTCTTTAATGATTTTATAATAGCGAGCACCTCGAGCTCATAACTTGTATACTTTTCTTCGGCGACGGTTGTCTTACCGCTAGCAAAATATACAGGGTGAAATTTATTATCATCGATATTTAATTGCATCAGAATAGCTCCATATCCGAATCTCGAAGCGTCTGTATGCAACTCAGTTTCAGTGTTATGACGGTACAACTTTAAAACTGGACCGCTGGCCAACATTGATTTTAATTTATTAAATGCTTCTACTTCATTAACCCCAAACGCGAATTTGACATTAGCCTTTAATAAATTTGTTAACGGTCGAGCTATTAAAGAATACCTCGGAATAAATTTTCTAAAATACCCCGTGAGTCCCAAAAAACTCTGTACACTTTTCATATTACTGGGTTTTGGAAAGTTTACAACTGCATTCGTTTTATGATCGGATGGCTTAACCGTCCCTTTCTCTACAATGTGTCCTAAGTATTCTATTCTATCCTTCAGTACCTGGCATTTTCGCCAGTTTATTATTAAACCGTACTGGCTAGCATGATTTAAAATTACTCTTAGCCTATCTATTGCTTCTCTTAAATTTTTTGCGAGAATAATTAAGTCGTCCAAATAAATTACTAACCACCCCTTACTTACATGTTCTCTAAAAATAGCACAAACAAATTTTGAAAAAACTGCCGGGCAGTTACAAAACCCAAATGGCGCTTTTAAAAACTCATACTGACCATTAGGCGTGACGAATGACGTATATTTTCGGCTAGATTTTTCTACAGGGACTTGTAAAAATCCATTTTTAAGATCTAATGTGGTATACACTTCAGAATCTTGGAGTAAATCTATTTGATCCTCTACTAACGGTAACGGAAATCGATCTTTAACGACTTTCTTATTCAGCGCTCTATAATCTACGCAAACACGTATTTCACCGCTTTTCTTTTTAACTAAAACGATGGGACTAGCATACTCTGAATCAGACGGTTGAGCTATCCCTTCTTCGATCCAACCCTTTACAATTTTTTCAACTTCCTCTCTTTCATGCGGAGGTAATCGTCGTGGTCGTGAATAAACCGGTATATCATCTTTTAGAATTATTTTTAATTCTACACCTACTTCTCGCGTTTTTTCCGGCTTATACTCCGTTATGATTTTTTCAACTTCTTTTCGATCATCAATGTTTTCTATGTGTGATAAGTCTACACTGAGTACATTGTTCTCGTCAATAGCATTAATTTGAAAAATATCCGGCAAATCATCAGAACTATCTTTATCTTCCGAAATCATTGAGATCTTAATTTTACCTGCACTAATATTTAGTTCTACCTGGTTCAAAAAATCGGTGCCTATAAGAACGGAATGTTTGAAAATTGTACCTGAGACAACATGAAACTTTACTTTAAAATTAACATCATCTATCATTACATCAGTTACAAATTCGCCAATCGTTTCATTACCCGATGACCCAATACCATCAAATCTTAAATTACTACGTACTAACTTAGGTGAACCTATTTTAATATACTCATCTGCACGCATTAGTGTTAGATCGCTACCCGTATCAATCAACGCTGTGAGTTGAGTACCACCGATGCTGACTTCCTTCAGATGCTTCTTCTTACTTGACTGGAAAAGGCTGTTCGCCTCCTGAATCTGATCAGCCCTTGTTGATCCCTTTGGACAGCTCGAAGCAATGTGGCCGTGTTCATTGCACTTAAAACATTTCATTCCTTTGTCTTTCACTGGACACGTATCGTTTAGATGATCAGATGCACCACAAGTAAAACAACGTCTCTGTTTTTTGTAACCGTCTATAACTTTTTTCTTTTTATCATCTTTTCCACTAATGTTCTTCGTTTTTTCATCTTTGTGTCCGTTATTTTTAAATTTTCCTTTCACCTCACTTTTTTTCATGGCTTCATACTGCAGCATTTTTTCTTTCAACTGACGTATATTTTTCGCACCATACAGTATTGCTTTATTAGTCGAATCATCAGGAATCCCATCAATTATATACTGGATTACTGAACGAGTGTCTACATCTGCTTGATTTGCAATATCCAACATCTTATAAATGTATGATTGAAACGTTTCGTCATACTTCTTTTTTCTTTGTGCCAATTCTCGGTGAACTTGATACCCATCAACAGTTTCTTCGAATTCTTCTTTTAATGCTTTCTTTAGTTTTATCCATGTCTTTGCACATTTTTCGTACCGAACAAATAATTTTGCGGAGCCGTGAAGTAACCGTTTGGCGTATGTTACTTTCTGGATATCCACCCACTTACACGTCTCTGCCATCTCTTCAAAATCATTTAACCATATCTTAACATTCACATGGTCATCACCACTAAACTTTTCCATTGACTCTTCAACATCTTTGAATGTGAGCAATGGTTGTCTATAATTATCTCTACGCCCGATAGCTCTTCTGCGTCGCCGAGGAACTTCCTCTGCACCGTCTTCACTGTCTTCAGAGTTACTGTCGTCGCTTTCTTCATCGTCATCGTTATTTTCGTCGTGATTTTCAGCGTTATCTCCAAGGTGTTCTTCATCACCTACGGGATTCACTTGAACGTTGTTACCATTCGGTGGATTGAGCGCTGCACGAAGCCGCTCTCTTAACACCGGCTTGTTGCCGACTATAGGAAGACCCAACTCTCCTAATCTTCTTCGTAATTCTTCAACATTACAGCCGTTAATGTCAACTTGATCAGCCATAGTGTATTACCGTTTAGTTATTTTGCAGCAAATTATCTTAGCAACTTTAATACACAACTTATAAGTTAATTGCTCAAAATGTCTTTAACTGGTCTTAATACTATACACTGGTCACAAGCACTACTGACACAACTGACACTTCAACTTATTGTTCACAACTTTTACTCAATACACACGGATCACAATTAAATGGCGCACTATATCCCGGACGAGCCCCCAAAATATGTAGGGTATAGTAGTCTTATTAATTATGAGGGTGTATATTGTTAACTCCTAATTTTATTTAAAATGAACATGAAGATGAAATACATAAATACTTATGTGACCTTCTGAGTCGACTACAACTTACAGACTAACTACATTTCATATTTAGTTAAGAGCCAAGCCCCAGCATTTGCTTTTCTCACACTTTTATTTCTTTGGGACTCTTGGCTCTTTTCTTGCACTGCAATAAAACAACAGATGTTGAGGGTTTACTCATAAACACAAATTTTAAAATCTTAATCCTTACGCACCATAAATCATACTCTTACATTTATTACTTAAGTGTCCTTTAGTGAAAGTTTCTAAAATGAAATAAAATAAAATAAACCAATACTTAGAATCTATAAGAAAAACACATATACGCGCACTTAAAATATTTTACAATCCTACATTTATTTATAGGATCTATATCTAATTCTTTCAATATACTGTTGATTGAATTGACATTTTGCGAATTAGATTGATAGTAGGATCCAGATGAACACGGTTGTGAAGTTAAACTTTCAAATATTGAATTTCCTCGTGATAAAGTCGAGCTATCGCCTCTTACAATGTTCTGTTCTTCAAAATTTTCAATTTCCATAGGCTCCGAGTTATCCAAATGTTGCTCAACTATTTGCTTTATTGATGTTTCACAGGTTCGGCACCACTTATCCCCAGGAATTAAGCTTATTGAATGGATTTCTGTTAAAATTTTATTTAAATTTTCACAAGTCTCTAAACTTATTGTTCTAAGATAATTAATTATGTTTTTTTTTATGTTTTTTTAAAGGATCACAATACTTGTATTGATATTGAGAAAAGTATTCTAAAAATCAGAGCTTATGATGATGACAAATTTTCCCATCTGAAATTTGTTCATAAAATTGTTCGTCTTGTAACCTCAACTTTAAAAGTAAAATATTTTCTTCACTCAATTCACTTAAATTATATAGAATTTTATTTTCAGAATATGTCACTAAATGACATTCTGAATCAGGTAATAAACCAATATAACACTTATCCATTGTTTCAAGTTTTGATAGTTTAAACACTCCAAATTAAAAACATAAAAATTTCTAAATACTGTAGACCTTCATACCTAGAGAACTTCAACGTAGATTGCAATGCTTTCATGAGCGTATGATAACATTGGTACCTCAGTTACGCCACGAAGCGGATAAATTGAGTAACAGAGTAGCCCGAGTGCGACTTTTGAAACAAATTCAAACAATATAAGAACGATAGCGCTTTTGAGGGTAAAATGTTTACTTGAGACGTTACTCAAATGGTTACTGATAGCAGCTATATCTATGTACAGAGAATATTAATAATTCACTTGTCTATAAGATATGAATAATTCGATAGATATGTAAGAAATTATCAGCAAATATTATATTCAACAACGCAATTTTGGCAATATTAAAAAATTCATAACTTGAATACAAGCTCGATTCCCTAGCCCCGATTTTCAGGGCTTTTTAGGAACATAATAAAGCAACTTTCCTGAAAGATTGAAGGAAATCGAAGTTCCGAGAAAAAAGTTCTAGCCATCTGAAAACTGCAATTTTTTTAAATTTGATTGGTTTCAGATGGCTATAACTTTATTTAATAGAAGCAATAAAGTAAAAATTGCATAGATTCTACTAAAGTATACCCCAATAGAAGACATTAGCTGCTGGTCGATCCTCAACTTCGAACACTACGTATACTAGTGTTTTACAAATAGGTAAAATTTAACCAAAACAGTTCGTTAGTTAGAGGCTGTCAGCTAAGCCCTATTTGAGTTTCGATCAAATACTTATTTTTTTCTTAAAAGTAGAGAGTCTACTGAGAAAAATGCCGTTGGACGGGAGTCTTTAAGTTATATAGAAGCTGAGATACAAATATTCGAAAATCAGTGAAAAATCGACTTTTTTAAAAATTCGAAAAATTCTCCAGCGGCCAGATTTGATTATATCGGGTCCAAATTTTCAGGATCTTCTTTTTTTAAGGTGTAATTTTGAGGAAAAAAATCGGCATCAAAATCGTTGACCTGAGTGCGCACATACATATATAAATTTTTCTACGAATGGTATTTTCGAACTCTAATCAACTAATGATGATAGGTTGTGACAAATTTCCTTGAAAAATCGACTATGAGGACAAATACAATACCTAGATTTTTTAAAAAATCTACCTAAAAAGGCCATTTGGCAGCCGAACTGGAAGGTAGATTCCTCAATTAATCTATATAAAAAGTTTCAGACATACATATCTTGTGATACATGTTAGTATATAGTAGGTTGGTCGTTAAAAATTAAATTTTCTCAGACGCCCCATGGAAAGCTTTTTTTTAGTGAAAAAATACGTGGGGAATTTGGTTTTTTCATTTTAAGTAAAAAGAACACGTGCCGCAGGACGATCAAAGTTCATTTTTCGATGCAATCGCGGTTTTTTCTTTAATATCTTATAAAATATGCACATTAAAGGAAAATATTATGGGAACAATTCTGTAGGGAATTAAATTTTTGACAAAATAGGTCACATTAATTTTTTTACAAAATGTGTATTTATGAAGATATTTTAAAAAAACTTTTTTAGAGCTTATCAATTGAGCATTTTGAGGTTAACAAATGTCAAAAATAGCGTTTTTCTTTAAATATGAAAACTTCGTTACTCGTGACATATTAATTCTTAATGCTTGTTATAGTTTTTATATACTTAGAAAAATGTCATTTTAAAAATTTGTAATCCTTAAAACGCTCGATTGATAAGATATAAAAAAAGTTTTTTCAAAATATCTTCATAAATACACATTTTATAAAAATTGCGTGGTGCCGTGGGACACCAGATAGGAACGAAGTTCCTTATTATAAAAATATTAATTTCAAGTTCTATTCGAAGTATAAAGAAAATGATTATTGGGGTATACATTTTTATTATGATTTTTCTTTCGATAGGTGTGTATGCTGTGGAGAATAAGCATACACAATAGACTGGGCCAAAAAAATCGATTATTTTTTTTTTTTTCGATACTGTAAAAATATTATTCCTGATGACCAAAAAAAATTATTGTGCAAGTTTGAGTCCTTAATATTGATATTAAGAGGTGTATCGTTACGACTATTTTTATGACAGAAATTTCATGTATTACCTCAAACTCGTAAATCATCTATCTGAAAAATTTGAGCAATGTATAGTCTTGAAAAAATTGAATTCCCTACAAAAAATCTCTATTAGGAAATTGCCGTGAAACGGGCCGTTTCCACGTAACCGTTCCTTAAAAATTGATTTGTTTTTTTAATTCTTTGATTCTATTTTGGATTTTTGTAACTACTAGAAATATTAAAATTTTTTTTTACGCAAGATTCATATTCTTGAAGAAAATTTGATGCTCTACAAAAAAGGTCTTCTAACATTTTTTGCTAAATTCACTCCTTTGAAAGTTATTCAAGGTTGAAGTTGAGTCAAAACGAGGTCAATAACCTGAATAACGTTCGAAGTAGTGAATTTAGAAAAAATGTTAGAAGACCTTTTTTGGAGAGCATTAAATTTTCTTCAAGAATATGAATCTTGCGTAAAAAAAATTTTAATATTTCTAGTAGTTACAAACATCCAAAATAGAATCAAAGGATTCAAAAAACAAATCAATGTTTAAGGCACGGTTACAAGGAAATGGCTTATTTGACGTCAATTTACTAAGATAAATTTTTTGTAGGGAATTTAATTTCTTTTAAGAATATACATTGCTTAAATTTTTCAGATAGGTGATTTACGAGTTTTGGGTAAAAAATGAAATTTCTGTCAAAAAATTAATAGTCGTAACGATACACCTCTTAATATCAATAATAAGGGCTCAAACTTGCACAGTAATTTTTTTTAGTCATCAGGAATAATATTTTCACAGTATCGAAAAAAAAAAAGTATAGTCGATTTTTTTTGGCCCAGTCTAATACATTCCTATACATAGTGTATAGCCAGAGTTGCAAATAGCGCATTCAATTTATAACTGCATTCGTGTTTCAATTAAATTTTTCTTTATATTTCATAATCCAAAAACAACAAATTAAAAATGATTTTGTAATTTTCTAATTGAATATCTTTGAATTGGAAATAATTTTTTCATTTTTAATCCAACATTTGTCAATTAAAAATTAAATTTCAAATTTTCAATTCGTAAAGTATCGTTAAAATGTAATGGCTTAATTTTCAAATCTACGTTTTCAAATAAAACATTAAATAAAAAATTTCAATTCGGAAAACCAGATTAAAAAATTTCTTTCTAATCTCTAATTCCATATCTAATAATTAAAAAGTCAATCAAAAATTTTAATTAGCCATAGCTAAAGGGGATTAGAAAATTACATTCTGTTTCTAAATTTTCTATTTTTGGATAAAAAAATTAAATAAAATATTTTTTATTCCGAACATCGGATTGGCGTTGGTTTAATTTTAAATTCTCTGCTTACGCTGAAAATTATTCAAAAAATTTAATGCTCAAATGTCTTAACTATGCATGATCTTCTTAATTCAAATTCTATTATATCTGACGATCAACAGTAAGTTTAAAAATATTCAAACTTGAAGATCAAGTAAAACAGTATTCTTTCCTGTTATAAGTGCTGTCAAATTTTTTGTCTTGATTACTTATTTGATTGCGTACCGAATCTGAATTAAAAAGTAATTTTCAGTTTTTGATCCCACGTGTTGGAATTAATAAGTAATTTTTTAATTTTTAATCCCACGTATCTGAATTAGAATTAATTTTTGAAATTTTAGATCCACGTGTCAGTTTAAAAACTACTTTTTTAAATTTTAATTTCACTTCTCTTATTAAAAATTGGTTTTTCGATTCTTAATCCCACGTGTTTATATTTAAATTAATTTTTCAATTTTTCAATTCAAGTTGTTGAATTAAAAATTAACTTTGTAATTTTATTCGATATAATTTCAATTACGGATTGAAAATTCAATTTTTGATTCCAAATATTCTCATTAAAGAATTCGCAACCCTGTGTATAGCCTCCCTGCGTTTAACGTAGTAATAATGATCAGATGGTTCCACTTTTGACTACCAGATGGTGTAATTATCGAATGATATAATAATAATAGCAAACGGCAATAATAATAACAGTCATCCTATAGACTATACATTAGACAGCGTATAGCCACCATACATAAACTATACATAAAAAGGTTACGATATTTTTTCTCGCGTTACGGACGTTTTTTTGCCGGCTAGGGTACCCCTCCGCAACGCGCCATAAGGAACTTCGTTCCAAAAAAATGAATATAACCTATTTTGTCAAAAATTTAATTTCCTACAAAATTGATCCTACGATTTTTTCCTTTAAACTGCATATTTCATGAGATATTTAAAAAAACCGCGATTGCATCGAAAAATAAACTTTGATCGTCCTACGGCACGTGTTCTTTTTACTTCAAACGAAAAAACCGAATTCCCCACGTAATTTTTCACTGAAAAGAAGCTTCTTATGAGGCGTCTGAGACAATTTAATTTTTAACGACCACCCTAGTATATAGTCATGATATGAAATTAGGCTCGTTTTCTTAGAATGAGGGTAAAAAAAGACAACGACTATTTTCGATAGGGAAATTCAGATAGTTGATTTGACAAAACACTATATAGGTAATGTACCAAACTAACCTTCATGTAAACAAAGTATAGAAAATTAAATTTGTATGAGATCATAATTGTAATCGCTATTACGATGTCAAGACCAGTTATAATTATAGGACGTACGGGTACGATTGAAACATCATAAATTATAATAGAAATACTTTTAAAATATTAAATAGCTGTGAAATTTACAGGTTATTTTGTTCACAATAAAGAAAAAACTGACGAAATTTGATTATAATGGGAAATGCTCAAGTTATGTGGAATGAAAACCATACTTTCAACATTTTTTGATTTCATTAAAATTTTCAAGGCTATCAAATTATTCGAAATAATGGTCAAAACATAATGTTTAAGGTCATAAATGAAAGATAATTCGACAAGCTTTTAGAAACTATTTACGGAAATTGTGTATGAATATGAGTTTTACAGTGATATAAGCTTTAGCAGTGATTAAAAACTGATCTTTACGAAAAATCATGAAAATTTCAAACAGCCACAACTTCAAAACTATTTGAACGATTCAGCCCATCTTCGAACTTGATTAAGGTAATCGCCTATTAAAGCTCAACTCATCAAATTCAAGTTGGATCACTTGTATTACTAACCGACAAAAGGTTTCCACCAACCAGATGGCCTCTGGCTCGTATCATTGCACTCCACCTTGGCAAAGATGGATTGACCAGGGTTGCTACACTCAAAACAGTGAACTCGACACTCACTCGTCCAATTACGAAGCTTGCACTCTTACCAATTGGACCAGAACCTCAAAAATATGACGAAAAATAACTCAAATGGTTCAATGACATGCTCAACGAAAGATCACGTACTCAAGACCTCATCAATCATCAACTCTGTTGCTGATGGTGGGCTGAATGTTGCGTAATCACAACTACATTTGAGTTTAAATGTAGTTGCACTTCCGGCAGTTAGAGACAGCACCTCCTGGGGCCTCTTCCATAAATTTAAACGATCATGCGCAGTGCGGCGTTTGCGCATTTGCTGTTTCCGGCCTCGTGTCGAGAAGACCGACGCCATTATCTTTCGTTATATATACTGTTAAGTGTTAACACGTGCTCCAATTAATCTTTTTATTGCGCACTCAGATCGAGAAAATAAATAGAAATAATTATCTAAATAAATCAAGAAATCATCGAGCTCCAAAATTATATAATTATTTATATAATTCACAAATCAGAACTCAACAAAATAATGAATATCAAGAACTCAGAATTCCAGTGATCAACGACCACGTTTTTGAAGAGGTTACTTCGACGGGAACAATTCCAGATGCTTAATTATTCATCAATCAATTAATTCAAGTGTTCATATAAATGAAAGACTCAATATTATTATTAATTAATTATCAATATGCTATCAAATTGAAATATTATTTTCGTTCGGTAGTCTCTGTTATCATGCTACGACGTGTTCATAACCAATTTAAAATCAGTGTAAATTATTATTATTAGACTCATTGCAATCAATTAAACTTAGTGTTCAATTTTTTCGAGATTTAATATACTCACATATCATACGTTTGGTGCTCTTAGAAGTAATTATTAAGTATTCAATCATTAACTTCGCTTGGTAACCTCTGAATTCATGTTGCTTATTTTCATGACATTTTTACAATCAAAGAGTGTTCAAGTAGACTCAAATTAATTATCTCAATTTACTTCAATTAATACCTCGAGTTTAATTCTAGAATTTGTATTCAATTTATAAAGTATTCATGAGCTCAAACAATCAACAGTATTAATAAATTGAATCAACGATTTAATTTTGTAACCCAGTGATACAATTTGCTGTGACAAATAAAAATATTGCTATATTTTTTAATATACGTATTTTTCCAACAACCCAACCACCAACCAGTCCTGGAATTTAGTTATTTAATTATTATTACAACAGCAGTGTATCTCAGCTAGAAATTATCTGAAATAAAGAATCATTGAAATTGAGTCAAAGCATTATTAAAACCTCCCCCCAACGTTCCCTGACTATTAACTTCCCACTTAAAAAATTTCGAATTTTCAAAAAAAGGGAAGTTATTGGTTTTGGTGCGATTTTCGAAAATCGAACTTCCATCAGATGTCGGCGTTTTGAGGTCCTAGGAAGCTATTATGAATATTCCCGGATGGACGTCCATGTGCATGTGTATGTGTGTGTGTGTGTGTATGTGTATGTGTGTGTGTATGTGTGTGTGTGTGTGTGTGTGTGTGTGTGTGTGTGTGTGTGTGTGTGTGTGTGTGTGTGTGTGTGTGTGATCTTTTTTTTTGTCCGGAGATATCTTTGGAATGAATCAACCGATTTGAAAATTCTCGGTGGCAATTGAAAGAGCTTACCAAAACTTAGGATTGATTAGACTTTGAGGTAGATCGGTCATGTAGTTTACAATTTATACGAAGAATAAAAATTAAAATTTTTTTTGTTTTTGGTTTTTTGCGTATAACTTATAAACCGCTTGCCCAATTCACCTCAAAATGTAATCAGTTTTAAGTCTTGTTGAGCCCTTTCGATTTCCACCGAGAACGTTTAAATCGGTTCATTCGTTTTAAAGATATCATCGGACAAAAATTATGATATTTCAGTGAAGGTATGGTTTACCGGCCTAACAAATTTTTGAGCTCAAAGAGTTCTGAAATGAGCGGAAAGTTTTGGGGCTGGCCCGCAAGGTCAGGTGGTTTTCAGATTTTTTATTTTTTTATTTTTGTATTTTTTAATGGTCATTTAAAGTAAAAATTGCTACTTTTTACGAAAATTTGCGCGTTCAATATACGACTGATTATTGTTTTATGTTAATTCCCATCAATTATTTTATCGTAATCTTAAGTGCCTGACCTTTCTCCGATCCGCCACCCTGAGCCGATTTTGATGATTGTTTATTTGGTGATTATTACATCACCTGGCGCCCAACTGATAATTTTGAACAAGGTTGCCAAAAATCGTAAGTGCATATATATACATATATATACATATATACACTAATGGAAAAAATTAAAGGATCAAAAAAAAATTCTAAATTTTTAAGCGATTTTCAACAGGCTCTAACTTTGAGAGAAATGGTCGTACAAGAAAACAAAAAAACGGAAATTGTAGCTCCAAGTATCTACTTTTTGGATTAGAACTTTAAAATTTTTTAGCGTCAGCAGTATTTGAGTAATCTTAGAAAAACCAACGACAAAAAAATTTTCAAATTTTTTTAATTTTTTTTTTTTGGTCTCCGGGCGTGGAAAAAAAAATTTTTTTGAAAAAATTTTTTTTTTGAAAATTTTGTTTCGAAAAAAAAAGTTTTTTTTTTTTTGGAAATTAAAGCACTGTCTGCAATAAAATTGTGGACAAAGCTCCGAAGAAATGTTTGTTTTCATCTTGTTAAAGATTATGAGCTTTTCAGAGCAAAAAACGTGATCCTTTAATTTTTTTAAAAATTTGATCGCGTAAAACAAAAAAACGGCTGGTTGGATTAATCTGGCTTTCTGCAGGGTTTTTGTGGACATATTGAACTATAAAATGCACAGTCAACATTATCGATTTCCACAATATTTTCGTTTCAGCGCTTGATTTTCCAAAAAACCACAAAAAGCCCTTTTTTTGTTGCATTTTTAAATTCATCTGACGATAGGAAAAAATTTTTTTTTCGAATAAGCAATGACTAATCATTGAAGGGAATTTATTCAAGTTTTTAAAACCCACCATTAACTTTTTGTGCGATCATTGGTTTCTGAGATATCGATAATCAAAGACAAAAGGATCCTTTTCCATTTGAAGACCGATATCTCGGCGATAAGTGGACGTATCAAGGTCCATAAAAAAAGAAATTAAAGCTGAATAATGAAGGTATCTGATCCTTATAGTGGTTAAGCAAAAATAATTTTTTCCACGCCCGGAGACCAAAAAAAAAAAATTAAAAAAATTTGAAAATTTTTTTGTCGTTGGTTTTTCTAAGATTACTCAAATACTGCTGACGCTAAAAAATTTTAAAGTTCTAATCCAAAAAGTAGATACTTGGAGCTACAATTTCCTTTTTTTTTCTTTTCTTGTACGACCATTTCTCTCAAAGTTAGAGCCTGTTGAAAATCGCTTAAAAATTTAGAATTTTTTTTTGATCCTTTAATTTTTTCCATTAGTGTATATATATATATATATATATATAACTGGTGGTAACATGTAACTTCCAACATGGCGTCTTAGGTGGGGTATACGATAGACACACCTAACTGAGGAGTCTCAGCTATCGTATACTTAGACGAAGCGCCTCTCTCCCCACAAATACTTTTTTCTATCTCTTCTCATTATCTATCACAACGTTTCACTCTTTGGTAGTTGGCGACTTAGGCAGTGATTATTGCAATCTAATCCTAAAGTATCGTCGCTAAATATACATACTTTATTGTTGATACGTACAGAGTAATACCATATTCAAATCTACGTATACACTAGATACACTTACTCTTGGTTTAAGCTTACCCTACACCGGCACTTCGCTTTCTAACGCAGAAGAGGGAGGGGCAAGAGAGGAGCCCTAATTTAACGAGTAAGAACAATTTCTTTATTTCTCTATTTCCATTGGAGACTCGCGGTCGCGTGAACTATGGATTAAAATAGTATTCGCAATATGCTATGGTAAGGTTGAAAACTCGAAACAAGGACAATGATTGGAGTAGCGTTCGTTTGTTTGTAGTGTCCGCGAGCAGCTACTACTAACGTATATAAGAGCAGCGCATTGATAATGGAACAATCAAACTTCAACATTTATTGAGTTATTTTCACAATCGTTTGTAGATTAATGTAGTGACAAAAGCATAAATAAGAAGTTTCTGGTAACTTTGAACACCAGTGCATTCGATCTTTGATATGGATGTATGTGTGTCTGTGTCTCTTCTTATTTGTCTGCGCATGCATGTGTGTGAATATTTTTGTGTATGCATGCTTCTGTGTGTTCATGTGCGTGCGTATGTTTGTGTAGATATGTATGTGTGTCTGGCTGCGCGTCTGAATAATAGAAACGATTCAAATCAATTCAAACCAATTCTATTTCACTATTATATACATATATATATATATATATATATATATATATATATACATTCATTATTGAATGAATCGTTTTGTTGAATTAGGGTTGACTCAGTGTCAAGTGAAACCTGAGGAATATTGATGATTTCTGCCCCACAGGATCTTTCTTAGATCAAATATAATGTATTTTTTATTTTCAGTATAACTGCATAGTACTGTCATACAATATGACTAGTCTGCACCGCGGACTGGATAATTTTTTTGAGCGCGCTGACACGCGTTGTAAGCTTGCCATCTATACATATTATAATTTTAATGTATATTATCGTGTAAATTGTGTATATTAATATGTTATGCTCCTCCTAGGTGGTGTCAATATATTGTGACTTTATACTTTTTTTATGTATTTTTTATTAAAGGGTTAATTGTTCAAGGGGAATATTTTTAAGATTTGTGTTAGCGATTGCAAATGGATTAATAGCTTTCCGTACTATAATTTCCGCTTTGAAACACCAAGGTGGTGCCCTCTATGTGTTCATGTTATTATTCATATTTCCCCTTTCAGTAATACATCGTTTTATTCTTGACTAATTATCAACTTGATATTGTTCTTTCAACATTTTTGTAATTGAAGCCATAATCACGTATAATTATTTTAATCGACAGTTTTATTTTAACTCTACTAATAAGTTAAAAAAAATAATGTGATGATAAATAATACTCACGTTTGGAGAAAATTTATTTTAAGGTTAAAACCGTAAGATTTGTATTACGTTATATACATCATCAAGATTTTTATTCAATGTTGTAATACAATTCGTAATTACGATGATTAAATAATAAATATTCTTAAATTTATAAAATTATAGGTAAGTAATTAATGTACTTTTTTTTTATTTAGTATTGAATTATTTACTTGATCATTCTTGATGGAATTATTTGCTACAGTCTTTTATAAATTTTCTTATTGCTTATATATAATCTGCATAGACAACAATAATCACTGCAAATTGATTCAATTAAATGTTGGAAATGATTAGTTAAATTATGAATAATATCTTCGAAGACGTAAAATACTCTTAAAAAACTTCAGACATTTAAAATGTTTTTACAAATTTTCTTTTAATTTGTTTATACATTGTCAATGAAATATAAAATCATTTTCTGTAATAATTTCTTTTTTTACAGGGTTAACAAAATGAATACTTATAATTATTCATTGACACGGGGATTTTGATTATTTTATTCAAAATGCCACGAAAACCATTATATTCACCTGACGATATGTACAAAAAGTTGAAGAACTTTAATTTTATGGAAAATGGAAAATATTTAGATTATAAAAATCCAATATGGAAAGATGCTTTAAAATTGTTACCTGGAATGACTATGGAACATATTTGGCTATACATCACAAGAAATCGTAACAATATTTCAGTACGAATCCACGGTCCTATTAAGCGAAAAAAAAAAGAAGAAAACCATAAATCATTCTAACTGGTCAATGGATCAAATTCCAAAACATTCACCTCCTATTAATGAGGTTATTCATTTAACTGGATCTGAATGGAAGAAGTTAGGTCTTCAAGTAAAATGTTACAATGACGATAGAGAGTATGAAACTTTTGAACCCGGTTGGACCGACAAAATTTATTGTTCTGTTTGGAATAATTTTAAACTCTCTTGTCCGTTTTCATTCCAATCGCCTAAAATAAACAGAGACGGAAATATTTTTCTTTCAATCAAAGACACTTGTGGTGAGTGTAATAATGAAATTCATTTATACAGTTACGAAGAACCAGGAGACGATGGAGTTGATATCCATGTATCTACGCATGATACTAAAAATATAAAACATTTAAAAAAAAGACATTTACGTGGAAATACTCTCGTGGATACTGTGAACAAAGTAAAGTGCAAATCAACATATATGTGGCGCCGGGAAAAAGCTAACTGCTGTATGAATTTTGGTGATAATGAACCTGCTGATTTACCGAAAGAAGGTACCGTTAGAATCGCTAAATACACTGAAAAAAAGAAAGATTTAAGTTTAAAGTCGTTTCCTCATCCGATTTTGGCTCTACTAGATCTGAAAAGTAATCCCAAATACTTTGAGACTATTAGAGAAGTTTGTGCAGATAAAATGTATTTAATGTATTGGCTACCGGAACAAATTGCACTCTACAAAGCTTTTATGAAAAAAGATCCTGTTGGCAGTATTTGCATCGATGCAACTGGCAGTTTGGTGAAAAATTTACCAACAAATGACAATTCAAAGCGTGTTTTGTTATACTATCAAGTGATTGCTTCATATGAAAAATCATCTCTACCACTTCACCAATTGATAACTGAGAAACATGATTCCAATACTTTATCATATTGGTTAAGGGAATGGTTGCGCTGTGGAATTGAAGCTTCCAAGCAGGTTGTGACTAATTTTTCATTAGCTTTACTTAATGCAGGATCGTTAGCTTTCAATAACATGTCATTATAGCAGTACTATGATGAGAGTTTTCAGAATTTAATTCATAATTTACCAATAAATAAAAAAACTATTCTCAGAATTGATGTTGCTCATCTTTTTAAATTTGTTTCGCTATGGCCTTGCTTTAACAAAAACAATTTTCATCTGAAAGACTTTTATATGCGGTCTCTCAACATATTGCGTGATTCTGTTGATTTCGAAACTTTAAAAAAAAACTTGATAGCTACATTAACTGTTTGTTACTCTGAATATGAAGAAAATGATTACACTAATCCATGTTATTACTATAAGAATAAATTATTGAATTTCATGAAGAGTGGATCAGGAGAATTACCTGAGATTTCTACTGGACATTTCTTTGCTAACATGTCGTCAATAGATGAGCAATATAAAAAAAAAGATAATAAAGGTGCGAAAAAAAAAATATAGTGCGACCGATTAAAAAGTTTTTAATGGAATTGAAAATTGAATGCGATAAAAATATAAAAAGTTCAATTATTAATGAATATGTTAATAGAGATTTTGGAGATAGACTTCTAGAGTTATGTAAATATTTTACTTTATGGACTGCTATTGAACCAAGATTATTTTATAAAAATAAAATAACTAATATTAATTCAATAATGACAGCTAGTTCAGCTATAAATGAAGAGTATTTTAAGACGTAAAGAAAAACATTTTTTGTAACGATAAAAATAATCCTATTGTTGTATTTTTTAAAATTCATTTTGCGGCTTTAAGCGGCACTATGCAATTACTTGCTGCAATCAATAATTCTGAATTTAAAACGGTTCAAAAAAAAGTTAGTAGTACACGGAAAAATTGAAACCCGACTGGTTCGTGTGCAGCACACGACTGAGTCGTGTGCAAGAAAAAAAAAGGGCAAGCACACGATTGGTTCTGGTGCGCACCCGAACCAGTCGTGTCTAGCACCGTACTCAGTCTGGTGCAGCACCCGAATTGCAGCACCGTAATCAGTCATGTGCAGAACAATACTGATTTGTGTGTGCACATGAACCAGTCGTGTCTAGCACCGTACTCAGTCTGGTGCCGCCGTTGTTGCCATTCGGGTGGCGCACCAGACTAAGTACGGTGCTAGACACGACTGGTTCGGGTGCAACACCGTACTCAGTCTGGTGCTGCTCACGACTCATTCTGGTGCAACACTGTAATAATCTTATGTATTTTATGAATAAATTTCAATGACAAACAATCTAAATTACAATTAGTTAGTTTAAGTCAATTTTCTTCATCTAATTCCTATCATAAAAACCTCTTTTATATAATAATCGTGAACGCTACTAAAAGGCAGTGTTAAATTTTGCTGGTGAAAATTGCAAAAATCATACTGTTAATCATGTAACTGTGTAGATTACTATAATTTCGAACAGTAACTGTTCGAGTGTAGTACACGAGTGGTTACGGTGTTGCACCAGAATGAGTCGTGAGCAGCACCATACTGAGTACGGTGTTGCACCCGAACCAGTCGTGTCTAGCACCGTACTCAGTCTGGTGCGCAACCCGAATGGCAACAACGGCAGCACCAGACTGAGTACGGTGCTAGACACGACTGGTTCATGTGCACACACGAATTAGTATTGTTCTGCACACGACTGATTACGGTGCTGCAATTCGGGTGATGCACCAGACTGAGGACGGTGCTAGAAACGACTGGTTCGGGTGCGCACCCGAATGGATTTTAGTGGGTTCTATGGGAACTTTCGGGTAAGCGTACAGTCACATTGAATAATTTTTGTCATTACAGTTCATTGTAATGTGATATTATTAAAATTACATGTTATTATATTTCATTTCAAATTATAATTATGTAGTCATAAACAAAAAATAATCATAAACAAAAAAAAAAATAAATAAATTATTGCAATTATTCCACAGCACTCCGAGTTATGTTTTACACAACAAGTTTAACCACATAGATAATCGTATCCTCAATAAATATTTAACTTATCATATTAACAATACACGTATTTTATTGTTACTCAAATACACTACGAAGTGCTTCTGAATAATGGAAAAATGAAAAAACTATAAATAATTCCACCAAAAAATAAAAAATAAATAATTAAATCATTGAAGATAATTATAATTTAAATGAATTAAATAATTATATGTAATATATGATATTATTAGAGTATGTATCAACATAATTCATCGCGATAACTTTCCCGAAAGCTCCCATAGAATCCAATCAAATGGGTCAGAAACCACACAGAAATCAAGAGGTCTACAGGATTTTACGCAGTTTCTGACCGATTTCAGTGGATTCTATGGGAACTTTCGGGTAAGCGTACAGTCAAATTGAATAATTATTTGTCATTACAGTTGATTGTAATGTGATGTTATTAAAATTTCATGTAATTATATTTCATTTAAAATCATAATCAAGTGATTTTAAACAAAAAAATTATTTCAGTTATTCAAAAGCACTTCGAGTTATGTTTTACACAACAAGCGTAACCACTTACAGAATTGTATTCTCAATAAATATTTGACATAATATTAACAGTATATGACTTTTACCACTACTCAAATACACTACAAAGTGCCTTTGAATAATGGAAATAAAAAAAAAATAATTTTCACAAAAAATAAAAGAAAATAATGAAGTAACTGAAGATAATCATAATTCAAATCACTATCGATACGTAATTGACGATATTATTAGATTATGTTTTACTTGTAATACTTTATGCCATAGTTCCCACAGAATCCAATCAATTGGGTCAGAAACCGTATAGAAACCAAATCTATCGGTTGCTATCCGATTTTTGACCGATTCAAGTCGATTCAATGGGAACTTTTGGGTGCAATACTATCGCTGAAGTGTTACACCGTAACATGAATTTTAATATTTATTGTTGTAATAGATATTAAAATTGCCGAAGCTTCTACCGTTGTCACCACGCCCTCTACCTCTGTAGTTCTTGTTATTCTCGCGACCGCCTCGCCAATTCTGCCTCTGTTTCCCACCATTCTTTCTTCTTTTTTTATTATTTAGATTTCTTTGTGACTCTTTGTCTAAAAAATTTTAAAGATATTATAAAAGAACATAAAAAAAAAATTTTTTTTTAAATTAAAAAAAAATCACAAAAAAAAGTAAACAAAAAAATTGGTGTAAAAATATCCACAACAAAAAAATTTCTGGGCTTAAAAATTTCTAATTCCCCTAATACAATTTTTGTTTGCCCTAAGAAATTTTTCGCATTATGAATTGAAAACAAAATCTTTCTTGAGGCAAGAAAAATTTTTTGGAGCGTCAAAAATATTTTTAAGGCGAGAAAATATTCTTGCACCAAGACATTTTTTCTAGTTTTAAGAAAATTTTTGTCTTAAATTCATGGTGCAAACGAATTCTTGTATCAAAAAATCCTTTTTTTCTGGGTAAAAGAAAATATGGTCCAAGCTATATGACCTCGCGCTTGCCATCGTCATCGCTTGAATAGTTAACTGAAGCTGCTGGAGGTACGACTAGAGCTACTGGTACAGCTGGAGCTACTAATGCGGCTGGAGCTACTAGTGCATCTGGAGCTACTGACACGGCTGGAGCTATCGGTGCGGCTTGAGCTACTGGCACGTTTGGAACGACTGGTGCTGCTGGAGCTACTGGTGCATCTAGAGCTACTGGTGTGGCTGGAGCAATCGGTACGGCTGGAGATACTAGTGGAGCCACTAGTGCATCTGGAGCTACTGGCACGGCTGGAGCTATCGGTGAGGCTGGAACTACTGGTACGTTTGGAGCTACTGGCGCAGCTGGAGCTACTGGCGCTGCTGGAGCTATCGGTACGGCTGGAGCTACTGGCGTAGCCGGAGCTACTGGCGCAGCTGGAGCTAGTGGTACGGCTGGAGCTATCGGTACGGCTGGAGCTACTGGTGGAGCTACTAGTGCAGCTGGAGGTTGCCGTAGCCTGTCCATTGCTTGGTTGTAATTTTCAAGTCGTTCCCGCTCACGCTGCGCCCATCGCTGTTCCATACGTACATTTTCCGTTTCCAACTGAGCTACATAGCGCCTCAGGTTATTGAGCTGCTGGGTCACGTTATCTAAATGATAATAAAAAAAATTAATAATTATTGAGAACTTTTAAAAGTATATGCATTGCAAGGTATTAACTTGGTGACCATGGATTTTTTAAACTGAAATTCCCTGACTTTTTCTAGGTATCCCAGTCAAATAATTAACAAAAATTCCCTGAATATATGTAGTAATATTAAATCATGAGAAATATTTTTATTTAATTTAAAATTAAATGATATAACTCAGTTCAATAAATTATCAGTCATTGTCGTTAAATACAACGTTATTTTATTATTTGTCAATCATCATATGTTTTTTTAATTATTGAATGAATAATTTTTTATTTTTGATTTGACATCTATATTCTCGTAAAACTTACTCTATGATAAAATTTAAAAAATGTTCATTTTCAGTAGAGTAAATTTCGTAAATAAAAACATTTTATAGAATATTAATGAAACGTTAATGAAATACGCGAATAATAAATATAGTGAAACTTGTTAGTTCAATCACTTATGTATATTTTTAAACTATTTGGTTATTTATCATGTCAATATGCATGTTAGTAGCTTGGAATTCCAGACGATTCGTTTCTAGTGGGATATTTTTTTTTTCGAACAGCCTTTCAAATTCTAACTGCTTCATATTTTCGCTATAGGAATCAATTTTTACTTATTTTTTTTCCAAAATGGCATTACAATTGCATTTGCGCCGTGCCACTTTTCAAACAGTTTTGACAAAAAAAAAAAACCTATCAGATTTTTTCAGTCCAATCAAAAAAAGAAAGTAAAAAAAATTATTCCACCTTTGTAATTAAATTCCCTGTTTTTTCCAGTATATTTAAAATTCCCTGATATTTCCAAGTTTTCCAAAAATGTGGTCACCATCAATAATTGTATATATATGTATATATAAACTTACTTTAATGCGACATCGTAGGCAATTTCGAAAAATTTTTTTTTTTCTTAAAAAAAGTCTTAAAAAAAAATTAAAGCATTATTTCAAAAAGAGCAACGTAAATACAATTATGCCAAGATATAGACAATAAAAAAAAAATTTCACAATTTTTGAATAATACTGAAGTTAGCCAACGTCTAATGATTTTCCGATTTTTTAAAAACGATAAATTATAGTAAAAAAAAAAAAATATTTGAAAAAATTGCATATTTACATTTTTTTAATTTCCTTGAAGTGAATATTTTTAGTTTCTATTTTTTTTTTGTAATCGATTTTGATAAAAAAAAATCCAGTTTTTACTAATTGTCTGTTAATTATGAGTGTGAATGTAACTGACAAATGTAAATTTTCAAAATTTCGACATAAATGAATTAAATAAAAATCGAATAAAATTAAAACAAAAATCCACATCAATAGAGTTTGAAAATGAGTATGTGCATTATTTTTTATTTCATATTTTCAATTACTTAATTCGTTTACTTGTAATTTAATATTTGTCTCATGTCTGCCACATTCACACTCATTGTTAATTTCAAGACCATTTCTTTTAAACGAACTAAATACAACAAATTCTTCAATCAAACTTTAACCTACAAAATTTGTACTTCTGGTTTTGTTTTGTTTATTTAATTTTTATTAGTAATAATATATTGGAAAAAAAAATAAATAATAAAAAAAAACCAGAAATAGGAATTTTATAGGTTAAAGTTTGATCAAAGAATTTGTTGTATTCAGTTTGTTTAAAATAAATGATCTTGAAATTAACAAATAATTAGTAATGTTTGTATTTTTTTTTATTAAATCGATAAAACGAAAAAATTCTATTTTTTTTCAATTTTTTTATTTTTTTATTTTCAGGACATTTATTTTTACTGTAAAAAATTTTTTACTTACCCGTGTTCGTTGATCAAACACTTCCGGTTTCGGTATAAACTTAAAAAAAACACAGTTGCTTCACAAAAAATGGCGCATGGTCAACTTATAAACAATATATATAACGCGGCATCTAATATCTGGGAGTTCCGAGAATGAAATATAGGTGGTGAATTTACATTGAGCGTCATTCTAAGGGAAAATTTGAACAGCATGAACTTTTTAACAAAAAATGGTCTGTCTTACCGACCAATGATACAAATAAAACTATTCAATCAGTTCTGTTGGTAATAAGAAAAAAAACATGAAAAAAAAAAATTCACCGCATTTTACTTTTCGATTATTTTTTTTTTATTATTCCAATTTTTTTTTTATTCTTTTATTTTTATTTCTTATTGTTATCAACGACTTCTTAATCTTTATTGACTTATCGCGATGTAATTTTTAAATTTTATATTTTAGGTTTTTTTTTATTCTATTTTTTTATTTTTAAATTTTATTATTATTTCTTGATTTTTCTAAACTTTTTTTTTTCATTTTCTTTGCTTTATGTTTCTAGTAATTTAGAATGAACAAAATTACAACATTAAATTATAATAAAAAAAAAAAATGGCTAAAGTAGAAGAACGGTAATTACCAGATACCTAATGTTTTTTTTTAATAGGCCGCCTTTTTCGTAGATGTCACAACTTTTTAAACGACTGTCACGCCAATTTTTATTGTCAGTACTAGTGAGATAAACAGATAGGTATAAGAAAATAGCAAGAAAAGAGAAAAAAAACAGAAATGAATATATGTTAGAAAGAGAAGACATTAACATTTTTTTTTTTTTTTTTTGTATACATACTGTTAACCTTCCGTTCCACACACTTTCTCTAGTGTCTTACTTGTATTCACGCCAACTTTAATAGGTTGAGTAGTGTTGTGCAGGGAATCGCCGTATAGCGCGAGTAACGAAGGGTTAATGTTGCATTATCTGATTAGAATTTAAATTGATTGTAATTTAACGGGACAGATTTAGGCCGTGATATTCATAAGGGTTCTTGCAAAAAAAAATTACAAAGCTAATAAATAAAAAATTACGCCGATTGATTATGTCTTTCGGAATTTATCGTGTTTACGAAGTTTCATACGTAACAATTGACAGCACTGATGTCTTTAGCTAAAATAATTTATTTTAAACTAATAAAATAACGAATGGACTTAATATTAGGTTCAAATTTTTCCTTATTAAATTTTCTATATGCTAGTATACAATTTGAGTTATTGTGGTGTAATTAAAAGAGTGTGGAAATAGGTTTGTGTGAGTAAAATAGTCGAAGAAAAAAAACCGTCCATAAAGCACACCTGCGCTTTTGCGCTTGAGGTGTGCAATAATATTAGAAACGTAAGATCATCATTGTCGATAGCTCTACGAATCTCATCAGTCAATCTAAGAAGTGCGGCCTGAGTGCTATGATGTTTCCGAAATCCAGACTGGTATTCATACAACAAGTTATTTATTTCAAGATAGTCTACCACTTGATTAGCAACACAGCGTTTAAAAACTTTGGCAACATGCAACAGATTAGCTATGGGTCGAGTGTCCGACATAGATTTAGGTGGAGTGACTTTATTTAATGGAATAATGAAAACAGACTTCCAAGCCTCAGGAAAAATACCAGAATCCAATGAACGATTGAAGACAGCAGGTAGATAAAGAGAGATTTGCGGAAAATGGTCCTTCAGCCACTTTAGATCTAATTCATCCAGGCTTTTCCCCTTAGATTTTGACAAAGTTAGGTGGAGGCTCTTAGTTACATCGACGATGTCAATTTTAGACCAATTAAAGTTGCAGTTTACTCTCTTTGTATGATGGATCGGTAAATCAGTCACAAAGTCTCTGTCACATGCCAAAAATATATTGGTGTATGGCTTGGAAATAAGCGACAGTGAAAAGTTATCAGAGTGTGAGGTGTGCATCCAAGAGAATTAGACCACATTACCTTTTCCTAAGACCAGTGAATAGAGAACTCAGAAATTATTAGAAATAGTTCATTCAGATGTATGTGAACCAATGTGACATGCACCTGGTTCAGGGAAGAGATATTTCGTCACTTTCATTGATGATAAGTCAAGATGGTGTCAAATATACTTTATGAAAAATAAATCTGAAGTCCTGGAGAAGTTCAAAGATTATAAAACGACCCGAGTAAAAATAAAAATTTCATCTTAAAAAAAATAAATTTTTATTTATCACTGCAGCATAGCTGCACGGCGCCCACACTTTTTTCCCGCAACTCCACTACACCACAGCCGTTTGGAGGACAAGACCGCTGCACGCAAAATTTTTATTAGTGTTTAGTATAGCTGCACCACCGCCGCAACACAGCTGCACGATATTTATTTTAATTTTAGCATGGCTGCACCACGACCGCAGCACAGCTGCACACTTTTTTTTTTTTACAGCTGCACCACCGCCGCAACATAGCTGCACACTTTATTAAAATAACTAATTAATTAAATAATTATTAATTATAGGAATTAAAGGTAATGGTCTAGAAGTGGGGCTCCAGCTATTTTTCAAAGTTCCAAGTGCTTACACCTTAAATATCTATAATTAAACTTTTTCCACGTGTTCAGCTACACGGCGGATTAAATTTTCTGTATGTGTTTTTGTCTCCAACACTGGATATCTATCTGAACCTTGCAATCAGAGTGTACAAAATTGATAACATAAAATCATGCAAATTTTCCAAAATAAATTTTAATAAATTTTCTAATAAATATAAATAATTAATTTTATTAATACCGTAAGATGGACGGTGGTGATAGAAAGGTCTAACTAAGAGCTACAAAGATTTTTTGAACTCTTGTACAGTGAAAATTGGCATATTTCTGTTATTTCAATACTTAAACGGTGTACAACAGCTCACCTAACATTTAGTTGCAAGTAGTTTGGACGGTATCCGCCTTCCTTTGCTAGTATAGTGTCTGGCTGAAACCCACAACACAATTTTACGCCGGCTCGTACTGGTAAGAGATGTAGTCTAAGGCAAGAGTGCGTTAACATAGCCTTACTGACGAGTCCGTTAACGTACTTAGGACGAAACTACAGAAATTATGGCAATTAGGCATATGCCTTAAATTTTAGTGTTTGACTTAAGAGTCAATACACAGAATGAAATGAAAAATATGTCAAATAATGCAGTGTTGCACGGAACTGAAAATTCATGATCTAACATCTAAATCAAGCATAATTTATACCTTTGGTATACACTTATAACTTATTAAGGCTCAAATAACACCTAAAGATGCAATTATATCTTCAATCCGCCGACAAATGCTTGAGAATGAAATTGGTTTCAAAGCGATTTGTCTATATTTGGATTTTTGCTTGATATAAACAGGTGGAGCCCCGATTATAGACCATTACCGTTATTTCTATTTTAAGTGTGTTATTATCGTAGTGTATAAGTGATATTGATTTATAAGTTGAAATACTATAATATATATGGGGCATTCCACGCCAAATCGACCAATTTGAACCCGACCCCTTTAGATTTGGCTGAAAATTTTTTCACTTTTTCTACCCCATCAAAACTTTTCTTATAATTTTTTCAAATTTTTTCACCCAACCGAAAAAAAGTTATAAATTTTTGAAAAAAATGGCTTTTTTTACTTTAAATAGCTATAACTTTTTCAAAATTCGACTGATTGGGACGTTTTTTTTCAAATTGAGGATCTGCAAAAATGTTAAAGTTTTATATAAAAAAATAAAATCAAAAATCAAAATCGGCAAACATCGAACAATTTTTGATTTTTCCTAAAAATCTACAAAAAAACAATGAAGATAAGTTGCAATAATTTTTTTGTGTTTTTTTTCAAAAAACACATTTAAAAACAAAAATTTTGAAAAAAAAAACGTCTCAATCAGTCGAATTTGGAAAAAGTTATAGCTATTTAAAATAAATAAAGCCATTTTTTTCAAAAATTTACAACTTTTTTGCGGTTGGGTGAAAAAATTTGAAAAAATTATGAGAAACGTTTTTGATGGGATAGAAAAAGAGAAAAAATTTTCAGTCAAATCTAAAGGGGTCGGGTTCAGAAGTGGTTGATTCGGCGTGGAATGCCCCATATATTGTGACCGGTTATTTAATTCGCCCGGTAACCGTCAGGTGAACTATTCCCCTTACAAAAAATTGGCTTACCTAATCGGATTCTGCGGTGGTTGGGCGCTAGGTGAGTTTTATTCATCGAAGTTTTCGCTCGTCGTTGTCTTCGGCTCAGGGTGGCGGATCGGAAGTAAGATAGGAACATAAACTACGTTTAGTAAATTGTTGGTATCTTCGAGATAATATAAATCGAATTATTCAAAGAAAACAAAGTAATATGTCGTAGTTGCACGGAATAACGATACAACCCGCTACAAATAACTACACACCGGCTTCGGCACTGGACTCGATTACAAATGGAAAAACCAAAAAAAGAATTTTATTGCATCGGTATAATTTAAACAATAACAAAATAAAAATATCGATAATAATTATGACTCGAGTTAAATAATGTAAACGAAAAAAAAAACCCAGGGTATTACCCTGTATCGCAACTTGACGGCAAAGTGATGTCAATTCACTTGCCATCCGCAACCGTCGGTAACTCGGCGTTCGCAAAACAAATTAACGCCAAAATATTTATCCTTAAAAACTAAAATAGTAATACTATCTAATCCGGCTTCGGTCATTACCAGAATATCACGAATAACGAGACTAGAAATACGCAGTAACCAATAATAACAAAAAAAAATAACAAATCAATATCAAAATCACAACGTAAAGTACTAACGTTGTCAATTACATACAATCACTGTATCAAATCAATGTAAAGTTTCAGTTCTTACTCATACTCAAACGTCGTACCAGTAGAATTACTCGAGTTGTAAATTCGCAACAATTCCCATTTAACAAGTCTAACTTTAATTAGTTAATACACGACAATAAGAAATCAGGCGTCACCTCGAGTTATTCCTCGAAATAAATCAATTAGACTTGCTCACCGGTCGAAGTTCTCAAAGTCCAATTGTTGAGTCTCCACCCGGTCAGTGATTTAGAATATAGCGGACCGGGATCGGCGTCGCAATGTCCAAGAGGTAATGGATAACCCCCAACAACTCCTTGATCGACGTATTAAGCTTGATCGATCACTAGACTGCGTCGGTGATGATCAAGTAATTGACCAAGTATCAATCCAAAATGTATATCCGCACGCGGAAAGTTTTATCACCGGTATCGGTGTCGTACGAGAAATCTTCTGCACGGATTTCTCACGTCGATTTGTAAATTTATTTAACCCAATAAATAATTAATTTTGAGTCGGAGAACGTTAAATTAAGTCTCAGAAAATTTGAATACTTAATTGCTGACTTTTTAAATTTCGAAACGTATTACGAAGTAATTAATTTGGATAATTGATTATATAAAAAAAAACAGTCACAACGAGGTACGATTCAGAATGGCGTCGTAGGTTTCTTTTTGCTTAATCTAGCTCTCAGTTCCAGGATCCTACACTCGATGGCGCCTCGATAGCGTCTCGAGTCCATTGGGAATTCACGATGCCCCATACTAATTGAGCTGCTCGATGTCAGTCTGGTTTTAACCGTAAATAAGTCGTGCAAGTGTCCTATATGATGTATAAACCTTTGCTACGACTGTTTGTGGACATTGGCCAATTTGTTCGGATGTTTGGTCGTCCTGCCGGCTAACTTGCTGGACGATGTCAACTTCAGAAATTTTCGCTGGTGGTAATAATACAGGAAGTCGTCTCTCGGCCATTGTCGGCTGTTGTCATCGGGTTGAGCGTTGGGAATATTGTCGTCGGATCGGTCATGTCCTCTTGGGCTCTGGTGGCCAGCAAACGAGTACCTAAATCTCTAAAACTACGTGAATACCAACTTGAACTAACTTAGTTACTAACTAACTTATTACTATTGCTATTATTATCAGTATTTTGAATATCGGATCTTTCTCGTACCAAGCTGCCAACTGGACGATGAAATTAATAATATACGCGTGAAAATTGTTTCAACAGTCGTGATCGGTCAAGTCAAAATACGGTAGCTGTCAAAACAACCACAACATTACATTATTTAATAATAATGTAAGGATTAGATAAATAAAGTGACCACGTGTCGGCGTCGAATTATAAAGTGAAATTTCAAATGTCACAATATATATGTCGTGATTTGTGCGTGCGGCTATGGTGTGGTTACAGTGCAGTGGTATTAATTTTTTTTATATAATTTGAAGTATTATTTTATGTAATATCTAAAATCAAAGATTATTTTTTTGGGTGTCACAGCTATGGTGCGGTGGTGTTGCAGCGACAAGAATATTTTTTAAATATTATTGCTGTGGCGTGATAGTGTTGCAGCGGTGCTGCGGCGATTATAAATTTTTTACAATCATCACAGACGTGTTGATGTGGTGTTGCGGGCATAAAGAGTCCGTGCAGTGCTGTTGCAGTGGTGATGCGGCTATTTTGCGTTTTTACTTGGGGAGGTGGAAAACCAGACTGGAGAAAGGATAAAGGCGTTAAAATCGGACGACGAAAAGGAGAATTTTAACGGGCAATTCAACGAATATCTACGGAAAAATGGAATTCGGAAAAGATTGACAGCACCTCATACCCCCGAACAGAACGGCATAGCAGAGAGAAAAAACCGGACACTGATAGAGATTGTACGATGTATGATGCGGCAGGCAGGGGCACCCCACTACCTGTGGGTCAAGGCGTTAAAAAACGCGAATTATACGAAGAATAGATATCCGACCAGTGCGTTAAACGTAGAAATACCTTATTGTGTGTGGAAAAGAAAACCTCTCACGGTTTAACACATGCAAGTCTTTGGGACAAAGGCTTTCGTCTTGGATAAGACGCAACAGCGTGGGAAACTAGATTCCAGATCAGTACCAGGGGCGTTCGTAGAATATGCACTTACTTTGAAGGCATACCGTATCTACTTTCCGTGAGATGAATTTGTTAAAACTACACGGGATGTGAAGTTTGTCGACCAGATTGGTTTTAAGGGTGAACATAAGGAAATATTTGAGACCGAGAGAAACACTGAGGTAATTGAGGAGCGGCGCGAAGAACTCGAGATGCCGAGCGAAGAGCTGGAGAAGCCCGAACCAGCAAGAGAACCAGAGAGACCCCAGAGAGAGAGAGAGGGGCAACAAAATCTTGGGAAGGCGTAAATTTACCCAGCAAAAGAGGCCGGGAACGTCCGATCTATATTCAGACAGGATCGGTAGGAAGACCGAGGAAAGTATGTCACAGTACCAGACGAACAGAGTTGGGAAAACCACGGAGCTGGTAGCGAAGAAGAGAATGTAAGAACAGAAAATGATGCAATGGACGAAGATGTACTTGCATATCTGACAGTGACAGAAAATCCGACGACGTGGAAACAGGCGAGCAAGACAGAAAATGCTGACTCGTGGAAGATAGCAAAAGAAGAAGAAATGCTAGCCCAGATAAAGAACAAGACATGGGAAATCGAAAAGAGACCCAGGAATAGAAAAGTAATCGGAAGTCGCTAGGTATTTTGCACTAAATCTGATGGCAAAAGAAAAGTCAGATTAGTAGCAAAAGGATGTTCTCAGAGACCAAAAGAAGATTTCACAGAGACATTTTCACCAGTAGTGAGGTCAACGTCTGTGAGGATCATGGCTGCGACAGCAGTGAAATACGATCTGAAAATTTACCAGATGGACATAGTGACCGCGTATTTAAATGGTGAATTGCGGGAAAGCGTATACATGGAATTGCCCGAGTGTATGCATGAAATTATTGAAAAGATAATTATGGGTGAGCCCATCGGTTTAGGCGAGAAGGTAATACGCCACAAAAAAATAATAGAAACCGCGAAGCGCTGGAGAGAGGGCTTGAAAGCGAGGAGTGACAGTGTGTGTGCTCTGAAAAAGTCGTTGTATGGGTTGCGTCAAGCCAGGGCTGACTGGCATAGAAAATGAGAAGATAGACTAAATGTATTAGGATTTAATGTAGTGCCACAGGACAAATGTCTGTTTGTTAACCGGAAAGGTGGCAGAATGATGCTTATAGCAATATACGTAGATGATATATTATTAGCTAATGACGGCGAGGCCTGGATGGGTAAAATGAAAAAAGCGTTGTCAAGGTCAATTGAGACTAAAGATCTCGGATTAGCTAAAAGTTGTATAGGTATCGAGTTTAAGTGGGACGAAAAGTCACGTGTGTTCTTCAGACAGAGACAGTATACTAGAGCCGTACTTAAACGTTTTGGGATGGAAGAGTGTAAACCGATAGATACACCAATTGAGTCTAAACGAAATTTAGTGAAACCAGAATGTGCGAGTGAGTCAGAAATGAATAAATATCTGTACTAGAGTTTGCTCGGAACGTTATTGTATCTTGCGATAACTACTATGCCAGATAGAATTTACGCGGTTAATTATTTAAGTCAGTTACGGGTTGAAATTTAAGTCAACTACGGGTTGAGATTTGAGCAGACCAGACTAGCTCTATTCGCTGTTGTAGAGGCTAACTAGGGAGGGGACTCAACGGATCGTAAATCGTATACGGGGTATGGATTTATTCTGGCGAGATTTGTGATTAGTTGAGAGGCGCGAAAACAGAAAAAAGTGGCGCTCTCAAGTACAGAGGCAGAGTATATGGCAGTAGCAGAGGCTACTAAAGAGGTATACAGGAAGACCCAGAAACTGTCACGATACCAAATGAAAACCAGAGTGCGATCAGTATGGTCAAGAACGATATGTATCACCAGTGTACTGAGCATATAGATGTAGACATAACTTTCTAAGGAATGAGTATACGTGTGGAGTGATAGATGTAAAATATCTGTGTACAGAAAGAATGCCAGCGGATATGATTACGAAAGGTCTGAGCAATAGTAAACACAAAAAATGTGTGAGTAACATAGGCATTGTAAATAGTGTGTGTGAGAGCTTGGATTAGTGTGCACGCACTACGTACCTTGAGAGAAAGTATTGAGGAGCAAGGTTCATAGCGCTTGTATATTCCCGAATGTTCCCAAATGTATTAGCATATACTAATGGCCTTTGTCCATTTAGCTATAGTAGTTAGTTCCTACCAGTACACCATCTTAAACAGACGTGTATCTTGTACATATATATATTAGAATGATTCAAAAAAATCGACTAATTTTTTTTTCTTCATTATATCGAAAACATTGTTGGTAATGACGAGAAAAAAATACTGTGAATGTTTGAGCTCTTAACATTAATATTAACAACTGCCGCATTGCAATTTTCTATTTCCCGTTTAAATAACATGAGAAAATTTATTTTTTAAGCTTTGGAATTTTGTAACTCACGGTGGGACCAATACTTCTGAATGTTCAAGACATATTATTATGGGAAATTTGACGCTCTACAAAAAAGGTCTCTTATAATTTTTCGATATTTTTATTACTTTAAAAGTAATTCGAAGCTAAAGTTAGATTGACGAGAAATTTTCACATTTTTTTAATTTTTTGACGCAACGTAAAGTTGTAAATAATTTCTTAATTTGAAAATAAATAATTTACACAGCCAATGTGGTATGTGTAGATGACGGGGGGGGGCGTACTTCATCCTGCGTGCTTGTTTTGAGTCTAAATCAGTAAAACTTATATTTCTCTCTATATGACATTGTGGCTGCCATCTATAGTATCAAGCCTAAACGAGCGGCTTTTACTACTACAGCCATTTCTCTGTCATAACAGAACGAAACTATTGATGCTCATCAATTAATTGGTAACAAAACTATAATATAATTTTTTTCTAAAGTTTTTATAAAATTTAAAGTAGTTACTTAGTAAATGAGGCATTATTTTGATAATATAAATTATTTAGAAGGGCTAAACAATTTTGTTTCTACGTTCCAAGTGGAAAATGCTTAAATAACTACAAATTAGTAAATCGCCAATCGATCGGTATAAGAAACTGTAAATTTTATTGTTAAAATTAACAAAATTGAATTGTTTAGCACTTCTCTACTTTATTTTGAACATTCTTACAAAGTTTTATGGCATAAAATTAATTACAACTTTAAAAAAATTGTATTGAAAAATTGATTACCGACCGCGGTATCTAAATCTGTTGGCATTTCCCCTTAAGAGGATTACGATATTTTTGAAAAACTTCTACCGCCTGTTGATGCAATCTGTTAAATGGGTGCTGTTGCGTAAATTTCAAATGTTCGCGCCAGAACACTTGACAACTCTACGCTCTACTATACCAGAGGTGCTGCTATCGACGCGCCCTCTGATACTCGGAATTTCAACTCGATAGCCAGCTACGCGGCAACTGGCATTACTCTACAACACTTGTGATAGAACACCACGTGCTACCAGTTTTTATTGTAATTCAATTACATCGTGTTAATTACTCTACACTATCAAGTACATCATTCTAATTGTAACTCGCTGATACACCATGTATTTGTTATCATCTATATTCTTCAATTATATCCGGTTTTTCATATATAAACTCTGTGCTCATTGCTGTGGTGACCGCGTGTTAAACTAACGTGCGGGCTATATTCATTCACATACTCGCCATCACGTGACTTTGCAGCCACAAATAATTATTGCAATTTGCAATTTACTTTATTACTCATTGCTTAATTATTTACTCGTACTCGATGTCAACTGGTATGACTGACGTCATCATTCAGTCATCCAGTAATCTTAATCTCAAAAATCAATATCAAATATTATTTGTGACTGCAAAGTAATTATTATACGTTCAGACTCGGCTTGCTAAGCATCTATTAAGTTCATACTCGGCTCTTACTCGTTCTCAATGTCGCGTATCAAAATTAATTGTGACAAAAATGTATACTCGAACTATTGATGATATTTGTAAATCATTAATTGTTAATAATTTACTCTTCATTGCGCTCTTTTGTATAAATTAATTCACGTGTATGGTGCCGTGTAAATTTATAAACTCGTAGTCATTAAACTCAACAAACTCGATCTTCAACTACGCTCTATATGTATATAATATAATGTTCATGTGTACGGTGCCATGCAATTTATATAAAACTCAATTACATTCAACTACAATCGAATTATGTTTAATAAGTGCTCTAATATGAACTCGTGATCGACTCTTGTACTCTACGCTATTATCTGTGATTTATTTTTATTAAATATGGACAATACACCAAATAAGTGAATTTTTATTTCTTTCACCATCCCGATCCAGCAAACTAAATATTTAATGTAGTTTTTAAGTTAATATTTTACAGGTGCCATAAGAGAGTCCTAACGGACAGTTTGAAAAACATATGACTGTAACAAAAAGGAGATGTGTGTATCACACCATTAATATAAAAATACGTTTAAAAATGTAGCCTTTTGTATTAAGCATACTTTGAATATTTTACAGTGTTTAGAAAATGACGTTTATTAAAATAAACATTTGTCAATTCGACTGTTTAGCTAAATGACTGTTCATACCAACGTCACAATTGGAAAAGTAACCAGGAAGAAATAGTTACTATCAATAAAAACTACCTTGCAACATGTAGAATGGTGAATAAGTTGCGGTTTGAAACGAAATTCATTTCATAGTACCGACAGTAGCTATGTTCCGATACGAAGGATATAGTAGATTTCTTAAGATAATAGATAGATTAAGCATCATGTTCTTAAAAATAAATTTGGCCAACAATTTAACTTGTAATTATCAAATAAATTTTGGAATCCATTTACCCCAGAAACATTACATTAAAAAATTAACAAATGCGATTCTAAACATGTTAGCATAATTAAATTAATTGATGTTTAATTACAGGCAGCGTCACAAAAACAATGGTGACAACTACAAAGATTCTCTGAAGCTTTCCAATGGTTATAGATCAAGAACCATCAATTGTACTTTACCAGCAAGCCAGCTCATTCATTTAACAAAATTTGAAAGGCTGAAACAAGCTTCAGAAGACAATACAATAACAGCCGCAAGATTTTTTGACAAGTGTAGCATCCTGGTTACTCCTGTCATAAATGACATCATACATATGAATCCACCGGCAAGAACGGACTTCAAAATTGTTGAATTAGTCAACGTTGAAAACCGTATACGTAAGTGTTATATACATTGTTATTATTATCATAATAGTTATTATTATTATTATATATAACTTACATAAGTACATTATGTACATTGTATATTATTTCTAGATTTACACCTACAGCAACTTCTAAATGATGAAGAAAGAGCAGAAGTGAAGGATGGAAACGTAGACGACACCAATGTTCAGTAAGATGTCTGTAAGTTTCATTTAAATATATACTGAAGAGAGTATTCTTCAGTATATATTCAAGTATAAACTTCAAACATTTATTGTTATGTTTCAGTGGATGATATGTGCATTATATGCATGGATGGGGTTCCTGAGGTCACTTATTTACCATGCCAACATCGAAATTTTTGTTTTCAGTGCCACAACAGGATGCTGGCTACTGCAAAAAATGAGGGCAAGATATTCATTTGCCAACTATGCAGGCAACATGTTTTGTCAGTTGATGCAGATATTTAATTGTCGATATTCAAATATCGATAATTACAAATTGAAAATTATTGGATTTATATACTAATAACATTGCACTGAAAGCAATTAATCATTTATTTATAATTTGATGGTAACTGCAGGTTTTAAATAATTTGTTTGAATTTAAGCTTAATTTTATTGTTAAAAATAACTATGAAAAATTGGTGCTATTTTAAATTATTGCTCAGTGAACAAAATTAAGCAGTAGACTATAAATTTAATTTTTTTTAACCAAATTAATCTAAAATGTTTAGTTTAAAATTGAAAAACTAATTATTTAATTTGGGATAAGATATTCGAACAACGAAAATTAAAACTTAAATAATAATTAGATTAAAACACTGATAACATTGCACTATATATTACGTTTATATTCATCCAGCAACCATTTTTTTTCTTCTTTTGTGAGAAATGTGATATTCCCTTTCATCTGTTCTTCGTATTGGTTTCGCTGTTGGTGTATTATTACATCTCCTTCTTCATCGTCAGCTTCTTCACCAAAGTCGAATTTTTCTGCCGATTTCCAGCCTTGTTCAATTTTGTCCCTTCTTATTTCCAGTCGTTTTTTTAGAATTTTATCTTGTGTTATTACCGGTATTGTTTTTTTACTTTTGTTCCGTCGAGAACGGAAGTCCTAAAATGAATTGTCATCATAATTATATTTAAAAATTAAATATTTAAACTGGTCTCCATCTAACGGTGCTAAAATTCATCTCGTTGCCAACTCGGGTCGCATCGCGAACGCGCGCGCTAAACATAGCGTCGGTTTCTCTGTGCATCTTCGTTGCACTCACGCCTTCAGTATATCTCTGTCGTTTGGGTGTCTGATTTTTCCGTTCCGTCGAAACGACGACCCGGCGTCACCGCGTCTTTTCGTCAGTTGACCACAAGTCTTCATACTGTACACACTTGCTGTGAACATTCTATCCGCTAAATTGCCAAGCCAATATTAAAATTAACAATAATTGTTAATTAATTGATTATCAATTACGATTTCATGCCATCGTGCCAAGATAAGTATTAATTAATACGGTTTCATAATTTTTGCTAATTATTTTGTTGAGTTTCAATAATATTTCAGGAATTGAATAAAGACCGGGTGTTTTATTACGTCGTAGTAAAAACAAGCCGGGACTTGTTGCGCGTGGGTCTCACCCATTAAATCTCAAATACTTAGTCGTGTTACTATTAATTATTCAATAGGATTGAAGTTGATATTTAATATTAATATTCATATTAATATCAAATAATAATCGCTTCGAATGGTATTGAATAGTTAATAATTATTAACTTGCATTAAATTCAGTCAATTCATCGATTTGTTCGTTTACATCTTAAATATTAATTACCTTGCAGTGATTAAACATAAATAATTGTTATACATACGCGATAATCATAATCCAGACAAAATTAAATTTGATATTTGTCCGCGCCTTAATTATGCTCAACACACTTTGCCGTTGTCATATAGATAGCATATCTAACCTCATTTATACAATAGCCGCATGGCTAATGGCGTCTAACAATTTAATTGATATTTAACTTCAATTTTAAACGATTCTCATTTAATTTAACGACAACAGCGATAGTCAAAATTTAAACAGTTCTCATTCAATTTAATGACAACGGCGATTAGTCCAATTTAAACCAATTTCATTCAAATTAACGACTAGTCACGTCATATTGTCTTTGGAATATCCCATTACAATTTTGACGTTTCAATTCATATCGCCGATCTGATCAATCGGTAACATTGCTTCAGCGCATTGAAAGCTTTCACTCGTTCACTCGCTCTTTAGTACCAAGTACTATTTAACTGTCCCGCAGTGGACTCTCTATCATCGCATACACAGACGTATATTCTGATACAATTTCACAACAAATTCGGACGATTTAACATCACATAGACGTCAACTATACTTAAACTCTCGTGCATATCATCACGATACACACTCACACACACACACACACACCCACACATCTCTACATTTCATTTTGTGTCAATTGTTCAACGAGTTACCCTCATTATCATAGCTCAATCTTCTTAATCTTTCTCATTGTACTTCTTTAAAAGGTTTTATGCCGTAGTGCTATCCCTAATTTTTTGGGTCAAAATATATTCTTCATTTTTGATATACCCAAACCACGACTTTCATTGAATAATACCTATTCATCCTATCCATCCTCATAATTATTTAATTTTAAAAACTAGATCATTAATTCAATTTCATTTGCAGGTAAATTTAGTTTTAGAATATAAAATTAAAATAAAAATAAAGGGAACATTTTCCCACAAACAACTTTGTTTAATTTCTTCCGGTGTTCTGGCATTTTCATTTTTTTCTTGGTTTTGCCTTTGGCTCTCTGATAATTTTTCTTGTAGTTTACCAACTGTTTCGTTTCACTGTTGCACTTCTTTTTGAAGATTTCCCACTTGCGTTCTTGTTTTGACCATCTTGATATTTTTTTTTTTTTACCCGTGGGGAGAGAATAAACAGGAAATTGGACAAGCGAAAAAATATCAAAAAAAACAAAAACAAAAAATAAAAATGTAAAAAATAAAAATCAAACAAGATATACGATGACCAGAATCCTCCGCTTGCCGCTTGTTACACCTGTTGACTTACAATAAATCAGTATCATTATTCGCGGTCACGTTTTGGGATTAAATGTATTGATTTTTTTTTTTTTAAAACTATATTTTTTTCTCAAAATGTTATACTAACTATTTTTTGAATATTTAAAATTTAGTAATTTATTATTTATTTCTGTTACTTGAATATAAAATATATTAAAACCAATGCTTGTATATATGTGCGTAGATAACCTGTTATTAAAATTTTTTATCTCTGGGTATATCTCTTATATCCCTTTTATTTACTGGTATTTGAATTTATATACTTTACTGTATAACTTTAGTTTCATTTTATATCAAAACGTTTATATTAAAATTTATTTACTTTGTACTTTTATTTCTCTCTATGCAAATCTGTGATGCGTAATAAATTTTACTGTCAACAACTTTACTAGCGTCTCTTTTTATCGAGTCTGGTTATTTATTGACTCTACAGATGGCGGTAAATTATTAGGTGGATATTTGATCTGGTAATTTCTGTATTACCGACTGTAAGGCTGATGAATTCTCAGGCAGTTTTCTGTAACAAACAATTTTAAATTAAAAATTTTGCCGCTTTTGCGGGTTATCACTTATTCTTTATGATCTGTTATTCGTGTATAGTAATAATAATTCGATCGCGACAATGAGTCTCCCTGGCTGTCCGGGTATTTGTCGTTTTGATTTATTTTCTGTTACTAAGCGGATTATTATTATTATTATTTTATTTTATTTTATTTTCTTCAAAACTTAAGTTTTTTTTTTTTCTTAAATCTCTGTTACTAAGCGAGTTGTTATTATTATTTTCAATCTATTTATGGATTTATAATCCTTATTGACTTTTATTTTCTCACAAAGATTTTACCTCAGAACTTTCTTGTTTTATAATACTTAAGTTTTGCTTTGTCACTTTCGGTTTATGTACTAAATCTCTTGATCAATTATTCGATAAATTTTTGTATTTTTAGCTTTTACTTATAAATTAAATATGCTTAATTACTAATTTTACATATAAATATCACTTATAATTAATTTTACAAAATTATTTATATACACTTAAATATTAAATTAAACAATCTTAATCTATTATTTTTCTGGTATTTTCTTTTAATTCCTTACCGAAGGAATGTGCACTTTGTAACTATTGTTACAATATCTTTATCTTTTCTGTTCCCGGGCAAAAAGAAATTCTTAGAAAAATTAATCCCGGGTAATTTTTCTTTTGTTATTTCCAATTTTTTGGAAATTAAAATAAAAATAAAACAAAAAAAATTAGTTTTTTTTCAAAAACTATACAAAAAAATGCAAATAAAAATAATAAATTTATAATTAATAAACAAACTGTTCTACATAAAAATAATTGTTGCGCGTTTTTTTTTCTGATAAAACGCGGAAAAAGTCAAGGCTTTAGGAATTTTTCCGGGAACAATTTTTGTAATTGAACCTGCTGGATAACTGATAAATTTTATCCGATGTTTTATTTTATTTCGCAGACTATGACTTGGAATTTACTGGTTTTTACGTCTGGAATGTTTTTAATTACAAAGTGACTAGCATAAGTTTATGCAATTAAAAGATGTTCATTTTAGGCTTAATTAATTAATTAACTAATTAAAATTCGTTGGGCGCCATTGTAACGTCGGGGTAAACGTACAAACTATATTTTTGGTGTTGGATATAGTTTTCGTGAGTCTGACCCAGCTAAGCTCAATTTGAGACTCGTCTTTCTTAAATTTTTACCCGAACTGGCCTTACAAGACTAAAAGCTAAACCTAGGTACTTAGCCTAATCTCAATGTTCGGTGTAGACGTTCTTGATGATCGTGAACTGGCGTTGATTGACCCTTGGAAATCTCCTCCTTGGATCCGTGGTTGACCTGGTGCTGCTTCTCTTATACTTAATTATAGGAGTGTGGACTGGATCAGGTGAATTCACTCAAACACTGGTTCAGTTTATAGTTTAGATAATTATTTATTTAACTAATAATTATCTAATTGCCACAACACAAGCACACTGGTACAATCCTGATAATCACTCAATTAACTGTGTGTGATATCAAAGTTACTGTGACTAACTACACAGGGCTTCCTACCCAATATTACTCCAAATAATCGGATAATTCACCGATACGCGTGTAACACTAACTGGTTACTATAACTATTAACTAAATGTAATAATTATACTGGTTAATTGATCTGATTAACTAACTGTAATCAACTATAACATCAATTAACTCTGACTCTGATACGGTGGCAGCAAAAGCACGTACGACAAATAGCTACTGTGCAATATATACTGCGAGTAGTACCTATAGCAAAAGCCGGAAGTAAAAAGCACTAGGGTACTGATTGCACGTGCTTATATAGGCGGCAACGCCATATTGGAGCACGTGACAATCACTACCCGAGCTTAAACGGTGGCGCACGATCCCACATCGTAACACTGACTAGAACTTGTTTAAAAAATTGTTACCAAAAATTTTTTTTATCTTTTTAGTCTTTGTGGTATGCGTAGGGGTCGTACCAAAGCAGATAAAAGTTTGATTAATTTTTCGTATCCTGTAAGATGCTTTACATGTATTCCTCTCCAATACTAGCTTTGATGATACTCTTTAAGTATGATTTTTGATATTTTTAAACAATGTTTTAAATATTTTTTCGTCTTTGGGGTTGATCAAAGACTATTTCATATAATTCATAGAGTTGCATGAGTTAATTATTTCCTGTTTATATATTACGGAAGCTAGAAAATAATTTTTGCCTTCGTGGTCGAAAATTTATTTTTTTCACTTCCACTTCTAAAATAAAGGCGAACCTTCCCGGGAAAAAATGATTTTGTATAATTATATATAATTTTGTATGAATATATATGAATTTATGTATGATTATATATAATCATATCTACCTCCATATATAATTGTTATGTCCGACTATTTTTTTTAATTAATATTTGGTTGCGTGGATTGGGGGCGTTCGGACTAACACATGCAATTTTCGGCTTAAATGTTTAATTCAAGCCTTATTTTATTTTATTTTAGGGATACGTTGCGATGTAAGTTTTTCCTTTAATTCTTTGTTAAGTAAAAATGAGTTAATTTTCATAAGTCGATAAATATAGAATATGCAAATTGATACATACGATTTAGAATTTATAGCATCCTTATTTTCAATTAAATTTTGAGGCCGATCGAAAATTTGTTAAAGAATTTAAAAGATAAAATAGTCACTTAAAAACTTCCTACCTTTGCTGTGATAGTTCTCGTTGATTATTTTTCACCTTTTGAAGACTCCTTTGTAGTAGGCCCTTGGACTCCTGAGATGTATTCCTTGGACTGGTTGACAATTTCTCTTTCTCTCGTGCAAGCGATGAACAAGCGAGAAAGGGTGATCAATATTAACTTATTTTCAATTAATGAAGCACAAAAACGGTCTTTCACTTTTATTTTCCTTTTATTTAACTATTAAACTTTAATCCTTTACAAACCAAAAATACCTTTATTTTTCTTTGTAGAAATTAGAGATGATACTCTTTCAAGGCTTTTATTTTTATGCATAAACATTTGTTACACTTTAGTATACACTGATATTTTCTTACTCTTTATTAGGTTAATTTTTTTTTTTCGTTCTAATGGAACTAAATTCCTTTAATTTTCCCGAAGGAATTAGAGATGATACTCTTTAAAGGTTATTTCTTTTATTTTTGAGCATGTATTCACTTTAAGTTACAATATTTGCTTTTCAATTTTTAATGCACTGAGCAGTGCTATTAACACTTAACTACTGACTCACAACCGATAACACTTTTTCTTTATTAAACTTTTCTTTTCTTTATAAAATTTTCTTCGCGATGCGATTTTATTTTGCTCTCTTTGAGCAGTATATTTTATATAGATATATATTTCTTTATTTCACTGCTATAACACTTCTTGACTTTTTACTTTTGTATATTTGTTATAAATATATGGTATATATATTTATTTTTAATGGTTTGCGAATTTTATTTCCTGAATAAAATTATACGCGATTTGTTTTTTTTTCGAAAGATACTATGTACCGAATGATGACTCTTTGCTGAAAACTTTGAATTCAGCTAGTGACCGGAATGCAAGCCTGTGCTCGGTAGAGTGATTGCTTTGTTTTGTATATTTGTTATAAATATATAGTATATATATTTATTTAATTGGTTTTGATAATTTTATTTCCCGAATAAAATTATTTGAGAGATTTGAAAAGATACTATGTACCAAATTGCGACTCTTCGCTGAAACTAATCAACTGATAACCGAAAAGCAAACCGGTGCTCGGTAGAGTGATTGCTCTTGAAAAATTTTGTAGATGCAACCATGGAGGTCCGAGTTTGGAAAAGAGGGGGTTTTGATATCTTTCATAGTGTGAGATGTCCCGTTGACAGAACTTAATTTAAGTCAATGCTAATTGTGGGTGTTACCACGCATTAGAATAATTGTTGTAAAAGTAAGTGGGGAACTTAAGAAGGATAAGGGAATGAAAGACAGAAGAAAGAAATCTGGTATGACATTCTGTATCGCTCAATTGAACCCATCCTGGTTTCTCTTATGAGAAAATGGAATATTTATTCCTTTGGAGCGTTCAACATGAATTTAAAAAGTTTGCAAAGTCGGACATAACATAATTATGCACGACGATACATATAATTTGATCTGATCATGTCTGACTAATACATTATGTCTCGAACCATGTATAAAGCTATATATAGGTCTATATATAATCAGATCTGAATTATATCTGCCTATGTATGATCATATATAGGCTTATATATAATTATATATGAGTTAATACATAACTAGATCTGATCAGATCTGACTGATAAAAACACATACATAATCAGATATAAGACTATACAAAATTAGATCTGATCAGACATGACTGATACAAACCCATATATAATAAGATATAGACCTATATATAATTAGATCTGGTCAGACATGGCCGATATAAATTCATGTATAGTCGTGCATAAGTTTATATATGATTAGATCTGATCAGACATGAATAAAATAAACTTATATGCAGATATATATGTCTATGGATGATTAGATCTGATCAGACTCAATTGATATGAAACCTATAAATGTTTATATATACATATATATTAGGGTGCTTCATTTTAGAGCAACGTTTTTTTTTTAAGTGCTTGTGGAAAAAATCATAGTTCAACATAAAAAAAAATTTTCACGCAAGAAAAAAAATTCTATGTCGATGGCAGACCTAGCTCATCGAAAAATTCGATTTTCCCATTTGAATAACACGGGAAAAATTTTTTTTTAGCTTTAAGTATTGGTAACTCATTAAACAAATCAATAGATTAAATAGACTAATAGATCTTTTTGTAGGAAATTGAACGATCTACAAAAATGGTCTCTTATTATTTTTCGATAAATCCATCTGTTTAAAAGTTATTAGAGCTCGAAGTAAAGTTGGAGATCTTTTTACTTCTTCGGCGGAACTATCAGTCTTATCACAAAATGTAGTTGAATCTTTTTTGTTGACAATTTTATTCTCTACAAATTACCATTAGTAAAGTTTTTTGAAATTTAGCATCGTTTTCTAGTTATTTCCATTTTAATATCAAGCTCTTGAAATCGACCAGAACCACTTTTTTAAGAGCTCGACATTAAAATGGAAATAACTAAAAAACGATGCTGTATTTCAAAAAACTTTACTGATGGTAATTTGTAGAGAATAAAATTGTCAAAAAAAAAAAGATTCTACAACATTTTGTGATAAGACTGATAGTTCCGCCGAAGAAGTAAAAAGATCTCCAACTTTACTCCGACCTCCAATAACTTTTGAACAGATGGATTTATCAAAAAATGATAAAAGACCGTTTTTGTGAAGCGTTCAATTTCCTACGAAAATATGTATCAGTCTATTCGATCTATTGATTTGTTTAATGAGTTAACAATACTTGAAAATAAATAAAAATTTTTCCCGTGTTATTCAAATAGGAAAATCGAATTTTTCGATGAGCTAGGTCTGCAATCGACATAGAATTTTTTTTCTTGCGCGAAAATTTTTCTTTATGTTGAACTATGATTTTTTCCACAAGCACTTAAAAAAAAAATGTTGCTCTGAAATGAAGCACCCTAATATACATATTGTAACGTAATATTTCTTAAGACTCTATTAAACCCAATAATTACACAAAATTCTTACTCGATAAATTTACTCCAAAAACTCAAAACTCAAATTACTCCCAATCGGGCTACGTTACACTTCGCCCACCAATCACCCCTCTCATCTCCTTCAGATCCTGACGGGCGCCAGCCGACTTTTATTTCCCCGATATCGGCAACCGGTCTAAACGTACACGTATATTAAAACCTATAAACTATACCCTTTGGAGATGAGAGACATGACCGGTGGTAGCGGCATGTCCTGGTGCGCTCAGTATGCTAGGTTGTGGAGAGAGGGTCGCGGTTCTTTCAATGCGAAAGAAGCCGATTAATTAACTAATACAAAAGACATAAAATAACAAAACAAAACTAAATAAAATACCATAAAGATGACGCGAGAGTGACGCGTAGGGCCCAAACGACCCGCGGTCCAATACTCTCGGTACATCACGCAAATAAATACCTGGGCAAGACATCGGGAACCTCTAGACGACGGCGAATCACAAACTTAATACACTACTAGGTAAAATATAAACTAAAATATAAGTAAATAAACACAGAGCCACAAGCTCCAAAACGACGAAAGGTCTAGGGTGGCGGTCGAGGTCCATCATGGCGACTCTCCAACTCACCACCGCTTACCCTTAAACTCCAAACTCGACTACTGGGTCGACTCGTACACGAGCGACGCCAGGTCTCAACTCTCCTCCTCAACGATACTCGCACAACTGTTCCACGATAATCTCCCACTCTAACTCGCTTACTCTACTCCATCTCTTTCAATCCTACATTCTCGCTTCTCCATCCATTCTTACCTTCACAAACATACAAGTCGTGGACTCAGGGGCCTTCCCGTAATGTCACTCCCCGTGATATCCGAAGTTAGCGAATTGTTGGCTTCCTCGAGCATCGCAAACGAGGCCTGCCATCCCCCCAATAACCGTACACGTACCCCAGCTAACTTCGGGTACCGCCACGAAGGGGCGGCGACATCTCAGTCGCACCTCCGTGATCACCACGTCAACCCCGAGGGCTAAGCCTGGGCCTAGTCGTCATCACTGGTCGGGAGGCACGTTATCTTGGCCACTATCCAGGACACAGCTAGACCTCCCCCGTTAAATCCACGCTCCATCACACAGACACTCTAAAAACATACTCCGTACCGTACACGTACTCTATCACACACTTAACTGGTCATACACATTTATACTTCATATCCTCAACTCATTCTCTACTACACTCAACTCAACACACACAGTCACTTTTTCTCTCACTAACACACAGGCTCACACTTACTCCAACCTTCACCTCCACTCCCTCGGCAATGTAACGTCATAATATATATATATATATATATATATATATATATATCATATAATATGACAATTTTTTAATATCAATGTTATTAAATTTTTATTTTGTCAACTATCAATTAAACTTAAATCCCTAATACCTAAATAATAATCGAAGGTTTTGGCAGCGATTTAGAAGTATAAATCGATATCAATTTATATATGGATATTTATGTTTATAGATAAAGAGATTTGATTATGTCTATCTAATGAATTCTATTGTAATTTATGTACAAAACCAAATTCATCATAGGGTGCATCATTTACGTAGGATGTATCAATTTGATTATTTGAGTGAAGTAATGCCATAAACTCTTTCTATTTATAAGTGTATAACAGACAAAAGGATCAGACTACAATCCCGCGATAACCAAAGTTAAGCAGCATTGACGTAGGTCATTAATTGGACGGTTGACCTCATAGTAAAATAGTAGATAATAATTTTTTTTTTTTTATTTAAATTTAACCGACATTTATATTGATGAAGACAATAAATCCTAACTAAATTACTTAATTAATAATTTACAAATATTCTAAATGAGATTCTAAAAATGACTAGATTCGTTCATGCATGATCATATATAATCATATATAATTGTATATAATCTTAAATGATCATATATAATCATATATAATTGTATATAATCATAAATGATCATATATAATCAGATCTGGCCAATTGTTGGATCTGATCATATATAAGTGATTATATATAACTAGGCAAAATCATTTTTTCCCAGTTTGTTCTAGGTGTTATGTCCAAATAATTTTTTTTATTTTAATAATTATTTAAAATAATTATTACTGAGCTCCTCTTTGAAAAGCGCGCGAAAACGCAGCGTCAGCTTTTTCACCTTTTTATGCGGCAAAGAATAGTGGGAAGACACCTGCAATAAGTTTAACGAATAAATGATAAACTGTCGTCACTTTCAACCAATGACAATAATTACAAAATTCCCCATCAAATCACCAACCAAAGGTTATAAAAAGCCTGAGCACCCATAGCTCAGGGCTAGTCGGTTCATAAAACTTACGGTCCGCGAATATTCGAACCTCGAAATTTCGTGTACTCTTATTGCAGGAATCCGCCCTAGGCGTTGAAAAGTCAATGAGAGGATTTTTAATAATTTTTAACTTAAACCCTATTGCAGGAATCCGCATCTGCGTTGAAAAGTCAATAGGGCATTTCTTAATTTATCTAGACTAATTCTTATTGCAGGAATCCGCTACGGCGTCGAAATAATCAATAAGAAATAGTCAAAGATCGTGAATTTATCACTAACCTTACTGCAGGAATCCGTCCTAGGCGTAGAATAATCAGTAAGGCATTTAAAACTAAAATCTTTTGTATCCAATTATTGCAGAAATCCGTTTCGGCGTTGAATAATCAGTAATTGAATTCAAATTATTATTAAAAATCCTCAAATATTGATCTAAAATTCGATCTGACGCAACTGTAGTAATCGTTCGTCTAGTACAATATTTGTCGGATTTATAAAAACCATCCGGTACGATCGAACCAGTGACGCAAATCACGTGAATTTGCGATTCCATCTCGTGCCGAGTTAATTTGCGCATAAAACCGCTTTTCGGGTGTGTAAAAAGGACGCATTAAATATATATTAAAATCTTAATAAAAATATCTGTTAAGGATAAATAATCCTATATTATAAATAAAATATAAAGTTGTGAAAAACTAGAGTGAACAAGTGACGTTCAGTAAAAACGTTGTAATTTGAAATAATTAATAAAAGATCAAGTTCTTCACTCCAACCTTGCGGTTTCATTCGAAAGTAGAACATAAGATATCATTCTACCAACCCAGCCGCACCCATTCTACCAACCCTCAGGAAGGTCGAGTGAGCTGTTTAGTCCTGGAGGAATAATAGCTGCCGCACTAGAAGAATTGACATCGAAAGGTAGGTGAAAGAGCTATTTTTCTATCATCATAAAATACTTTTGGCTTAAACAAGAGCACCAGTCTCTTCGAAGACGTTTGGGTTCTTAATTTTCGAAAAGATCCACTATAAATAATAAATTATAGGAAGATAATTTCTTCCTCGTATTCTTTATTGTTGTCCGCACCCTCCAACCCGCTTGTCCAAAAATTACTATCGCTACCAAAGGGAGAAATCCCGGATAAATAATTAAAAATTAAGCGGCGGACATGACATAAAGAACACTGGTGGCAGCGGTGGGATTTTCTAAGTTAAAAATCCTTCTTTTTGAGCCACAGGTATCATTTTTCTACCAATTTTGACATTAAAGGTAGATTTGTGGTAATTTTCCTATTTTCAAAATTCTAAAAATTTAAAAATTATATTTTCGTGGCCCTTTTGCAAGTGCCACACCCTGTTTTCTTGTACTTGCCACACCTTAACGGTTAGCAATTCCACGTATTGCGAACTCAGCGTTTTCTGCCCCTCAATCGAGTTGCGAAACACCTGAGTTCATAGTCCGCGACTTCGCGACCAAACCGCAAAGTCAGCGAAAAGTCAAACATCGACTTTATTGTCACAGCTTCGAGCTGTTGGAAGTAATTCTCTCTCTCTCTCTGTCTGACTAAGTCAGCAATTTACATTTCGAGTTTAACGACTCATAAAATTGTCGCTTCACCAACACCTTAGGGTGTGGTCACCACCATTACTCGTAATAAACAACACCGGAGGCGAAGAAATCTAACGCCTCCCCCAGCTCACGGCTTACAAGCAGAAATGCCTGATAACGAGAGACCCCTCATCCGGCTCGATGCTACTCTGCACGATGCAAACACCCCACCAACCCAGTACGATACGGCCAAAGATCTCTATCGAGAGCTACCTAAATTTAACGGTGAAGGCCCAAATTGCGAACTAGATTTCAGAGAATTTGACGCAATCGTACGAAGCTGGTTACCATGCATCCTCCCAGACCACCATATCATGTTCGTTGCAAAAATCGCAAAGAGAATTTCGGGTCGTGCTAAGAGCATCATTGAATATACTCCGATTCACAGCGTTGAAGAACTTCTCGACGCTCTGGGCGAAAGGTTTCGTCACGGTGATCCTGCCCTTATCTGGCACAAACGTCTAGCTGCAGCGTCCCCGAAAGACGGGGAAACCATCGAAGATTTTTATTTCAGGTTACGCAGAATGATCAAAGGCCTGGAAGCTGCACTACCAGCCGAGAATCGAGATGCCATCATGTCGCAACAAGAAAAGGTTGCATTCGACCTTCTTTACTCCGCTTTGCCTGACCTCCCAAAATGTCTTGCGCGTCTAAAAAACCCTGGAACGCTAGAAGAGCTTTACAAGGCGATTAAGGAAGAGCGAACTCGCGAATGTTTGCGGCCTGCTCGGAAACGCGATTCTAACGAGTTTTCACGTAATCCTCATAAAGACCGTCGAGACTATGACCGAGACTATAACAGACGCTACCCGAGAGACGACTATCAGAGACCTCGTCGGGATTATGACGATTTCGACGATCGTAGAGAGACTAGAGGGCGAACATTTAGTTACTCTAAAAATAACCACAGACAGAGTAAATATGACACAGACGACGAAGACAGTGTAGACTCTGACGCCAGTGCAGAGTCCGCAGACTACTTAACTTACGCTTACACCTCAAGTAAAGGGGGACGCAGTCAGAACCGGGACGATGATTTGACTCCACGAACGTACAAGAAAAGCCCTCCACGTTCACGTACAGATGAGCAAGTTCCAGCCAGACAAAAGACTGTGACGTTTGATCCCGATGACATAGACACTGAAAAACTGGAGCACCTGAAACTAAACGCTCCATGTTGCGACTGTCCGTTCTGCCCTCACCGCGATTCGAATAAATCCGCCCCAAGGAAAAACAACGACGATCATTTAAACTTAATGGGTGCTCGACAGGTCGAGGCGACTGCGAGTATGCCCCGCGAGCCTCGCCGATCCACGAGTGTCCAGCAGAGGCCTCAGACCGCGAAGGAATTCAAAATCCTTCAACGCCCGAAGCCCTCGCACTAGTAATCGGTAAAGGTCCGAGAGTCTGAATGAAATCTCCAGACCTCTCCCAGGGTGGTTGCGAAGTTTTATTGGATACAGGTTCTGATCTGAACCTCCTTTGTATCGACGCTCTGGGGGATAACACCATCTTTTACCCCGAAAACGGAGGTAAAGTGGGCGGCATAGCGACCAGCAGTATGCCAATCATCGGAACTGTGACACTCAACGTCTTTGAAGTAGATGTCTGTTTCCAGGTTGTACCCAGATCATCTGGAGGTTACCCGGGTATCCTTGGAAACGAATTTTTCATCAAAGATCGAGCTGGCATTTCCTTTTACTGGAATACGCTGGTCCTCAAAAATCGACCTACCCGTCCTATTCCTTTCACAATGGAAGACGACCTTGAGGGAGGGTATATCCTGTCGCTGGGGACAGGCCCAAAAATATTCGATTCATGTAATTCTCTTCATGGAGAACTACAATGTTTCCTCGTGGATACAGGGGGGGACGTATGTCTAATAAATTCTTCTGCCCTTAAACCCGAAATTAGAGTGGATCGTGGTGACACGATGCTACTCCGAGGTTTAAATGGGCATCCCATGGAGACGATCGGTTCTGTCGAACTGAAAGTTTTGGGATCCAAAATTCGATTTCACGTTTGTGAGGGTAATTTACCCATCAATGGCGTGGGCATTTTGGGAAACAACTTCCTGAGAAAGGAACAGGCCGAAATCTCGTATCATCATCAATCTCTGAATTTATTTTCCAGACCTTCCCGACCCCTATACTTCAGCTTAGGGGTAAAGCCATCACGTTCGTATGTCATTCCACCCCGTATGCGAATGTCTGTCTCCGTACCTGTCTTGAATCCAAAAATCAGACAAGGCTACCTCCGTAAGATTCCTCTTAAAGAAGGACTCTTAATGGGCGAAGCCGTTGTTTCTGTGGATGATGGCCAGGCGATGTGTATGGTGATCAACACGACATTGGACCCAGCAGAAATCAACATCGAGCCTCAGATTCTCGAAGAATTCGAATACGACCATCCAGATCTTTCAGATGGAAATTCGGAGATGTCTGATTCCTCACCTGAAAGGAAATCCTTTTCCAGAAGGGAGCGTATCGACGCGATCCTTAATAAAATTCCGACGGACCATCTCAATCGACTCGAAAAAAGACAAATATTTAAACTCATACAGAAAAATCATGATATTTTTCACCTTCCTGGCGATCGCCTGGGACGATCTAAAAAGTTCACTTGTAAAATCGAAACCACGTGTGATACGCCAGTCCGAATCAAACAATACCGTTTCCCTCAAGAACATCGCGAGGAAATTAAGAAACAAGTCGATAATTTACTTAAACAAGGAATTATACGTAAATCAAAATCTCCGTATAATTCGCCCTTGTGGATCGTCCCTAAGAAATCTGACGCGCAAGGTAATAAAAAATGGAGAATGGTTATCGACTTCCAAAATTTGAATAAAATAACCATCGGGGATGCTTATCCCTTACCACTCATAATTGACATTCTAGATCAACTCGGTGGAGCGAAATATTTCAGCGTGTTTGATCTTGCAAGCGGTTTCCATCAAGTACCAATGGATCCCAGAGATGCTGAGAAAACTGCGTTTTCTACCCCTGATGGCCATTGGGAATATTGCTGCATGCCTTTTGGGCTTGAGTGCGCTCCGGCAATTTTCCAACGCATGATGGACTCCACTATGAGTGATTTAAAAGGCACCGAATTGTTCATTTACCTGGATGATTTCGTAAGTTACGCATCTTCACTTGAAGAGCACGAAGTACGAGTGCAAAGACTTTTCAACCGCCTTCGAGAGGCTGGGCTAACTCTTCAGCCCGAGAAATGTAAATTTCTCTGCCCCGAGGTGGAATATTTGGGTCACATTATCACTAAAGATGGCGTAAAACCCGACCCAAGGAAAATTTCATCCCTTAAAAATGCGTCCCACCCCCGTAATCATACGGAGGCGCGCAAATTTATGGGATTAGCTAACTACTACCGACGTTTCATCGAAAACTTCGCTGAAAGAGCGAAACCAATCAATGACCTTACCAGAAAAACTAAACCGTTCGTCTGGTCAGCTGATTCTGAAAAAGCTTTCGATGACATAAAGAATGCATTGTGCGAGAATTCATTCCTCGCTTACCCAGATTCTAATCGACCGTTTATACTAGCAACTAGTTCATCCGATTTTGGCATCTCGGGTATCTCGAGCCAAGAACTCGATAACGAAGATCAAACTCCTGAAAACCCGGATGCAAATGTCGAGAAAATTGTCTCATGTACATCTAGAGTTTTGCAAGAAACTGAAACCAGATATACACATAACGAAAAAGAATGTTTGGCGGTTTTGTATGCGGTGCAACAATTCCGGCCTTACCTCTATGGTAAGCCCTTCGCCTTGTAAACAAGCAGTCCTTGTATGTCCTGGTTAAAGGATAGCCAAACCGTTACAGAACGCCAAATCAAATGGAGATCTAAATTAAGTGAATATAGATTCTCTGTTGTTGTTCGTCATAAAATCTCTGAGCAATATGCCGAAGGATTATCTTACAATCCCGAAGGAAGATTTCCGGCAGAGATTAATTCAGATGAAACACCCATCAAAGAAGCTGTAATGTTACCGCTCAGGAAAAATTCTTGTCCTGACGACGAAGCAATAGCAGCAGTAAAACGAGGTCGAAAACCGGGAAGCAAGAATAAACCCCGTGTTAACAGCGCTCCGCAACCTCGTGATACAATTGCATCTCGTCTACGAATGAGACGAGCCACAGAATTGAACCCAAATCGGAAAAAGGTAAATTATTGCGAAATAAGCACTGCTGAACCTAACGTTTCAGGGTCTATCGAAGACGACGTATTCGAAGCAAACCAACCTGTACCATCATCAGGCCCTCAAGTTCCAGTGCTTCCAGAACCAGAGCCTGAAACGAATTCTGAAGAAACAGACGAGGAGGAAGAAGAAGCAGTCCGACTCATGAACGAAGAATATCTGATGAACGAACAGAATAAAAGCTCCAGCGATCAGGGGGATGAAAATTCGCCCGAGGCTATAGATCGACAACAATTGCGGGAAGATTTGAGAAAATCATTCGAACGTTTCAACAGAGCTCTTGAACAACGAACCGTTAACATCCCAGATAAAGAAGCGGATTGCTCTGTCCATCCAGACGACTACTACAATCCACTGCCAGTAGTCAGCCCTCAGGTGGCCAAGGAAGTCAGAGAATATCTTGAACAGAGTTACCTTCCGCACGAATACGATGAAAACAAAGACCCGGACGAATCCGAAGAAATAGAAGAACAAGAAGAAGACGAATTTCTTCGAGATAATGAAAATACTGAAGAAGATGAAGACTCCAGCCAAGCCAGCTGCTCTGAACCAGAAGTCCAAGTTGAAACAAATCCAGCAACTCCACCGTTGTCGCGAGCTACCCAACTTCGCGAAAAATATTTAAGTGGTGGTTCAAGCCCATCTACTCCCATGTGGAAACACACTGTGTTGAGAGCTGCACAGAAAGAGCATAAAGGGCTGGAATACGATGACCATTCTAAAACCTTCTATTGGAATGACGATGTAGAAGCAGACAATTGAAATTCTACCATCACAGCAAGACCTTCTACTTCTCAAACCTTAAACACTGAAGATTTTCCAGCTGCATCTTCCAGTATAGCACACCAGGAAACTCCCAAGCGAATGAAGGAAATTTCTCCAAAAACCAATGAAAATGAAAAACGTTGCTGAACGAAAACCAGCGACCCAAATCACCAGATAAAAATTCTACAGATGATCTAACGAGAAGGGAAGAGAGCTCCTCTCAATCAAACAGATCAGAGACCACACAAGATGACGAAGCCACGGTGATTCAAGTAGAAGTACACCAAAAACAAGACGACGGAAATGAGCAGGCAAACGAATCTGATCCTCGCCATGTGACACATCCGGAAGTTGTTGACGAACAACTGGGGGATGAGCCGGCTGTGAATGACGATTTGCCACCTAAATTTCCGAATCAAGCTCCATGGTGCGTCTTCGACCCTCCATCTTCAGACATAGCCGAAGATTTGAGTGGTAAAAACTACTCACCGCCTGAAGTTTCCTCTTTATCTAGTTCTGAATCTGACAGACCTCAGAAACTGCCTGAAAATCGAATTAAATTCAAAGACAGTCGAGATTGAATCACGTATGTGAGAGATCACATGGTGCATTTCCTGTCTCTGGATTGCGAGATGATGAAACCAGTTTCACGTCTGTTGAGAGATCTTACCTTCATCAATCGGGAAGACCTGAAGGTGGCTAAACCAAAAATGGGTGACGTACTTGTTACTAAATTGGGTCAATGCCTTATCTTTACTGTCTTCGTTAAGAAGAATCATTTCGAAAAAATTGATTTAACAAATTTAATCAAAGGACTACGAAATCTACGAGCATCCATGTTCAAACATGAGATTTATACGTTCCGCATAGCGAAACAGGGGGATGACTTCGACGATTTGAACATAAAGCCTTATCTCATACAAGAATTGGGCGATTGTCCAATCGAGGTAACTCTTTGCGAAGGAAATATAGAAGTTCCTGCCGAAGAATTACAAGATAAAATCATCGAAGAAAACCACTGTAGCCCTATAGCAGGCCACAAAGGTGTCGTGAAAACTTATTGGCGAATCCGCGAGAGATTCTACTGGCCCGGCATGAAGGAAAAAATCTATAGATTTATCCAGAAATGTGAAATTTGCCAGAAAAACAAACTCACGCGAATAAAAACTAAACAACCAATGATGATCACCGATACTCCCTTCGAGCCCTTCGAGATAATTTCCATCGATACCGTTGGACCACTTCCAATGACCAGAAGTGGAAATGTCCATATCCTGACGATCCAGGATAACTTTTCAAAAGCCGTAACCGCGATCCCAATACCCGATATCCGATCGACAACAGTGGCAGAAGCCCTTGTCGATCGATATATGTGTTACTATGGGTGTCCGAGAGTCATCCTCTCAGACAAAGGTACGTCATTTACCTCGAAAATAATACAACAGCTTGCAAAAGCTTTAAAAATACAAAGATTAACGACTTCGGGTTACTACCCCCAGTCGAATGGGTCCTTAGAACGGAGCCCTCAACCATTAATAGACTTTTTGCGAGTAATTTCAGATAAGTATCCGAACTGGGATCGATATGTGGGTCTTGCTGCGTTGAGTTACAATACAAACGTGCACACCTCTACCAAATTCACTCCATTTGAGTTGATGTTTGGTCGAAGAGCTCGATTGCCAACCCAATTCCCTGATTATTCCAGAATCGAAACGTATTCTGATTATCTCGCTGACCTTATGGGAAGATTATCAGAAGTTAGAGAAATCGCTGCTGATTGTCTCAATAAGGCAAAACAAAATTCCAAAATTCGTTATGATCGACACATACATGCCAGAACCTTTAAAGTAGGTGATTTTATTTATGTTCTAAAAGAGCCGAGGAAAAATAAACTCGATGTTTATTACACCGGGCCTTATGAAATTGTCGAAATTAACGAATTTGGAAGTCTTATTTACCTGAATGACAAAGGGAACCGAAAACTGGTCAACCCTAATAAGGCTAAACCTGCTGTCGATCAAAAGGCTAAACCTTTATAAAGTTCTCTGTTTCAGATCCAAGGAAATAATTTACCACCATGAAGGCGGTTTTGATATTCTTGATCATCATCATAGAAGGCAGCCAATCCAAGGACGTCATGACCATTCAACCATTGGCGGACAACCCAGGGTTATTGTATGACCCATTTAAGAGGATTCACTTGATTGAAGAAAATTGGTGCATCATTTCTTCCATTAACGTCAAAGGGTTGGTAGACCTGTACCCCTTCGAGTTGGAACATATACATTCAACCATGCTCGCTTGTGCCAAGATCATCGACGTCGGGTCCTGCATGCATTATCTGAAAATCGACATGATAAATGAGGTACAGGTTCAAACATATCAGACCATGCATCGCTTAGACCAACTCCTCGACGAAACGAATTTCCAAACACCGCCACCTGACCGTAACCAGAGAGCTCCATGGTTCGGTTTCATAGGCACGATTTCTCGAGAATTGTTTGGGACCATGGATTATGAAGACAAGGAACACATTAATAAGGAAATCAACAAGTTATACCAAGATAATGCCGAAATGGTGCACCTGGTACAGAACGCCACTCACATCGTCAAGAGTGAGATTAATACCATCCCTCAGAGTGAGGCTCAGATGCAGTCAAATCTGAACAAACTCGCGGACGTCACTCACGCATTCATAAACGCAACGCTAAACTCCTTAGAAAAAGTCGTCTACGTCACGAAAGTTCTCATGCTGGGGGATGAGCGCTTAGAAGTCGCCAATCACCACCTACGAGTCCTGAGAGAGGCCGAAACCATCATTGAAGAGGCAAAAGCCGGCAGACTCTCTCCTCAAGCGATATCGCCAAAACAACTTTACAAAGCAACGATCGACATCATGTGGAAACATCCTGATTTTAATCCACCTTAGCCGATTGACAGGATGGACCTCTCAACCTTGTCAGCAGTATCGACAGTAAAGGTAGCGAGGGCAAAAGGTTATCTGCTCATTATAGTAACCTTGCCTCTGTTCCACAAGATTCCGCTACTATCGTATGAAATGAGACCGTTGCCAAAACCAGAAAACGTGAACGGAAAAATTCAAACTTTGACCATCTTACCATCCAAAAGGTTCTTGGTTACAGATCCAGGCCTGCGAAGGTTTTTCCTGGCAGACTCTGAATATATAAATAAATGCAGAACCATCGGAGAAGATCTATCGTGTCGTCCCGATATTCCTTTTCAATCTACAGAAGATCCTGAAGAAGTCGACTGCGACATGAAGCTGCTCTTGAAATCGACAGAAGACATTTCGAGAACTTGCAACATCCGCATTATCCCCGATTGCAAAGCTACATGGATAAAGCTCAATCAACCAAACTCTTGGGCTTACTCGACCTGCAAAGAGGAAAAATTAAGTCTCAAATGTTTGGACCCAGTCGAAAAAGACTACTACATCAATGGAACAGGGATGATCCATATCCAGGGCAGATGCGAAATGAAAAACGGAAAATACTTAATCAAAAGTATAGATGAGGAAATCACCCAGCTGAATATCACGCTGCCGAAGTTAAATTTAACCTTGGAAGCACTGTCAACTAATCTAACAGCGGAGCCCAAAGTCTCAGGGTTTCTCTTCAAAAAGACCATCGACCCGTTAAACACAATCGATAAATTTCAACCCTGGGGAGCAGGACTAGAAGAAACAGAAAACCGGATGTCTGAAATAGCGCTGCATCATCAGGAGGACGAGATACAACGAACGATGACGGCGGGAAATATGTCTATCCTCGTCATCTTGTGTGTCATTCTCATCGTGCCAGTTTTCCTCAAGTTTTGTATCTGCTCAGGCAAGAGGCGCTGCTTCACCTACAAGAAAAACAAGCAGCCAGTCGAGGTACTTCATAAGACAATAACAGAAGCCAAACGTACCTCCGATCTCAAACCAAAGGCAGTCCAAATTAAGGACCAACCAGAGGTCATCGAACTCCAAGATCATCCGTCGACACCAACTCATGTCTCCTTCTCCGCAAATCGGCGAACAACTCTAACTCGTACATCCAGAGGTCTCCGTCTTTCCGACTTTAACGCACCAATATAATCAACCTAAATAAGATAAGAATAATGTATAATCAACCAAAAAAAAATTCACGTGGTAAAAATAGCAATCTTCTTCTAATTATTTAGGAACTGATCCCGAACTAATTTTCGGGGCCATTTTTGAAAACATTTACAAATTTTTGGATTCATTTAAACATATCTATAGTTATCTTTGAGGAAGATTCCTATTTTACCTCCACTTTATTTTAAAAAAAGAGAAAAAATTTTAACTAAGAAACATACTACTAGACTTAAGTTTACCAGATAGATTTTGGAAAAAGAAAGGAAAATTTAATAACAGATTTTTACATTTTAACTATTAAAGAAATTTAAAATCACCTGAACATTCGAGGAAACAGGATAATTGGTAAATTCCTGTTAAAAACCGCGAAATTACTTTTGAAATTAAAGCAAATTATTTAAACGTTTACCTTTCATAGCGCATGCGCGAATCCAAACGCAGATGACAGCCGCTGACAAATATTATCACAGCCTTAACAAAAATTTTCTTACAGGACGCCATTTCTCTGCCAAATTCTCCTTTTGAAAATTTAAACCCCATGGAAACTCCTTAATAAAACTCCTTTTCACCACCTATAACAAGAAAATGGAAGCAGTAAATAGAAAGAAATTTTTCTTTCAAAAACCAACTTCAGGATGTTACTCACCTCAGACTAGTCATAAGTTCCATAATAAACTAAGAACACTTACCTGGCGAATTTAGATAATTGCGCCGTAATAAAAAAAAAAAAAAAAAAACTTTAAACTCAAAAAGAAACGGGAAAACCAAGTTTTCTTGACGTATACACTTGCATATTTAACCATATCCAAGTTGTATATGGTTATTTGACGGAATGGGCGAATTTTTGAGTTAAAAGAAGGAACACACGATCTTTAAGCTCATTTTCTCTTTATTAAAAAGAGAAAACCGACAGGTGAACTTGACTTGCAAGTGGTAACATCACTTCGGTTACCCAGCGAACGCTGGTGATGGCCGAATTGCCCCATTTTCTTCCGCTACCTCGAATTCCTACTCTTCTGGCTCATCACCTCCATCTTCCCTAAAAAGCCAGGAAATTGATATCCAGTCCTTCATCCAATCATCCAAGTCCTCGTCCTTTTCCCTCCAAAGATGTTTACTCCATGCCAGGAAAAGCTCACGCTTTAGCCGGGATGGACAGCACGGTAGAGAACCCAGACTTGAATAAAACTGGATAAATAGACGAATTAATAAACACTACAATCACAATCAACTAGACTTGACACTTTAACACTTACGTGTAACAGATTATTACACACACCACACGAGTAATAACACTCACAAATGTGAATTCTGGGATCCCAAATTGAAAAAAAAATTCCTCCGAATACAAGTAAATTCGGCGTAAAATCTTATAAAATAATAAATGGGATCCCCAAGGTCATACTTTTGATCGAAAGACGTGCACATTGTGCCAGTTCCAAATCAGATGACTGAATGCCCGACTTAACGTATAAACGCACCGTCAGCGGTAATAAGACGCGGTAGCTGTGAGAGTGTTTGTTAAAATCACATGGAATTAAACTTATGAATAAAATGATAAAAGTCACTCTTAAAACTATTAAACTAAATTGTAAAACATGTTGAAATTCACTTTGCCTTTATTTTCTCAAGGTCATAAATATGCTTAAGTGTACGCATCATATGCGTGTGAAAAGTTGAAATAAATAATATTGTAATCCTAATTTGGGATAATCATACTATGTAATCCTTATATTTAAGAATAATTATAATTATTTTGGTAATGGGAAATGATATATTTTAAGAAAAAAACTATATAAAATTCATATTAACATATATATACATACATATACACCATAAATATTGGGAAACTCAAATGTAATCTTCTATATTTTAAATATTTTCATATATCTAGTTGTAAGTTCTTTTTAACTAAATTTGTAAGCGTTATCGCGAGCTTCTTAAAAGAGAGGACATATGTTTAGGAAAGCAAGAGAATTTTGCAACCCTCTTACTTTCCGGGGGATTGTTATGTCCAAATAATTTTTTTTTCATTTTTATCATTATTGCATGCCTTAAGCGCGAGCGTAGGTATGCTCTACTCTCGCCTAAAAATTAAAAACTGGGTTCCGTCAGAGTTTTTTTTAAATAAATAATAATATAGTGGTCACAGTAGGTCAGCCTTCATACCACAATTAATGAAAAGATCAATGGTCATTTTTCTAACCAATAAACAGCTGGTCCAACCCACAATTTAGATAAAAAATGAATTTTTCAGAAAAAAATCCTGTAAAATACGTGTAACACTCTTCTTGTAATCACCATAACTTTCGAAAAACAAAACGAATTCTTTCAAATTTTATTTCAATATATCCGTAAATTCATTGTGACAAACTGATTAAAAATCCACAACTCTATCATTATTCGTTTAATTATAAAATAATAAAATGTGCACTGTCGAAGCTCAAAAATTTACATCTCAGGCTGCCATATATAAAAAAAATATATAAACAGAGTTAGTGAAGACCTGCTTCTTCTATCGGAGCGTGCTAGATGGCGTTAGCAAAGATTTCCATTCTATCCGCGGGAATTTTTAAATATTTTCTATAATAATTTTCTATTGTAATAAAATAGTTTAATAATTCCTTCAATGTAAGCAAAAAAAAAGAGAAAAATAGGAGTCTTTATGAAAAAATTAATAAATCGTAACGTAAACATTTAATCTAAATAATTCGTGTATGACACGACCGCTTAAGGCATGCTCATTTGGATTTTCCAAACTTTTTTAAAATAATTATTTCTGAGCTCCTCTTTGAAAAGCGCGCGAAAACGCAGCGTCAGCTTTTTCACCTTTTTATGCGGCAAAGAATAGTGGGAAGACACCTGCAATAAGTTTAACAAATAAATAATAAACTGTCGTCACTTTCCACCAATGACAATGATTATAAATTCCCCATCAAATCACCAACCAAAGTTTATAAAAAGCCTGAGCACTCATAGCTCAGGGCTAGTCGGTTCATAAAACTTACGGTCCGCGAATATTCGAACGTTGAAATTTCGTGTACTCTTATTGCAGGAATCCGCCCTAGGCGTTGAAAAGTCAATAAGAGGATTTTTAATAATTTTTAACTTAAACCCTATTGCAGGAATCCGCTTCTGCGTTGAAAAGTCAATAGGGCACTTCTTAAATAATCTAGGCTAATTCTTATTGCAGGAATCCGCATCTGCGTCGAAAAGTCAATAAGAAATAGTCAAAGATTGCTAAATTCTATTAACCTTACTGCAGGAATCCGCCCTAGGCGTCGAAAAGTCAGTAAGGGATTTAAATTTTTATATTACAAATCCTCAAATATTGATCTAAAATTCGATCTGACGCAACTGTAGTAATCGTTCGTCTAGTACAATATTTGTCGGATTATAAAAACCATCCGGTACGATCGAACCAGTGACGCAAATCACGTGAATTTGCGATTCCATCTCGTGCCGAGTTAATTTGCGCATAAAACCACTTTTCGGGTGTGAAAAAGGACGCATTAAAAATAAATTGAAATCTTATAAAATTATCTGTTAAGGATAAATAATCCTATAATATAAATTAAATATAAAGTTGTGAAAACTTAGAGTGATTAAGTGACGTTCAGTAAAAACGTTGTAATTTGAAATAATTAATAAAAGATCAAGTTCATCACTTCAACCTTGCGGTTTCATTCGAAAGTAGTACATAAGATATCATCCTACCAACCCAGCCGCACCCATTCTACCAACCCTCAGGAAGGTCGAGTGAGCTGTTTAGTCCTGGAGGGATAATAGCTGCCGCACTAGAAGAATTGACATCGAAAGGTAGGTGAAAGAACTATTTTTCTATCATCATAAAATACTTTGGCTTAAACAAGAGCACCAGTCTCTTCGAAGACGTTTGGGTTCTAAATTTTCGAAAAGATCCACTATAAATAATAAATTATAGGAAGATAATTTCTTCCTCGTATTCTTTACTGTTGTCCGCACCCTCCAACCCGCTTGTCCAAAAATTACTATCGCTACCAAAGGGAGAAATCCCGGATAAATAATTAAAAATTAAGCGGCGGACATAACATAGGCCAGATCTTGGAAGAAAACATTTCTATTCAATTTTGTTCAGCTAATTTATTCAAGATTTTTATCGCTTTTTTATTCGCGACCATATGCAAGATAACCAATGAGACCGTTCGCGTAATATCTCATGTATTTTAGTACTCGTAATTGAGATTTCTAGTAGTAATAGCGGTTACAATGGCAGACTCGACAAATTCTGTACTTGGTTCCTGAGATTTTTTTCTAAGCGCTGTGTCTCTATAAAAATAGGAATAAGGATCTCAAGGACCTCATTTCCAACTTTTTCCGTAGGAAATTTGCCGACGAACAAGTATCTCAAGCATTTTTGTACCCTCAATTGAGATTACCAGTAGTAATAGAGGTTTTTATGGTAGACTTAAAAAATTATGTACTTGTTCCCTTATAACTTCTTCTACACACTGTATCTTTGTAAAAAAAAGAAATGAGGACCTCAAGGAGCAACATTTTCCATAGGGGAATTCCCGGCGAACAAGTATCTCGTGTATTTTACTACTCTAAATTGAGATTTCTAGTTGTAATAGAGGTTTTATTGACAGATAACAATAATTCTGTATATGCTTTCCTGGACTTTCTGTTTCAAATTTAGTTTATAGTTTCGCTGATTATTTCTTTGATATACATCTTCATTCTTTACTCCATTTGCATTGCTATCGACAGGCTCAAATTACTTAGAACTGTACTGGATATTCTTATGATTGCAGAGCAACAAAACTTCTGTTGTTTTGTTCTTTTTTTTTTTTCAATTTTTTATGTCAGTAGCTGTTTTCAGATCTGTCAAATCCATTTCCTGACCTGTCATTCCTGATAAGCATCGTTTCTAACAAAGTTTATATAAGTTTAAGTAATTTGTTTGTTTAATTTAAGTCGTTCGCTCGAATTTGTCCCGCCGTTGTCGTTTAGTCAGTTGTATATCTCTGTACTCTGGTGCCTTTTTTTGCTATTCGTGAAAATCATGGCAGATTACACGCTGCAAGAATATGCTAACATGATTCTGCTTTACAGCCGGGCTAATTGTAACGCCAATGAAGCTGTCCGTCAGTACCGTGCGCGCTATCCGAATGCTCGCCATCCAAGCGCTCATGTGATTCTGGAGGCTCTTGCGCGCCTCTGCGAAACAGGCAGCGCCTTACCTAACCACCGTCTAGCTGGTGCGCCAAGGAGAGTTCGCAATCCTCGGAATGAGGATCGAATTATCGATCTCGTCGAAGCGAATCCTGATATCGGTATTCGAGGTGTGATGACACAGAGCGCCTTATCGTACGGTACAGTTCAGCGTACGATAAAATATGAACAACTCCATGCGTACCATTACACCAAGGTGAATGCACTTTTACCAGAGGATTACCCTATTCGGTTGGAATTTTGCCGACAGCTTCTTGCCATGTACGCTGAGGATCCACAAATTCTGCACAAAATTCTGTGGACTGATGAGTGTACTTTCCAGCGCGGAGGTTGCTGGAACTCCAAAAATTTCCATTGGTACGCTCGAGAGAATCCTCATCAGGTAATTGAACAAGGTCGCCAACGTCGATTTTCAATGAACATGTGGCCAGGGCTGTACATTGGGACTCCATGTTTGGTATGTCCGTTTTAAGTTCATGTATTATTTTGATAGGCCTTCATCTAAAATAATCTTTCGTTTTTAATTTTTTGCTTTTTAATTTGAATAAACAGGTTGGACCTTTTCAATTTCATGGAAACCTGGATCGAAACATGTACACGGACTTTTTGGACCGTTGCTTACATCCGCTTTGTCTGCGATCTGGGATTAACTAGCAGCAGTTAGATGAAATGTGGTTCCAGCAAGATGGCGCACCTGCTCATACATCTTGAGCAGCGCAAGCCTTACTTTGGGCCCATTTCCTTCATCGGTACATTGGTCGAGGGGGAGTTTTGGACTGGCCAACACGATCCCCTGATTTAAATCTATTGGACTTTTTTTATGGGGGTACTTGAAGTCCAAGATTTATCGCCATGTCATTGATAGTGAGATGGAACTTCAGCGACGGTTTCAAAAAGCTCTCCTTACAGTTACACCGGAGATGATCCGTCATTGTCATCGAAGCCTCTTGCGACGACTTCAAACTTGTGTCGAGCAAAACGGTGGCTACATCGGAAATTTAATTCATTGATGTAAAAATTTTCAATAAATAACTGTATTTTCGTTTTAACTCAATTAAAACTATTTTTAATAATAAGTGTTTCTTCTCTGAGTAACTCCATTTAAGCTTATGCAGTATCGATAATGGTGTAAAGCTATTTAATTTAAAAGGAGATCACAGAAACGGTGTTATAGCTCTGAAAGTCTACTCTCAACTGTCCCTCGTTCATCCCTCATTTCGACCCCTGGACACAATGCCCCTAGTCTCACTTGCACACACGCTAATACACCACTACCTAGTCAGTTTTTGGGCCTCTTACTCTTTGTCTCGATCTCTCTCTCTCTTTCCCTCTTGTACCTGCTACAGTGGTCCTTTACCTTCATACCTACATGATTTTTTAATTTAAAGACTAAATACTTTCATATTTATTTACCATTCTACACTTATACCAGGGTATTATAATTTCATAGCTTTTAAGGGGTTGTTTGTTCGGTGCAGTCCCGCTCTTCATGACATAAAAAGACTTTTCCAAAAAAATTCTCGTCTGAAGTGTTCAGCTCAAATATCGCATATGGAATGACTACCAGAAAGATCATCAGAAAGACCACCAGAAAGATCACCAGCAAGACCACCAGAATGATCACCAGCGAGACCACCAACAAAACCTTCAGCAAGATCACCAATTGTTAATTATTTAAATACATTTTAATTCAGAAATATTAGATCGTAAAGATGAGGTAAAACGTAGTTTTATTTGATGAACTTAAAATTGTCTCATGAGTAATGACATACATTTATTAATTTGTAATTTTATGATTTGATATAAATGAATAAATTAAGAGTAAGATCAAGTAGCACTACTATATTGTTTATTGAGCTTTAACATTTATGTTAACTAAAGTTTTGTACATAGCAATAACTAATTAAATGAAAATTATTGTGTATCAAATAATGTTACTTTTTAAAAAAAATTCAACTCTAGATATTAATCGTATACTCGGTGGACCGTTATGCCCTGGTGTTCTCTATGTACATATATATATAGATACATATAAAGTTGCTAATTTTAATATTAAATAAAAATTTAACCCAGTCCTGAAGCTCGGGCCAACAGTCACTACCCAAGGCTCGACTTAATTTAATGAAACCATTGGGTCAAGCCTCGGCCTAGACTTGGGCCAATAGTAAGCTGCCGAGACTTGGCTTAACGTAATCAAACCATTGGGCCAAGCCCTGGTCGAGGCTTAGGCCAGTGGTCAGCTGCCGATGCTTGGCAAGTGACAACAGGGCCAAGGCTCGGCCTATAGTCAGCCTTGGTGATTCCTAACTGGGTTACTACAACTTTTAAGTACCAAGTACAATGTATTTAGTATAGATAATTCGTCAAAAATACTAACTTACAAACTAATTAGTACTTTTTCTGTTTTTGAGGATGTATTTTTTAGACACGTACCAAGAATTAATTTGGGTTTCAAGTCTAATTTTAATGAAATACTCGGTATTTACTAAATCCTATTTTGCCCATCCCTGATATAGAAAGACTGTTTTTACTCAACAATGACGCAGAAAAAATTGCAAATAAGTCTGTTAATAAAAACAATTTTATTATAAACACACGGTTCAATGTCAATATTTCTAGCATGTTAGCTCTGTCCTAAATGATTAAGGGAGAATTGGAGAGAAAAAAATTGGCTAAAGAGAAATACAAAGATATTTCCTTATTAGATTGGTCTAAAAGTAAGTTGCGGTTTCCATCACTCAGTTACCAGCAAGTTAAAAACATCTCTACTCAATTTAGTTCAGCTAATTTTTTCCTATAAAAGAGAACCAACGATTACTCTTAGGGCGTTGAGCAAGAAAAATTCGGTTATCAGAGTCGATTTGATAGGCAGCGAAATTAACAGTTCCAACCAAAATATGCGCGTACCTTGTTCCTAGCTAGACCTAGGTCATTAGGATTGCTTAGCAAGCTAAAGTTGAGGATAACATTTTCAACAAGTCATTTATTTATCGCCAGCGAGACCATCAGGAAGACCTTCAGCAAAACCAGCAAGATCACCAGCAAGACTACCAGCGAGACCACCAGCAAGACCACCACAAAGATCACCAGCGAGCCTATCAGCAAGACCTTCAGCAAGACCACCAGTAAGATATTCAGCAAGACCACCAGCAAGACCACAAGCAAGACCACCAGAAATATCGCTAGCAAGACCACCAGCAAGATTTTCAGCAAGAGCACCAGAAAGACTACCAGAAGATCACTGGCAGTAATTTTTAAAACTCCATACTAAATAGTTTTATATTTATCTACGATTCTACAATTATACTAGTGTATTAAAAATTCATAGCTTCTTAAAGGTCGTTTGTTTGATGCAATCTTGCTCTTCTTGGCATAAAAAAACTTTTTCAATACACTTCTCGTCCGGAGTGTTCAGCTCAAATATCGGATCTGTACAATACGAAAAAATAGTTGATTCTAAGCGAGAATTGCCTCTTGCTGTATCCTGTTCGTAAAAAGCAATATACTGGCTAAGTCAGGCAAAGGTTTTCTTGCTTTTTTCGCAATTTTCTTTTTAGGTTGACAAACTTGCAAGCATGTCCAACAAATGCCTAACGAGATGTTCACGGAGCCAATAAGCCAGACGTCCAGCTAGATGTTCCGCGGGGCAACCAGCAAAATGCTCTAAAAATTGACCTGCAAGACCATCCGCAAAATCACAATCAAGACCATCAGCCAGATGGTCAGCTAGATAACCAACAAAATTCTAAGAAAGATCACCAGCAAGACCATTAGCGAGATAGTCAGATAGCTAATCACCGAGAAAGATCACTTGGAAGATGTTTAACAAGACAATCCGCGAGATCTTTACAAATATGTTTCGTATGACGTACAATGAGGGCTTAGCAAAGTCTTGAGCGAGACAAAGCAGGCGAAATAAAAGATTCTAAAATAATGTGTATATCTATATATTTGTCTATTTTAAATTGCTTTTATTCTGGTAAAACACAATTCAATTAGTTTTCAATTTTCTTTTTTTAATCTGAGTTGCTCATCATATAATTAAAAATCTGTAGTTTTTTTTTTTTTTCAAATTTCCAAAAGCTTTATTTTCAATAAAAGCATTATTTTCCATTACTAATTCTTTCTATCAAAAGAGAAAAGATAAAACAAAATATACGAATATATTCTATGTTGTAATTGTGTGTTTTGTTTCTCTTCTGTGACAAATTGAACTTTTTAAATTAAATTAATAGTGTATAACTTGAAGTTTACTGTTGCGGCGTTGCCAAACTTATTTATTATTCTTTTTTATTTTTTTTAAAACTCAATTTAAAGGCGAAAAAAAAAGCATATTTTTGTGATTTTACCGGCGAGATGAGTAATATAATTTCATTAAACTTAATCACATATTATTGTAAAACTTTTAAAGAATATCAGAAAAAATTTTCAGAGAAAAATATTAATAAGCCGGTGACGTTGAATCTCCGGACGCGCCTCGAAAAAAAGTCGTTTTGTGGTGAAAATCGCGGTTAATTTGTTATTAAACAATAGAAAAAAATGAAAAACAAAAAAAAACTCTTCGTAGTTACCTGTTATTTTATGTGAAGAAGTAATGTTCAAAAGGATCGGTTCAGTACATTTTGAGTTATGATGTTCACGGACTTTAAAAATAATGTTTTCGGGAAAATCCATTTAAAGATTTTCATTCGTGAAAATTTGGAATAAACTATCAATAAAAGAATATGAATTTTTATACTTATATTGAGTCATCAGTTTACATCCTTTGAAAGACACACAGCCGGAGAAAGGGATTCGGAAGAACAAAGAAAATTGCAACTGATTTCTACTAGGGGCAGGTAGGGCAGGTATAGAAATCAGGTATCACGGCCGGTCATTTGAAAAGCTGTAACTCCGTTAGTTTTACACGGATTGATTCAAAATTTGTACACAATATTTTCAACATATTATTCATTCAGAAAAAAAATAAAAAAAAAAATTTCAAAACCCTACCCCCCCCCCTCAAAGGTCGCTCAAAAACTTCCAAAAGACAGCACTCGGAAACATTCGAAATTTTTGAGCGAGGTTTACAGATTTCAATTTTGGGCTGAAATTTTCAGCGTAGGCATGAGTTCACAAATATAAACTATTGCTGCCACGAGAAAGAATAAAATTTAGAAATAAAAATCCAAACTTCGATTATTTTCGATATTTTCAAAATTCGTGAGCGACCTCTTGAAAATTTTTTATCGAGCTGATTTTTGGAGAGGCTTCCCAAAACATCGTCAACCAACAAATTTTCATGCAAAATCGAAAAAAAAATAGTCGGTTTTTTTGCGCTTCCCTAATATATATATATTTATATATATATTAGGGTGATTCAAAAAACAAATAAATTTTTTTTTTCTTCCAAACAGGTTCAAAAGTTTCGTTTAGATAAAAAAAGACGCCTGTGAAAATTAGAGCTCTTAATATTAATATTAACATTGTCCGCATTGCACTTTTCTATTTCCTATAAGAATAACATGGAAAAAATTTTTTTTACGTCTTCTGATTTTTATGAGTAGCTAACGATGCGTCATAGGAATAATTGGCAGGCATATTTTTGTAGGGAATTGAATGCTCTACAAAAAAAGATTCTTATCATTTTTTGAGGAATCTATTTGTTCAAAAGTTATTTGAGGTTGAAGTCAAATTCATATTAAATTTTGAGATTTTCTTACTTTTCCGGCGAAACTATCAGACCTATTACAAAATATCATTGGACCTTTTTTGTAGATAATTTTATTCCCTAGAAGTTTTCCTTATAAAGTTTTTTCGAATTTCGCATTGTTTTCTAGTTATTTTTATTTTAATGTCATGCTCATAAAAAAAATAATCTTCTGAACGTACCCGTAGGTAGGTCTGGTCAAATGCACATTCTACTTAATTTTTTTGTGTGCCGGTGTAATTAAATGGATGAATATAATAAAGTGGTGAATTACTACTTTGTAAAAAAACTTTTATGTAAAAAAAATTAAATCGCGTAATTTTCAAATGTTAAACCGGGCTCGGCGTTGTTAAGTCTCGGTTGCTGTGTTATTCGGCTGGGAGTTTGTTATCATCGTTGTCGTGTCGACTGAATATGCCTCGTAGACCGGCTTTAATCTGTCCACAGAAATGGCGATTTGTCGTCCACGAAAATCGACGATGAAATATTTGTCGTGTCGGGTTATGACACGATATGGACCTTCGTACGGCGCTGAGAAAGATGGTCATTTCGTACCAGTACGTGGCTGCAAGTACTAAGGTTCCTGAAACAGAAAACAAAATGCTCTCCGTGACGCGACATTTCGGCCGGTGCCAATGAATTGAAATGACGTTTTTATGTATCAATAATGTCATGAGGTGAAGTTTTGTTACTGGGAGTGAGTAACTCACCAGGTAAACGAATTGGCTCACCGTACACTAATTCAACCGGTGTCGTCTGTACGTCGTTTTTCCAGGCAGCGCGTAAGCCGAGCAAAACGGCTGGTAATGCGTCATACCATGACTCTTGGTGACACAAAAGTGCTGCTTTTAACGGACGATGTAAACGTTCGACGAGACCATTGGCTTGCGGATGATACGGCGTAGTATGTAGTTGTTTTATTCCGTACATTTTTAAAAGCGACTGGAATAATAACGATTCAAATTGCGGACCTTGGTCCGAAGTTATGCGTTTCGGTACTCCGTGGCGTGAAATTCAGTGCAGCAATAGTGCGTGTGCTATCGTCTCTGCAGTTCCATTGGATAACGGAACAGCCCCAGGAAACCTCGTGAATCGGTCGATGATAGTCAAGCATTGATTAAAGCATCTTGACGTTTTTAAAGACACTAGATCGATGTGCACGTGCTCGAATCGTTCAGTTGGAGGTTCAAAACTGGCGATCAGCGATTACACGTGTCTCTGAATTTTATTCTTCTGACAGTCGATGCAAGATTTCGCCCATTCACGGCAATCTTTATTAATTGACGGCCAGACATAAATTTTAGAGTCCATTTTTAATGATCCTTTGATTCCGGGATGAGCTAGCGAGTGCAGTGAATTAAACACCTTCTTTCTCAGCGGCTCTGGAACATATGGACACACTGTACCTGACGCAGTGTCCTAGTACAATGCTAAACCGTTGTCAAAATTGATTCGTCGAAGCTGCAACGCGGTTGTCTGTTGCAGCAGTTGTTGAAGCTCGAGATCTTGCTTCTGTGCATCGGCAAGTTCTTCCGATGCGATAGTAGTTGACACTGCTTCGACTCGTGACAATGTGTCAGCGACAATATTGTCGTTACCCGACACATGTCTAATATCAGTCGTAAATTGACCGATGAAATCCAAACGGTGGAATTGCCATGGTGAAGCTCTCTCGGTACGCTGTTTAAATGCGTGTTGGAGCGGTTTGTGATCTGTGTAGATCGTTACGTGTCTACCCTCGAAAATATGCCGGAAATGTCTCACGGCTTCGTAGATTGCGTGTAGTTCTCGATCATAAGTCAACAATTTTTGGATCGACGGCTGTAATTTCCGCCTAAAGAAAGCCAGCGGCTGCCAGTCGTTGTTTATGCGTTGCTGGAGGACGGCACCGATCCCGATTTCTGATGCATCGGTAAAAACTGCCCAATCCACGTCGGTTCTTGGATGCACGAGAAGTTTTGCTTCAACAAGAGATCGTTTAGCGGCATCAAAAACGATTTGCAAATCAGTTGTCCAGTTGACGGGATGCGATCCTTTGATTTTCGGTCCTTCCAGTACTTTATTTAACAGCGCTAAAATTTCTGCACCGTTCATATAAACTTTCTGTAGAGATTCACTGTGCCAAGAAATCGACGAAGAGCTTTTACGGTGGTAGAAGGCTCGAAATTGACAATAACCTCTACTATTTCCTGTTACGGCTTGATTCCATCTTTAGTGATGAGATGGCCGAGGAATTTTACTTCCAGTAGACCAAATTGGCATTTTGGTACATTAATTACCAGTCCGTATTCACGGAGACACTTGAATAGTATTTTCAGATGCTCCATGCGGTGTTTTTCGTCAGTAGATGCGATTAAAATATCGTCAATGTACGGAAAGACGAATTCAAGTTCGCGAGTGACCTCGTCAATGAATCGTTAAAACGTTTGAGCCGCGTTTTTAAGCCCAAACGTCCTAAACCGGAACTCGAATAATCCGAAAGGCGTAATGATCGCCGTTTTCGGCACGTCTTTGCAAAATCGACGACTGAAAATAAATTTTTACCGTGTAAAAATGCGGCAAAGTCGTCACGGTAACGTAGCGAATATTTGTCGATTAGGGTTCGATCGTTGGGTGGACGGTAATCACCGCACGGCCTCCATTTTCCGGACTTCTTCTGTGCTAAGTGAAGTGGTGAAGCCCAGGCGCTGTTGGATAGTCTGCAAATACCTTCCTCGATCATTTTTCGGAACTCTGTTTGTGCGATTTTCAACTTATCTGGAGCCAGGCGTCTTGCTTTGCACGAAACTGGCGGTCCAGGTGACGTTCGAATATGATGCACCGTTAAATGTTTTTTTGTTTGACGCTGAGTAACATCAGGTCTTGTAATATCGGTAAATTCTCTTAGTAATTCCTTATACGCAGAATTACCATCGACTGCTTTAATATTAGTTTCTGCCGATGTCTTGTGAGAATTTCCGGGTGTCAATAAACCAGTGATGCCATCACGAAGGCATTTTCGTTTTAAGTCGACTAGTAAGTCATAATGACTTAAAAAATCTGCACCTATAATCGGTTTAGTGACGTCAGCAATGATGAAATTCCATGAAAAGTCACGGCGAAGTCCAAGGTTCAATTTAATCGATTTTAAACCATAGGTTTGAATTATAGAGCCGTTTGCGACATACAATTGATAACCTATGGGTGTACTATTTGATTTCAGCCAGCCACGTAGAAAGACGGATAAATCGGAGCCGGAATCGACAAAGTATTCCGTTCCTGTAGTTCAGTCTCGGATAAACAGGTGGCGAGAAATCGATTGAGAATCATTAGCCGCCTCTACTGATTCTCGTTTGAGTTTCCCTGCCATTTGCAGCTAGGAATGCACGATCGGGCATTTTTACCGTGCTTGTAATGGTACCAGCAGAAATCAAATTTCTTCGACAGGCGTGATCGTGATCGTGATCGACTTCTGGATCGACCACGTTTAATTGTCAAGTTTTTCACTTGATTCGTGAGTTGCGCAATTTCTCTGCGCAGTGCAGCAATCTCGCCGTGCTCGGCGGTTGATGGTGGAGTTGCTGTAGCAGCGGCAACTTGAGGTTTGAGCGATATCCGCTCAACCATACGGTCAGCTGACTCGGCAAGCTTGTCAAGCGTTGAGTCGCTGATAGCTTCAAGACATACTTGAATTTCATTTGGCATATGCGAAAACCAACGTGCTTTAATTATAGCGTCATCAATGCCGGGTACTAGTGTACGAAGATGACGTAAATGTTGCGAAGGTGTCCGATCGCCAAGTCCCTCTCTGTCGAGGAGCTGAGTGATACTTGCTTCTTCGGATTTCGTGAAGCATTTTATCAGAGCGGCTTTTAAATCGCTGTACGGCTAGTTTGCTGGAGGATTGACGATAATGTCTTGTACTTCAGCAGTAATGCGGGTTTCAAGCAGCGGTATCACCAGGTCAAATTTGGCGCGCTGTGTTGCTGCCTGATATGTTGCAAACTGCGCTTCAAACTGCGCAAACCATAGTTTCGTATTCTCCGTGCTGAACGGGGGTGCTTTGATGTTCACGGCCGTATTTAATTCAACTGACGTAGACGACGACGATCCCGATAAATTGGATTTAAATGTGTCTTCGTCAGATGACTCGGATTTTACTTTCTCGTCACCATCGATTTTCGAGTCTGACATCACCTACTGAAAATGTCTTTAATTCGGTATTGTGCTACCGAAAGATCATCGATGACGCACGGCTCAGGAATGTGCAGCCGGCGAATCGACTTAATCCTCGATGGAATTTCCGGCAACGAAAAGAAAATTAAAAATTTTTTTAAACAGCTCGTGAACACTTTTATCAAAATTCGATTCGCACTAATGGTCCCTCGAATTAACACTGATGCGACATAACGTCTATAAGATGCCCAGCAATGCACCAGTGGTGATAAAAGATAAAGAAACTGACAAAACAAAAAAATATATCACTGCACTAATTAACTCAAAACATATAAACAAAAATAACTGTGAACACAAAAATCACGATCTCGCCGATTAAACGGCAATGCGACACAAATATTCGCGGGAAAATAACACGAGAACTCGCGAAATTTTTGCACTGTGTAATGCACGTGTTCGACGCTTCCCTTAAAAAGAGATCACGTCGGGGTCACCAATTTAGTGGTTAGGGTAATAATATAAATTATTAAAACCAACTAATTAATTCAAACAAATGTTTTATTTAGATAAACGGAAGTAACACAGTGATTGTCAGTATACAGTAAAAAGAAAGAAGTCTGGATGCGTGTATGCAATCCCACGGTCTATTACTTATTGTCCCCACCAATGTGGTAGAGATGGATAAATGAAATAATCGATGTTCGACGAAAACTGTCGAATTTTATCGATCGCGTCACCTAGTAGCAACGCTACATATATATATATATATATATATATATATATATATATATATATATATATATACATATATATATTAGGGTGCTTCGTTTCCGGCGAAAGTATTTTTTTCGTTGCTCATCAAGCAAAATATTGTTTTTTATGCTGGAACAAAAATTCCTGGTAAGTTTGAGCTCTTAATTCCAATCCTAAGTACATTCCATTTGATTTCAAAGATTTCCCATTTAAAATACACGTAAATTAAATTACTTTTTTTTTAACTTTCTAATACTCAGCTGCGATTTATGATATCGGCGCGGTTTTGGTTGCAAATTGTAGGGCATTTGGTATTCTTCAAAAGTGCCCGTAGTTACTTAGCTGTAATTCCAGCTGTTTTACTTGTGACCGTTGCGGAAGTTATTTTTCCTATAAAATTGACCTTTATTGGCTTGCAGAACGTAAACCAATGAAACTACACTATAAATGCTAATAGAAATTTTATAGGAAATTTTATTCCCTTCAAAAAAAGTCCTATGAGTCAAGTCGCTAAAGTCCATAGTTTCCGAGTTATAGTAATTTTAATAATTTGAAAAATAAAATATCAATTGTAATTGTTTTTTTTTATATATTATTTTTCAAATTATTAAAATTACTATAACTCGGAAACTATGGACTTTAGCGACTTGACTCATAGGACTTTTTTTGAAGGGAATAAAATTTCCTATAAAATTTCTATTAGCATTTATAGTGTAGTTTCATTGGTTTACGTTCTGCAAGCCAATAAAGGTCAATTTTATAGGAAAAATAACTTCCGCAACGGTCACAAGTAAAACAGCTGGAATTACAGCTAAGTAACTACGGGCACTTTTGAAGAATACCAAATGCCCTACAATTTGCAACCAAAACCGCGCCGATATCACAAATCGCAGCTGAGTATTAGAAAGTTAAAAAAAAAGTAATTTAATTTACGTGTATTTTAAATGGGAAATCTTTGAAATCAAATGGAATGTACTTAGGATTGGAATTAAGAGCTCAAACTTACCAGGAATTTTTGTTCCAGCATAAAAAACAATATTTTGCTTGATGAGCAACGAAAAAAATACTTTTGCCGGAAACGAAGCACCCTAATATGTATATATATTAATTTTCAGATAAATATGGTAATCAATGAAAAAAATTTTATAGTTTATTTCAAAGTCAAACATAATTATTTAAAAATTTCATATTCAAATTCTAATTATTTTTACTTAAGGATCTAAATGGTCTGATTAATTTATTAGGCCAACGTGAGAGCGATCGTTGGCTTTACCCGCCAAATGGACCGATACAATTTTTGTATCATCGCAATTGGCAATGTGCAAGGTTACTAGAATAGGGAGGTTGGGACAAGTTTGTGTCGCTGGTCCCTTTTTTGTCGCATGCCATTTTTTTTAATGAAAACGCTACCATAATATCGGGTTTTCCTGTAGCATTTCAAAGCGACGGTGAATCGTTCAGTCATTTTCAATACCGATAGTAGTGAAGAATTTTTTAATTCCGTTACATCTGTTAGATGTCGTTACTTTAATATTCAAAACTTTCATATAATTCTTGAAAAAAAAAAAAATAACACGGTATTATACATGGTACAGAAAATATGTTATCATGCTTAAAGATACATTTATGAGCAATAATTCTGTTCGGGTACTTTTGCTTGTAGGTAAAATGAAAACTCAATACTAAAATATTTCTGTGTCAAAATTCCTATAAAAAAAGATAATGTACTGAAAACAAATTGTAAAAAATTACTTAATGCTCTAAAAAATCTATAAGAAATATTTTAATATATATTAATGTCTTTGAACGCAGTGAAAAGTTTTCCCGATTTTCAAGGACAATTTTTATGGAAATTTAATTAAATTTACATGAATATCGATTTTCACATAATTTATAAAATTAAACTTTAATCTTTAATGAAAATAAAATAAACGTAGTTGAAATTATATGCTCTATATGTGACTTACTAAAGTAGTAAGTTGAATTTTAATTGAAAAAATTAAAAAATATAGAAAAAAAATCAAATTTTTTTTTATATGCGCCCTTATGGCTTCCGAGGTTGGCACCGGGAGCCATAAGGGCATATAAAAAAATGTTTTTTTCAGGAATCGACGCAATTATATTTCAAAAGGATAATAGTAAAGAATTTTTTTTTTTTTTTTTTTTTTTTTTTTTTTTTTCAATAAAAAATTCTTTTTTAACTAACGAACATATTCTTCCTAAATTCAAATGTATTTTACCAGTCTTGTACTTTAAGATCACAATTACGTTGATTCCGGAAATTAAATTTTTTTTGTAAGTCTGATAAAATACGTTTGAAGTTAGGAAAAATTTTTTTGTTAGTTAAAAAAAAATTTTTATTTTAAAAAAAATTTATATTTTTTAAGTATAAAAAATTGAAATTTTGAAAATAAAATTTTTTTTTTTACTATTTTACTTTTAGAACATAATTACGGCGGTGCCCGAGAAAACAAAAGTTTTATACACCCTTACGGTTTTTCACCGGTATATTATGCAGTTATACGCCCTTACGGAATCTACAACGCGATATCAATATATGAATTATATCATAATTGCAATTATTTCAATAATTCAATATCGTTATCAACAGTTTTTAGTAAATTTACGATTATTCATTTCATTATAAACAAACAAACAATATATCCGTTACAGAATTTCTATAACATTTTTGAAATTATCGTTAGAAACATTTATTGAAATTGTACTTATATTATTGCTTTCATCCAAAGCACTATTAAAATTTATATTAACTATTTTTTTACCATAAATTTCGGAAAATCTTATCTTTAAAATATTAATAGCTATTTCATCAGATCTTCAGGTTTACTAAATAAACAGAAAATAGTAAGAGCACAAGAGATGAAAATTACTGCTAAGTCTAGAGTGCAAGTGAGAAGCTCGATTTGTTTTCATCACTACTCTTTAATTTGTTTATTTAAGTAGGGTAAGAGCACCAGTACCCAGCCTCTATCCAGTAGCCAGCCGGTCGTATACTTTAACATTGACTCAAAATATATATAGATATAATATAACATGAGGTGGCTGGCTTCTGGTTTGGGGCTGGGTGCTGGTGCTCTTACCCTATATCTATAAATTACTGGGATGCAGAAAAATGAGAAGTAAGAAAAATGTACGTTGTAAAATAAGTTATATTTTTAATTGCAAAAATTAGTCTGTTAAAATCACAATTTGTTAAATAATTACATTTTTATGAAAATTAATTTTTGAGTACATTGCTTACTATACACTAACATTTACGTACTGTCGGGTAAACCAGTATAGAAAGGGTATAATATCACAGGCCGAACTATAAGGCAGTTAAAGTTAGAATTCTAACATTTAAATGACATAAATAACTCGTCAAATAGAAGAAAATCGAGTGTATGCTGTATATGTATATACTTAATATTAATATTAAGGACTCAAATTTTAACAGGTATCTTCTTTTATCCTACTTAAACTTTTGAGTGTCCTTGGAAAAAAAAAATTTTTTTGAATCGGACTAATATACATATATAGGGGAAGGGGGGAGGGGGGTACTTCAGGAAATACTCGGATTTCGAGAACTCACATACGCTAAATCTTTTTGTTTTTAATGATATTCAAAGTAAATAACAAAAAATTTCAGTTGCCGTTAAGGGGGGGGGGGGTAGGGTTTTAAAATTATTTAAAAAAAATTTTTTTTTAAAT